>NC_139458.1:326377500-327002500 GCF_057233095.1 Heloderma suspectum
GGCAAAGGGAAAACCCTCATCTGGATTAGCTTTCTTTGTGAAAACGTTTGGGGGGTGGCCGTTGGAGCAGAATTCAATCATGTGAGCCCCTGTCCCCCTGCAATTGGAAGTGGCATGGCCTAGATGTACATTTACCACCTCATCTGCTGTTTGTGAGAACTAGGTTTGTGGATAGAGGAGCCCAGGGAACAGATAAGCACCTGAGGATACAACAAGCCAAGGCAAGCTAGGCCCAGGGAAATCACAGGCAGAGGAGGGTGTGCTTCAGAGAAAGGAAGTGATAATATGGAAATGTGATCTGAAGAAAGACAAGAAATGAGGAATGGGGCAAAGGAGTAGATACAGAACTTAATAATAGACAGGAAACAGAGGCCATGGTCTGAGGGAGTATATGAGGAAACAGGAGACTTGGAGAGAGAACGACTGAGAGGACTGATGCATTGGTAAAGGATCCGGGGCCCTGGGAAATAGGTTCAGGGCTAGGGCCACAAGAGCCCAGGCCTAGCAACACACTTGAATGCAGGCATTAAAATTCCTGAGCTGGTTCTGTTCCACCGACATTGGCTGAGTCATCATGAATGGTGTGATAGCTGGTGACTGCTATAGAAGTGGCACAGAGGACAATTTCTAAGTCGGATGGAAGAATATGAATCTGAATCTTTGGCATTCCAAATGCTGGAAAATATGCAAGATTTTGTCCAATTCGGGGATCGAATGTTTTGCTTTCATTTATGGTTTAGAAAACCTTAAAATGCCTCATTCTACAAAGATGCATTTGAATTTTGTTGTCTCAGTGTTACCTTTGCGCAAATGGTGAAGATTCTTTTTCCTTAATAAACATTCAAGCAACATCTCTTTATTCGCCTTAGGATCCGCTTTCATATTCTTGAACGTAGCCAGCTCCACAACTTTGTCCACCTCCTGGCTGCTCAGCTGCTTCCCCACAAAAGAACAGATTTCTAATACAGCACTTCTAAGGTCCTGAAATAATAATTATTTCACTTCTGAGGTTTTTGCAATCCTGTATACACTTACCTGGGAGTAATTCAGGGACAGACTTCTAAGTAGACATGCACAGGCTTGTGCTGTTAGAGTAACATTACTGTAAGCTTGGTGAAATGGGCTGCAGTCCACAAAAGTTGATGCCATAAAAATGTGTTGGACTTTAAGGTGCCACAAGGCTCTTTGTTGTTTTTGCTGCAACAGACTTGGTGGAAATGAATATACAGGCAGTCCTCCAAGGAGGTGACTTAGCTGCAAGGGTTTCTACTACTACAGATAAAGAAGCATCCTTAGCAGAGGTACAAGTGGGGATGTATGAAATCCCTACTTGGCTCCGTGCCGGTCAATCCGCGGTGGGAGGGAGGCGCTCCATCCCTCCCCCCGGAATCCTCCCTGGCCGGCTCCGCTCTGCGGCAGCTCTGCAGAGCTGCCGGCCAGGGCCAGCCGCAGCCGAAGTTCTGGCCTCTGCTGGGCTGCTGCGGCCGCAAATGGCGGCCATCGTAGCGGCCGCCATTTGTGTCCTTTCAGTAAGCCATTTGCGTGGCTGCCTTTTGCCGTGATAGGCTACATAAATACTTATGTAGCCTATCATGATTTACTGCAAGGACGCAAATGGCGGCCGCTATGTCAGCCGCCATTTGCAGCCGCAGCAGCCCGGCAGCAGCCGGGAGACCAGCCGCCGCTGGAGCTGCTGGAGCCACAGGAGCCGCCGCCAGGTACATTCCATCCTGGGGCGATTCCACAGGGTGGGGGAGGCTGTTCTGCCATGGATTCTGGGGGGGGGGCGGATTCTAAAGAATCCAGCCTTACTGGAGTCTGTGGCAGAATTCTCTGACATCCCTGGGTACAAGGGAAGAGCCAATGCAGCTCCATCTCAATTGCCAATGCAAAGATCTTGATGGTTAATTATAACAGTCATAGCCTTCTTTAACTAGTTGTGCTCAGTACATCACCTTTCCCATAACCTTTTTTTTAGCAATGTGTGGGACATAGTTTGCACTGTCCATTCTTGGTAAATGTCCTGGCTTTTACCAAATGAGTGCATATATCTATAAGAAGGCAATGGAGACATCAAGGGAACAAACTCCACCCACTAGCTATTATTCAACTTCAGCTGAAAGTGGAAAATATTATCTATTATTTCTTTAAAATATGTGTAGGCCGCCTTTCAGGGCAAGCTGGTTTACACAGTGAAGTCCCATATAGTAAAAACCCATACAACGAGGAAACAGACGAGAATTAATAAATGAAAAAGATCAAACCTACTGTAACATCTCAGCTAATATATAATGGATCCTGTGCCACTCACAGTTTAAAGTAATGCTGTTGCATGCATATGATAGACAGTTGTTGGGCTCCTTCACACAGAGCTTTTATTCTGCTATTGTGATTGTTCACTCACAGAAGTTTGTGGGCCCTTTAGATGAGGCTGTGAACCTCCAGGGCATCTCCTTCACTAAATGACTGTTATTCCATTGTTTAAAAGATGAGGGATAATGAGCTATTAATTTACCACGTGTCCGTTCCACTTGAGTTCCCTCTGTGACAAAGGAAAAGTCGAAAGGAGTCGGATCAATGAAACATATGGAAGACTCAGATAATGGGGAGAAGGAGGGGGAAAGGGGAAGAGAGAGTCCATTGTGATCCTGCATTTAAAATGGAAGCAGAAAGCTCCATTTTAAATGCAGGATTTTAGGCTGGTGTAAAGATGCTAATTACCTCTCCATCAGACTTTTGCCACCTCTCCATGGTGGCAGACCCATGACAGCCAGTCTGTCAGCCCTCTGCTAGGCCTATGCAGCCTCTCTCTTCAAAATGCCAGCCAGAGTTCACAGGCTGAACATGGAGCAAGAAAGCAGCAGCTTTCACCCAAGCCTGTGGTGAGAAGACGGATGTGGAGACTGCTCTCTGGTGGTGGGCGTTGAGAAAGCAGTACAATTCATCTTTTCCTTTTCTAGTCACAGAACCATAGGTAGGCAGTTCCTTCCGTCTCAGGGACATTCTGACTTGAATGTCTTCCCCACTAAATAAAAAAGTGGGTGGGTGGGGAGACCAGTCCCATTTTTTAAAATAATAACATGTCATTATAGCCAGCCGTTTCTGGCATACCTTCCTTTTCTTAAGGAGATTGCTGGTGACTAGCATGGGATGGGGCTTGGGTGGTAGATGTTCTCTTAAAGAGAAAACACTCCCCCCCATCCCTATTGTTCCAGCTAGCATGCTGCATAAGGGAAGCTGGATCTCTGCATGAACAGAACAGCCTTCCTCAACCTTATACCCTCCAGATGTGCTGGACTGCAATTCCCATCATTCCAAGCCAGCATGGCCATGCTATAGGACATGATGGGAGTTGCAGCCCCACATATCTGGAGGGCATGAGGTTGGGGAAGGCTGGAACAGAACAACAGAAGCTGGTTTTGAGATGGAAACCGCAGTTTGGGGGTGGAGCTGAGAAAGTGGGAGAGGGCTGGTTCTGAGCTCTGGAAGGCAGCTCTTGGGACCTGCCCCTCTGGAGATCAAATGTGGGATGCAAGCTGTCTGTATCCATCTGTGTTCAACCTGTATATCCGTCCGTAAATTAACCCAAATATTTCAAAATGCTGTAAATCTCCAGTGATCCTTCCTTTTGAAGGAAACCAAATCCAGGTAATTGCTGCTCTCTGCAACTTCTCACCACTCAAGAAAGTGGGTTGAACATAAGAATAACATAAACATAAGTCTTGTCAGTGCCGCTGAAAAGTAGGGGTGGTTATAACAACCATTTCAACTTTCTGTACATAATGCCTCTAATACTGCACATATTATGCTTTCCTGGCCCCCAAACTGCGCATATTAAAATATAAGCGTTTTTTAAACTCCCTTTTTTATGCGGAAAAAAGGGTGGCAAAATGGCTGGTGCTCACCTGACGGTGGCACGGTGAGTCCAGGAGGGTACAAAAGGGTGTGAGGACAAGGGCTCAGTGGGCACAGTCTGTGGGTTTCGGGCGGGGTGGGGCGACGGACTCCTGGACCCAGTCTGGCACTTGTGACACCCCTATGCTAAGTTCAATATTCTTATGTTTTTGGAATGGAAAAGTTGGCTCACTACTTTATCAGAAGGGAGGACAGGGGGACAGTCACATAGACCAACTGAAGAGAGCCAGGCTTCCCACAAGGTAATTTTATTATTTTTAATATTTTACAGTTTTATTGTTTTGAATTGCTATGTAGATGGGCTTTTTAGCAAATAAGGCAATATGTAAATGTTAATAATAAATAATAAAATATTCTTCCTAATGGATACACAGATCAGATGATGTATCCAGTTCAGCCCTATTTAACGTCTCTGGCAAATATTAACACCCTGTGGCTTTGTGGGAAGTCTGCTCCCCCCCCCCCGGTCCTTCTTTCCTCCTAAGTGATGCATCATCATCATCATCATCAATATTATTGACCTCCATAGTACTGAAGGCATGAAAAGCACCTTGCAATGCTTATGTCTTTCATCACTGTTACCAGACAGGGCTGTCATTATGATAATCACACCTTAATCCTTAACATAACCGGTTTGTTTGTTATTATAGCATCCGTCACATGACAGGAAGAGATGACTTGCACAGGCTGTTTGGATTTACTTTTTCCCTACTGACATCTTAAAGAAGTAAGGAGGGAAAGCTGTGGTGGAAAAGCCAGACACGGTGTATTTTTGTAATGCCCAAATCAGTGGTGCAGAAACGGTTTCTGGCAGGGGAGCAGATTTCTTGTGAACAGACCCCATGCCCTGATGTCATCCCCCTATTTTTCTCCATGCTGGGAGGAGGCACAGAAGTCTGCCTCCTCCCAGCACAGAGAAAGGGACCCCCGGCTGCCCTGCATCCCCACTGCTATCCTCACTCTGAGATCAGAGATAACAGCAGGGCTTTCCACTGTTATCTCCAATCTCAGACTGGAGATAGCTGTGGGGATGACGGAGGGGGGCAGGCATTGGGATTAGTCCACACCAGGGAGAGCAGCTGGTCTTCTCTGTGCAGGTGAGTCCCAACACCCAGGCTGCCCCACATCCCCATTGCTACCTCTGATCTCAGATCAGAGACAGCAGTGGAGATGAGGACCTCATGGGCGAGACCCAACGCCCAGGCCAACCTGTGTCTCCGTTGGTATCTCCGCTCTGAGATCAGAGATAACAGGAGGGATTCCCGCTGTTATCTCTGATCTGAGATTGGAGATAGCAGCAGGGGATGGACTCTGAGGGGATTCCTCTGGGGGCTGGGCTTGGCGCATGAGCCCCACCCCCAGGAGGAACCCCAAGAGGCAGCGCAGATCAGGTTCTGGACTCCTGGTCCAAATAGTCCAAAAGCATTCTGGGCCATTCAAAGAAACACCATCTCCTTCTCCTTTCCCTACTTGCTTCTTTAAGATGGAGGTGTGGAAAAGTAATGTCTGAAGTACCCCTGAAAACCTTACTTACTTGCACAAAAGAGATGGTTGTACCAGTGCAAGGATTCCAGGGCATGTCTTAATGGTGCTGAAACGGCATCTTTAGAATCAGAGCCCCAGTTGGGCTTCTGGGTGCCGGATCTTCAGTGAATCTCACAATATCAAAGAAATATAGTAATTGTCTTTTGGTATCGCTGGGAGTTCCACCTGTCCAAGTCTAACACCCTATCCACTGAGTCATACTGGAGAAGAAGAGAGACTCATCTCACCTTAATCATGTCCTCATAGGAAAGGAAGAGAATATTGAACTCATTCTTATGGGTGTACCACCCTTTCACATGATCAAAGATCAAACTGCAAGCAACTGTTGGTCAAGCAAAGAAAGAAAAATACATTGACAACAACATTCACACTTTGTTCAGTGCTCCTCTTTGTCTCATTTGTAACAGAAACTGGGCCGGGACTTTCACATGCAGCAATTGCAAGGAATGTCCACAAACTGGTGCAAATATAATGCTGCTGATCTTTTAACCATGGTAACAACTAGGCTCACATGGTCCTCACCCATCTCTCTCTAATATTAATCCCCTGTTCCTTCCTGTTGGCTTTAAACATAGTTTAGCATCACATTTCCCCAACCCTAACCATGGTTGCTAACCAGGTTCTCCATCTTAACCAGGATTTCAAACCAGAATTTGAAGCTTGTATGAATTAGGCCCAAGAAAAAGTTTAAAACTGTGCGTGGTTAATTCGTGATGTGTTTTCAGATTGCATTTTTCAAGAAATGTAAATGTTACCATTAAAGAATGTCATTTGGACCTAATTGCCCACTCAGTGATGATGACTTCTATAGGTACATCTAAGTCAAAACAGTGAAATGCTACTTAAGAAATAGTAGCTTTGCTCCTATGGCAAGTAGCAGCTTCAGGTGGGACATACTGCTTGCCCAATCCTGATAGGGCTCCCCACTCCCCAGGGTGTGTGTTAATTTTAAAGGAAAAAGCAGCCATGCATTTAACATATTGACCTGGTTCACACAATCACTGCAGCCCACCATGTCTTATTTAAGCGGTGATGTGTCGCAGTGCCCATGGGCACCAGGTTGCCTCTTTCAAGCCCTGGTCGTGGCTCATCGTGTCATCCAAACCCAGATGGCATGGCTTGTTGGAGGGGGAAAGGACACTTCAGTAATCAATAGGCTGTTGTAGGGTTATTGGAGCGTTGTTTCCCCCTCCAACAAGCCATGCCCCCCAACACAGAAGACCATGGCAACCTCCTGTGGGGGTCGAATATTCAAAATGGCCACTGGCACAACCCACCATGGCTTAAATAAGCTATCCTGGGCTGCGGTGATTGTGCAAACCAGCCCACTTTTGCCACTGAAAGCTAAAAGCAAGGAGCCATGTAGAGGGCTCTTTCTTCTTTCTCAAAAGGCCATTAATTTGAGGCAAAAGGAGACATGTATGGTGATGGTGATGCAGCTCAGAATGCTTCCAAACAAGGCTTTTATGGTCTTGAATGAGACTGTCCTGCCTCATTCACAGAATTTTGCAGGGGGGAGGGGGAGATGTTGTCTTCTACTTGTAACCCTCCCATGTTTTCCCACTGCTTTTCCTGTCTTTTTTCTTAATGTGAAAAATCTATTCAGGTGAAAAAGATGGAATTGGTCTTTTGATTTGGAGTGCTACAAACCCCCTGTCTGGAAGCACACTCTGTCTCTTACTCTCTGTCTCTCCCAGTTGCCTGTGCATTGCCTCTTGAGAGAGAGATGTCTCTCTCTCTCTCTCTCTCTCTCTCTCTCTCTCTCTCTCTCTCTGGGTTCACATGTGCCTGCTTTTAGATCACAGGGTAATTTGCTACTCTGGTGCTCATCAAGTGAAAATATTTCTTGCCCTAGGTGTGAGAGAAATAATTATTTTGTCAAAAACGTGCCAGTTGTCATGGGATTTAGGAATGTTATTTTATGTATAAGTATTATAAAAAGTCTGGAGTTTAGTAATATTATTTAGACATAGTTGCTTTACAAATGGAAATATATGCTAGAAAATTATCTTAGGACCTTATCTCTAGACAGTGGCTAGACAGCCATAGGATTACTTGGTTTCTGGGAACCGAGCTCTGATCCAGAAAATCGCCTCCCCGCCCCCTCCCCCACTGCCTCATAGGTGGTGTGGATCATCCTTGGCTTTGCACTCATAAGAGCAGCGCAGAGCGGGAGGAAAGGGGGTGTTCCCAGGGGCAGGGAGGGGACCTCGGAAGGGCCGGTACGACGCTTCCTAGGCATCATCCAGCCTTCCCCCCACCGCTCCAAAGCACCATGGCTAGACAGCCGAAATCACTCATCTAGCCACGAATGCAGGTCAGCTGGAGCATGGAGGAGAAGATGCCCCCGCGCTCCGCCCGCCCTGCATTGGCTAGGCAGTCGCCTACGAGTTCAGAGGTGGCCGCCTATCCCCATAGGATTGCACCCTCCATGGGACATAAATAATGAAAATAAAATAATCTAGACATGTCTAAGAGAGCAATCCTCTGGCCTCTAGAAGGGACTGGGGAGCCTGGGGATAAAGATTCCTCCAGCCTCCCCAGCCTCCTTCCCTGCCACTCCTCAGCCCCAGTTAGATGGGCAAAAATGCCCATCTAGCAAAAAAGCAGAGCAGGAGGAGTGCGGAAGTGAAAGTCACCTCCACGCTCTTCCCGCTCTGCATAGGAAGTCTGTCAGCCTCCAAATTTGGGTGCTGACAGACATCCTGATAGGATTACACCCTATTAAAAAGATATAAAAAGGTGGTCCTGGGGATGGAAAAGAGCTTTTCAGAGAAACTAGCCTCCTTTTAATTGCCTGTAGGAAAAAAGATTGGTAAGTTGCCTAAAATTGTTTTGCTCTGCCTAAGCCTTGATTTAGTATTATTTTGGATATATCATGTGTTTGAATATATTTGTGTGTAAAGCTTTTTACTGAGTATTGTCACACTAATATTTTAATAGAAAATGAGCCTTGTCTAAGAGAGTGTTTTCTGGCAAATATAATCTAGGATCTGAACTTCTTTCTGCCCTGAGATAACATTTTATTATTGGAGGAATTTGAATATGTCCTGTTAAACAGGTGAGAGCATATGAGACAACCTCTGCCAAAAGAGTCATATTTCACAGCTGGAGTTGCATTTAGTCTAATTCTTTGCATTTCAGTGACCTTAAAAAACAACAACAACCAACTGCACATTTCAGTCTTACCTTTCCCAGCTAAATACTTCTCCATGAAGTGATCCAGATCTGATATTTCAAATGCGCCTATCATTTTTGAGTAATGAAAGGAGGATACCATAACATCTTTAGGATTTCTGTACACATAAATGATCTGCAAGATTAAATTTTGTTTATAGCCTTCTCAACAAATTGATGGATTGCTATGGGAACACACTGAGCGATGCTCTTGTAAAATTTAATTTGTTGTACTAGTTTCACTCCCATCAGCAATATAGAGATACTACCAATGACATACCTTGAATTGTAAAACGTTACAAGCATTATTGCAAGAAAGACAATAAAGGTAATGTATGGGAAGTACTTTGTTTAGTTTTTCAGTGTTACAAATCCTTTTGAGACCAGGCACAACTCTGCATATTTCTCCTGGAGTATACATCTCATTTTAGTAAAATGGTAAAAGTAGCAAGATTATCTCTTGCTGCTATGCCTTAGAAACCAGATGGGGAAATTTGATTTCCCCCCCTACTTTTTGGAACATAAACATACACAGAATTTAAAGGCAAACTGCTGACAAGCTAGAACTCCCTGTCTGCTTTATGAGATGTGCATAGAATACTGAGAAATTGTGATAGAAAGAGACCATGCGATGGTCCAAATGAGATTGTTGCACACAGGGATTTTGCAGAAGGCCGTTTTCCAGCCTGTCCTGAGCCAGTGGGTGAGCGCATGCCTTGTTAGCTAAGCCATCTAGCCTAGTGAGCTGAACCACTTCAGACTGCAGGTAGGGGGATCTTCTTAGGGTGCTTTCTGAAGTTTTTATGGTGCCACCGCCGTGCCTCATTCATGGAATTGGGGGAGGGGGCGGTTGAGACACTCTTGTCTGCATTTTGTAATCCTCCCATGTTTTACCACAACTTCTTCCATCTTTTCTCATAGTGCAGAAAATCTGTTAAGAAAATTAAAGATGAAATAGTTGCACAATGCTTTCTAATTAGTAGCACTAGAAGTCCTCCGTCTGGAAATAATTGTAGTTCACCTGTACAGAGGAATTTCTCTCCAACCCCGCCAATGGGGGAAGATTCCATTTTCTGAGGCTTTTTGCAAGGGAGAGAACCCTATACGTTCCTGCGTGCCACATTTCCCTGCACGTCAAAGAAATAGATGTCAGAGCCTAGCTTTCCCTGTCATATATCAGTTTTGTCTATGTTGCTGTTAATATTTTTGTGTGGGGGAACATTCAATAGCACAAACTTCCATCTGCAGTTTGAAGTGGTAAAGTCCAGGTACAGGTTTACCGTCTCAGCCAGAATGAGGCCTGTATCTTCACACAAAGGAAGGGTTGGATTAAAAGCAGAAATCGTTTTCTTGCTGCTGTCAGGATAAATCCTGATCAGGACCCTGAGGACAGGTCATCTGAGGCAGAGGCAGTGTGGGACTCTGCAGAAAGTCCTAGAACAGCATGGGGATTCTGACAAGCCTACTGAGCTACCAAGTCCCTTGCTGCTCCCTGATGAAGCCAAACACCCTGCCTTGACTCCCAACTCCACCCTTTCACACATGCACCACCAAGCTGAGATAGACCACTGCTCTGCTGAGAAATCTAAACTTTTGACTCTGTGCAAATGTAAATTTATTTACTATTACTTCTGTCAATTTACATTGCATCAGGGGTTAGACCCGATGAGGCCCCTTCTAACCCTACTATTCTATAATTCTATGATTGATCTATAAACAGTGCAATCTTAAGGTTTGACTAGAGCTTGAAAAACCCATTCAAATCAAACCTACTTCTAGGGATCAAACTGCCTGTTTGATCTATACAAACATTTGTATAGAGAAGATGGGGAGACCCAATCCACCTAGAACACTACATTTGAGAATGAGAAACTGCTTCCACTAACACTCTCCTCCAGTCCAAATGTGCAAGTTGTTAGTGTGGAGCCCTTTCAAAAAGTTACACATTTAGTGGATCTCCTACTCAGGAAAAATGGAGTGGATTTGGCCCTTATTATCACCATGCCACTTCCCCTCTACTTCCAAGTCTTCCAGACTTCTGCTTGGTGGGATGTTTGAAAGTGATCCCTACGCGTAGCCCTGACTGCTCTTCACACATCCTTTGGATTGGTGTGAGCATCTTTGTTTAAACATCCCATTTAATCATGTTATTTTTCTTCCGCTGTTATCTATGCTGCACTGTTCACACATCCCTATCTATTCGCAGGTGTATTAGCATATGCATGCAAGTATGTATGTATAGATTTGGCATTCAGCAGCTGAGCGATGGATAGTTAATATTTTAATTAGAAAAGCATAACAAGATTTGCTTACTTTTGCTTTTTTGTCTTTCAGCCCCTTTGGAACCAAATAATAGGGCAGGTGGGCCATGATGACACGAGGTGATGGCTGCTGGGTAAAATCCACATTACTTGTGTTATAATCTAGAAATGGAGCCCGATCACATGTGCTAAGATTCTCAGTTCCATTCCGGTGGCCTTCATACAAAATCAAGCACAAAATGTTCTGGGCCCACACAGTTCCTAGAAAGGAATACAAACTTGTTTTAAACCTTGCTGAATTACCCAACCTTGACACAGGCATATATCACCAAGGAGCAGAAGAAGCAATGTAGAGTCATTGTGATTTCAAAGCAGAAATATCTAAGGCCAGAAATGATATCATTTGATAACGAGGCTATATCATGAAGCATATTCAATGATGTTGGTCTTATTCCCTGGTTAACTTAAAATTGCTATCATTATGGGACATATTTGTATTACTTGGTCTTGATCTAGGGCAACAGGACTAAACTACGCTGGCATGCGTTTAGGTCCAAATCAATCAAAATAAATGCAAATACTGGTAAGATCTCTATTGCATAGAGGCAGACTTCTCCTGGCTAATAAAGATCCATATCAACTGATATCAACCAATGGATATAGAGAGGTAAGGGTATGGATTTTAGGTGACATATTATGATTAGAAAGACACCTGTATTTTAAGCTGTTTGCTATTGAATCAGTCCTCAGTTACAAGGAGCTCCATCCCCACCCACCCACCGCCCACACACAAAAACTCCCCTTCTAATCACAGACAGATACACACACACGCACATGACCTCACATGAGAATGGCGCCTAGCTCAAGTTATAGCTATGTCAGTGGAAGCATGTCTTACATCAATGAGTTGGAAGGTGAGTTTGGAACTTGTCATGATGAATAATGAGTGGGGAAAATGGGAACCTCTAGGAAGTTGCCTGATTATGCAGGATCAGGCCATTGCCCCATCCACACCGGTGTTCTCTACCATGGCAGGTTTTGGCTTTTTCCATTCAGACAGGTGTCTTTCCCATCGCTACCTGGAGAGGTTGGGGATCCATCTGAACCAGGAAAGGCTGTGCTCAACATAACCATTGACCTATGTGGACCTTGACATAATGTTACTGTATGCATAAATACATTACTTTGTACACAGTATGTGTCATACTTCTTAAAAGTAGGGCTGTGTTTCACTTCAGACCGCTTTGCTTCAGACTGCTTCACTTCAGACCGATTTGGACCCAACCCACTTCAACTCGGATCCAAATCCGAAACGAGATTTGGACATCCAAATCACTCGTTTTTGATGTTTTCCCATTGACATGCATGGGAAAACACAAACGGCCATAAGTTTTCAGTTTTCAAGCTACATGCATAAAATCTGGGCAACTCTCAGCCCTCCACCCCTGGAGGGGCTTTCACCTGCCAAATCTCTGACAATTTGGTCCAGTACTTTTTGTGCTAGGCACAAATGAAATTTGATTTCTTCCACAAAAACTGTCCAAGCAAAGAGTTGTAATTTTCCTCTGCTTGCACAGAACTGTGTGACATTTAGGGAACTCTCAGCCCCCCTGGAGGGGATCCCATCTGCCAAATTTTGAGAGTTTGGCCCAGTACTTTTTGTGTTAGGCCCAGGTGAAATGTGCTGTTTCCAGAAACTTAGACCAAACTCAGAAGGGTAATAACTAAGTTAGGTGTGTGGAAGCAGACATCACTTTCCCTAATCTCTGCTCTGGTTTCTTTGAAGTGCAAACAACCCCTTTCCCTGAGTACTTATTCAGAAGAGTCACAGGCTGGCTCAGCCCCTCTTTGGCTGAATACACACATTACCTGGCAGGCAGGCAGGCAGAATACAGCAGCTTGTTCTTTGTAGTAATAGTGTGCTTTTTTCCTAGCACACACAAAATGAATATTTTATATTTATTTTATATTTTAATAATACAAAATTAGCCACACCACACCTGCCAAATTTCAGACAGTTTGCAATTTAAAAAATGATGCAAGGGAACGGAAGGAACTGAGAGTGTGGCAAGTGCACACCATTGCCCAGTTTACATTTATGGATGCAGTTGGTGATCTCTGCTGTAGGTTTTGATGACCTCAGGCTCTCAGTGGTCTTCTGACAGAGGCAGGAAGACAGAGCAATTCTGCCAGGCAAGACCTGTGGTAGTTCTAGAGCTAATATATGGCAACAGGCACTGACCTCATATTCTATATGGAAGAGCGGCCTGGAGCCGCAAATGCCTTGCCCACCAGGGCATAGTATAATTATTGTGATGCTTTGGTCACTCTAGATTGAGTACGTACACTTTAAGTCCTTCAATGAGGAGCTATTGAAGGGCAAGTGCAGTGCACGCAGCCGCGGTAATGCCAGCTCCAACAGCGTATGCTGAAGTTGCTTCAAAAAACACTCGTTATGTTTATATATTACTTTTCATAATAAAGGAAGAAAGAAAGGGAAAAGTAAAAACAAATCAACATTGCCTTGCCCACCAGGGCATACGGAACAGCAGTGGTGGAGACATAGCCAAGCCCACCAAGAGGGCATATTCGATAATAGGGGAAGGCCGTGAGGGGTGACTGGGGCTTGACTGCCCTGGGGCAAATAGCAAGAGCAAATGAAAAGCAGATACGGAAAGAAAACTCCCTACATGCCAAAGCATAGGGGGAAGGGAGTAACAGTGCATTACTCATCGGGACTTGAAACTGGAGAATGTGCACCACTCTCGTGCTGAGGTCATCAGACCCCTCTGACGTAACATCCATCTTCCTGGAAACAGAAATCCACCCATGCCAGAAGGGCACATCAATTGGACAAGAACAACAACAGTAGTCTTGACGGACCAAGGCAAGGGCACTGGCACATGGCTGCTGGAGAGAGACACCTGTGAACGCAGTGGGGTGCACATAAGCAATAGGGATGGCAGAGAATTCCGCCACGGACTCCAACGAGGCCGGATTCTAAAGAATCCTGCCGCCCAGAGTCCGTAGCAGAACGGAACACTTACCTCCACCTCCCCGCGGAATCCTTTTCGGCCAGATCCTCCGGCTCTGGATTGCCAGCGATATGGCCGCCATGCCGTATTGCTGGCTGAAGGGGACTGGCTGCGGACCAAATGGTGTCCAGGACGCCATTTGAGGCTGTAAAGTTCTTAGTTTGAGGTAAATGCAGCCGTAAATGGCTACATTTGGCTTCAACTAAGACCTTTACAGCCACAAATGTAAAGGTCTTTACAGCTGCCATTTGCATCCACAGTCAGTCAATACCCCTCAGCCAGCGATACGGCATAGTGGCCGTATCGCTAGTGCTTCAGAGGTGGCCAGCGGATCTGCAGAATCGCCATGGAGCGGAGCTGGCCAAAGAGGATTCCGGGGAGAGGAACCGATTGCCTCCCCCACCCCGTGGGTGGATTCCCCACGGACCGGCAGGTAGGGAATCCGCCCATCCTTAATAAGCAATAGGCCCATGGCATCAAAGCCACCAAGCCCAACTATTCCACCCAGGCATGGGACATGTGGGCAGGCAGAAGCTGGTGGAGAGACACCCATGGGCTCAGCCAGGTGAGAAGGTGCAATAGACCTGTGGCACTGCCTGGGTCCAGAAGCCCTGTTCTGTGGTCCTGCTGGGAGTGATGCTGCTGTAAGGGATGGGGCCCTGTCTCCCCACCTCCTCCTCCTCCTCAGGCACCTGCCCCAGCCTCTTTGCCTGTGCCTCCCTCACTTGCTGCATCAGTATTTCCTGCCATGCAGGTGTTCTCTCCACCACTTTCAGGTGCAGATTGCACATACCGGTCAACATGTACATCCTCTCCTGGCATAGGGGCTCTACATGCCATCTCTGGCCATCCCTCAGCCTTGTTGCCACTTCCCACACATCTGGCAAGAAGTCCCTGCCTGTGACAGGATCCCCGCTCTCCAGGAACTCACCCATCTGCTTCTGGAAATGCCTGGCCACAGGGATCACCTGGCTGAGGAAGGCAGTGCTGTTGCTCAGGGTCTCAGTGGACTCAAGGAACGGCTTGAAGACCACCAAAAGCTGGGACATGGTATCCCACTGCTGCCTGTCAGGGGTTCCTGGAAGCCAATGTCCCCAACCCTTGACATCTTGTGAACAGCACTCTGTTGCTCCACCAATACACTCCAGCATGACATAGGAGGAGTTCCAGCATGTTGCCACATCTTGCACCAGCCTGTGCTGTGGGAGCCCCAACTCTGTCTACTTCTCCTGCAGCAGCCTACTGTCCTTGATGCTGTGGTAGAAGTGCCCAGCCACCTTCCTGCAGCTCTCCAACAGATTACAGAAGCTGGACATGGGGCTGGGATACGCCTTGGTGCTGCCCATTCCAAGGGCGTCCTTCACAGTCAGGTTGAAGATATGCACGATGCAACAGATGCCCTCAAATCTGCCATCACACACAGCCTTCACCATATTGGTTCCCCTGTCCGTGACCATGTAACTGCAGGTGAGCTGGTGCCTGACCAGCCACCCCTCCACAATGCGGCTCATGGCTTCCATAATCTCTGCGGCTGTGTGGGACTGGTCCAGGACTTGAATGTGAAGGAGGGGTCAACAATACCCATCCTTCCCACCAGTCCTGGAAGTGCTGACCACTACTGTCCCTGTGGGTGCCCACCACTGAGCTATCAGGGACAAGTAAGCATACACTCCACCCTCACTGGACCAAATGTCCAAGGTGAAGTGTACCATCTGTGACTCTGCCTGGCACAGATGGTCCAGTACTTTCTCCCTGCATCCCTGGTACAGGGAGGGCACCACTTGCCTGCTAAGGGTGGTGTGACATGGCAGCTTGTAGTAGGGCACCACAAGGGCCATCAACCTCTTGAACCCCACATTTTCAATGAGGCTGAATAGCTGGTCATCCAACACCACCATCTCACTGATGCAGTTGATGATTTGGTTGAGCACTGGAAACCTCCACCTTGTGGACCCATACTTCCCCCACCCCATCTCCTCCATGGTGGCCTGCCTAAGCCTCTTGGGGGTGAGAGACAGAAAGCTTGCAGGAATTCCAGCACCCCCAACTTTCTGCTTACCCCTGCTGCCTGCCTGCTGGGATGTGGGGCCTCTTCCCTGAACAAGACCAATTGGTGCTGCCTCCTTCAGTGCAGGAGCAGACTGCTGCTGGTGTAGTGCCCTGGCTGTTTCCCCCTGCTCAGAGATACCTTGCAGTGGTAGCAGACAGCAGTGCTGGGATCCACTCCCACCTCAAAGTGGTCCCACACAATGCTACCCTGATGTTTCTGTGAAGGAAACACAGACTGCCTGCCTTCAGTCTTGGTGGTCACCACATGAGCAGGGGGAACAATGGAAGAGGGGCCAGATGCTGGAACCTCTGCCTGATGCTCATCCGCCCCAACACCCTGGAGGATCTCCTCCTCTTCACCCTCCACCACACTGAAGACATCAGACACCTCTGATGTAACATCCATCAGCGGGTTGCCCTCTTCCACTACAGAAAGATATGGTGCTCCTATGGCAACAGTGCTACTGCTGCTGCCTGCACCAACCCCCTCGAACAGTGACCTCCAGGCACTGCAACTGGCCTCTGCACTCTGCTGCCCTACTGCACCAGGACGTGCTATCTGCTGGACGAGGGGAGAGCCAGCTTGCCTACCAGTGCTGCTAGTCCCAGCAGAACCTCGCCCACCTCTGCCCCTGCCAAAACTCCAAAGTTGCCTCATATTGGGTTGGGTTGTTTTGCCACACAGTGGAGTAGTATTGGAATAATAAGTTAATAAATGTGTGCTTTGCTCACTGTGCTGCAGTCTGGATGTATGTAGTGCTGTGCTTGACCACAACAAGCGTGCACACGCACGCACACACGCACATGCGCACACACGCACACATACCCACGAGCAAAAGAAAAGCAAATACAGAACTACCTACAAGCAAAGAAAAGGGTTTTTGTTTTAAGGAAAAGATATAGAGTTCAAAAATGGGATGCATAGAAAGAAATACAGGAATTAAAAAGGGCAGCAGAGGGGATGAGAGCCAAGAGCAAGCAAAGAAAAGAAAACTTAAAAAAAAATTAAGAATCTAGCCAGAAAAGGGGGGGGGGGCAAATAATAAGGCAAGACACGAGTAGGCTAATAGTAATATTTATATTTCTTGATTTTTTAATAAAGAATTTATAAAGACGGAAAAAAATAAATGGTTGAATAAAGGCGGGGGGGGGGAGTGAAAGAACAAGCCAAGAAGAGGCTAACTAATATGGTAAAAAAAAGTTCGTTTTTCAGTTAATAATCTAGAAAAGCAAGAAGACTGGAATGGAGAAGGACTGGGTAGGAAAAGAAGCTGCGCGCGCGCGCACACACACACACACACACACAGAAGACCTAACCAAACTTAATGAACAAATGCAGCTCTCCAACCCAACCAACTCTCTAGCTCTCGCTGTTGTGAAATGAACAAACACATGCTTTCACCAAAATACTGTATATGCAGTATTTCCTCCCCACCTCCTCCACCACTGCCACTGATTGGACATTGCTGAGTTAAGTTCAGCCCTAATTTGGCCATTTGCCCAAGCTCACTCACTGCTACTCCTTCTCCTCTAGCCTTCTCCCCTCCCTCCCTCCTTCCTCCCCCTCCCTCTCCTCCCCCTCCCTGATCTTAACGTTGATACATTTTGGAGCCAGCGTATCTGGGCTGCTCACAACACATCAGAAGAGCTCCAAATATATGAGGCGGACCGAGGCGCCTCATACGTGATTCACTTCAGTTTGGGGCACCTCGGTGCTGTTCTGATCTGCCTCGTAGTACAACAAAGCACCTCTGAATCAGCCCGCTTTGCCTCATTATTCGGGCTTCAAACTGAAGTGGTGCACAGCCCTACAAAAAAAAGCATTTATTTCTGCAAGGATGTACATTTCTTTGTTCAGGGGTTACCAATGTCATGCCCTTGGCTGCCATATCACCCCATGCAGACTTCTTAAGTTGCCTGTGAAGTTCTCCACTCCCTCCCACCTTCAAAATTTTATTTTTAATAAAAACCTTATAAAACATTAGGGCACCAGGTTTTCCTTTCTGTTCCTGTACCTGCCAGCCAGTTACTGTACTGGCGGGCAGGCAGAAAAGGAAAGAATTGCTTTGGGACTGTGTACCGTGTCTGGCTGATGACTGTGTTTTGACCTTTGCCTGTTAACGCGAACCAATCCTGCTGTAGCCTGATCCCACTTATCTGACTGCATGCCTGTGTTTTGACCTCTGGCTGATATTTGGACCACTCCTGTCTTAGCCTGAACCCCACTGGATAGAGGCCCGTATGCCTGAATGTTTGCTGATTTCACTGGCCCATTCGGACAATTGAGGGGGTGAAAGAAGCCATCACGGCTTCTTCTCCCGCCTCCACCAATGCCACATGCATGACTGCAGCTTGCAAAGGACCCCTGATGCAGCATGGGTTGCTGTGTCATCTGAACCTGGAGCATGGCATGGCTAGGGATGGACGAAAACTCCCTTACCTGTTCTCGAAGCTTGCTTCGCGGTGGGGGGGAGGCGCTTCGGTTCTCCCCCCGAAGTTCAGGCGAGGGGGGGGAGGCGCCCCACCTCGCCCGGCCAAAATTCAGGCCGGGGGGGAGGCGCCCCATCCCTTGCCAGCGAAATTCAGGCCGGGTAGAAGCGCCCCGTCTACCTGGCCACGAAAAAAAAAGTAAAAACACACACACATACCCGTGATAGGCTACGTAACGATTTTCGTAGCCTATCACGGCTAGATTTCCAAGGTCAGCCGTGATAGGCTATGTAAATCGTCACGTAGCCTATCACGGGTGACTTTGGAAAAAAAAAAAGCACATACACAAATGGCAGCTCCCATGGGGACCGCCATTTGCGTTCCTTATTTTGACACATCTAGTCTACGTAAAGATTTACGTAGACTACAGCGAAAATAAGGGCAACACAAATAGCGTTCCTTTATTTTCGCCGTAGTCTACGCAAATCTTTACGTAGACTAGACGTGCCAAAATAAGGAACGCAAATGGCAGCGCCCATGGGCCGCCGCCATTTGCGTACGCGCTTTTTTTTTTTTTCAAAGTCACCAATCGTTAGGTAGCCTATCACGGGTGTGTTTTTTTTTACTTTACTTTACTTTTTTTTTTTTGCAATGGCAGTGGCGGCAGCCGGTCGGGAGACCAGCCGCCGCCCCCGTCCCCGCCGAACCGCCGCCGGGACCCGCCGCCGAGAGGGACACTTGGCCACGGTAAGTCCCATCCGGGGGGGGGGGCCCCGGCGGAGAATTTCCCCACCAATTTCGGGGGGCCGAATGCATTGGCATTCGGCCTCCCGAAGATTTGGGGAGAAATTCTTCGCCATCCCTAGGCATGGCAGTGGTGGCTTTTCACCCACCTCACAGCCCCTGCTGCAAGCCATGGGTTGTGACATGGGTAAGAAGCAACTCTTGCTGTGCACCATGCCAGGTTCGGACGACTCTGCAACCCACACTGCATTGCAGGTAATTATGCAAATCACGGTTGCATAGGCACAGGGATGGGGGGAGAAGCCACAGGGACGGTGGGGGGAGAAGCCACGGGGACGGTGGGGGGAGAAGGGCTTCTTTCGCTCCCACAGTCATCTGAACCCAGTCATTGCATTGCTTCTGCATTAGCCCTGCACTCAGAGTCTGCTGCAGTCAAAGCAGAACAGGCCCTTTTGGCCCCCGCTGAATTTCTGCAGCGCCCCCAACTTGGCTTGCATTTGCAAGCTGAACTGTGGATTTCCCCAGATATCTGGGAACGTTTCACAATTTTTTTAAAAAAGAGGAAAAATCCACCAGCTGTCCCTGCTTGCTGCAGACTGAGTTGGGCCAGCTGGCAGAAGCTAGAACAGAGTCTGGGGGCTGAGCCCACGAAAGCTCGTCAAGCTCCAACCCCCAACTGGGTTCCTCCGGCATCCCAAATGTGGCCCTTGACATTACTTTGCACAAAGGATGTATCATACTTTGTAAAACCATTTATTTCTGCAGGATGTATTTATTTCTGCACAGGCCTTCTAACTTGCCCGTGGGCCCACCCTATCTTCTGCCCACACAGACCTTTGCCCATTGCACTCTCCACACCCCCACTGCCAGCCTCTAGATTTGCTCTTTCTCTCACACACCCCTTTCCTCCCCTTTCTCTCCCTTTCCTGTCCCTACCTTCTTCCACTCCCTTTCTACTCCTGCTCTTTCTCCCTCCCTTCCAGCCTCTAGCCTCGGTGCTATCTCTCTCCTCCACCACCAGAACATAAGAAGAGCCATGCTGGATCAGACCAGGTGCCCCCTAGTCCAGCATTCCATTCACACAGTGGCCAACCAGCTCTCAAATGGGAACCCACAAGCGGGACAGAAGTGCAACAGCACTCTCCCACCCATGTTCCCCAGCAACATGGTACCACAGGTAGCACATAGCAATCAGGACTAGTAGCCATTGATAGCCTTCTCTTCCAGGTATTTATCAAATCCTCCTCCAGGTATTTATCTATTAGCTCCCTTGTGACTCGCCAGGCCCCCACGACAGCATTACGTGACTAGCAACATCCTCCGTGGGAGGCAGTAAGTGGTGGTGCCCACAGCAGTTTCTCAAATTCCCAAATGTGCCCATGGGTCCAAAAAAGGTTGCAGACCCTGGTTTACATATTCATTGATATGTATATTTTTAAAAGGAATTTGGAAAAATATGATACTGAATTTGGAGCAGTGTGAAAGGGATTAAAAGCCAATCTGACATGCAGATTGATCTGGAATGTGGACACGTTTGATAATAAATTCATAGCAGTAGTGCCCCCCCCCCCGTGTGAATTAAATGATATACTTTGAGCATAACTCAATAGTTGCACACATAATATGCAAGCGGCCCACCACCAAGTCAACCACTGGTCCATCTAGCTCAGTTACTCAGTACTGGCTCCACTGGCTGTCCAGGTTTTCGGACAGAGATCTGACTCAGCTGTGCCTGGAGATGCCAGGAATTAAACCTGAGACCTTTTGCAGGGAAAGCATGTACTCCACCACTCAGCAGCAGCCTTTCTTGAAGTGCTTAGCATGTGCTTCTAAATCATTCCTAATACGTATCAAACAAAGACAGCTTGGCAGTATACTCAAAAGTTAGCTTTGGTCCATATTTCTTACAATACATTCCTATGCAAGTCTACTCAGAGGTAAGCCCCATCAAGTTCAGTGGGTCTTACTCCCAGGTAATGCTGTATAGGATTGCAGACTTAAAATCCTTACGTTCAAAACAAACCTCCAATTCCTTAAGAAAAAAAATAACTTTATTATATAGGATTCTTACCAGATTTTGGATAAGTCATTACAAATATATCACTATCCCTGACTTCAAAATCTTCAAATGTCTCAACATATTCTGGTTTGACAAAGAGTGATAAAAAGTAACATCCTTTAAAATTAAATAGTTTTGGTGGTTTCTCAGTTTCTGCCATACCTGAAGGGCCTGCAAAAAAAGAGAGAAGCAATTAACAAGTTTCCTGATTAGTCTTCTAGGCCACCTGCATTTATATAGGCCCCAGTCCTGGCTCTTGCATAAGCAGCCCACAGCAATGGGGTCTGGGGTAGCTGGCTGTGTCTCCTGAGATTGTGTTTTGCAGGAGACTCGGCGGGTTTCTCCACAACAACAGAAGGAAACTGAAGGAGAAGCCAATTGTGAAGCTTACCCAGATTTTTCAAGGAGCCGGCTTTGCTCCACACAGGCTCCACAAGCAAGTGTATTGTACCAGTAAAAGTTGCTTCACAATCTCCTTCTCCCCCCCCCTCCACCCCAGTGTTATTTACTCCCTTAAAGAACAATCACTAAAAGAACACAGTGTTCTTTCTGCCCTGATCAGCCAATGATGCAACCAATCAAAGCTTTGACATTAAGGCTCCTAAATGCATTATTTCAATTCATGGGAATCTAGTAACTCCAGGAGTGTACATTTCAGGGACAAGCCTCATTGACAACAATGGGAGTTACTTCTGAGTAGACACACACAGGTTTGTGCTGGGAAAAACAGAGGGGAAATGAAGGGATGGGAAACTAGTCCCCTTGTAGCAGCCATATCGGGGGTCAGACTAAGTAGCCTCATGCAGTCTCATGCTTCATGTTCTTGCTGAGCTCTTTCTCCCTTGAATATATTGTTGTAAGCTGACGAGACACAGGAATTCCTTATCTTGTCAAAGGTCATACAGTTGTATATCTTGTTCTCTGCTGTTCTCTTCTGTTCTCTCCTTATCATGGCTACCCTATAACCCAGTTCTTGTATTATAAACAATGGTGCTGGGAAAAGAAATGTTGAGGACTGCAACCCCACGCGGGAGGGGGAGGAGGAGCCGTTTCATATGTGTCACAATGTCTATAAAACCAATGTGCTGATGTATTTCGGGGCTTCTGGCTCTTTGGAAATGATTCCAGCCTTAAGCCCGCACGCTAAATAAAGAATCTCTTTTTCCTTCACTCCGTGGTCTCTCTGACTCTGGGTTCTGCAACATAAATGGTGCCGTGACTCAGATGTGGCAGGCTCTGAGCCAGACAGGTGGCAGTTGCCTGCTCTTGATCGCCGCACCGGGAAGACGAGCTCGGCGCATGCCTCCCTTTCTTGGCGCCACCGACCTTTTTGTCGAGTGAATGGGAGAAAGCCTGCACTGGGATCGCCCAAACGGCAGCGAGCGGCAAGAGAACCTTGGGAAGCGGAGGAAGGAACTTGAGCCCTGCCTGTATCGCAGCTGCAATTGCGTTGAAACCCACATTGGAAGCCTTCAGGAGAAAGGCAAGTATATGGGAAAAAGAGGGCCCCGCCTTTAGGGAGAAAGGCCACTGGGCAGAAAAAAAGAGGGCCCCGCCTTATGAAGAAGGTCAGTGTTGGTGGTATACGTATACAAAAAGAACCTACTCCTTGCGGGTAGAAGGGGGGCCTGATCACACCCCCGAGTGGGCGCCAGTACCCAGCACGCCAGTACTCAGTAGGAAGCTGAGGAAGCTGGGGAAGCCGTTTTCCGCTCTGGTAAAAAGTGGGAAAAGTGGGTGGCAGGGACATATGGATGCAGTGGAGAGAATGATGATTGTGTGAGTGGCTACTGCGGTTTCTGAAGCATACCGTTGACCGTCCGGGTGCCCAGGCCAGTAGCAAAGTGCGTGGTGTGAAAAATCCTCTTGTGTCGGCCAGTGAGACCCCTTACTCACTGACTAATTCCCATTCCCTAATTGTGTCTGTCTTCAATTTAGGAGGGAGGCTATGGGTGGTGGGGGAAGCAAACCTTGCACCCCCTTGAGATGTATGTCAAACAAAGAAGGAAAAAGTTTTTTTTTAAAGATTCAGAATAGAGAGAGAAAACAGCAAAAGCTCAAGGTCGAGCTGAGAGGAAAAAAAGAACAAGATCTGAGGCTGTTTATTAGAAAAATGTTGCAGGACAGTCTGGCTTTTAACAAAGCGTGGGAGTGTGAGAGTGTAAGGCCGAAGAAGTAGCTGTTAGCCTAGCGTGCCGAGAAGGGGGGGGCAGGAAAATTGCCCACAACGTTCTGAGTTGTGCAACATCATCACCTCGCCTAATTGAGATGAAATCCCTAAGAAATGGAAACTGAAAATGAAGACCCAGAAGATGAAGGCAAAATAGAAAATAAAGGTGAAGAATCAGCCCCCAGAGCACAGGCTAGACCCCTCTTCGAGTGAAAAGTGTGTCATAAGACTGTCCCAAAGCAGAATGAAGCGGAAAGACCATGTTGAAGATCTCTGTCAAGGTAACCGTGTTTAGCTTTGAACTGTGTTAGAATTGCATAGAGCCTGTAGCTACTGACCATCGGCTATATGATTTCTGAAGAGCGTAACCATTAAGCTTTTGCCGTGAGATTCCCTGCAATGAAGAAATCTCACTGATTTGAGTGTCCAGTGTTACACTGCCTAAGTGTGTGTGCTAAAGAGACCGAGAAACCAGACAGCATGTTCCTGGCCAAGCCAAAATCATGCTACTACCATGCTCCTGAAAGCTGCAATAAACTGTGTAAGCTGGGAGACCCAACCTGATTGAGAAGAAAAGAAGATATTGGAGCAACTGTCTTAAAAAACAATGAGATCTGTGTAGCTGGCTGGCTGACACTGTCAGTGATGTTACAACTTTAAATTAAGACTGTTTTCCTGTTTGAGACCCCAGCAAAGAAAGCTGACACGAGTTATTTGTTGCCCGTGACAAAGCAAGAATTTGGCTGCCCTGTACCTCATCGTGTCCTGTTTTAAGCTTGGGATTTACAAATACAAACAAACTGAGAAGCTTGCCTTTGAAGTCCTGCAAATCACCCCACCGCCTCCCCGAAGATTAATGGCTGCTTGAAAAATGCAAGTATAAGGCGATGCCCATCAACCCCCAGCGTCCTGAGTTTCAGCACTCAGTGTTTCAGTGCTTTCGTGTACCAGGTTAGAAGAAAAAAAAAAAAGAGTAAGTTTTTAAAATGTCTGTGAGAGAACCTGACAGAAGTAAAATAAAATTTACAGAGGAGTTGCCCAAGTTAAAGCATCATGGCTAGAGAGCTGAGCTGTGCCGCTCTGTTTAAACAGAAGCCTTGCTAAAAAGTTAAAGGCCCTTGTCTGTCAGAAGGGGTGTAGGGCCACACTTTCCCTTTTTAAACTGATGCAAAAGTGGAGAGCCTTTGCTGCAAACATCGCATCTTCATTGCCCAGAGCCGTCTCTGTTTGCCTCCATCATCATCTGGGCTTTTTAGAGACACTCTGCACATGGACTAAAATTTTAAATTGTCAAAGACTTGCCATGGACAGTGCTATGAAGCTTTTGATAAACTTGAACTCTCATCGCTGTGGACCGTGTGTCTATGTTTGTAGTCAGCTCAGTGTACAGCAGGCTGAGTTTGATCTATAACTTTTAAATTTCCTTCTGCCAGAACTCATGCAGCATAGAGTTGCCAATGCAAAAATGGTGACCTAGAACACTGCGTGTGTGGGTATGCCCGTCCCTTGATTTTAATGAGCCCTGAGCTTTCAGCCAGAAGAGCAGTATAATTGCTGGATCTGCTCCATCATGCCTTACCATGCAAAAGGTGTTTTCCATTCATTGTGTTAAACTGCAGAAAAAGTTTGTTGTATATATTTTATGATTTCTTAAATATCATAAAATATATGTGATATTTGCAGATTAGTGTTAGTTGCAACTCCAAATGATACTAAGTGTGGTTCCCAATGGATGACAAGGAAAAAAGACAAAAGCAAGTAAAAAAGAAGGAATAGAGAAAGTAGCAGACAGATAGAGAAGAGAGAAGAAAGAAAAGAAAGAAAAGGCAAGAGGCAAAGAAAAAACATTTATAAAAAAGAAGCGTGGCCATAGTTGCCCCCAGGATAAATTAAAAGCAGCTGATTGAGCTTATTACCTGGGGTAAAGTAGCCACAATAATGTAATAGTTCTTTAAAATGAAGAAAATGTAACTAGAAGGAGAAGAAGAACCTATCCCAAATGTGTGTCATTGGGACTAGTGTAAGGCAGAAAGGTTTAAGTAAGTGAGTTTAACTTGAAAAAGATAAATAAAGAGACAAGGCTGGTGCATGGAGCAGAAAGTTTTAGGTAAAAGGTTTGAAACATGATCTGCAATACAGGCAGATCAGCAAAGAAAAAGAAAGCAAAAGAAAGAGAAAAAATTTGTCTTCCCATACTAATGAATAAAAGTGTTATCAAGCACTTTAAGAAGCGAAGTTGTTTACAGGAAGCTGTGCCTGAGAACCAAACACTTCTAGCCTATGCTGAAAATGCTTGCTAGTGTTGTGCTGCCTCATGGGTACCATGTATGGTATAAAAACCCATTTAGCCCAACAGCTCGTGGTTCAGAGAAGCTGTCTGATCCAACCATTAAGTACGCCTGTGTGCTGTAAGTTACCCAATAAAGTCTCCTTGTAAGTAACCCCCCCCCCGCTGAAATCCCAAAACACAAGTGGGGCTAGAGCGCCTCACCCAGTATCAAACCCTGCTGTTAAAAGCCATAAAGGCAGGTATAAAGAAGTCAATTAATATGACCAAAGTGTCTAAAGTGCTGCAAGGTGCCACCGAGGCCCCAGAGCGTACTTAGAGCGTCTTTCAAATGCCTATTGCCAGTATACCTCCCTCAACCCAGAGGCCCAAGAAGACATGGATGAAAGAAGAAAAGAAGAAGACCTGGCAGAGGCAAAAGATTCTTAAAAAAGAACCAGTGTGCCCAGTGTGGACAAGATGGACATTAGTGGCATGAATGCCCAAATAAAATAAATCAAATACACAAAGGAAAAAACCAAAGGGGCCAGAATGGGCGAAGAGGGAGACAGCTTGAGAGGGGCCGTGACATTGACTGTGAGGGGCCATGACATTGACTTCATAATTGACACTGGAGCAGCATCAAAGGCAAGCAAAAGTTAGCCTTAAACAAGAAGTTCAAACACTGAGCAAAGTTCTTCAAGCCCAGCCTTGCTTTGTCTTAAAAAAATAAGCCATTCCCATCACAGAAGCTCATCCTTTCCAACCAAGAGTTAAAGTATGAGTTAAAGAGGGAAAAATAACCCTTTGACTCCCAGATAAAAAGGACTGAAAACTGTCATACTTTCCACCCCCGCAGCTATGAAAGCAGCTAGAATTAAACCCTGGATACACTGGACACGAGTCAAGAGAGGGAGAGGGGGAAAGTAGACTATAAACAGAAATCCTGAAAATCCTTTGGTAGCAGAGGAAATCATTCTGAAAAAGCAGTAAGAAGACTCAGGCTAGACCTTACTGTGGACACACCGGGAGACTGTCCCCCTACGTACGGTCAGACCTGCAACTAGAGAATTGAAGAAGGGGACTAGACCCTACTGCAGCTTGCCAGGTGAATAGCTGCCCAGCGTACGGTCAGATCCCAAAGAAGATCAAACATGCGTATTGTAGTGTTGTAGTGTTAGTAGTGTTGCATTGTGTTTCCTTAATAAGGTGCAAAAGGGGGGGTCTGCCCCTGGAAAAAGAAGTTTGTCCCAGTGATTTGCTGATAATTACTGGCTTCACCTGGCTAACATCACGAGAGTAAAACATTTTTGTTTGCCAAGAGGTATACCTGCAAACAGGCTTATTAGCTCTTGCCTAATACCTGTCTGTAGACATCCTGGGAAAATTCAAAAAGATACCATGTTAAGAGTTTATGGTGTAAGTTTAACTTATTCCCAAAATGCTAATTGGGGCGTGGTTGCAAAGATCCTACCCCCTACAGAGTTCACTCTACGCACCCCCATCGTTGCTGAAACAAATACTACGTGTGCACGAATGCTTAATTGTCAAAAATTTTCCAGAAAATATAAAGCTATCCCTGGCCCCCTTCCACTGTAATAAAATTCAAAACATATCTTTTAATAATGCCCACATACTTTTGCCTCATGGATGGTTTTAGACATGTAGTTCCCGCACTTGGTCATTCATTCCTGCCAACTTGTCTAATAACCACCCATGTTGCCTCAGCCGCCAATTGAACTGGTGCCAATTCTTCCCCTGTAGCCCGAGAAAATCCGTCGACGGCAGCCTCGAGCACTCCAACTAACTAAAAATTGTAATAGTCATGTGCAGTTATATTTTGACTCAGAAAAATTGGCCTTAGCAATGTCACTGGTTAGGGTTCCAGGTTTAGCCTTGGCTAATGGTCTAAAGATCAACCTCACGAGCATTGTCATTGTTAAATAAAGAGTTGCGTGATCTAAGAGGTGCAGTTCTAGAAAATAGACCTGGTACAGATTACCTCTTCCTTCTTCATCATTTAAGTTGTGAGACCCACCAAAAGCTCTGTTGTTTTAACTTAACTGATAATGGCAATGCTGTAGATGAACAGATCAACAAGCTGCACAATATAGTAGCTAACAAAACAATAAGACAAAATAATTAGCTAAATTAGTTAACCCCTTGGATCTTAGCTAGCTTAAAAGCATTGTTCATCCTAATTCTACCAGTGTTGTTCATAAAGATACTGTTATGTCTCTGTGTTCCTTGTCTTATGCGCTGTTTAACCAATCTGTTTTATGTCTCAGCTAGTAAAACTGCTGCCCTCTATGCTCTAATAGCCCAACAAGAGGCTAAGTAATATGTATGTCACAAAAAGCTTTGTATAGTTATCAGAAATGCTATAATTGTAATGAAATTATGCATTTAAGGGGGGAATGTAGCAGCCATATCGGGGGTCAGACTAAGTAGCCTCATGCAGTCTCATGCTTCATGTTCTTGCTGAGCTCTTTCTCCCTTGAATATATTGTTGTAAGCTGATGAGACACAGGAATTCCTTATCTTGTCAAAGGTCATACAGTTGTATATCTTGTTCTCTGCTGTTCTCTTCTGTTCTCTCCTTATCATGGCTACCCTATAACCCAGTTCTTGTATTATAAACAATGGTGCTGGGAAAAGAAATGTTGAGGACTGCAACCCCACGCGGGAGGGGGAGGAGGAGCCGTTTCATATGTGTCACAATGTCTATAAAACCAATGTGCTGATGTATTTCGGGGCTTCTAGCTCTTTGGAAATGATTCCAGCCTTAAGCCCGCGCGTTAAATAAAGAATCTCTTTTTCCTTCACTCCGTGGTCTCTCTGACTCTGGGTTCTGCAACACCCTTTCTAACCCAATGCTGTGCAGAATCCAGTGATCAAAGATGGAAGTAGTTATTCTGAATGGCAATAAACAAAACAACAGAAAATCATAGCTTCAGGAAAGGGCTTTACAGCCTTTAGGGAATTAGTGCTTTAAAATCTGCTATTTCAATCGAAGGGGATCTCTGTAAATGCTGGTGTGTGCATTCAGGGGACAAGCCTCATTGACCACAATGGGAGTTACTTCTGAGTAGACACTAACTGGTTTGTGCAGGGACAGAAAACACACAGGAAACACCCCTTGACTGGGGTCATGGTGAAAGGCACACCCATGGGCAGGGCTAGCATACCTGAGGTAAATGCGGGGTTTGGGGCATACAGCAACTATACCGGGGAGAACCCGACTTGAGGAAAAGATTCAGACTTTTTAAGCAGTCTCAGGAAATCCGTTTTTTCTGTGATAAGCTCTGGGGTGGCTGCTGGATGGTCACGACATCATATATCCCTAACATTCTCCAAACACAGCCAGCTCAGAGTAAATTGCTCATGGAGACACCCCCTCTGTAATATGGAGAATGAGAAGAGCTGAGTGTGATGAAAGTGAGATGATCATACATCCCCTCTGTTTTTCGCAGCACAAACATACTCTACTCAGAAGTAACTCCCATTGTTGTCAATGAGGCTTGTCCCCGAAATGCACACTCCTGGAGTTACTAGATTCCCATGAATCAAAATAACGCATTTAGGAGCCTTGATGTCGAAGCTTCGATTGATCACATCATCAGTTGGTCAGGGCAGAAAGAACATTGTGTTCTTTTAGTGATTGTTTTTTTAATGGAGTAAATAATACTGTGGCTGGGGAAGAGAGACAGACAGAGAAGGAGAGTGATTTATGTAGTGACAAAGGAAGAAAACTCCTGGGATTTTATCAAAGGTCAAAGGGGGGAGGAGCCTGGAGGGGGGGAGCCTGTCTTATTGGTTGAGCAGCCCCTGCCCATCAGATGACGTTCACTCCAACCCCAACCTGGAAGTAAGTTCTGTGAAGTGACTTTTACTGCTGCGATACACGTGCTCATGGAGCCCTGCATGGAGGAAAGCTGGCTCCTTGAAAAATTTGGGTAAGTCAGGATTGGCTTCTCCTTCTGTCTCCTTCCGTTGTCAGGGAGAACCCCCCTAGGTGATGTAGCAGCATTTTATTTCATTTTGAGAGCGCCTGTTTGGAAAATATAAGGCAGCAACACTCACAAACCTCCTTTTCTCATACACACTTGGAGCATCCTCTACATTCTTTGGGAGAAAGGGCAAAAGAAGCTGCCTCAAACTGAAGAGTGATCCATCTCGTTTAGACTACTGTAATGCGCTCTACGTGGGGTTACCCTTGAAGATGGTTCGGAAGCTGCAGCTGGTACAGAATGCGGCGCCTCGCCTGATTAAAGGCAGCCACCAGTGAGATCACATCACTCCAGTGCTGAAGGAGCTGCACTGGCTACCAGTTGTTTTCCAGGCCAAATTCAAGGTGTTGGTTTTGACCTTTAAAACCCTATACGGTTCCGGCCCAGCTTATCTCAAGGAGCGCCTCCAGCAGACAGGCCACTCAACAAGATCAGCCTCGGATGGCCTTCTCTCTGTCCCATCAGCCAGGACAGCTAGTGAGAATGAGGGAGAGGGCCTTCTCTGTGGTGGCCCCCACTCTGTGGAACTCCCTCCCTAGGGAACTCTGCCATGCCCCCTCTTTAATGAGCTTCCACCATGCATTAAAAACATGGTTGTTCAGGCAGGCATTTGGGGTAGGCTGGGGTAATTTTAGAAATGTGATGTTTTTAATGTTGAATTTTATTGTATAAACTGTTTTTATTGTTGTACACTGCCCAGAGTGGCTGGGTGACCAGCCAGATGGGCAATTAATAAATTCAATAAATAAATCAATCAATCTGGTCTGCTGCTATCTGCACTGCCTGGCAGTGAATCTCCAAAGTGTCAGGTAGAGAAGAAGGCTTGTGGTACAGTAGTAAAGGATATGCTTTGATCTCAGGTTCAACCTCCGGCATTCCCAGGTAGAGCCGGCAAAGACCCCTGTCTGAAACCCTGGAGAGTCACTGCCAGTAAGTGTAGACAAAACTGAGCTAGATGAACCAATGGTGTGACTTGGTATAACGTAGATTCTTGTGCCCGTCCTGGCTACATTTCCTGAGATGGTTCCTAACTCCCGGTAGATCCATACTATTAAGGAGGAGGACGTTATCCTTGTATATAGATATGATTGCACTAGGGTTGTTACTTCTATAATGTGAAGTATGCAAAACTTAGCCTGAACTCTTCTCATAATCTCAAAATTCATTCATTCATGCGTTTTATCTTTTAAAGGTTCTATCTTTTCAAAACATTTATCAACCAAAGCCTTTTATAATAGAATAAAACAAATAAGAAACAAATAAAAAATAACATTTTAGGTAATACATGTTTTATACCTGTGGGGAAAACAGTTGTTTGGGGCAAAAGTCATGATGGAAAGCATTAAGTTGCATGCAGTCAAGCCCTTTCCTAATAAATTATTGCTGCAATCCTATATCAAATTGCTAACAATAACAATTTAAAATTATCTCTGTGTTTTTTCCTTGATAATTCTTGAATACTGGTTTGCTACTTCCTTCCATAAAGCCCCAAAATGTCTAGCAAATGTCTAGTTTCCTTTGAATTGCATGTGGTATATAATTAACACAGCTATCAAAAGCAAACCTGGATTGCTTTGTAACGTCTCTAAAGTTGAACTTGACTGAAGCAACTTTTGTATCTGTTATGCCAAGAATGACCGTAGGCATCGTGGGCATGGGGGAAAATGGCAATGGGTGTTGTTAGTCAAGGCCACAGGGGGATGGGGGGTCTTCACGACAACAGAATGAGAAGCGTGTTGGAGTATTACCCCAATTTTCATGGAATCAGCTTTGGTCCATCAGGGACACATGAAGCAAGATTAGCTGAGTGTAGTGTACCTTTAAAATCTGGTTTCCGGGGGTCACACAGTGCTTGAAAAGAGCATACTTCCAGGTGGGATGGGGGTGGGGAGTAGAACTGAATGTCATCAAACTGGTAGGGGCTGCTCAACCAATGAGAGAGGTTTGTTTCTCACTTCTGTCCAGGCTCTCTGCTTCTACTACGTTATTAAGAATGGAGAGCAACTGATTTTCCCTGTGTGTGCAGATTTCCCTGAAGAAACCAAAATCCCCAATTCTCCAGTGCAGCATCTGAAGGTTCCTGAGAGCTCCCACCACACCCAAATTTCGCTGCATCCCAGCAATCTGCTGCGGAGTTATTGTTCTCATCTCATCCCATTTTTCCCCATGTGAGCACTTTTGCCTATTGCTTCCAACCCCCCTTCCTTCCCTTCTCCTTCCCTGCTTGCAATGAGAAGCCGTTACTGTGATAAAGCAGAGAAGTGGTTTTACATAACAATGGAGAAATGACTTTATAGCAGAGAAACTACAGAGCATCAAAGAAGCACAACATCACAATAGCAATTTAAGAGAGCCAAGGGAAGCAAAAGAGCGCTTTAGGGCAAGTTACTAAAGTCAGCCTTTAACCTTTTCACTGCAGGGGAGCAAGATTTATTTCTTACTTCTGAGTAAACATGCACAGAAAGTGTGTGTTGGGGGAGATATGTTGAGATTAAAAGCAGGCTAGCTAAGGTGAATGAGTGTCCCCACCATTGTGGTATGGTGAGGGACTGCTGCTGCTGCACTCCTGGGATTTTCTCAATGGGAATGGGAAAAACCATTTCCCTTGGGGAAACAAGAGGGAATGAGACACCCCACCCCCTTGACCATGTCACTGTGTAATGGCCCCAGGCCTGTAACCAAGTAGTTTTAGAGGGGCCTAGAGATCCATAATGCTTTCTGCTTTTATTAATTGTTAGTGCAATTCTCTTGCAAGCTGGGTCTCTTGGGTGGTAAGATGAGTCAAAGGTTGATATCCCCACCTCAGCACATTCCAGGCTAATGAGCTCTGGTATCTTATCAGTGCCTAGGATGTGCCTAGGAAGTGAAGCTCTGTTTGTCTTAAAGCTACAGGTGTCTATGCTGGGAAAGTTCTGATTGTTTTCGTTCTGAACAAGCACGGTTAGTCTGTGCTGGGAAAGTTGCAGATGAACGCTGATTAGCTCGTGCTTCTGTCATGCTGCCTCACTGCTAACATGTATGGTATAAAACCCATCTTACCCCTTGGCTCTGGGTTCAGAGAAGCTGTCTGATCCAACCATTGGGTAAGCCTGTGCACTGTAAGTACTCAATAAAGTCTCCTTGAAAGCAAACCTGGATCTGGCTTATCATTACCTCGGCACCTTTAAACTCTGGAAGCCCACGGCCAGGGCATACAATTGGCGCAGCGAACAGGGTGCCAAGAGAACTGATATGTTCAGATTCAAAGGGAAGGAGGATGCGGTTGTCAGCGTACAAAACCAACTCCCAGGCTGTCCACAGTTGGAGATGTGAGGTCCAGTCGCAAAGCAATCGGTGGTCCTGAGCGGACCAGGAGCATGCCCAGAGGTGGTGGAGGATTGCATGCCAGTGGGTCTGGAAACTGTGTTGGAATCTCTGCAGCTGGAAAAGGGGTCAGCTAAGGAGGTGCAGAGTGCAGGAACTCTGGTATGGCTTTTGCTGACAGCATGGAGAACTGTTGGGCAGAAGGAGTTAGAGTGGAGAGACAAAGCAGAAAAGCTCAGAGACAAGCTGGGAAAAGAACAAGATTTGAAAATGTAAGTACTCAAAGTTTCCTTGTAAGTAAGCCTGGATCTGGCTTATCATTATCTTGGCACCTCTGAATTCTGGAAGTCCACAGCCAGGGCATACACACTGAGAGGGCACAGAGGCACACCCAGATTCAGGGTGGGGGGGATGGACATGGCATACTGTGGTAAAACTGCCAGGGAGCTGCTTTTAGTAAGGAAATTGGAGTAAAAGGAATTTCAGAAAATGCAGCTTTTCAAGAGATAAGCGGTTGGTTGGCAGTGGATTGGTGACAACATCATCTGTTGCAAAGGAACTCAGACTGCTCTAACTTTGCACTAAATGGCTTATGAAGACAGTCCCCAGGTCAGCAACACAATAAAACATCAATCACCCATGACTTAATTCTGGATGAGGGAGCTGATTTGGCATGTATTTTTGAGGCTTAGGTGGATGACCTGGAAGGACTTGATCTCTCTCAGCTGTATCTGCCTTGCAAACTCCATTCAGAACCAATATAAGCCTGATGGTCAGGAAGGAGGGATTCTAGTAGCCTATCAGATTGTTCTTGTTGATTGTGGTCATGTTGGGGAGGTTACTGGGGGAGGGGGCATGCTGATGCTGTCTTGTCCAGACTGGCTGGCTCAGGACGTCAGCCATCAGGTTGCACCAGTTATGTGATTGGTCCTATACATGGGACTAATTACACTTTGGAATTTGTTTACTCAACAGGACAATAGGATGCTGCTCTGAATGTGGGGTGAGTCCCTTGCCATGGTTATACCATAAAAAAGTCTGGTCCGGATTGCCTTAAAGGTTGTTTGTCCAGTCCTGAAAAAAAGCCTTTTATTTTCCTTTATTTTTCCAGTTATTGACCAGTCAAAATATAGTATTTTAGGACATGTGCTTGAATGGGTGGTAACCATGCAGCTCAAGTCACTACTGATTCAAAGCAATTATCTGGACCCTTTCAGTCTGAATCAAAAATGCCTGGAGATTGCACAAAACCACGGTAATAGAAGCTCTGATCAGGAAAGGTAGCACCAAGTCCAAGATGTCTCTAGCATGATTAATGAGCAGTGTCAAGGAAGCTATTAGAGAAAAGAAGGCTTCCTTCAGGAAATGGAAGTCTTGCCCAAATGACCGATACAGAAAGGAGCACAAACTTGTACGAAGGAAATGAAAGCAGACAAAAAGAGATTCCCCCCCGCCCCGAAGGATTGTGAGAATGATATCACTAACATCATGGTCTACAATAAAGAATTATTTAAATATATCAGAGGCAGGAAACCAGTTAGGGAGCTGGATTGGTGGATGACAACAGTGCTAAAAGAGTACTAAGGTAGGGTAAGAAGATTGCAGAGAAGCTGAAAGAATTCTTTTCATCTGTCTTCGCTGCAGAAGATGACTGCAGTGAAGACAGTTAACTATGATAGACAGGCAGATAACTATGTCTGATCTGATATTTTCAGGAAGGGAATCTGAGGAAATGAGACTAACAGTGACAAAATATGATATTCTTGACTTTACTGGCAAGGTCTTAGGGAGCCTCCTAGAATGCTGTGTACTCCTGATCCTTACCAGCCATGTATGGTTATCACACAGATGAGGAACAGCTTCATATTCAGGCCTTAGCAGTTGACTGTTTCCTCAGTTTTCTCCTAGTCCTTCTGTAACACCACCCACCTACCAACAGACCCTCCCTCTCTCTCTCTCTCTCTCTCTCTCTTTATATGGTGTGCCATATCTAGCCAGTAAAATTGACCATCTCTCCGGTTTCTGGTTTTGTTAATTCTTAAATGCCCTCTGCAAGGAATAACATCAAGAGCTAGTTTCACAGTGTACATGGAACAACCAGTTGTTTAATGGGTTCCCATTCCAGGTCCCTATTTTTAGGCTACCACATCCTATACAGTAAGTCATCTTTCCAGGTCAGTGTCTCTCTGTTTTCATTGGAACCTGAAGTTCCCAGTGGTCTAGCAACTTCCCTGAGATTCTGTAAACTAGAGTCCTTCAGTAACGCTTCTTTAAACCTTTGGTCATTTAGAAACTCAAATACTGCATCCATTTCCATGTGCTCAAATACTTCTGGTTCAGCTACCAACCCTTGATCTGAATTCATTTTATTTTCCCAGGACTTTTAGCATTTTAGCATTCTAGTCTTTTAACTCTGCTCTTTTAAATTTTTACTGTATTTGACATCTCTGCATTGCTGCTAGGTTTTATGCTGGTTGTACTTTTACACTGTAGTCTTAATGCTTTTATATTTGATATTGTTTTATGCTGTACTAGTAGTTTTAACTTTTGTAAATCGCCCAGAGAGCTTCGGCTATTGGGCGGTATAGGTATGTAATAAATAAATACATTCCTAGGATAAAAACTATTTCCTTTTTTACAGTACATTTTCATTAACCCATTACCAAATTTCTTACCACTCTCAAATTTTCAAGTTCTACTACCATACCCTTCATGACTGAGAATCAGCTGGTTTGCAATTTCTGCAGCCTGCATCAGTGTTTCTGATGCCCTGTCTTTTACCTTGACCTGTATTTCCCTGGGGATCTGAAAATAAAACTGATCCAGGCCAACTACTTCAACCTTTTTTTTCCAAACTATCCACCTGGGACCCTTTAACCCATTTCCACAACAGATCTTTCAGTTTAATTGCAAACTCCACCACAGACCTAGATCCCCCTGGGCGAACCCATATAAACCCAACTAGTACCTTTTATATACCATTTCATAGAATAGCATAGAATAGCAGGGTTGGAAGGGGCCTACAAGGCCTTAAATTCAGTATAAATTTCCTTAAATTCAGTATAAGACCCATTACTATCATCTGGCATGCTGTTAAAAACTTCAGCCAATTTCCCCCCTGATTAAAGTAAGAAGATATATCATGTAGTCCACCTCCTGAGTTCTCCAGTTCTTGGCTGCCTTCTCAAAAGTTGAATGGAATAAAGAGATGACATCTCAGGATGTTGAAAAAATATGTAGTTTTATTCTGAGGAGTTGCCCTACATGTTTTGGCCCTGACTAATATACATTGGCCTTCTTCTGGAGCTAGATTAATGAAGGAAGAAAAGGGTAACACATGCATTTTAGAATAAAACATTGATTTTAAAACATGATAATAGTAGTGAGCAGACTGCAGTTATGCCTCTGATTACTTACTCTGTATTTCTAAAAATGCTTGCAGAGATCTCTGAAAAAGATGGATCCTGTGACTGATGGCGTGTCTGACATGAAGTAGTTTATATACATGTTCCAGTTCTGTCAATGTAGTTACTGATTAGGCTCAAGGTCTCCCAGGTCACAGTCACAGGATTAATCTTGGAGACGGGGCTTTTTAAAAGGAATTTTCACAGGGGTGGGGCGGGGGGAAATGAATTCAAAAGGCCATTTTAAAATCATGTGAAAGGGCATTTTTTATCTTCATTTTAAATAACGAAAGACTTTTATTTAAATAACGAAATGTCATGGAACATGTATTTAACTAGTAAATGACTGCAGTTTAAAGAAACATGGTATTTACCATTTATATTCTATGGCATTGATACACCACAACATTTTTCTGTAATAAACAGGATCCCTGTAGTGTAGGTCAGAAGCTGCAGGATGGAATGCTGGTAGTTCAGCATCAGGTCCCTTATTATATGTAAGGCACACTACACGGTTGGCAGCAACAGTGGTCAAGGATCTGGATGGAGCCTTGAATACGCATAGGGCTTCTTTGCATGGAGCTTTTATCCTGCTGTTGAGATGGGTTACTCATGGAAGTTTGTGCATCCTTTAGATGACGTTGTTGACCTCCAGGGCGTCTCCCACGCTAAATGACCTTTATTCCATTGTTTAAAAGATCAGAGATAATGAGCCACCGAATTACCCCACTCAAGTTCCCGCCATGAAAAGAGGAAAACCCGCAATAAGAGGAGCTAGACCGCAGCACCATCTAGTGGCTGTATAATGAAACATATGGAACACTCAGATAAAGGGAAAAGGGGAGAGGAAAGTGTGTGTGGGGGGAGGAAGCACGTGTAAAGGGAGCCTGTAATCATCGTGCATTTAAAACGGAAGCAGAAAGCCCTGTTTTAAATGCGGGATTTTAGGCTGGTGTAAAAATGCTCATAGGGCCGGTTCGCACATGACAATAACCTCACTAACACACATTATTCCAGACAGATGATTAGGTGCTCTGGGGCTTGTCGTAGTTTTCCCCTTAGTCCTCCTGCCTGCTCCCAGAAAGTATCCCAGGAGCACTCATGGCTTTGCTACATCAGCAGCCTTCTTACTATTGGTACACTTTGCATGTTTTGACTTTGCGGGCTCCAGAGGGAAACCTTTCCACCTCCTTCCACCGCTGCCTCTCAGACCACTACCTACAAAGATTTTTGTGAGAAATCAGAGTTAAACCAACCATGTTTTGTTTTTTTAAAGCCTTTTCCCTTGCCTGCTAGAGAAGTGGCTTTCAATTGTTAGATAAAAAGTCCTTGCTTTCGGTTTAGAAGAAAAGAATGCCAGGCAGGCAGCAGTGGATCCAACACTATTTTATTGAACGTTTTGCAAAACGGGTGCAGAGCAGTCTGGACCCCGAGACACGTGTGCAAAAGCCTTTTATATCATATCGCTTCTATTGTTCTCACCAGTAACCAATGAAACAGTTAGTACATCGGCTCACTAAGTTAATATCCAATAAACAGTCACTATCAGCTTACCAAGCCGTTAGTCATGAGTGCGTCAGTATGATTCCCTTTTTGCTCCGCCTATATTTTCCCGCCACTCGGGCTCTTACGTAACTTGAGACGCCAATGGTTATGGAGTCTCCTTTTTCTAACAATTCCCTCCTTTAAGTCTTTATTCACGTCTTAAAGCATTCAAAATGGAGTTTCTTTATCAGCACAATAAAGCAAGAGCATCTGTTTTGACAGAGCGGTTTCAATTAACCGCTGGGATAAGCCTCTAGCGCAGGGGATAATGCAACAACCAAATAACACTAAAACTCCTATCATCACTACAAGCGAAATAAGGATTGAGGCTGCTAGGTGTTTCCATTTTCCAAACCATCTCTCCAACCAGTCAGTCACGGGGTTGTTAATCCCTGAATTCTCGGCTAATTCTTCAGACAAGGCGGTGAGACCCTGCAAAGCCCTTGTTACCGTGCCATCTGGGGCAGTGTTGTTAGGGATGAAGGTGCAACACCGTCCACCTAGCATGACACAAACCCCCTCCTTTTTCTGCTAACATCATATCAAGAACACGCCGATTTTCCCAAGCCATTTGGCTGGTGGCATCTAGCTGCTCAGCCAATCCTTTTACAGCATCTCGAGTATAGTTTATAAACCTCTGCTGATTATAATAAACATAATTGATCCAATCTACATTTTTGTTAATGGTCACCCACCAAAACAGGGTAGATTCAAATCCTGCAGAAATTTGATTTCTTCCTTTGAACTCATCTGGCACTCCCCTTGGTACTCCTATGGAGTCAATATATATTTGATCATCAAAAGGGGTTACTGATCGTTTCTGCCGGGGTTGGCCAGTCTTCTCTGCTGGATGGTATGCAATTGAAAAGGGGACTGCCAACTGAACTAACCCACAAGCTCCGGACCAATTGGAGGGCAATACCTCATACAACTCTAGGCCACCACAATACCACCAGAGATCAGCTCGTGGGATTGAAAGGGAATTATTCCTAAAGCGAGTAGAATTAACACATCTTACTTTACTCGTCAGGTTCCCTATATGCCCCTCTGTGTCTGCAAGGTTTCAGTGTATGCATCCGGTATGGTTTCTTCTTTGCAGGAAGACTGTGGAAGGTCTGACACGATCCTTTGATTTGAGTGGGGGGTATAATTTATTGAGGGTTTGGCATTCCTCCTCTCCCCATGCATCAGGGTGTTGGAACAAACGGATCACGCAGGTGAGGAGGGAAGGAGTGTCCCATCCCAGTGGAAAGGGCAGCACCTTTGCCACAGATCTCCCTGTGGCACAAACAAAACAGTCAGACTTATTTAAAGACTTGGCTGTATACTTTATCCACTCTAACCACACATTATCAGTTTCCTCTGTTATTGGGATCCCTAACCTGGTTCTCCAGGGACGCCTCTCTTTCTCAGGGATCTGTACCAGAAGTGGTCTGAGGGGTGTTGGTGTGACATTTCGGGGTTTTATCTTAAAGCTGTCAAGCCCAAGTCCTTGAGGTATCACCATCCACGTTAATATTTCTTTAACCAACATTACCAACACCACCCACAATACTTGCTTCATATTACAAGTTTTTTGTAATTCGAACCCGAGCTTTTCCCAGATGTTGTGACTTGTATATTACAGGCGATTGTGGCTCCTGGATGGCTTCTTCGCCTGTGTCCTTGGCAGCTTCCAGAGGGGTGCCAGGGAGCAAAGGACCGTTGCCTGTGTCCTCCTGTTCTTTCCAAGTGACAGAAGGAAGCGAGGGTCGCTTAAATGGCTTTATCCGGCTGCAATGTGTCCATTTACTAGAACCCACAAGCTTTACACATGAGTGGCTGGTTGGTCCCACCAAATAAGGCCCCTCCCACCCTTCCTTTAAAGCTTCTTTATTCCACTTTTTCAGCAACACCTCGTCTCCCGTCTGGAAGAGATGGATAGGTGCATCTAACGGCAGTCTCTGAAACGGAACGGAATAAGCTCGTAGCTGTGAAAGAACAGACTGTAGAGAAGTCAACTGATCCCTTAGCATCTGATCACCCACCTCCCACTTGACTTCCTCCCTCCTTCCGCAGTGTACCCGAGGCGGGAACCCAAACATCAGTTCAAAGGGGGACAATTTTATGTCCTTTCTTGGCATCCTTCGAAGCTTCGTTAAAGCTATTGGCAGAGCCTCAACCCAAGTGAGCTTCACCCCTCGTTGGAGTTTGGTTAAAGTCTCCTTGAGGCTCCGATTGATTCTTTCAACCTGTCCACTTGCCTGGGGCCTCCAGGGGCAATGTAAATGCCACTCTATTCCCAGAGCTTGTGCCAGCCCCCGTGTAATAACAGGTGAAATGTGAGCCCTGATCGGACTCTATAACTTCGGGCAGGGAGAACCGGGGCACCACCTCCTGTAACAATTTAGCAACAACAGTTTTAGCTTGGCAGTTCCTACATGGAAACGCCTCTACCCACCCTGTCATTTGACATACTATTACAAGCAAATACCTGTAACCCCTACATGGTGGCATCTCAGCAAAATCAATCTGCACCCTCTGGAAAGGATAGTAGGCCCTTGGTCGCCCTCCTTTTGGAGGAGGGGGTGCCCTGGGAGGGTTGGTTTTCTGGCAAACTTCACAGGTTGCGGCTAGTCGGTGGGCGCATACAGTTAAGCCAGGGGAGACAAACAGCCTCTTGCAATAGTCGATCATGGCTGATGCTCCAGGGTGTCCAAGAGAATGGTGAACTTGCTCTAGAACAACCCTCTGCAGGGTCTGTGGAAGAAGCAGTCTTCCATCTGTCATCTGGATCCATCCGTCATCACAGGGACTTATTCCGTGTTCTTGTGCCATTCGTAACTCAGCAGGGGAGTATGTGGGGCGCTCTTTTCTTTTGGGTAGAATGAGGAATGTTCCTTGGATTCCCTCTCTGGCTGCTCTTTTTGCGGCCTCATCTGCCTTCTGGTTTCCCTGTCTCCATTTTTCCTCTTTTTCTTTCCCATGGGCTCGGACGTGGACAACAGCTACTTGTGAGGGTAGCTGGAGGGCATCCAGAAGATCCACTATTAGGCCGCCATTAGCCACTGGAGATCCGTTTGCTGTACAGAATCCCCTCTCTTTCCACAGTTGCCCATGAGCATGCACAACGGCGAAGGCATTTTTGCTATCGGTATAAATATTTACTCGCTTTCCCTTGCTGGCTTGCAGGGCTCTTGTCAGGGCTACCAGTTCAGCGGATTGGGCGGAGAAATGAGGAGGCAGCCTTTCCTCACGCACACTCTCCTCTAGAGTAACGACAGCCGCGCCTGTGTAGCGCCTTCCATCCAGCATATAGCTAGATCCATCTACAAACAGATCTCTGGCTCCCTCTATTGGTTCATCCTCAAGGTCCGGTCGGCCTTTGGTGTCCAGGTCTAATACTTCAAGGCAGTCATGATCTGGGAGTCCTGATCCGTTTGTGCCCAGTAATGTTTGCAGCAGTGTGGCGATATTAAAGCTGGAGCAAGCCTTAAAAGTGAGGTTTTCATTTGTTAGTAAACCTATTTCATATCGGGAATGCCGGGCTGGGTTGAGAAATTTGCTTCCTCCTCCTGATCCCAAAATTTGTGGCACTCCATGCGGCACCCAAATTTCAATGGGTCCTCCCATTGTCAATTTCTCCGCTTCAGCGCAAACCAGAGCCGTTGCCGCTACTGCCCTCAGGCAACTTGGCCATCCTCGCGCTACGACATCTAGGACCTTGGAGTAATATCCCACTGGTCTCCAAGAGGGCCCTTTTCGCTGGCAAAGCACTCCCGAAGCTATGCCCTTATTTTCATGCACATAAAGTCTAAATGGCCGGCTGGGATTTGGTATGGCTAGAGCAGGTGGTGACACAAGAGCAGCTTTAAGACTGAGAAAAGACTTATTCATTTCCTTAGTCCATTTCCATTTATCCAGTCTATCTTTCTGCAGCGCCTCATACAGCGGCCGCGCTGTCTCCCCATAGTTTGCTATCCATAGTCGGCAGAATCCGGTCAGCCCCAGGTAGGCCCTCAATTCGCGGGGGGACTTAGGGGCAGGAGTGTCACGGATGACTTCAACTCTTTCTTGCCCTAGGCTCCGAGTCCCCTTAGTTATGTGGTAGCCTAGGAATTTTACAGTTGGTTGGGCCAACTGTACTTTTTCTTTTGACACTTTATACCCCCCCCCCCTGCTAGATAGTTGAGGAGGGAAACCGTCCCACTCAGGCACGCATTCTTGGCCTTGGCTGAAATCAGGAGGTCATCACAGTACTGGAGGAGATGCACCTCTGAGTGCTGCTGGATCCAGGGTTCGAGATCCTTTTGGAGCTGCTGGCCAAAGACCACCGGTGAGAGATTCAGCCCCTGAGGGATGACTGTCCATGCTAATTGAACTTTTGACCCCCCCCCCTGGGCTTTCCCATTCAAAGGCGAACAAAGGCCTTGAATCAGGGTGGAGGGGGATGCTGAAAAAGGCGTCTTTTAGGTCTATGACAGTGAACCAGGCGTGCTCTTCCGGAATTCCTACAAGGAGGGTGTGTGGGTTGGGGACCACAGGATGGGGGGCCTCGATCTGCTGATTAATGAGCCGGAGGTCTTGCACTAAGCGGTAGCCCTTGCCCCCCCTCCCCTTTTTGGCACAGCGATGATGGGCGTGTTATAGGGAGACATTATCTCAATGAGCCGGCCTTCTTCTCGGAGCTTTGTTATTACTGGTTGTAGGCCCTCCTTTCCTTGGCGGAAAAGGGGATACTGTTTCACATGAACAGGCCTTGCTCCCTCCTTGAGGGGAATTTTGTATGGTGCTGCCGACTTGGCACGAGAGGCCCCTCCAATCCCGGCCCAAGCTAGAGGGTTGACTCTGTTTTCTATTAAGCTCCAGTCCTCGGTGGCCTCTGGGATGGATTCTTCTGCAACCTTCAAAAGGGCCATTTGGTAGTTACTACTCTGCTGTTTAGGGAGCCGTATCTCCATCCTTCCATCAGGAGTAAAAGCAATCTCAATTTGGAGTTTAGTCAATAAGTCCCTCCCTAGCAATGCCACCAGACAGGAGGGGGTACAGACAAATGCATGTTCTAGGTGTGTTTTCCCAACCTTGGTGAACAGGGGACGAGAGAGGGGCACTTGAGTTGCCCTTCCCTCGACCCCCATTATGGTGGTGAACCCCCCACCTCCCGTTGGGGGCTCACTGAGGGGGAGGACGGACAGGGCGGCCCCTGTGTCCACAAGGGCTTTGTAGGAGTGGCCCCCAACCTTTATTTTGACCATGGGGTCCCGTCTTGCCTCAGAGACGGCTAAGAGGGGGCCGGGCCCCGGTCTGTCCTAATCTCTTTCCTGTTCATACAGAACTCTCTGCGCTTCTCCCGTATTTTCCCCTCTCTCTTTCTGCTTCAAAGCCTCACAGTCACGCTTCCAGTGCCCCATTTTCTTACAAAAGGCACATTGATCTTTCCCCAGGGGAGATCCTTTCCTTCCTCCTTTCCTCCCCTTCCTAGCTCCCTCCTTGTCAGGTTTAAGAACCGCAGCAAGGAGCTTGGCCTGCCTCTTGTCTTTTTCTTTTCCTTCTTCTTCTTCTCGCCTCTCATAAACCTTTTGAGCTACTTCAACTAAAACTCCTAAGTCAGCTGCCAACCCTCCTTCAACTTTTTGCAACTTTTTTCTGATGTCCTGGCAGCTATTTCCCACGAACTGAGTCGTGAGGATCCTTAAATTATTTGGATCATTCAAGTCAATGTCAGTATATTTAGCGAAGGCTTCCCTCAGCCTTTGGAGGAACACAGCAGGAGGTTCGTTTTTGTCTTGCTTTAGAGTCAGGACTTTTTGCAAATTGGGGGCCCTTCTCGCGGCTTGCTTCATGCCTGCTAAAATGAGTCGAAAATAGTCAGCATGTAAGCGTCTATGTGCCGCTGTGGCCACCCCCCAATTGGGTCGCCCTGTGGGCAGAACCTCCACCGTCTCCTCCTCAGTTGCTTGGGGATTTTCCTCCCTATACTTGGCTCGTGCCCCTGCAAGGATGGTTGGCTTTTGGCTGAGAAAACAGGTGTTCAATAGCATTTGTGTATCGTCCCATGTGGGGTTGTGAGTAAGCCTCACATTCTCCATCAGAGACAGGAGTGGCCCGGGATCCTCTTCAAAGGAGGGGTTAAATTGTTTCCAATTATACAAATCAGATGTTGTGAATGGGACATAAACAAACATCGTCCCTTGAGGATGTTGGGCGGTAGGGTTGGGGACTTCTCTGATGGGGAAGGTGAACTTCACCGGTGGTTGGGGGTCCTTTCGCAGGTTGTAGTTAGGTCCCCCTTTTGCCTCTCTCTGTAGGACCTCCAATTTTTCCTCTAGGGAATATAGACGATCTTGGAGAGTGTCCTGGCGTTCAACTAGAGGGGTGGGGTCCTCCGGTACTATTTCATGAGAGGGGTCCTTCTCGGGGGCATCTAACCGCTGGGCGGGCCCCTCAGGAGAGGGTGGTGGTTGCAATGAGCGCCCTGCGACGGCTGTCCCGTAGGGAGGAGGAAGCAGTAGGTCCTCCGGTGCCGTGGCCACGACCCTGGGTGGTCCTTCTTTTGGTGGTTTCCTTTTGACCACCATGGGAAGGGCAAGGGACATGCATTTAACAACCCACGGAGCAGGCCTGCCGCCAAGGGGCACACAAGTTGCCCACGAATCAATATAAGGGAACTGGTCCCAACTTCCCCTCTGTGCTACTATTGTTCGCACATCAGATACCAAGGTTGGGTCAAAAGACCCCTCGGGTGGCCATTTGGGTTCTAATATTGGCCATTCCCGGGTGCAAAAAAAGACAAGACGATCCTTTGTCATCTTAGTTCCATAATCCTGCTTAAAATGTGACCAATTGCGCAAACAACACTCCAAGGGCGTATGGGACTTCTTCGCAGACTTAGATTGGGACCCGCCCATGACGGTGGGAATTTCAGTCAGCAATTCTTGCGCTTCGCCCTCCTCTGACCTAGCCCGTCTCCGGGGTAAGGAAATGCAGATCGGGGCTCCTCACTCGCTTCGCCCATAGGCGTCTCACACAATCACAAACACACCACCGTCCCGCATTTATCCCCTGATGTAAGCTGTTTCACTTACCCCAAAAGCCTCTTCTGTCCCGCCCGCAGCTGCGTCCAGCTGCTTTATTGATCCACTGCCGGTGCCTAAAAGGAGTGATCACGTCTCCCTCTTCCTCTGGCGTTGGTCCCCAGGCACTTCTGCCGCCACCGTCGTGAGGAGAAGGCAGTATAAAACAACCGCCTGTGGCCACTTCTCCTCCGCGGCCCCTCGGCTCAGCGCGAAGGGGACGCGCCCCGAAGCAGGATCCGAGTCACGGCACCAAATTGTTAGATAAAAAGGCCTTGCTTTCGGTTTAGAAGAAAAGAATGCCAGGCAGGCAGCAGTGGATCCAACACTATTTTATTGAACGTTTTGCAAAACGGGTGCAGAGCAGTCTGGACCCCGAGACACGTGTGCAAAAGCCTTTTATATCATATCGCTTCTATTGTTCTCACCAGTAACCAATGAAACAGTTAGTACATCGGCTCACTAAGTTAATATCCAATAAACAGTCACTATCAGCTTACCAAGCCGTTAGTCATGAGTGCGTCAGTATGATTCCCTTTTTGCTCCGCCTATATTTTCCCGCCACTCGGGCTCTTACGTAACTTGAGACGCCAATGGTTATGGAGTCTCCTTTTTCTAACACATTCATCCTCCTCCTCCTCTTCCACCCTTCACCACTTTTCTGAGCAATAAGAGTAAAACCCTCTATCCACCCCCTGCATCATATGATTTCTTTTCTTTTTTGTAAGCTTTTGGCTCCCTTCATTTTTTTATTCTTTTTTTTTTAAGAAGAAGCCTCCTTGGTTGCTCCTTGTAGCCATGAAAAGAACCCATGGTTTGTTCTTGAGTTGTAAACTGTGGGTTGTTCATGGTTTGTTAATGTGGCTGGGTTCAGACAACATGATAACCCACATTTCAGTGACGACCCACAATTCAACAAGAACCCACATTCAACCCACACTCAGGCACTGAGTGTGGGTTATCCTGTTATGCGAACCTAATCACAGGGCTTCTCCAAATTGGGGCTTTTATCCTGCAATTGAGATTGGTTACTCACAGAAGTTTGCAGGTCCTTTACATGATGTCGTCAAACTACAGGGCCTCTCCTGTGCTTTCTGATCTTTATCCCATTTTTTAAGATCACAGGTAATGAGCTATTTAAATATAGTGAGTTGAATTTCTCCATGAAAAGTGGTAGTATAACAGCACCATCTAGTGGCTGTATAATGAAACATATAGAGCTTGCAGATAAAGGAACTCCCTGGGGAAAAATAGCAGAAGTGTGTGAAAAGGGGTGATCTTAATCTCCACAAAGAATACAGAAACCCTGGTAAAGTTGTGGGATAAAAAGTCTCTGTGTAGAGATGCCTACAGTTTCACAAAGGCAATCGTTGTATACATCATATGCCAAAGTGACCAGGAATTTGATATTTTCTGCATTTTGTGCCTTCAGTATTTTCAGCCATAGAAGTTTACTTTTCCCCAGATCCATCTGCAGGAGAGTCCCCTGATCAGACATAAACCATACAATAGATACTAAAACATGGAATACTAAGGGACATAGGACACTTTCTTACAGTCAAATAGTACTGTCCTATGTCCTATATGATCCTTAATCAGGCCTTATAGAGCCTTTCTACACAAGGCATTTATTGTGCTATCATGATTCCTCACTTACAGTAGTTTGCAAGTCCTCTACACGACACTGTTATCTTCCAGATCCTCTCCTGTGCTTTGCAACCATTTTTTTTGGAGGGGGGGGGTTCTAATGAGGAAAGTCTGGTAATAATTGTGAATGGCTGAATGAAGCCTACTGTAATTGCACAATTCTGCTATACCACAGCCCCACCTAATGCTTATTCAATGGAACATAAGGAAAGGAAGAGAAAGGAAAAAAGCACATTTAAAGGAGCCGACCTTAATCCTGCAAAGAATACAGAAACAGAAGCCTCAGTAAAGTGCCCAGTTAAGTCTGTAGTGTAGATATGCCTATATTGAGAGTCAGTGCGTTGTACTGGTTCAAGTGTTGGACTGGGAGCCTGGAGATCCGGGTTCTAGTCCCCACTAGGCCATGGAAGCTCACTGGGTGACTTTGGACCAGTCACAGACTCTCAGCCCAAGCTACCTCACAGGGTTGTTGTTGTGAGGATAAAATGGAGAGGAGGATTATGTACGCAGCCTCAGGTTCCTTGGAGGAAAAAAAAAGGGATAGAAATGCAATGAATGAATGAATGAATAAATAAATAAATAAATAGTCTGCTAAGTAGAGTGGCATGGCAGGCTTCCCCGCCCCACCCCCCGATGGGGCTTCCAGTCACCTAGGCTTGGACTTTATAAAAAGTAGCAATCCCAGCTGGGATCAAAGTTTCAAACTTCCTTCAATGCAGGCCTTTAAAGCTCTAACTGCAGAGTCCAAAAACCAAAAACAGACTTCCTCAAGCCAAAACCTCTTCCAAACCCTCCTAGCTCAAAAGACAGGACTCCTGGGAAAGGGGAAGAGTCCCAGCAGGGCAGCCTTAAGGGGAATGGAGTTCCTGACTCACAGTTCTCTTACATGGTAGAAACAACAGTTATAATTAAGAGCTCTGACAAATTTAGTTTAAATGTGCTCCTCCCTCCAAACGGATTTAAGAGACCCCAAGACAATAATAACTAGGTAAGTAGGGTTCACCCATTAAAATAACTAGGTAGACTAGGCCTGCTCTGAATCCCCCTCCTGCAGCTCTTAGTCGAAATGGCTTGCAAAGACCTGGAAGCCTTTTTCTCCTCCCATGTGCCCCCACCCCACCCCACCCCACCCAACCCCAATCTGCACAGGAGAGCCTGAAAGCCCCAAATATTCTTAAAGTAACAGGTCTAGTTAAGCAACATGGTTACATAGGCACAGGGTTTACTTAAAACAGGATGGCAAATCCTAAATCACACAGTCTAGAGGAGCACATGAACAGCATCTAAATCTTCTTCCCAAAATGTAAACCAGGGACAAGCAGAATTAAAAGGGCACTTTGGGGGAGTGGGTATTTTGAGTTCACTTGGGGGGAATTTCCCACACACTTTAAATTTTAAAAAATACCCTGATGTGTGAACAGAATGCTGGACTAGATAGACTTTGGTCTGATCCAGCATGGCCCTTCTTATCTTAATTATTTTGTTCAGGTGGGATGTTCACTCACAGGAAATGTATAAGCCACTGCCATGGTATATCATAAGAAAGCCAATACACATACATTTGCATCTTCTTGAGCCTGTGAGGAGACTGGAGCCGTTGCACAGTTTTGCATGTTTTGAGGCAGTCTTGTCATTATTTCATGATATGGTCAGCTGGACATTCAACTCACCTCAAGGAAAATGCTAATGATGCCCAGCCAAAGCAAACAAACCACTCAGCTGCTTCAGCATGGACAGGACTCTGCATGGAATCAACAGCCCATATAAGTCACACTACAAGTTTCATTGCATGAATAGTCCCTGAAATTGTCCCTTCACGATTCTCAAGTACACAGAGCCTTATTGATTTTAAGAGCCGATGGCCCCCAAATGATGCCTAATCCAGGAACATTATTCTTCCTATTACTGCTGCTGCTGCTCAGTCATTCACAATATCGCTTTTCCGGAGGAGTGTTATTGCATACATTTGCATTACTTCACCTGGTCTTAGGGGTGCTGATGCCACTGGAGGGAGAGGCAGGGGAGGGAGGGTCTCCGAGTAACTCCTCTATTGCACGCAAGTGAAGGAGAGAAAGCCTGTTGATTCAAAGCTGAGGGGGGAGCAGAGGGCTAAAATACGGAGAGATTTATTGATTTTAAGAGCTGATGGTTTGAATGTACGCAGATACGGAAGTGCGGAACTGTGCATTTCTCGGAGCTCAAAAAGCGATCATCCCCACCCCCCCATTCTCATCCATTTCACTTGACTGAGCATGGAAATGAGAACAGGGTGAAAGTAACTCAGTGTCTCCTATTGACTTAACAAAGCATGGGAGTGCAGTGAGCGGGGCGGGGGGCAGACAGGCCTGTCCGCACATCCACAGCAATTTAATTCAAGTACTTTAATTCACCCCGACTTCCCCTGAGAGGAAACACTCAAGGAGAAGTGTTCACTAAACATGCCTACTTGGAAGTAAGTCATGCACGTCCATTGTACTTGACTAGCAGTTTCAATCACACAGGGGAAAGACAGGAGGTGGCCAGTAGTGGGAGCCTGCAGGGGCGCTGTTTTGCAGTATCGTTACTGCGACACACTGAAAACTAAAGAATACACAGAGGGGACATAGAGGGGGCGGCTGGTAGCGGGAGCATGGACAGCGCGGGGAACAAACCTCTCTCATTCTCTGAGCAGCTTCTCTACGGTTGATGACATTCACTTACACTGGTGGGACTCCACCCAACCCCAAAGTAAGGTGTTTTAAAGTGCTCTTGTGTGACTTGTGAAAGCGAGTTTTTAGGTGGTGTATACTTGGCTTTTCTTGCTTCATGTGCCTCTGATGGACCAACGTCGATTTCATGAAAACCTGATAAAACCAGAAAGTGCTTCTCATTCCATTTCCATGTAGATTGGGCTCTGGAGTCTGAGATGAAGGAAAGGGCAGTTATGCTGACAAAGCTGTGGTCAAGTCATGGACCACTGTGCTCTAGGAAAGGGGCTTCATTTCTTCCTTTTGTTTTACTTCAGGAGTCCCTACCCTTTTTGGGTCTGTGGGTGCATATGGAATTTTGAAAGATATGTTGTGGGTGCTCTCACAGAATGGCTGCCATGAGGGCTTGCCCTTTCATAAAATGGCTGCCATCGTGGGCATGGCCAGTCAGAAAACACTCCAGGCCTATCTTCATCCAAAGGTGAACCAGATAAACCCTTCCTCCAAGGATCTCAGAACGTTGTACATGAACTGGGCATGTTTAGCCTTGAGAAGAGAAGACTGAGGGGAGATATGATAGCGCTCTTCAAGTACTTGAAAGGTTGTCACAGAGAGGAAGGCCAGGATCTCTTCTCGATCATCCCAGAGTGCAGGACACGGAATAATGGGCTCTAGTTACAGGAAGCCAGATTCCGGCTGAACATGAGGAAAAACTTCCTGACTGTTAGAGCAATATGACAATGGAACCAATTCCCTAGGGAGGTGGTGGGCTCTCCCACACTGGAGGCATTCAAGATGAGGCTGGACAGCCATCTGTCAGGGATGCTCTGACTTGGATTCCTGCAGTGAGCAGGGGGTTGGACTCAATGGCCTTGTAGGCCCCTTCCAACCCTACTATTCTATGATTCCCTTCCTCTCATCCTCACAAAAACTCTGTCAAAGTACTTTAGGGTAAGACATGGTAACTGGTGAAAGGGCCTCTGATGACAGGGATTTCAATATGGACCTTTCTGCACCTAGTCCAACACTATCCACTAGACCTATACAGGTGATAATAGTACCTCGTAATAGTTCTTCTTCCCATTTTATTTACCCCCCCCATATTTTGCCTCCAAAATGAGCTTTCTAATCATTCAGAAATTATTACATATCCACTTTTGCATGGCACTCATCTTGGAAAATGGCAGTTACCAATGATATCTGCAAAATATCAATTTATTTATTTATCCAAATCAGTTAACTTTTTTAGCATAACAAAAAACTGGTTCAGAAATGGGATGAAAGCTTTGTCCTTTTATGCAGTGTCCATGCCAATCATGATTTTGGATTTCTTTAATATCCCAGTTGACTTTCATTTCCTCCTGAAAGATCTTGTCAAACCTTTCACTCTGTGACACTGTCATTACATTTTTCCAGTCTCCAGTGGTACCTGAGGAGAGGAGAGGATGAAATCCGTTTTGAGATCATTGATGATTTTGCATGGAATACTAAGCATAGCTCCAGACTCCTCATGCATAGCTCCAGGTTCATCGAAATGGGGAGTGGGGAGACTGAATTAGACCCTTAATCTCCAGAACAGATGATTGGTGCTATCACCACTGAGAGTTTATGCAAATGACTCTTGAATACTGGTTTGCTACTTCCTTCAATGAATCTCAAATAGAGGAGAATGAAAGGAACATTTCTGAGACTAGAAAGAAGCAAATGTCAGTCTTATACTTTTCTGCTATTCATAAGTGATAGTGTGATTGAACTTTTGTACTAGTTGCTTTTGAACTGCATGTGGTATATAATTAACACAGCTATCAAAATGATACATGGATTGCTCTGTAACTTTGCTAAATGTGAACTTGACTGAAGCAACTTCTGTATCTGTATGCCAAAGATAACCTCGGTCATCAAGGGCATGGGGGAAAATGGCAATGGGTGTCGTTAGTTAAGGCCACCAGGTCAGGAACACCATAAAACATCAATCATCCATGACAATTCTGGTGGATGAGAGGGCTGATCTAGTGTGTACTATTGAGACTTGAGTGGACGACCTGGAAAGACTTGTTCTCTCTTGGCTGTATCTACCTTGCATACTCAATTCAGGACTAATGTAGGCTTGATAGTTGGGAAGGAGAGATCCTAGTAGTCTATAGGATTGTTTGTGTTGATTGTGGTCATGGCGGGGGATTGGGGGGAACCATGCTGATGCTGTCTTGTCTGGGCTGGCTGGCTCAGGATGTCACCCATGAGGTCATACCTGTATGTGATTGGTCCTATACATGTGATTGATCACGCTTTGGATCTTGTTTGCTCAACAGGGCAATAGGACAATGCTCTGAATGTGGGGCATTTCTTGGTGACTCCCTTGCTATGGTTATACCACAAAAGTGGGTGATCCCAGCTGCTTTAAAAGTTGTGTCTCCACTCCTGACAAAAGCCTTTTCTGTTCCCTTATTTTTCCAGTTATTGACCAGTCAAAATATAGTATTTTAGGACATGAGCTTGACTGGGTGGTAACCATTCAGCTCGAGTCACTCCTGGTTCATAACAATTATCTGGACCCCATCTACATGGAGCATTCACTCCGGTTCTACTGTGCCCCCAAGATGATCATGGCACATGATGCCTGCCCCTCTCCATAGCAAGTGTGATTTTTCATGCTTTTAAAACCACTTTATTGCAAACTCATTTTGCGATGGATTCTCTCCATTGCAGTTTGGGAGTCTGTGTGACTTCAACTGCCTTTGGTGTGGGCTGGGGGGAGCAGCCTGACTGATGGAAGGGAAAGTTCCATCATGAAAAGGTGAACAAAGGAGGAGTGAGCTAACATGTCTACTTGGAAAGAATTCACTGCCTTCAATTGCACTTTATCGAGTACGAGTGGAGAGAGGGATCGGGAGAATTCCTTTGCCTGCTCTTTTTTTAAATCTCCATACCAGCAAATGAGTTTAAAAAGTGACCTTTACTTCCACCAAGAAAGGGTGGTATGAAGTTTAAAATTAAATTATGCCCCCAACTCCTCAGTTGATCAGGCTGAGAGGTTTGGGATCTTTTGAGGTGGAGAAGAACACGTACATGCAGTCGGAGCCATGTAGTCCTGGCCGTGACTTGCGGAACTCCGCAGGTTGCAAGGACGCAAATGGCATCCAGTATGCCATGTGCAGGTGTACAGGTCTTAGTTTAAGCTAAATACAGCCATTTACGGCTGCATTTACCTTAAACTAAGACCTTTACAGCCACAAATGGCATACTGGATGCCATTAGCGATCGCAGTCAATCCCCCTCAGCCAGTGATACAGCATGGCGGCTGTATTGCTGGCCCTCTGGAGCCAGAGGATCCGGCCGAAGAGGATTTTGCAGGAGGTAAGTGCTCTGTTCCACCACAGACTCGGGGGGAGGGGCGGATTCTTTAGAATCCGGCCTCACTGGGGTCCGTGGCGGAATTCTCCACCATCCCTATCTCAAACAGCTATGAAAAGGTTGAGAAGCCTTTTTAACTTTCCCTGGAATTAAAAGAGGAAGCTTACAGTACCATCCAGATGAAATCTTGGAAGAACAACTGCTTTTGCGGAGGAGCAGAAGGGCTAGAATCTAAGGTTAGTCGCCGGAGTATCGTCTACTGAACGCTGTTTGAAACTCCTAAGCAATTAGGAAACACTAGGACAGACGAGCTCCACTTAGAATTTCTGAAGTTAAACTACCAGCAGTATCTGAGGACTTGCAACTAAATCTGCTTAAGTGTTTGTTTTTCTGTTTCTGCAATTATACTTGCTTGTTGTGCTTTGGAAAGTGGAGGATGGTAGTACCAAAGGGAAAAAAGTAGGGTTGTCAGAGAAATCCGCCCGAATTTTAAATGGGATCGAATTCTGACAAATCTGGTCTGCGGAATCCTCTTTGGAACGGGGCGGCCCAGTCGACCCGGACCGGAGCTCACATGGACCCTTTTTTTTTCCTCCATCGAAAAGTATTTACGAAAGAAACTTCGCAAATCAGAGCGAAAGAAATAGACAGCGAAAGGGATTTTATGAAAGTATTTAATAAATATGCAGTTTCCTGCGATGACGCGGCTTTCTTCGCTGGGAGGGACGGGGTCACGAATTGCACGTAGCCTGCCTGAGTCACGAAGTGCACGTAGCCTCATCTTTTTTTTTTATTGTCTGTGAAGGTGAGGTCAGGTGAGGTCAGGTGAGTGAGATCCCTCCAGGCCACCCCCCCACCCCACCCCCAGGAAGATAACATCATTGAGGGGAGGGAACTGACCATTTTTCCCGCCTTCACACATAGGACGGTGGTGTGTGAGTGTCCAGCAGCCTCAGTTGCTCCAGTCCAGACTAGAGACCAGAGGCGCCGCTGCTGCAGACAGAGTGTCCATGTCCAGCAGCTGCAAGGAGTGTGTTTCTGTGTGTCCCCGTTCTACAGCACTGCAGTTCAACCTTTATTACAGTGAAGGTATGTTCTTTGATATGTTTACTTTACCTAAATGTGCCCCTATGTTTAGTGATTTTTGGGTGGGTCGGGGCAGGGGGAACTGGGAAGGCATCCTCCAGCAGCCTGTGTTTAGGCATGCTGAGAATCCTCCATCCTCCTGGGCTTTCCAGGATTAATCAATGTGCTTTTCAACTCCAAGAGTCATGTGCCTCTATGTACTTAGTGTTTCTGAGTGATTCTGGGGAGGGCCTGCCTGAGCGGCCAAGCCAGGCCAGGCCAGGCCAGCAGCCTGTGTTTAGGCCTGATGAGAAGGACTCCATCCCCCAGCATCCTGTGTGTACTGTAGGCTTGTGTTTTTCAGGCCGCATGGATGGTCTACATCCTCCATCCTGGGCTTTTCAGCCTAATCTGCTGTACAATATGCCCCTATTTAGTTAGCATTGGATGGCTGGATTGGTGGGGAACTACTTTTACACTGCACTACATCTGCGATTGTAGGCTGTTCACATGATTTCAGCTTTGCCACATGCATTTATGTCTCCTTCTACCCAGAGACATGAACATGGAGAAAAGAGGAACCCGTAGTCAATCCAGCACTCAAAAGAGGCGTGGACGCCTGGCGAGAACATACACCACTGAGGTTGCATTTCAACGGTATTTTAAGAATGAGATGGAAGAGGAGGAAGCCTAAGGTGTGACCAGCAGCGACAGCAGCCCCAGCAGTAGTCCACCCCGCAACCGTAAGCAGCACATACCACCAATTACCGCCACAGAAAGTGGCACAGGCACAGCTAACCACAACTCCAGAGGAAGAGGAAGAAAGTTAATGGATGGTGAGCAGAAGGACAGTGTCTTCAAAGCGGATGAAAATGTTCCCAAGGAGACTCTACAGCGGCGGAATGAAAGTCAAGGTGTCTACGTCATTCCAAAGGATGAATCTGGTAAGACTCTGTCATCACAGGTGCTTGTAAATATCTGGATACAAATAAATATCTTTGAATATTTGAACAGTCCCTACATTAGCCTTCTGCAACCTGCAGGCTTCCTGGTGTTTTGGGCTACAACTCCGAGCATTTTTGACCATTGGTCATGCTGGCTGGGGCTGATGGGAGTTGAAGTCCAAAACCTTTGGAGGGAACCATTTGGGGAAGACTACCCCGCAGGATCTTCTTCTTCAACACCACAAAACATACACGACTGTTTTACATTCATTCATATTCATTGCTGTGAACATATTTCATATTATTAAAATGTTATATGGTACTCCAGTACTAAAGAAAACCCCAACTCTTTAAAAGAACTGCAATAATTTCTCAAACGATACACCTTTTTGGTGGGAAAACACTTCAGTGTTTTGTTCTTGCTTTGTTTCCAAAGCCATTCATCATAGTTTGCTGTCTTGTTTGGCCTTGATCTCTTTTAACTAGAGCTGCAATGTGAAGTGATTAATCAATTACATTTCTGAGGATGGTTTTTAAAACAGGGCCTGACTAATCAGGCACTGCTCCCGGGGGACCACAAATGCACTCCGGAAAAAGGCAGTGGGATTTGCCAAGTATGTGCTCAGGACCAGCCCTATCATTAGGTAGCAGTGAGGTGTTGGGGCACAGAACTGTGGGTGCTCCTCAGACCGCCTTGTACCTCCTCAGCCAGCTTGTTGTCCTCTGGTGTGGTGGAAGAAGCTCTCCGATTGTCACTGTTCAAGTAAGATTCAGCTATCGCTCTATGAAGGATGGAGGGGTGCCATTTTATCCTTTGCCTCAGGAAGCAAAATGCTTTGGGCCAGCCCTGTAGGTGCTGAGTCTCACACAGTGGTATAATAGAGCTGATGCAAAGGAGTGGACCTTGCAAGGGAGCCAGATATCTCCTCCCCCATGCTTTTCATACTTTTACCAGTGAGGACACGTTTAGATAACTCTCATGGAGTTTTGAAGTCTGTACAGTACATTTTTTTTGCACCTTGTGTCATGTGTTGTTTTCTCAGTGCTAGCTAGTGCAGTAGTAGCTTACATCTGCACCTTGTGTAATGTTGATTGATTGCAATTCCAAGCTGTGTTTCATAGATTTCTACAAGTACACAGTTTTATTCTCTTGGCTATTACTCATGTGTAAAAGGTGCATTTCTCATGAAACTTCGCTTCTATTTTGAATCTTTACAGAGATGCCCACAACCGTCCTCCCTGCATCAGAGAGCGGAAGTGGGACAGAAGAACCAGGTCCACAGCTGCCTGCTGATAATCACCTCGTGGGCAGCAGCTCACGTAATTTGGAAAAAAAGGCCAGAGGACTTAGTTTCATCAGTGATCCGGACAGCAAAGATGATGAGGAGCCCTTCTATATCAATGTCCCTGCTGAGACTGAGTCTGACTCTGTGTTCCAGCCTGCTGGGTTCTTTGGGAGCAATCCCAAACCTCAGGAACAAACATCCCCTGCTAAGCGCTGGTTATCGCCATCAACAACACCAACAACAACACCATCCACTGATGAGCAGAAACGTGCAGCTCCTGATGCCACCTCATCTGAAACTGATACCCCCATTCCTCAAAGAAGAAATGGTCGTGGCAGGGTGAGTTCCTATGTGTGGCGCTTCTTCAAATATGCAGAGAATGACCATTATGTCGTGCTTTGCAATATTTGTAGAAGCCGTGTGCAGCTAGGAAAAGAAGGGGGCTGTAGACGAGTGGGCACGTCTCCCATGAGGCGACACATGGAGGTGCATCATGCGCTTCTTGTGCCCAAAGATAGCAATGGCAAGTCCCTGCCACAACCATCCAAAAAGAACATTACCGCCTTCTTTGCCTCATCTTGCAAAGACCTAACGCAAAGCGGTCCGGGTGAGAAGGGCACAGAAGGCAACTTAGCTAAGAGACAGGTGTCAATGGAGAAATACCTCACGCTGACACAGAAATTCCCCTCTGACAGCGTCCAGGCACAAAGGTTGAATCACGACCTGACAGAGCTCATTGCTCACTGTATGCTTCCCTTCTCCCTGGTGGAAGATGAGGTCTTCTTGCGCTTCATGAAGAGATTGTGCCCTCGGTGGGATGTCCCCTCTCGTCACTACGTTAGTGGCGTTGCCATTCCAGCCCTGGCTTCTGAAATCAGAAGGGTACTCCAACAGGATTTGAAATGTGCAGTCTACATTTAATGAGTGACACATGGACAAGTAATCAAACAAAGTCTTATCTGTGTGTCACCGCGCAATGGGTATCCGTCAGTGTGAGCAGCCAACTGACTCGGAGAACAGCGACATTGGCCCTCACAATGCTCTCAGGGACACACACAGCAGAAAACATCACCAGTAGCATCAGTGGCGTTGTTCAGTCCTGGTTGGCCCCCTTAAATCTAACAGTGAGCTGTGTAGCAAGAGACAATGCCTCCAACTACCTAAAAACAGCCCGCATCGCACAGCTAAACCACATTCAGTGCATTGCGCACTGTTTGAACCTTGTGGTGTGTTCTGGATTGAGCAAGCATCTCCTAAAATAGGCAAGCTACTTAAGGTGGCCCGATCCATTTGCACCCACTTCAGGCAGTCCTGCTCAGCAATGGAGGCAATCGGCGCCATCCAATGTAGCCATGGCCTTCCAGAACACAAATTCATTTTGGTTGTGTGCACACACTGGAACAGCACATTGCACATGCTACAGAGACTCTGTGAGCAAAGAGCAGCTATAAATGACTACATTACTGAGAAACAACACCACTCCAAATTTTTTGTCACACCACAGCAGTGGCTCTGGATGCAAGACCTGGTGGACATTTTAAACATATTTGATGAATGCACAACGCTACTAAGTGCAGACTATGCTACACTGGGCCAAGTTCTACCTGTGCTAAAGATTATAGAGCGGGCGCTGAAAAAACGCCATGCTGAGCTTTGTGAGCACACTAGTGCTGTAGGCAGTCAAGTCCCCAATCCTGGAGTTAGGCTTGCTGAATTCCTTCTGCAGGAGCTGGGCACCAACAAACACATCACTTCGATGAGTGGGGACATGAAATACATTGCTGCCGCATTCCTTGAACCACGGTTCTGGGATAGCACAACAAGGGCGGTGCTGCCAAACAAGAACCCTGACTTCCGAAGTCTAAAAAGCTATTTGACAGAGAAAGTCATGGAGTGCTGCCAGAGAGATGTTCTGGATGAGAAGGAGCTGGGGAAGAGTGAGGCTAGTAGTACTACTACCTCCCCTGAAGACAATATCTGCAGCAGTAGCACCACCACCATCAGGAGGGGCGATGATGACGCCACAGCAGCTGCACCACCAACACGACATACAGATATAGGGGCATCTTGTGGAAAGTTCTACCTGTACTCCTCAATGGCAGCGGAGCTCGGTGTAAGCAGGCAGGGGAAATGTGCCAAACCAGCCAGGAAAGGATCAGCTTATGATGTGGCTATCCAGGAACTGGAAGCTTATGCCAGAGAGAGTTTCTCGGGAACACAGAGCAGCCCAGAGAATGATCCTCTCCTATACTGGGAGACAAAACGTGGCGTTTGGCCAAATCTGACCAAAGTCACCATTTGGCATCTATCTTGCCCTCCCTCGAGTGTGGCCTCTGAAAGGCTTTTCTCCACCACTGGCAACATTGTCACTACCCACCAAAGTAGACTCACACCAGAACATGTCTCCACCCTTGCCTTCATATGTTCCAACAGGGAATGGATTCCTGAGCAGCACTTCCCTCCACAACCACCAGCTGTCAGCAGAGTAAAGCAGCCATCAAGTGACGAGGAGGAGGGCCCCTTGGATGATGATACTGCTGCTAATGTGAGCCAAAGTTCTGAGGGACAATGAGGCAGAATCATGTAATTGTGAGTGTGGTCACACTGAGGTGTCCCTCAGAACTTTGTCCAAACAAGCAGTCCCTGTCTGGCCTGGGCAGAGCCCAAAGCAGTGGCGATATGTGGCAGAGCTTTATAATAACTCACATGAAGAGTCCATTTGCGCTGCCCGACTGTGTGTGGTGGACTATGCAACAGCGTACATCCCTACTACACACACGCACAATTTTCTATGCATCCCAGTGTACTTCGCTATTGACTGTATATGTGTATCTTTACCCCTCTGAATGTTAGTATGATTCTGATTCCCTAAATGTATGTATCGTTCTAATTCTCTTGATGTGTGCTTTTAATTCATTTTAAATTCTTCTTTCATAAATCAAGGAATTGCTTTCAAAGACCTTGTTGTGGTCTCTCTCTTGACTCCCTCAGCTTTTGGGTTTTCCTAAGCACCGAGAGTTCTATGTGAAAAGATCCCTCTGGTATGTGTTTAGTTTACATGTATGTGATATGCACCTCCACGTAAAATAAAGCATACTTCATAACATCAGGGATGCTGACTGACCATCTCCGTATGAGGGAAGCTTACAGCAGCTGGGCTTGTTTGGCTTGGAAAGCATTCTTGTTGTGGTTAACAGTAAGCAAACACAGAGATCATTGTGTAAAATGATATAGATTAAAAAAAATATATCTGTGGACTTGAACCAAGGAATTGTTAACTTTTTTTTAGAAAGAACTTTATATACAAACAGAACAGATCAAAACAAAACACAGAAACAATTCTAACATTGGGCTGGGCACTGGCTGGGTGCAGGCCTCAGTTTGGAGGAGGATGCAGTTCCCGCTCTATGGCCTCCACCCTTCTTTGAAGGTCATCACCTGTGTGTAGAAAGAGAAGAATAAACCACAATGGTAATATGCATCTTTCAGGCAGAGTTGTTAGCTCAGGTGCCATTCTGTAGTACTACTTACAGGTAGGGATGGCGGAGAATTTCTCCATGAATCTCTGGGAGGCCGAATGCCAACACATTCGGCCCCCCGAAATTGGTAGAGAAATTCTCCGCCGGCCCCCCGCCCCCCCCCCCCGGGATGGGACTTACCTCGTGTGAATGTCCCTCTCGGTGGCGGGTCCCGGCAGCGGTTCGGGGGCGGTTCGGCGGGGGCGGCAGCGGCGGCCGGTCTTCTGACCAGCTGCCGCCGCCGCCATTGCAAAATAAAAAAGTAAAGTAAAAAAAAAACAACCACACCCGTGATAGGCTACGTAACGATTTACGTAGCCTATCACGGCTAGATTCCCAAAGTCAGCTGTGATAGGCTACGTAAATCGTCACGTAGCCTATCACAGGTGACTTTGAAAAAAAAAAAGCACGTACGCAAATGGCGGCGCCCATGGGGCACTGCCATTTGCGTTCCTTAGTTTGGCACATCTAGTCTACGTAAAGATTTACATAGACTACGGCGAAAATAAGGGCAACGCAAATAGCGTTCTCTTATTTTCACCGTAGTCTACATAAATCTTTACGTAGACTAGATGTGCCAAACTAAGGAACGGAAATGGCGGCGCCCCATGGGCGCCGCCATTTGCGTATGTGCTTTTTTTTTCTTTCAAAGTCACCTGTGATAGGCTACGTGATGATTTACATAGCCTATCACGGCTGACTTTGGAAATCTAGCCGTGATAGGCTACGTAAATCTTTACGTAGCCTATCACGGGTGTGTGTTTGTTTGTTTTTACTTTTTTTTTTCACGGCCGGGTAGACGGGGCGCTCCTCCCTGGCCTGAATTTCGGCAGCGAGGGATGGGCACCTCCCCCCCGGCCTGAATTTCGGCCGGGCGAGGCGCCTCCCCCCCCCTCGCCTGAACTTCGGGGGGAGAAGCGAAGCGCCTCCCCCCCACCGCGAAGCAAGCTGCGGAACAAGGTAAGTCCCTTTCGTCCATCCCTACTTACAGGTCCTGCTGAGCCTCTGGACATCTGTCAAGAGACGCCTCAGGAGCACAAGAGGAGGGGCTTCATCTGTGGAAGAAGGGTGTCCTCTTACTGCTGGCTCTGGCTGCAGTTGGGGCTCTTGGATCTCCTCCTGGGTCTCCTCCTCCTCCTCTCTCCTCTCCCTCTCTGCGGCCCTCAGTGCCTCCTCCGCCAGCAAGGCACTATGCGCAGCTGTGGGATGTCACAGTAACAGAATGAATGCATTTATATATGCGGTGAGTGAACAAAACCACAGTCATTCATTGATCTGTCTATCACCATCCCTACTACCATAAGAACCACTGTTTCTGTCCTCCCACCACAAGGTCTAATGATGATGTGATAATTAGGGAGGCAGATTATACAGTACTAACAGTTTTGGTGTGATGTTGGACTTCTGTAAACATGCACAGGATTGCACTTCTAATCACTCCACTTCTACATTTGCAATGCCATGGTATTTATTCTATTGATGCAATGCATAAATGCCACCTTTTTTCCTAGCGCAAGGAACCCAAGGCAGCTCACATTTTCCTCTTCCTCTCCATTTAATGCTCACAACAACAACAACACTGAGGTAGACTGGGGCTTTCTGACTGGGCCAAAGTCACTCAGCGAGCTTCCATGGCTGAGTGGACTAGATCCCAGATCTCCAAGCTCTCAGATCAACACTTGCTCATGAGTTGACTTGAGTGCCAATGTCTTGGTAGAAAGGTGGGGTGGGTAAGGTGCAAAAATTCAGCAATCACTACATGAAGAAGGATGACATGCATACACCGAGAGGCTGGTCCTGTTGCTGCTGGGCTGGTGCGAGTCCCCCTCTATGCACTGTGCAGAGACCGGCAGCAGCATTTCCCTGGATATGGACAGCGTGTCAGTGTGTAATATGAGTTGTAGCCAGGCCCGCATAATCCTATGCATGTGGTTGTACAGGAAAAAGCAATGCAGTTCCCAGCATCCCTTCTTCAACCAGCCAAAGTGGCTGGAAGATGATGGGACCTTTTTCTGTCCAAGTTCTACAAGCATAGGATTGCAGGCTAAACGTCAGGATTTGTTTGTTTCCACATGAGACCACAAAGAGATAGCTTCATTTTCGGTACACATCATTGTTTTCATATTTAGTTAAGCTTGTTGATGGGATGGGATAAATATAACTTACCAGGCATATGCCTCTGCGAAAATGGGGGCTGGCCTGCCTTGACCCACACTCTATGGATGTGCCAGTAGTAGGCAGGGGGGGTTCAACAGCAGCACCCTCCTCTCAGCAGCAGCTATCCCCTCCCTGATGGACTGCTTCAACGCCTTCCATATGGACCGTAATTGTCCCGTCATCCAATGGTGGCCCGCTCGCTCCATCCTCCTCTTTATCCGCCCCCAATAAACTTCATTGCAGCAGGAGCAGCTGCCAAACAGCGCTGCCACCACCTCGCTGCTCCTAATGTTAATGTGGAGGGCCTTGGTCTCCTCATGGTCCCACCTCCTGCTAAGCACTGGTGCAGCCATTTTAGTGCAGCCACACACAAACACACACACACACACACACACCAGACAGCCATGCACAACCACCACTTAACTACACACACACACACAGACCAAACCAGACAAAAACACCACAATGCACAATTACAGACACACAGACCAGACAAAACCACCACAATGCACAAACAACACTGACACAAGCAAATCCAATAAGCACCACCGCTAACACACAACCACCACCACACAACAGAACTCCACCCACAAATCACCACACAGACGCAAACGCAGATGCAGACGACATTCAGGAAGTTAGCAGGAAGTTGACGACAGATTTTGCAGAAGCGGAGCTGCAGCCCTGGGTTTTTTAAATTTGGGAGACGGTTTTCTGAGGTTAACAAGACCAGTAAACACGAGGAACATCAAGCACAAATACACAGAAATTAATAAAATCACAGTCCCTGTCCGAGAAAACAAGACAGCAGGGGAGCGCACAGAGGGCAGGAAACATTCCAGGTGGCAATGAAAAAAAAGTATGTAAACAATTACAAAAATAGCAGGAAAGTTCCGGCCAAGGCAATCACAACAATGGCGAGTGTGGCGGAAGTTATGGGGGGATTCCCCCCAAGGAAGAAAATATGTAAGCAATCACAACAAACAATGGTGAGTGTGGCGGAAGTTACGGGGGGATTCCCCCCTAGGGAGAAAATATGTAAGCAACCACAACAAACAATGGCGAGTGCAGCAGAAGTTACATTGGGTCAATTCCAGCCGATGGAAACTTCGTAAATATTTACAAAGAATACTGTTTCGCGGGATGGCGGGATGGGACGGGCGGCTGTTGGGCGTGGAGGATTTTTCAACAGATGGTGCGGATTTATTTACGTAACTTCCGAGGCGGAAAAAAACCCAGAAGATTTCGGGGGCTTGTGGCCAGCAGAACGGGACAGAGGATGCAAACTGCGGAAGTCAAGCGGAACGGTATGAGCACAATTCGTACATCCCTAACGTAAAGCCTCAATCTTTGTTTTTGTCTGTGGAGGTGAGATCAGGTGAGGTCAGGTGAGTGAGATCCCTCCAGGCCACTCCCCCACCCCACCAGGAAGATAACGTCATTGAGGGGAGGGAACTCAAGGGAGGGGGAGGGGAGGGAGTCCGATCATTTTTCCCGCCTTCATACATAGGACGGTGTGTCGCTTCAGTTGCTCCAGAGACCAGATGCACCGCTGCTGCTGCAGACAGAGTGTCCGTGTCCACCAGCCGCAAAAGGAGTGTGTTTGTGTCCCTGTTCTACGGCATTGCAGTTCAACCTTTATTACGGTGAAGGTATGTTCTTTGATATATTTACTCTACATGAATGCGCCCCTATTTAGTGATTTTTTGGTGGTGGGGGAAGGCCAGCAGCAAAGGACTCCATCCTCCAGCAGCTTCCGCTAGGCAGCTTCTCCCCATGGGATGCAAAATGTATGCCTTTGTTTGGGGGCTTGGGCCTTGTGTGGGGGTGATGCATGGATGGACCATCCTCCAGCATCATGTGTTTAGGCCTGAGAAGGATTCCATCCACCAGCATCCTGTGTTTTTCGGGCTGCATGGATGGACTCCATCCTCCAGCAGCCTGTGTTTTTCAGGCTGCATGGATCGACTCCATCCTCCAGCACCCTGTGTTTAGGCCTGAGAAGGACTCCATCCTCCAGCAGCACCCTCAAACTACTTTTACATTGAACTATATCTGTGATTGTAGGCTGTTCACATGATTTCAGCTTTGCTATAGTGAAATATGTTCCTGAGTAATTCTCTCACCACCACCACCACATGCATTACTGTCTCCTCCTGGCCCGACACATGAACATGGAGAAAAGAGGAACCTGTCGTCAATCCAGCACTCAAAAGATGTGCGGATGCCGGGCGAGGTTCAGCGCAGAAGTTGCAGTTCAATGATATTTGGAGGAGCTGGAACAGGAGAAAGCCCAAGGTGTGACCAGCGACAATAGCCCCAGCACCAGTCCACCCCGCAAGTGTAAGCAGCACACACCACCAAATACTGCCACAGAAAGTGGCACAGGGATAGCCAGCCACAACTCTGGAGGAACAGGAAGAAATTTCATGGATGGTAAGCAGAAGGGCAGTGTCTCCAAAGCAGATAAAAATGTTCCCAAGGAGATTCTACAGCAGCGGAATGAAAGTCACGAAGTCTATGTCATTCCAAAAGATGAATCTGGTAAGACTCAGTCAATCCTCCCCCATGCTTTTCAGACTTTTAGCAGTGAGGACAGTTTTAGATAACTCTCATGGAGCTAGGGATGTTAGAGAATTCCGCCACGGATCTTGGTGAGGCTGAATGCCAGTGCATTTGGGCCCCTAAAATCCATGGTGGAATGAAGCCCCCCCGCCCCCACCTCACAAAATAGGCCCGGAACGGAGCACCTACCTGCTGCCATCCGCGCTGACTTGCGAATGGCGGCCGCGTCTGCGGCTGCCATTAGCTTCTTCCATGTAGCCATGATAGGCTATGTAAATACTTACATAGTATTTACTATGTAATATTAATACATAGTAATATTAATACGTGATATTAAATATCACGGCTAATGCAGGGATGCCACTACGTAAGTATTTATGTAGCCTATCACAGCAAAACTAAGGGAACGCAAATGGCAGTGGCTACGGCGGCTGCCATTTGCGTTCCCTTTTTTTTTTTTTTTGCTGTTTTAGCCTACGTAAATATTTACATAGGCTATTACAGCAAAAAAAAAAAAAAAAAAAAAGGAACGCAAATGGCGTAGTGGCCACCATTTGCATTCCTTTTCTCTTTTTTTGCCATAATAGCCTACATAAATATTTACATAGGCTAAAACGGCAACAAAAAAAAAGGGAACGCTAATGGTGGCCACAGTAGCCACCATTTGCGTTCCCTTAGTTTTGCCATGATAGGCTACATAAATATTTACATAGCCTATCACGGCAAAATACAGGGACGCAAATGGCGGTGGCTACAGCAGCCGCCATTTGCGTCCCTGCAGGCTGCCCAGCAGCCAGATGTCCGGCTGCGGGCGGCCCCGGCCGGCGGCTCTGCGGAATCTCCGTGGAGCGGAGCCGGCTGGAAAGAATTTCGGGGGGAGGGACGGAGCGCCTCCCCCCCACCGTAAATGTCGCCCTTCAAAAAGGTAAGTGACTTTCGTACATCCCTACATGGAGCTTTGAAGTCTGTACATTTTTTTTGCACCTTGTGTCGTATGTTGTTTTCTCAGTGCTAAGTGCAGTAGTAGCTTACATCTGCACTTTGTGTAATGTTGATCACAATTCCAAGCTATGTTTCGTAGATTTCTAGTACACAGTTTTATTCTCTTTGCTATTATTCATGTGTAAAAGGTGCATTTCTCATGAAATTCCGCTTCTATCTATTTAGAATCTTTACAGAAATGCCCATAACCATCCTCCCTGCATCAGAGAGCAAAAGTGGGACAAAAGATGAACCAGGTCCAGAGCTGCCTGCTGATAATTACCTAGTGGGCAGCGGTTCATGTAATTTTGGGGGGAAAGGCCAAATGACTTAATTTCAGCAGTGATAGAAGCTGTATAGAAGCTGAGACTGAGTCTGACTCTGTGGTCCAGCCAGCTAAGTTCTTTGGGAGCAATCCCAAACCTCAGGAACAAATATTCCCTGCTAAGCGCTCGTCATCACCATCAACAATGCCACCAACAATGCCATCCACAAGCAGAGATCAGCGGAAACATGCAGCTCCTGATGCCGCCTCATCTGAAACTGATACCCCCATTCCCCACAGATGGTGGCAGGGTGAGTTCTTATGTGTGGCGCTTCTTCAACTATGCAAAAAATGACCATTACATTGTGGTTTGTGATGTTTGTAGAAGCCACGTGAGCCTAGGGAAGGAAGGGAGCTGTGGATGAGTGGGAACATCTGCCATGAGGCGACACATGGAGGTGCATCATGCGCTTCTTGTGCCCAAAGATAGTAAAGGCAAGTCCCTCTTACAACCATCCGAAACGAGCATTACCGCCTTCTTTGCCTCATCTTGCAAAGACCTAACACAAAGTGGTCCAGGTGAGACGGGCACAGAAGGCAACTTTGCTAAGAGACAGGTGTCAGTGGAAAAATGCCTTACGCTGACACAGAAATTCCCATCTGACAGCATCCAGGCAGCAAGGTTGAATTGAGCCCTGACAGAGTTCATTGCTCGATGCATGCTGCCCTTCTCCATGGTGGAAGAGGAGGCCTTCCGGGACTTTGTGAAGGAATTGTGTCCTCAGTGGGATGTCCCTTCTCATCACTACATTAGTGGCGTTACTATTCCAGCCCTGGCTTCTGAAATCAGAAGGGTACTCCAATAAGATTTGAAATGCGCAGTTGGAGGAAGTATTCATCTAACAAGTGACACATGGACAAGCAATCAAACAAAGTCTTATCTGTGTGTCACTGCACAATGGGTATCAGTCAATGAGAGCTGCAGACTGACTCAGAGAACAGCGACATTGGCCCTCACAATTTTCTCAGGGACACACACAGCAGAAAGCATTAGAACGAAAATCAGTGGTGTTGTTCAGTCCTGGTTTGCCCCCTTAAATCTACCAGTGGGCTATTTAGCAACAGATAATGCCTCCAACTACCTGGACGCAGTCCGCATTGCAGGGCTAAACCACGTTCAGTGCGTTGCGCACTGTTTGAACCTTGTTGTGCATTAGGAATTGAGCAATGCATCTCCTAAAATAGGCAAGCTACTCAAGATGGCCCGCTCCATTTGCACCCACTTCAGGCAGTCCTGCTCAGCAATGGAGACAATAGGCGCCATCCAACGTAGCTGTGGTCTTCAACAACACAAATTCATCTTGGATGTGTGCACATGCTGGAACAGCACATTGCATATGCTACAGAGACTCTGTGAGCAGAGAGCTGTATAAATGACTACATTATTGAGAAACAACACTATTCCAAATTTTTTGTCACACCACAGCAGTGGGTCTTCATGGAAGACTTGGTTGACATTTTAAAAATATTTGATGAATGCACAACACTACTGGGTGCAGACTATGCTACACTGGGCCAAGTTCTACCTGTGCTGAAGACTGCAGAGGGGGTGCTGAGAAAATGCTGTGCTGGGCTTTGTAAGTGCACCAGTGCTGTAGGCAGTCAAGTCCCCAATCCTGCAGTTAGGCTTGCTGAATTCCTTCTGCAGGAGACTGGCACCAACAAACACATCACTTTGATGAGGGGGGACAAGAAATACATTGCTTCATCATTCCTTGAACCACGGTTCCGTGATAGCACAACGAGGGAGGTGCTGCAAAACCAAGAACCCTGACTTCCAAAGTCTAAAAACCTATTTGACAGAGAAAATCATGGAGTGCTACAAGAGAGATGTTCTGGATGAGAAGGAGCTGGGGAAGAGTGAGGCTAGTAGGACTACTACCTCCCCTACAGATAATATCTGCAGCAGCAACATCACCAGCAGGAGGGGCGATGACGCCACAGCAGCTGCAGCACGACGACATACAGGGACATCTTGTGGAAAGTTCTACTTGTACTCCTCATTGGCAGTGGGACTTGGTGTAACTGTGCAGGAGAACTGTACAAAAGGAGCCAGGAAAGGATCTGCTTATGATGTGGCTATCCAAGAACTGGAAGCTTATGCCAAAGACAGTTTCTCGGTACACAGACCAGAGAGTGATTCTCTCCTATACTGGGACACAACACGTGGAGTTTGGCCAAATCTGACCGAAGTTGCCATTTGGCATCTATCTTGCCCTCCCTCGAGTGTGTCCTCTGAAAGGCTTTTCTCCATCACTGGCAACATTGTCACCACCCGCCGAAGTAGACTCACACCAGAACATGTCTCCACCCTTGCCTTTATACGTTCCAACAGGAAATGGATTCCCAAGCAGCACCTCCCTCCACCACCAGCAGCTGAAACTGTCAGCATAGTAGAGCAGTCATCAAGTGATGAGGAGGACCCCTTGGATGATGATACTGCCGCTAACGTGACCCAAAGTTCTGAGCACAATGAGGCAGAATCATGTGATTGTGAGTGTGACCCCAAGTTCATGCACATTTTCAATTAGAATCATAGAACCATAGAATAGTAGGGTTGGAAGGGGCCTACAAGGCCATCAAGTCCAACCCCCTGCTCAGTGCAGGAAATTGGTAGAGAAAACACCATTTCCAAATGTGCATGTAGAAGAGGCAACTCACAGAGTGGTGGTTGTACCACCAGCAGTGCACATATTCCACACTGTAGCCATCTTGTTCTTGTTTTGTCCAAACAAGCAGTCCCTGTCTGGCCTGGGCAGAGCCCAAAGCAGTGGCGATATGTGGCGGTGCTTTGCATAACTCACACCGACATGCAGAGTCCAGTTGCACTGTCCAACTATGTCTGGCAGCCTATACAGCAAACATCCCTACTACACACACACACAATTTTCTATGCATCCCAGTGTATTTCACTATTGCACTATATGTGTATCTTTATCCCTCTGAATGTTAGTATGATTCTGATTCCCCAAATGTATGTATAGTTCTAATTCCCTTGATGTGTGCTTTTAATTCATTTTAAATTCTTTCATAAATCATGGAATTGCTTTCAAAGACCTTGTTGTGGTCTCTCTCTGACTTCCTCAGCTTTTGGGGGTATCAGGTTTTCCTAAACACCGAGAGTTCTATGTGAAAAGATCCCTCTGGTATGTGTTTAGTTTACATGTATGTGATATGCACCTCCATGTAAAATAAAGCAGACTTCGTAACATCAGGGATACTGAGCATCTCCCTATGAGGGAAGCTTACAGCAGCTGGGATTGTTTAGCTTGGAAAGCATTCTTGTTGTTGCGGTTTGTGGAACAGTATGCAAACACAGATCATTGTGTAAAATGATCTAGATTTAAAAAATTATATCTCTTGACTTGAACCAAGAAATTGTTTAGTTTTTTTCAGGGCAGGGCAGAAAGAACTTTAAACAAACAGAACAGAAGTTACAAAACAAAACACAAAAACAGTTAAAATGTTGGTCTCCGGCTGCAGGCCTCAGTTCATGGTAATGCCCACTCGATAGCCTCCACCCTTCTTTGAAAGTCATTACCTTGGTGTAGAAAGAGAATAAACCACAATGGTAATATGCATCTCCCAGGCAGAGTTGTTAGCTCAGGTGCCATTGTGTAGTACTTACAGGTCCTGTTGAGCCTCTGGACGTCCCCCAGCAGATGCCTGAGGAGTACCAGAGGAGGGGCTTCATCTGTGGAAGAAGGGTGGCCTTCCTCCACAGATGCTGCTGCTGTTCCTCCTGCTGCTGCTGGCTGCGGTTCAAGCTCCTCGGGCTCCTCCTCCTCTTCCTCTTCCTCCTCTGTCCTCTCCCTCTCGGCAGCCCTCAATGCCTCCTCTGCCGGCAATGCACGATGTGCAGCTGTGGAATGTCACAGTAACAGAATGAATTCAGTTATATATGAGTGAGCAAAACCACAGTCGTTCATTGATCTGTCTCTCACCATTTCCAAGTCCTGCTCCTACTACCATATGAACCACAGATTCTGTCCTCCCACCACAAAGTCTATTGAGGTAATAATTAGAGAGGCAGATTAGACAGTATTGACAGTTTTGGCTGCATGTTGGGGACTGCTGGACTTCTTTAAACATGCACAGGATTGCACTTTTAGTCACCCCACAGAACTGATACTGCATTTCGACATTTGCAATGTCATGGTATTTATTTATTCTATTTATGCATTGCATAAATCCCACCTTTTTTCCTAGCGCAAGGAACCCAAGGCGGCTCACATTATCCTCTTCCTCTCCATTTAACCCCCACAACAACAACACTGTGAGGTAGGCTGGGGCTTTCTGACTGGGCCAAAATCACCCAGCGAGCTTCCATGGCTGAGTGGACTAGATCCCAGATCTCCAAGCTCCCAGTTCAACACTTGCTCATCAGTTGACTTGAGTGTAGGGATGTACGAAAGTCACTTACCGTTTCACGGATCTGCTTCACGGTGGGGGAGAGGCGCTCCGTCCCTCCCCCTGGAATCCTCGACAGGGGGGAGGCACTCCATCCCTCCCCCCAGAATCCTGCCTGGCCAGCTCCGCTCCGCGGGGATTCCGCAGAGCCGCCAGCCGGCTCCGCCCGCAGCTGGACATCCAGCCGCTGGGCAGCAGGGACGCAAATGGCGGCGGCCGTAGCTGCCACCATTTGCATCCCTGTACTTAACCATGATAGGTAAGTAAATATTTACGTAGCCTATCACAGCAAAGTAAAAAAAAAACACGTACGCAAATGGTGGCGGCTACGGCGGCTGCCATTTGCGTTCACTGTTTTTCGCCATTCTAGCCTACGTAAATATTTACGTAGGCTAGAACGTCTAAAAATAGCGAACGCAAATGGCGGCCGCCGTAGCCACCGCCATTTACATACGCTGCGCCCAGCCAGGACACCAGCCGCCGCCCCCACCGCTGCCCCGCCGCCACCATACCTACCGCCCCCGCCGCACCTGCCGCTGCCGCCACTGCGCCGCCGCACCTCCTGCTGCCCCCGCTGCTGCATCTGCCGTCCCCGCCACCGCACCTTCCGCCGCCCCCACCCCCACCGCACCTGCCACCCCCACTGCCGCACCTTCCGCGGCTGCTGCCACGCCGCCCCCACCGCACCTTCTACCGCCGCCGCTGCACCACCGCACCTTCTGCCGCCCCTGCCCCGCTGCACCTACCGCCCCCGCCACCGCCCCCGCCCCCACCGCACCTTCCGCCCCCGCCGCTGCACCTTCCGCCACCGCTGCAACTTCCGCCGCACCGCCGCACCTTCCACCGCCCCCACTGCCACACCGGCCGCCGTCACACCTGCCGCCGTCGCACCTGCCGCCCCTGCCGCCCCTTCTGCCACACCCACCGCCCCTTCTGCCACCGCTGTTGTGCCGCCCCTACCGCACCTTCCACCGCCGCACCTTCCGCCACCGCACCTTCCGCTGCCGCACCTTCCTCCGCTGCTGCCGCACCACCACCGCACCTTCCGCCGCCGCCGCTGCATCCGCTGCATCCGCCGCTGCCACCCCAGTAAGTGCCGTCCCGGGGGGTTCCACGGGGCAGGCGTGGGGGCAGGAGGCTGTTCCGCCACAGATTCTGGGGGGCCGAATGCCAGTGCATTCGGCCCCACTGGAATCCATGGCGGAATTCTCCGCCATCCCTACTTGAGTGCCAATGTCTTGGTAGAAAGGTGGGGTGCAAAAATTCAGGAATCACTACATAAATAAGGATGACGTGCACACACTGTGAGGCTGGTGCCAGTCTCTCTCTGTGCACTGCGAAATGGACAGTGTGTCAGTGTGTAATATGATTTGTAGCCAGGGGGCCGCATAATCCTATGCATGTGGTTGTACAGGAAAAAGTAATACAGTTCCCAGCATACCTTCTTCAACCAGCCAAAGTGGCCGGAAGATGATGGGAGTAGGACCTTTTTCTGTCCAACAAGCATAGGATTCCAGGCTAAATGTCAAGATTTGTTTGTTTCCACATGAGACCACAAAGAGATAGCTTCATTTTCAAGTGGGCTTTTGCAGGAGGGGTGGTTGCAAAAAGGGCTGGGACTGGAGGGACATGGTGGGAATAATAATAATAAGACTGTGTCCAAGAGGAGTGGCAGACCGTACACATAATTATTTTCATATTCAGTCAAGCTTGATGATGGGAATGGGATCAATATAACTTACCAGGCATATGCCTCGGTGAAAATGCAGGCTCCTCCGGTAGTATGGGGGGGGGGGTGGACAACGGTGCCCTCCTCTCTGCTGCACCCATCCCCTCCTTAATGAAGGAGCGCTTCAGGGCCTTCCATTTGGAGCTCAACTGCCCAGTGGTCCACACATGCCCCACCTGCTCCATACGCCTCCTGATACGCTCCCAGTAGGCCTCATTGCGGCAGGAGCAGCTCCCAAACAGCACTGCCACTGCCTCAATGTTTTTAATGTTTATTAGGAGGGCCTTGGTCTCCTCCCAGTCCCACCTCCTCCCAAGCACTGCTGCAGTCATTTTTTTTGTTCAAAACAGTCCAAAGTCCAAACAGCACACAACTACCACTCAACTACACACACAAACCGGACAACCACGCACACGCACAACCGCCACTCAACTACACACACACAAACACAATAACCAGAGAACCGCCACCACGCACACTCACAACCACCACACAACTACACACATAATAACCAGACAACCACCACCACGCAGATGCAGACGGCATTCAGGAAGTTAGCAAGACGTTTATGACAGATTTTGCGGAAGCGGACCTGCAGCACTGTTTTTTTATTATTATTTGGGAGATGCTGCGTTTTCTGAGGTTAACAAGATCAGTAAACATGAGGAACATCAACCACAAAAACTCAGAAATTAATAAAATCATGGTCCCTGTCCGAGAAAACAAGACAGCAGTGGAGCGCACAGAGGGCAGGAAAAATTCCAGCCATGGGAAAAAATACATAAACAATTACGAAAATAGCAGGAAAGTTCCAGCCAAGGGAAAAAATACATAGACAATAATAATAGCAGTGGCGAATGCAGCGGAAGTTATGTGGGGGGGGATTCACGCCAAGGGAAAAAATACTTAAGCAATTACAACAATGGCGAGTGCGGTGGAAGTTACGTGGGGGTCAATTCCAGCCATGGAAAAAACGTAAATATTTATGAAAAAAACAGGTATGGAAGTTACTTGGGAATTGCCTCCTTGACAAAAAATATGGAAACATTTACGAAAAATAGTGTTCCCTCCGGAAGTTCGTGGAATTGTGGATGGAGACGGACGGCTGCTGGGTGGGGAGGATTTTTCAGCGGTCGGTATGGATTTATTTACATAATTTCTGAAGCAGAAAAAAAAACGGAGGATTCCAGGGGCTTGTGGACAGCAGAATAGGACAGAGGGCACAAACTGCAGAAGTCAAGCGGGACGGTAGGAGCACAGTTCATACATCCCTAGAAAAAAGAAATGTCTGGGAATGCCACCTACCTGCTCCCCCTGTTGCTCCCCTGGCAAAGGTTTCTAGAAATGCCGGAGAGGAAGAGGAGTTGCTTTCGTTGATAAAAACTATGTCTTCTCATCTATCAGTGCAGTCAAAGAAACTTGAAACAATTCAGGACTCAATCACTGCCCTTCAAGGGGCTGTGGACTTAATTAATTTCTCTCTTCAAAAGATGGAATCGAAGGTTAATGTTCTCAAAGATCGGGCTACTGCTCATGAAACTGCTATGGAAGCTTCTTATAATATTTTGTCTGCTCGAATTTCTCAATTGGAGGCCTCCACACACAGAGCGAATCTTCGTATCCTTGGTATTAAAGATGTGGCTACTGATATATATCTGGCGGAATTTATGGACAAACTTTTGCATGAGCTATTGGTTTTACCATCTGATTTTCTACTTGATATTGAGCACGCATATCATGTTCCTGGTTTAATACGTGGCACTAAAGGGACTTTTGGGACTGTTATTGTTCAGTTTTCACAAGTCTCTACAAAAAATTATCTTATGCGTTTGGCAAGAGAACAAGGTGAGCTTCAGTGGGGACCAGCAAATGACAAGATTATGCTCTTTCCTGATTATACTAAAGAAATCGCTGACAGAAGAAGGCAATTTACCAAGGTGAGAAGTTTGGCAAAGCAAATTAACTTGCAATATCGTATTAAATATCTGGCTACATTTTGCATTCTTTTTGAAGGCCAGATGCAAAGGTTTTTAAATCCTGATGCTGCAGAGTCATTCCTCACTGGTATTAAAATTAAAACAAGGGAACCAACTCTTTCAGCCTCCTGAATTGGGATTTAGCCATTTTACTGTTTTTCTGAAGTGCTGTTTGGTTTATAACTGATAAGATGTCTAGGCAGTATACCAGAGTAATTGTTTGCATATTTCTGTTTTCTTTCTCCTTTTTTATGTTATATTGTAATAAAATTCCTGTTTGTGTATGTATGTGTGTGTACACATATAAATATATTTTTAGATATGATATTACTTAAAATATACACATGGTTTGCTTTTGTTTTTTATCTTTTTCTTAAATTTCTTTTTCTTTTTATTATTATTATCATCATTATGGGATTATGATTATTACTATTCCTTGCTGGTTAAACCTTTAATGTTTATTAATACGCGTTAATTGAATGGTAATATATGGCCAATGGAAATGGATTGTTTGCTCCCGTTCCTTTGCTATAAGACTGAGGTTATAACACTGAAAGATAAGGCTCACCGTTTATGGTGCAGCAGATTGAAGATTTAATAATACCTGCAATGTTTGGGAGAGTGCTCTATAGGTATAATCTGCAGTTGGATTTATATTTGGTTTGCTATTATTGAAGTTTAGATATAATCCTTTTTTTCTTTTTTCTTTTTCTCTTTCTTTTGCTTTCCTCCCTTTTTCTTTCTCAGAATACTGTAATGTTGGAAACTGAAGATTTTGATTATGTTGTTGGTATTGTTTATTTCATTTATAAAATAAAATAAAAATAGATTTTTAAAAAAAAGAACATGCACACAACCACTGCAGGTGAAAGTAAAGGATATTTACTGAAATGAAAGAAACAAACGAAAGAAAGAAAGGAACAAGAAAAAAAAAGAGCCTCCTCAGAGAGTTGCACACTCTCTGAGGCTTAAGAGGTTATACACTTCTCAGGTACAAGCTTAACACAAAACAAGTCTCAAGAAGCTACACACTTCTTGGTCAAATCTTAGTTACCTAAATGTGGTGCATTTAATGACTAAATATACAGTTAGTCCCCATTTGTTGCACAACTCCTTGCTCGGTCCATGCTACAACCAGCCCACTGGGCAATAGTGATACAGTGTCAGCCAGGGTCAAGCTTGGACCTGCTGTCCTGTATCCAAACCCCAAACAGTAAGTATGACAGAACAAAGATAACTGCTTCTTGTCTATGTCCTGGACAGTAAAATCCTTTCCCTGAATTCTACCCAACGCATATTCACCACACACTATCAAGTACTTGGCCAGAGCACTCAGTACATGTCCCATGGATCGAGGGTACTGTTCGTATGTGCACACAAACGATTCATATGCAACCATGCCCCTCCTGAACAATGGCAGATTCAGGGGTTTTATATCCTTTTTCCTTCATTGGGGCCTATAACATTAAAGAGGGGTTTGGCACGTTCTTTGTTGATAATACATCATGTCCCAAATTCCAGGATTGACAGCCGTTACTGACAAATTGGTGCATCTTTCTGATTCCCTAACATTTTTCAAGGTTGTTTCTGTGGTCATAAAGTGCCGTCCTTTGTTATCAAAACATCTGCAGATGGCTCTCTTTGTTGGCCCATTTCCATCTTGTAACCAATACTTTGGCAATCTTCAAAACATTTTGGCAATCTTCAGCACATACTACAGCATCCTCATTTGGTCTTCCTGCAACAAAGCCATTCTTTCTTCATTCATACCTCCCCTTCCTGTCCTGGGCTGAATAGTTCATACGCACATGACATAGAATGGTTAAAATTTTACATTTCATGATGTTGACACTTAAATGTTTTGGGTAACAGGGTACACTCAGATGTTTACAATTCAAGTTACATTCAGTGTCAAACTTTGCATTCTATTTGATTCACACTATGTTACATTTCAAAAGGAAGACAAGAAGTTACGGTGAAGTCTAAGCAGGCTTTAAGAGAGGAAGAGACAGATAACCAGCTTTTAGAAAGGAGCTTAAAGGTCATATAGCACTGTAATCTTTATTGATAGCTTTAATTATATAAATGAAAAGAATATGAATGGAATATATTTATAGTGGTAAAGTTATGATTATATGGATGGATGGATGGATGGATAGATAGATAGATAGATAGGAGCCTACTTTGGCTCAGTCTTCTCCCAAAAGAGGGTCTATGACCCCCCTGGCAAAGGCGAAGTACAGGCTGAAGGGGCAGGATTGCAGCTTGAGATCGATAGGCATATGGTCAAGGAACACCTAATTACTTTGAATGAGTTCAAATCTCCAGGGTCAGATGAACTGCATCCTAGAGTAATAAAGGAACTGGCAGAAGAACTCTCAGAACCACTGTCTATTATCTTTGAGAAATCATGGAGGACGGATGAAGTGCCAGATGACTGGAGGAGGGCTAATGTTGTCCCTATCTTCAAAAAGGGTAAAAAGGAGGAACCTGGGAACTACAGACCAGTCAGTCTGACATCAATCCCTGGGAAAATTCTCGAGCAGACGATAAAGCAATCCATCTGTAAGCACCTTGAAAACAATGCAGTGATTACTCGAAGGCAACATGGATTTCTCAAGAACAAATCCTGCCAGACGAATCTGATCTCATTTTTTGATCAAGTCACCTCCCTTGTGGACCGTGGGAATGCTGTAGACATCATATACCTCGACTTCAGCAAAGCTTTCGACAAAGTGCCCCATGATATCCTGATGAGCAAACTAGCTCAAAGTGGGCTAGATGAAACAACGATCCGGTGGATCCACAGTTGGCTACAGAATCGGACTCAAAGAGTGCTTATCAATGGGACCTTCTCAAACTGGGGAGAGGTAATGAGTGGGGTACCGCAGGTTTCAGTCCTGGGCCCAGTGCTGATTTTTATGAATGACTTTTTTTTTTTGAAAAATGATTTTTATGAATGACATTTTTATGAATGACTTGGAGGAGGAGGTGCAGGGAATGCTGATCAGATTTGCAGATGACACAAAATTGGGCGGGATAGCTAATACTTTGGAAGACAGAAACAAAATTCAGAGTGATCTTGATAGACTGGAGCGCTAGGCAGAAAACAACAGAATGACATTTAATAGGGATAAATGCCAAGTTCTGCACCTAGGAAAAAGAAACCAAGATGGGGGATACGTGGCTCAACAACACTACAAGCAAGAAGGATTTTGGAATTGTTGTCGATCACAAGCTGAATATGAGCCAACAATGTGATGTGGCTGCAAAAAAAACAAATGCTCTTTTGGGCTGCATTAATAGAAGCATCGCTTCCAAATCCCGGGAAGTACTAGTTCCCCTTTATTCAGCACTGGTTAGGCCTCATCTGGTGTACTGTGTCCAGTTCTGGGCACCACACCTTAAGAAGGATGCGGACAAGCTGGAGAGGGTTCAGAGGAGGACAACAAAGATGATCAGGGGACTGGAAGCAAAGCCCAATGAGGAGAGACTGAAAGAACTGGGCATGTTTAGCCTTGAGAAGAGAAGACTGAGGGGAGATATGATAGCGCTCTTCAAGTACTTGAAAGGTTGTCACAGAGAGGAAGGCCAGGATCTCTTCTCGATCATCCCAGAGTGCAGGACATGGAATAATGGGCTCAAGTGACAGGAAGCCAGATTCCGGCTGAACATCAGGAAAAACTTCCTGACTGTTAGAGCAATACGACAATGGAACCAATTCCCTAGGGAGGTGGTGGGCTCTCCCACACTGGAGGCGTTCAAGACGAGGCTGGACAGCCATCTGTCAGGGATGCTCTGACTTGGATTCCTGCATTGAGCAGGGGGTTGGACTCGATGGCCTTGTAGGCCCCTTCCAACCCTACTATTCTATGATTCTATGAGAAATCAAATTCAAACTTATATTTTCTTAAAGATGGGATTCATTCTGTCTGTACACATATCCATAATGTGTCAGTGGACACAGAGGAGAGGTGTTGGCTTAACATGTCTACTTAGGAAGTAACTCATCCTCCATTGTGCTTCACTGAGTGTGGGGGCCGGGAGAGCAAGCCTGTCATTTTAAAACTCGCTCTTATGGAAGTGCAAAGGTATGCAGAGCCTTACTGATTGATGCCAAATGACCCCTAATCTCACCGAGAGAGGATGGACACAGAGGAGAGGTGTTAGCTTAACATGTCTGCTTGGAACTAACTGATCCTCCATTGCACTTCACTGGGGGGGGGGCCAAGCCTCTGCTCATTCGCTGCCCCACACACCTATCCAGCCGTTGACGTTCAGTTCTACACATTGGACTCTGCCCACCCAACCCCAAACTAACATGGCTTCAGGTGCTGTTTGCCCCATGAAAGTGTGTTGTTTTTTAAAAAATGTATACACCACCTTATTGGCTACGTTTGCCATGGGAGGACACACCCAATTTCATGAAAAACTGGATTTAAATGGAATCGCCTCAGAAATCGTCTCTGTGTAGATGGGCCCCTGGATCCTTTCAGTCTAAATCTGGGGGGGGGGGGGGAACAGCATGGTTTTGGTCACCATAATGGATACACTTTGCCAAGAAATGGACAAGGGCACCGTGACCCTGCTAATTTTCCTGGCCCTCTCAGTGGCTTTCAATAGCACTGGAGGAAAGAAAATGGAGAAATCCCAGGTGCCTATAGAAAAAGGTTTATTGTAGTTCTTTTATATTGGCCTGACACATTTCGGAAATATTGATTTCCTTCTTCAGGGGCTCCAATAAAAATATATACATACATCATCTTGGGTATTTCATGTTACTCCAAAACATATAAAAACATCTCAAAAACTCCTAAAATAAGTAATTACTACAAAAATTATGTAAATTTCACAACCATTTTAACCTGTATGCAATTAATTCTTCCCACATTCATATAAAAATCAAGAAACAATTACTTTTACACTTATTAAAACCAACAAGGCAAAAAATGGGGACGACAAAGTGCAAAGATTTGTTGCTGTCTGTATATATAAAAAACTTCAAATGAGAACATCAGGATTACTTATAACAATACTTATGTTAAAAAATAAAACAGCAATACTGGTTTATAATATTAAGAAACCTCTTGTCTACCTTATATTGCACACTTGAGAATGCCCAGCACCTTTTATATAAACATATTAGCAGCAAATTATATAGATCGTGTTGAACTACCTTTATAACAGGGTGGGCTTCAAGAAGTAAATTTGTAGCAATGAAAGTGTACCATTTGTCAATAGCTCTCAAAAATGACATCCCTAAAGCATTCTCTTAAAAGAGAGGATTTACCATAGAAAAAAACTAAACTCTAATCCTCTTATATTATATACCACCATTTAGTAAGATAACCAGACAAATTAAAGCTGTCACATCATCCTATTGTACGGATTTTTTTAACTGATTTTAACAACAGGCATTTGTGCACCTGTAAAAAATGTATTTATTCATTTAAAATATTTCTGGGCTGCCTTTCAGGGCAGAAGTCCTCCCAAGGTGGCTTAGAGCAATCTGTAAAAACCTGTTGTTCTTTAAAATTGCCTTAGACAGTTAATAAACTTTATTTGAATGACCAGGAAGACAAATAGAGAAGGGAAGTTGGGAATGTCCATACTAAAAAAATTGTTTGATATACAACCTAACTGCACTTTACATGTAGCCTATGACAAAATTTATCTTTGCCAGACAGACACAAAGGCCACCTAAGAAAAGTCTGAGTGAGCATGTCAGCAAAATATGGAACAAGAGATCAGGTGCAGCCCTAGTCAGTCATTTTCACAACTGCACCAGTCCCCAGAGGGGCTCACCTTTGGGGTAATAGAAAAACTGCATGGATCGAATAATAAACTGCTGCTTAGAAGAGAAATGTTTTGAATTTTAAAGCTTGGTAGTGTTTCTCCCATAGGCCTGAATGAAGGTGTTGATTATTTATCATTGTTGTAAACGGGATAATAATTCTTTAAGTGTTTTCAGAATCAGGATAGGCAGAGAGGAGTTTTTGTTTTCCTTAGGTAACATCAATGTTTTAAGCCAGTGTAGCCAATTAAGGGCATTTTATTCAAATGATTTAAGCTAGCCCACAGAACCCTTTCTGCTAATACAAATGGATGAGGTCTGTCTGTCTTAATACACTGACTACAAAATAAGGTGAGTTTGTGGGCGTTAAGCAAATAACTTCCTGGGAAAACTATGGCTCGTACAATATGTTTTTGTGAGTCCAGGATCTGTTTATATTTGGCACAAAAAGCAAGGAAGTGTAGTTAGGTTGTATATCAAACAATTTTTAGTATGGACATTCCTAACCTCTCTTCCCTTCTCTATTTGTCTTCCTAGTCATTCAAGTTTTGGAGGGAACAACCCTATGGCCCCTAGTCAGCGGCTAGATGGCCATAGGATATGTGGGTTTCCAGGAACCCACTTTCCCGCACCTTCTGCGCTGGCTCGCAGGCAGCATGGAATAGCCCTGCACTCCTCGCTCGGAAGAGGAGTGCGGAGCAGCCAAAACGGGGCATTCTGGGGTGGGGAAAGTGGAAATGCCGGTGTGACACATCCTATATGTCGTCTGGCAGCCTCCTTCCCTGTTCCACCATCCCGCAGCTAGACAGCTGAAATTGTCTGTCTAGACGCAAATGCAGGGCAGGAGACACATGGAGGGGATGATCCCCTCTGCTTCTCCTGCCCTGCATTGGATAGGAGGTTGCCTTCAAGTTCGGAGGTGGCCACCTATCCCCATAGGATTGCGCCCTTAACCGTCTATCCCCATAGGGTTGTGCCCTTAACCATCTACGGCAATTTTAAAGAATAACAGATTTTTACAGGTGAACAAATGCCTGTTTTTAAAATAAAATTAAAATAAAACTGTACAGTAGGATGATGTGAGGACTTTATTTTGTCTGATTATCTTACTAAATGGTGGCATAAGGGAATTAGAGTTTAGTTTTTTTTCTATGGTAAATCTTCTCTTTTAAGAGAATGCTTTAGGGATGCCATTCTTGAGAGCTATTGACAAATGGTACACTTTCATTGCTACAAATTTACTTCATGAAGCCCACCCTGTTATAAAGGTAGTTCAACACGATCTATATAATTTGCTGCTAATATGTTTATATAAAAGGTGCTGGGCGTTTTCAAGTGTGCAATATAAGGTAGACAAGCCATTGGTCTGTTTTTATGTAAGGAAGCTTTCTTAATATTATAAACCAATATTGCTGTTTTATTTTTAACATGATAATTATTGTGGTTAAACTAATCCTAATGTTCTCATTTGAAGTTTTTTATATATACAGCCAGTAAAAAATCTTTGCATTTTGTCATCCCCATTTTTTGCCTTGTTGGATTTTTATAAGGGTAAAAATAATGGTTTCTTGATTTTTATATGAATGTGAGAAGAATTAGTTGCGTATAGGTTAAAACTGGTTGTGAAATTTACATAATTTTTATAGTAATTACTTATTTTAGGAGTGTTTGAGATGTTTTTATATGTTCTGGAGTAACATGAAATACCCAAGATGATGTATGTATATATTTTTATTGGAGCCCCTGAAGAAGGAAATCAATATTTCCAAAATGCATCAGGCCAATATAAAAGAACTACAATAAACCTTTTTCTATCAGCACCTGGGATTTCTCTATTTTCTTTTCTCCGTTGCTTTTTCCTGCACACGTGCCTCCCCTCCTCTTTTTATCTTTCTATAGCACTGACCGTATCATCCTTCTGGACTACCTGAGGTGGTGATCAGTGATACTATGCTTCAGTGTTCCAACCAGTTAGCGCAAATGACATTTGACTTCAAAAGAGGAAACTTCTCTAAAATGAGGGAACTGGTAAAAAGGAAGTTAAAAGGAGCAGTCAAGAGGATTAAATCTCTTCAAAATGTTTGGAGGTTACTCAAAACCACAATAACAGAAGGTGAAGTCAGGAGATCACCATCATGGTTAATGAGCAGCATCAAGGATGCTATTAGAGAAAAGGCTTCCTTCAGAAAAGTATTGCCCAAATGACAAGAACAAAAAGGAACACAAACCTGTACAAAGGAAATGAAAGAAAAGAAAAAGAGATCCCCCCCCCCAAGCATTTTGAGGAGCATAGCGCTAGAGATGGGCAAACCCCGCGACATCCACTGCAGGGAAAATCTAGGCCTCTTGGGGCCCCGCAGAATTCCCCAGAGCCCTTGTCTGTCCATCAGATTTCACATGGCAGCTCTCCAGCTTTATAAAAGGCAAGATAGGCTAATGGCAGCTGCTATTAGTCTGTTGTGGGAAAATTACAGCTGTAATTAGCATATTTTACACCATTTGCGGCCTTGAAGCACTTACTTCTATCTAAACTGCAGCCATTTACTTCTACCTAAATTGCAGCCGTAATATTCTTAATTTGCTGAAATTACCTTTGCAAATGGGCAATTTCTATTAAGAAAAAGAGATGCTTGCAGAGCCATCTTTAAGAAAAAGAAAAAAAGAGAGAAAGTTCCCGGATTTCGGGAAAAAGCCCATGGCTTAGTTCACAAATGCAAGCTGAGTCGGGGGTGTTGCAGAAATCTGAAGAGCCCCAAAAGGGCTGGATTTCCCCACAACAGCCATCCCTAAAAAGATTCAGCTTAAGAATGGTAAGCAACTATACTTATTTTAAGAACCTTTAAGCAATCTCATTATTTGAAGGAGTGACATTTTATTCAGTTTTGTAAATAATTTCCATGAATGAACATCTTAGTTTTTGTTCATTTTGAAAAGTGGTCTCCAGTGGAAGCGTCAATCCCGTAAACTGGCTTTTTTTGAGTCATGCGGATTCTGTGAATTTGTAGACTGGTTTTAAACTTTGGGGAGAGATTTCCACTAATTTGCATTAGCACTAATGCAAATTAGTGCAAGCAGAATGAAATTCTGGTAAAAAAAAATCCGATTCTGTCAATGACAGACCAAACAACACCTGATAATTGGTGAAACACAGTCAGAACAGATATATAAAAAGATCCTTACATCCCTAGTCTCAGCTCGCTTTCAGATGGCCTTCACTGCTGTAGCCCACCCAGGACTCCCCCGCCCTCTCAACTCTTTTGCTCTTTCTGTGCTACAAGGAAACATTAACTTACTATATCCAATTTTTGTTTCAAGATTACAAAACTAACCAAAAGCCCATGTGGAAAATGTACAGGTAGAATGCTTATGTGGTTTATCCTGGACTGGGCAGGAGGTTGGATTAGATGGCCTTCAAAGTCCATTCCAACGCTACCATTCTGTGTGGATGGTGTTGGTTGCCAGCTGGAAGTACTTGTAATGTGGAATGGTAGCTTCAGTTGCATAGACTCCATGTGTCTATTCCAGTGAACAGACAAATCTAGACCCACCATTCTGCCATTGACAGCCATCCAGCTCCAAGGTAGCGGTGAAGCTGGAACGAACCACACCATGCCGTACCATACCATATGCATATTACCTAAATAACATGTCTCTTAAGAGCATGGTCCTCGACCGCTGTAATTTCCTGGCATTTGGAAGCTTGAATGAACATTGAAAGCCCTTAATACAATTTGTGAAAACAAAAGGTTTTTGTTTATTGAATTTGAATATGTGTGTGCCTCCCCACCCCGCCCCCAGTATATACAAGTGTTTGTGTGTGCATCCCCACACCCAAATATGTGGGTGCAGGGGCAGGCTCACTTGCAGCCTTCAGACCCCCTGGTGAAACCAGATTTTGCCCAAAAACCTTGTGCACACTCCCCTGTATTATGCCACGGATAATGTTAGCCATTCAATGAACTGGACAGTATCCACGAAAGCTCACGCCAGGATATATTTGTTTGTCTTTAAGGAGCCACATGTCTATGTTGTTGTTTTGCTGCAACACACTAACAACAGCAGATTGGGGAAAGATTCAGGAGATGCTTCCCCAGGTATGGTGATAAAGTGATGGTAAAAGCTCAGCCTGTTGGATTTCCGCCTGCAGGGCAGCTTTTGATGGCTCACGACTCCTGCCAGTTGAGCGGGGCGGGGGAGATGCGTAGCCAGCAATCCTAAGCAGCGGCACATACTTCTGGGGAAAGCTGCGAAGAATCGGGCAGGCTACAACTCCGTGCGCGGCTCCCAGCAGCCGAGGCTCGGGCAAGCCGGCTGCGCTATCTGAGAAAGGAGGGAGGCGGCCCTCGCTCATGCGCTGTAAGCCGGGGAAGCCCAGACTGGCTCTTCAGGCACCGGGGCGTTACGACAGCCCCGGCCCCGCTCGCACACGGGGGCGGCGCGGGGAATGGGAACGGCGTGGAAGCAAGCCCCGCGAGAGCCCCACCCGGCCCTGCGGCTCCTCCCCGGTCTAGGCTAGTCGGCTTGCCCGGCGCCTCCTGCGGCTTTCCTTTTGCTCCGTCGCTGCTGCTGCTGCTGCTGCTGCAATGGCAGGTCTCACCAGGCCGCTGTCCGGGCGGGTGTGCGCGGTGACCGGCGCCTCGCGGGGCATCGGGAAAGGCATCGCGCTGCAGCTGTCGGAGGCGGGCGCCACCGTGTACATCACAGCCCGGCATCGGGAGGCGCTGGAGCGGACGGCGGCCGAGGTGCAAGGCCGCGGCGGGAAGTGCGTGCCGGTGGTGTGCGACTCTTCCCGGGAGGAAGAAGTGGCGGCGTTGTTCGAGCGCATCCGCCAGGAGCAGGCCGGCCGCCTGGACGTCTTGGTCAACAACGCCTTCTCGGGGGTGAGCGCCATCACCGAAGAGATGGGCTTGCCCTTCTGGGAGAGCGCCACCTCCCTCTGGGACCAGATAAACAACGCAGGCCTGAGGGGCCACTACCTCTGCACGGTCTACGCTGCCCGCCTCATGGTGCCCGCTGGGCACGGGCTCATAGTCATCATCTCCTCGGCTGGGGGGCTGCGGTACATGTTCGACGTGCCCTACGGTGTGGGCAAGGCTGCCTGTGACCGCATGGCCATAGACTGTGCCGTCGAGCTACGTCCCTTCGGCGTGGCCTGTGTGGCACTGTGGCCCGGCCTCGTTCGCACCGAAAGCTTGCAAGCAGAAGTGGAGAAGAACCCCACTGCACCAATCTTCAAAATGCTAAAGGAGAGACTGGCCATGATGGGGGAGACCCCTGAAGTGAGTGGGAAGTGCGTAGTTGGCCTGGCCTCTGACCCCCATGTCATGCGCCATAGTGGTAAGGTTCACCTCTCTCCGGACCTTGCCCGCCTTTACCAGTTCAAGGATGTGGATGGGAGAGATGTCTTCAACTATGTTTCGGTCCGGGAGATCCTTACGGAAGTGATGCCCAAACTATCTGGCCTTTTCCGCCTCATCCCTCGGTGCCTCACCATCCCAAAGTGGGTTCTTACCCTCTATTCTAGCAAGTTCAATGTATACCGACCCATTCAGCCAGCTTATGCTAAATCAACAAAAAAAGGCTGATACATTACTGTATGGGGATATGGGGATGTCATCCTGTAACGTTTTCTGTTTGTTCAAAATTCCATGTTGACATTTTCCTGACTGGTAAATTGCTCAACTTCTTTAAAAAAAAATGCTGTGAGGGAATATCCAAGCTTGAAAATCATTTTGAGGAAGGGGTTTGGACTTTTCCTTTGAAACTAAAGGTTTATTGCAAGCATGATTCCTCAAGCCTTAGGAATCTAACTCCTCTTTCTGCAGTATCTCCTTTCTTCATGTTTGCCAGAAAATAGTAGCTTTGAAAGCTTTCCTCATAAGTCTGTTCAGTTATTAGACCAAGTCCTGGGATGTTTCATGTATTTCAGAGGTGACAGAACTAGTTGTAACTAACTACTATTAAATAGATTTGCTTTGGCAAGGTTTTGTAATATCTGGAAAGACTTTGCTTCAGTTTCTTGCTTCTGTGGAACACACTATATTTTTTTTCCAAAGTGGCTGGCCAGGGCCAGTTGGTATCACTGCATGTTTATCAAGAAGCTAGTGCCTTTTCTGATGCTAGAAGATCAGCCCAGAGCAACAAGGGAGACAGATTCCTGTTATGTGAAAAGGCAGACTGCTCATCACAAGATCTACTTTACATCATATGATCTAAGTACATAATAGCTGGCTAAATAAGACCAAGAGTCCAACTAATCCGGCATTCTGTTCACATGGTAGCCAGTCAGATGTCCCAATGGGAAGCCCACAAGCAGGACATGAATACAATAGCATCCTCCCACTTCTATTAGTCAGAGAAACTGGCATACCGAGCAACACTGCCTCCAGTACTGGAGATAATATGTAGCCATCATGATTAACAGCCATTGATACAAGACTGATCTGCTGTAATATGTGTGGCTAAAATATGTATTATGTAATACATGATCTGTAATACATTCCAGGCAAGGGATAGTAGAAGAAGGAGAGATAAACAAGGAGGAGATGGGGAGATGGGTGAATTTGTTGGGGAACCCCCCCCCCACTAAGGTCCACTGAAATCAATGGAACTTTCACTTGGGCTTAGGGGGAGAATGTAATCTAACTGCCATAACATGTATACACACAGAACCCCCAAGGGCCAGAGGTTGGGTTTTTAAAAAAATAATGAAAGGCAACTTCAGGAGGAAGTGATTTTGCTAGTGGGGAGGGGAGGCTAAACCCCTTTCCCACCTACTATTCTTTTGTTACAGATTCTTCCCTCCCTTAGCTGCTTTTGACCCATGCAGGGTTCCTGATACATTTGCAAGAGCAAAGCCAGTGGCACCTAATCCATCTAATAGCTGAGCTCCCTTTGAAAACTACAGTTTTCCTTAGTTAGCAGATACAACACAGCTGCTTGAATGTTCACCTTTTAAATTTTTTCATGAAATCTTTCATGCCTTCCATTAAGGTTTTTATCTTGATGCATTGCTGCTAGTTAAAACCTGTACATACAAGTTTTGTAACTGCATTAGAAAACATGTGAACTTGCTCTCAGGCCACTAGAGAACTGATAAACTGGTAACTCATAAAAGAACTGGTGAAACTAGGGATCTTACCTCCTCCTCCCTTGCTTGGCCTGTCAGGGCAGTGGCTTTAGGCTGTTATTACTCCGGGCTGTGTGGGGAAGGAAGAGATTCTGCAGAAGTTTCTCTCCGTATGGAGTTACAGCAATGGGAAAAGCAGCCTGTTGGATTTTCACCTGCAGTGCAGCTTTTGATGGCACAGGAGTCCTTCCACTTGAAGTGGGGCGGCGGCAGCAGGGTGATGCTTAGCCAGCAATCCTAAGCAATGGCACATACTTCTGGGGAAAGCTGCAAAGAATCGCACAGGCTGTAACTGTGTGTCTCCCAGATGGCGAGGCTTGAGCAAACTGGCTAGGCTACCTTACCTGTGAAAGCAGTGAGGCAGCACTCACTCTTGCACTTTAAGGCTGGGAAGCCCAGGCTATCATATCTCCTCCCCCTCCCTTGCTTGGCCTGTCAGGGCAGTGGCTTTAGGCTGCCATTACTCCAGGCTGTGGGGAAGGAAGCAAGTGACTCTTCTCCAAGAGCCTGCCCAACCTTAGGAGGAGGGCGGGGACAAAGCTCTCCCCATTACCTATTGTAGAGCTAACCATTGCTCCATTATGCCTTACACACCCTAAAGAAACAGCCTTGCCAGATGTAGTCCAAGGTCCAGCATTGCACATCAAATGTCCTAAATTTAGTTCCAGCGTTTTGCTGTGCAGACAGGTGGCTGTGACAGCATGGCTATAGCAAGCAACCACTATAGGAATTATCTTGTGTAATGCATATGTCTAGTACCAGCATCATCCTGGAAGCTAATTTGCAGCAGACTAGGAAAGGGAGAACGAAGAGGCAGGATGGGGGAAAGCAAGTTGGGCCCAACTCAGTCTTGCAGTATTGGCAGGTTACTGTTGCCAGCTCAAAGAGACAGCAAGGTAGAGAGGCTGAACTACAGAAGGCCAAGGACAGTTCAAACAGTAAATCTAGTGTATTTATGTCATTTAAGCAAAACAGCTGGGATCCAAAAATGCTTCATACACCACCATCTGAAAGGTGCATGGTACATGGTTATCTGCACGTGCCTAACATACAAAGAACAGTTTAGGCAAATAGTATTACTTAACCTATTGTACCCCTTTATGTAGCTTTTAATTATAGCTGAACAAAGCAATAGATGTGATGTCCTTGAGTGTTAAGCTATGCAGAAACAGAGTAGTAACCTGGAAATGCTACCCCACTGACTTCAAACTCACCCGTACTTAGTACTCCACCCCTACTGATAAGATTAGCCACTCTGGCATCATATGCAAGATTTAAGTTGGTGAGCATGTACAACCCAGTTGAACATTTCAAAGTAATGTAAACAAGTAGTTTTCAGTAATCAATTTCCCCACAGTTTAAGGTTGCTTCTGGGCAAGGTTTCTGACAGTCCAGCAGATGGAGTAGTCAAATTACCTATTCATACCGACCTCTTTGCTCTTCCCCTCACTAGCATCAAGCCTTCACAGAACTGACAATGCTAACAAAGCTTTTTCAAGTAGAAACATCACATGCCAGTGAATCTCACTCGAAGCCCTCCCTGCTGCCTTCTTGGGGTCAAACTGTTATTTTTTTTTTAAAAAATCATACTTTATGCTGCCACTTTGGAGGGGAAAGCAGCCATAAGGCCCATATCTGGCACCATGGTCCTGAGCCTGTACCAGTTTCTTGCTGAAAATCCCCCTCCCCCCATTATTTGCCTCAACGGTGTTTACTAGAAAGAACACATTCAGAGTGTGAAGGGGTTTGTCTCTGCTGAGTGTTATCAAGCTACAGTTCTGTATTTAGGAAGCCCTTGGTCACCAGTTAATTATGTATACCAATTTAGTAACTTCTGACAAAGTACACCAAACATTACCACAGATTGGGTTCAATTTTGGTTTTGTACTAACATGAGTAAGGGGAAAACCTTTAGATCCATTTTTATTAAATAACCTATATATTTCCAAGATATCAAAATACAACCATGTAGGCTAAAACAATGGGTAGTATCGAAAGCTGCTGTTGGGCTAGCTCAAACAACTGCTAGCGCAACCGGAAACTACCCAGAACTACCACTTCCAGAAGGGGGCAAGTCAGCAGAGGTCGTGGAAGGGACCTCCTCTGACTTGTCCCATTCTGGAAGTCATTTCGGATCATTTTTTGCGTTGTGCTAGAGGAGCTACATTTCCATTATGCTAGTTAGTGGTCATTCCTGCCAGCACAATGTGTTTATTGCTGGTGGGTGGCCAGCGTTGGCTACTGCCCAATAGTTCTTTAGCAATAAGACTAGTGTGCGTTTCCAAGATCTGATAGCTTAACCCTTGAGCGATAGACATATCTCAAAAATATGTCAATAGCAGAATGGGGCAGCGGCGGTATTTGTAGTGGGAAACTGGCACAGGCCTCTGATTTGGATCAGGACCATGGAACTGGTTTGGGGCTACTTTTCCTTCAAAACTGAAGAGGAAGCATTAAGCATACTTTTTTTAAAACAGTGTGATTAATAAAGCACATAAGTTTGGCTCTTATAGCCTTGTGTGGCGCAGAGTGGTAGGTGGCAGTATTGCAACCAAAACTCTCCCCACAATCTGAGTTTGATCCCAGTGGAAGCCGGGTCTCGGGTAGCCAGCTCAGGTCGACTCAGCCCTCCACCCTTCCCAAGTTGGTAAAATGAGGACCCAGCTTGCTGGGGGAAAGGTAGTCACGACTGGGGAAGGCAATGGCAAACCACCCCACTACAGTCTGCCATGAAAACACCAGTGCAAGCGGCGTCCCTCTAGGGGTCAGTAATGACCTGGTGCTTGCACAGGAGGATCCTTTCCTTTTTTCCTTTGGCTCTTAAATCCATGAACTTTTTCCAGGCTTGGAGGAAGAGAATACTGTCAGTGTACACATATGTATTCTGCCTCATACATCACATTGCCTTAATAAATGCCATGTTGGAAGCAATAATAGATGCCAGTGCGGTTGTTTTATTATTCTTGCCCTCAAATAGTCCAGGGCAAGTTTAGCAGCAGCACTCCAGCGATCCGTGATCTTCCTAATAGAGTGCTTCCTTTACACAACATACCTTACTCCAGACATTTTAGCTAATCACGCCCTAGGACTTGTCCAGATTACTTTGTTCCATTAGGAACATTAGTATTTACCCAGTTGTACTGCAGAATAAAGACAAAAGTTTTCAAATGAAAATTTTCATTGGAAATTCAGCTAGAAACTCCATTGTGAGTAAAACTGCATTCTTAGAACTTTCACCCAAATGTTTTGTTACTGGGAAAAAATGCAAATCCCGTCCCGCATACAACATCAATTGCTCTTGAATTTATCAAATATTATGATTGCTCAAGTGGTACAGGCATCTATTGGCTAGTAACCATTATCAAGTTGTTCCAGTGGTGATCAGTGACCAGTACTTTCCAACATCCATGTCTGCACCATTTTGACACCTCTCCGCCCTGCCCCCCAGTTTAAAGCTGAAATCTCTCTCCTCAGATAACGTTCCCCGCCTTTTGCTCTCTACCATTCCACCCCGAATCTTGTGCTGGGGGTGGGGAAAGAGCAAGTTTTTCAGTGCCCCCCTTCCAATTAAAATTAGGACTGCAAGCCTCTTCTCTCAAAAGGCAACAAGGTGTTTTTTGTTTTACAGTTTATTATAAATATACAAAAGCATACAAAACATACAAATCTTACTAAAAATCACAAATACAGAATGAAGTGAATAGACATTTAGAATTAGTTGAGCACTTACAACTATCACTAACCAAACAATACTGCGGATAATAGACATCCTTGCCTTATATCACGATGTAAATTTAAGAATTCTGAATTTTGTCAATTAACAGTTATTTTGGCTCTGGGTTTTGCATAAATTGTTCCTATAACTTTTAGAAAGCTATTACCAAAATTGAATGCTGCTAAAAGTTTGAAATAAAAGCTCCCAATCAACCCTATTAAATATTTTTTCTATGTTCATATATATCAAAGCTTCATTTATTTTATCATTGTGGCATCTATCTATCTGAAAAACAATTTGGATATATTCAGATATAATAACAGAGTTCCCCATCTTCCTCCTGACTAAAACACTTCAAACTTTCTCACCTTAAGAGTCTGACAGGATTTGGGGTCCTGATAGGTGACAGCAGAGTTATCAAAAACAAAAGCTGAACAGGGAGTGACAACCCACCCAATAAAATAAGCTACACATGTCTCCAGTTACTGGGAAAGCAACCCAATCATGTCAAAATCATGCCAGCCAATGGGGGGCATTTTCAATCTCTGTTGTTGCTAGGCTAACTTTAAAATATAGGTCCTTGAAAACTATAATAATTCAAGCTATTCTTGTTCCTCTGACAATATGTAATCACATTCAATTATGGGTGCGATGCTGAAATCTGAGGGTTGGCAAAGATTCCCATTGGGCTGGTGCTATTTTAGCATGAATAGTTTTTCTCTGAGACACTGAAAGCAGCAGAGATCAGTTTAGTACTGTTGTTTTCATGTAGATCGAACTCTTTCTTTCCAACCCCGGGCAGATTTAAAAAGACACTCTGCTGTAACGATGTGGTGAATTAGGACATGATGCTGTACTTGGTCATAATCTGGTACCAGAGAGAGATCACACAGAGACACTTCAATTTTTTTCAACATTTATTTTGAAATTCTTTAAAAGATATGTACATCACTCAAGGGTTTTCATGAACACACCAAAACAAAAAGATTGCAGGATATATTTCTGGTCTTCTTCAGGATTCCTTATTTCAAGGAATCTTTTGAGCCATGAAGACTTGAGAAGCTTGTCTACGAGCCTTATGAGAGAGAAATAGTTAAGAGTTAGAATGCAGCATAACTACTTATGCCATACTAGCCCAATGAAATATTTATTCAGATGAACTCTTTTCTGAAATACTTACAGCTTTTTCCTCCATGGACAGCACACCATCTATGGCCACTATTTGGTACTGTTTATGTTTTAAGCTGCCCACAAATCTTCGAAGCAATCTGAGACTGTTCCCATCAATGCCTCTTAAGAGTTTTTGCATTTCTTGCGAGGGACAGCCTGGATCAAATATTAGTAGACACAAAGTCTTGTTCTTCCTTTCTTCTATTCCAATAATAGTACGACTATGTCCTAATTTTAAACACACACAAAACCAGACAAAAACAAGAAATTATGTTAGAGAATTATGTCTTTTTCTACTGGATGCCTATGAACCACGAACCCCTTAATGAAACCCTATACTGCTGTACAGAATTGCATCTCATTTAAATATCTTGGCCACACTTAATGCTAACATGTAGAATTGGAATACAGTTATAAAAACAAACCACTTGTTCTTTAAAGGCAAATTTATAATAAAATTTCAATACCGCAATTTCCTTTCCAAACAGTGAAGTCCAAAGTGGTTAACAAAAACAGACCAGAAATATTAAATTAAAATACAGTGATATCGCAACACACAGTGACCTGGTTCTCACGATCATGGGTTGTAGGGTTCTGGGTGGCTTGTCACCCACAGCAACAGGCCACCGTGGCCGGGTTCGCACGACACAACAAACTGCGCTGCCAAGGACAATTATGCTAATCCCCCTGGCATGCGTTGGGTGGTTAACAAGCCACCGTGCCTCATTAATTACCCTGTGATTGTGCGAACTGGGCCAAAGTTAAAACAGCATAAAATGAAAACTGAGAGCACCAGAATCAAGAAACACCACACATAACAATTTAACCAGCAGCAAACTCAAAAGCCTGTTGAAAAGGATGTGTCTTCATATGTTAACGGAACATGGAGAAGGAGGTAGGAAGTCTACACTCTTGGGCCAGGAAGTTTCACATATGGGGTGCTGTCACAGAAAGACCCCTCTTGTATGTTGCCCCCAAACATGCTTCAGAAGGCAGTGAGTGGCACATGGAGGAGGCACACATCAATACACCTTAAATGGCAGGCAGATCCACATGGTAAGAGGCGGTCCTTCAAGTAGCCTGATCCCAAGTTGGCAATTTAACAACATTAAGGGTGCAATCCTATACATGTTTAGACAGCATAACTGGCTCGGGAATGTTAGGAGTTGTAGGATCTTTTTTTTTTGTCTAAACATGCATATGATTGAACGCCTAAAGGTAACACAGCAGGGTGGTTGATGGAAACAGATCCCAGCACGCACAAGGACGAACAAGTACTTTTGAAATAAGCTGTGGCTTCATTGAAAAGCAAAACACAGTTTCAGTATGAGAACATCTGGGCAACGAATAGACTGGGATTGGATGTGAAGAAAACTTGCTCAACCTGACTTTTAAGTTATGCTGCTGGGAAAGGTGGCTAACAAGCACTACTAACAAGTAGTGGAACTTCGGTTTACAAATCCTAGGCACTGACTTGTAATACTATTCCAGGATCCATGTTGTCCCTAGAACTTCTTGAGAAGGCTTCTCAAGCAGTCTGGATGTCCCCTGCCTGCTTCCCTCTCTCTGCCAGTTCTCCCCACCTTCTGTAACACAACAGGAGCAAACTGCAAGGCAATTTTGTTTTACTCTCCTCACACCAACTCTCCTGCCCCCCCCCCCAAAGTGGGGGAGCAAAAAACACTTAAAAATACCAGAAGCTTTCAAGAAATTCATCTTGCCTAAAAGTCAGCAAACATTTATTTATCATATTTACATACTGCCCTATAATACGTAGTTCTCAGGGCAGCTCACAATACAAGAATGCATACAGAACACTCTGAAACAACCCAGGGCATGGACATACTGAGGAAAAGCTAACCAAATAGTTGGCTGTTACCTCATAAGCAGATTTCCCTACAAAAAAGGCAGTCATCTCCAACCTCCCCCAGAATGAGCCTATTTGCAGGGGATAGCACGCCAGAATTCCACTGTGCCAACTACCCCCACCCACAACAGCATGGCTTTTGTTCTTACTGGGTTCTGCTCAGGGACAGGCACATTAGGACACATTAGGCTCATTTCAGCAGCACAAAACTCCCAAACTGGCCCACAGGATATGTCTTTTCATGACAGCTCAATGCAGGTGTAAGCCAGCTCCTACTCAAATACAGAAGCTGACATAACTGCTCTTTTGAAAATCACAAGCATCAAAGCACTGAGCTCTACAACCAGAACTGAGTATTACATTCCTCTCTTTCACCAGATGAAGTATGATTCTCGGAACGTAGTGCGGAAGAAAGATAATAAGAACAGTAATGCAGCTTTGTATTTAGAAATGTGGTCCACGGGAGAAGGAAATGGCAACCCACTCCAGTATTTTTGCCAAGAAAACCCCATGGAAGGTATCGCAAGGCTAAAAGATATGACGCCGGAAGATGAGCCCCTCAGGTCGGAAGGTGTCCAATATACTACTGGGGAAGAGCAGAGGGAATTTCCAAGTAGCGCCAGAAAGAGTGAAGCGGCTGGGCCAAAGCCGAAAGGACACTCAGCTGTGGATGTGTCTGGTGGTGAAAAGAAAATCCGATGCTGTAAAGAACAATATTGTTTAGGAACCTGGAATGTAAAATCAATGAATCAAGGTAAGCTGGAGGTGGTCAAACATGAGATGGCAAGATTGAACATCGACATCTTGGGAATCAGCGAACTAAAATGGACAGGCATGGGCAAATTTAATTCAGGTGACCATCATATCTACTACTGTGGGCAAGAATCCCTTAGAAGAAATGGAGTAGCACTCATAGTCAACAAAAGGGTGGGAAAAGCAGTACTGGGGTACAATCTCAAAAACGATAGAATGATCTCAGTATGAATCCAAGGCAAACCATTCAACATTCAACATCACAGTAATTCAAGTCTATGCCCCAACCACTGAGGCCGAAGAAGCTGGGGTTGATCGGTTCTATGAAGACCTACAGCACCTTCTAGAACTAACACCAAAAAAAGATGTCGTCGTCATCATAGGGGATTGGAATGCTAAAGTAGGAAGTCAAGAAATCACCGGGATAACAGGCAAGCATGGCCTTGGTGTACAAAATGAAGCAGGACAAAGGCTAATAAGAGTTTTGCCAAGAGAACACGCTGATCATAGCAAACACTCTTTTCCAACAGCACAAGAGGCGACTCTACACATGGACATCACCAGATGGTCAATATCAAAATCAGATTGATTATGTCCTTTGCAGCCAAAGATGGAGAAGCTCTATACAGTCAGTAAAAACAAGACCTGGAGCTGACTGTGGCTCAGATCGTGAGCTTCTTGTTGCAAAATTTCGGCTTAAATTGAAGAACGTGGGGGAAACCACTAAACCATTCAGGTATGACCTAAATCATATCCCTTATGAATATACAGTGGAGGTGAGGAATAGATTTCAGGGATTAGACCTGATAGACAGAGTGCCTGAGGAACTATGGACAGAGGTACGTAGCATTGTTCAGGAGGCAGCAACGAAATCCATCCCAAAGAAAAAGAAATGCAAGAAAGCAAAGTGGCTGTCTGATGAGGCTTTACAAGTAGCTGAGGAAAGAAGGGAAGCGAAAAGCAAGGGAGAAAGGGGAAGATATATCCAACTGAATGCAGAGTTCCAGAGAAGAGCAAGGAGAGACAAGAAGGCCTTCTTAAATGAACAATGCAAAGAAATGGAGGAAAACAATCAAGGGAACGTTTTGTGCAAAGACGGGCATGATAAAGGACCAAGAAGGCAGGGACCTAACAGAAGCAGATGAGATTAAGAAGAGGTGGAAAGAATACACAGAAGAACTATACAGGAAAGATCTGAATGTCCCTGATAGCCATGATAGTGCGGTCACTGAACTTGAGCCAGACATCCTCGAGAGTGAAGTCAAGTGGGCCTTAAGAAGCATTACTAACAACAAAGCTAGTGGAGATGACAGTATTCCAGCTCAGCTATTTAAAATCCTAAAAGATGATGCTGTTAAAGTGCTGCATTCAATATGCCAACAAATTTGGAACACTCAGCAGTGGCCACAAGACTGGAAAAGGTCAGTTTACATTCCAATTCCAAAGAAGGGCAATGCCAAAGAGTGTTCAAACTACCATACAATTGCGCTCATTTCCCATGCCAGCAAGGTTATGCTCAAAATCCTACAAGCTAGGCTTCAGCAGCATGTGAACCAAGAACTACCAGAAGTACAAGCTGGGTTTCGAAGAGGCAGAGGAACTAGAGATCAAATCGCCAACTTTCGCTGGATCATGGAGAAAGCAAGAGAATTCCAGAAAAACGTCTATTTCTGCTTCATTGACTATGCTAAAGCCTTTGTTTGTGTGGATCACAACAAACTGTGGCAAATTTTTAAAGAGATGGGAGTACCAGACCACCTTACCTGTCTCCTGAGAAACCTGTATGAGGGTCAAGAAGCAACGGTAAGAACCGGACATGGAACAACTGATTGGCTCAAAATTGGGAAAGGAGTAAGACAAGGCTGCATATTGTCGCCCTGCTTGTTTAACTTATATGCAGAGTACATCATGAGAAACACCGGGTTGGATGACTCACAGGTCGGAATTAAGATTGCCAGGAGAATTATCAACAACCTCAGATACGCAGACAATACCACCCTAATGGCAGAAAGTGAAGAGGATCTAAAGAACCTCTTGTTGAGGGTGAAAGAGGAGAGTGCAAAAGCTGGTTTGAAACTCAACATTAAAAAAACAAAGATCATGGCATCTGGCCCCATCACTTCCTGGCATCTAGAAGGGGAAGAAATGGAAGCAGTGACAGATTTTATTTTCTTGGGCTCCAAGATCACCGCAGACGGTGACCGTAGCTATGAAATTAAAAGACGCTTGCTCCTTGGGAGGAAAGCTATGGCAAACCTAGACAGCATAGTAAGAAGCAGAGACATCACCTTGCCGACAAAGGTCCGTCTAATCAAAGCTATGGTTTTCCCAGTAGCAACATATGGCTGTGAGAGCTGGACTATAAGGAAGGCTGAGCGCCGAAGAATTGATGTGTTCGAACTGTGGTGCTGGAGAAGACTCTTACGAGTCCCCTGGACTGCAAGGAGGTCAAATCAGTCCATCCTAAAGGAAATCAACCCTGACTGCTCATTGGAAGGACAGATACTGAAGGTGAAGCTCAAATATTTTGGCCACCTAATGCGAAAAGAAAACTCTCTGGAAAAGACCCTGATGCTAGGAAAGACTGAAGGCAAAAGGAGAAGGGGACGGCAGAGGATGAGATGGCTAGATAGCATCACCAATGCAATGAATATGAACTTGAGCACACTGGGGGAGAGAGCGGAGGACAGGAAGGCCTGGCGTGCTATGGTCCATGGGGTCACGAAGAGTCAGACACGACTTAACGACTGAACAACAAGGAAGTACAAGGCTGTACTAACCTTGGTGCTGAAGGTAGACTGGTGGCTTGGAGGTGCACACAACTTTTCCACTGTTTTCCTTGTCGGAAGAGTAATAGTTCAGTACCCACTCAAACAAACGAGGGTGTGTTCCTGAAGGGCCAGTTGGCTGGTGAAAGTCAATGATTTGACACCTGTAAGATAGTTTAAACTAAGCCTTCATACAACGTTAAACAAAACATGCCATCTGACATTTTTAACTAGCGTATTGGCCACTAAGTTTTCCTATACCACAAATATTTAGTCCCAGTCCATAAGATCAGCTACTCATTTGTTAGTTTGTGCTCACAAAAGGATTCCTCTTATCTCAAGTACTTAGCGGCCCCTAATGCCAGAGAGCTGGAGCAGAAACATCATGAACTGTTTTCTCTTGATGCTGCTTTTATTTAAAAACAAAAAAACCTTTCTGCTATTTTAAACTTGTATGTTGTGTTTATTATTTTGTGATTATTATTGTTACCCACTCTGAGTTGAAATACAGAGCCATGGGATATAAATTTCATAAACATACCAGAGTTTATTTTTCTTGATACTGAATCCAAGCTCTTAAAATGAGCATCTGCATTAGTGAACGAAAATTTCACTACTGTCAAATGGAGCAATTTAAAAAGGAGAGACAACTATAAGGACAGATGTAACGAGGGTGGTTCTAGACAGGTTTTCATTCTGACACAGTTTCATTCGTTACGGGCATAACCCTACTGGGATAGTTGGCTGCCTCTGAACTCAGAGGTGACTGCCTATTCAATGCAGGGTGGTGGGAGTGCAGAGGGGATCTTCGCCTCCGTGCTCTGGCTACCCTGCATTTGCAGCTAGATGGCCAATTTTGGCCATCTAGCCAGGGCACATCGGAAGGGAGGGAGGCCGGATGGCACATAGGAAATGTCGCAATGGCGCTTCCGCCGTCCCCTCCCCACCCTCAAGAATGCCTCCTTTCCCCCCACTCCATGCTGCTCTTATGAGCGTGGAGCCGGGGACGAATCACGCTGCCTACAAGCCAGTGGGGAAGGGGGCGGAGAGGTGGTTTCTGGGAACCAACCTTGGAGTGCTGGCTCCGAGCTTGGTTTCCATAAGACAAAAATCCTATGGCTATCTAGACACTGTCTAGCAGCCATAGGATTGCACCCTAAAAGTATTTCATGGAAATAGTACCAGTCTATATCGTACCAGTCAGGACTCCAATTTCTGTGAAGCACACATAAAATCATCCACAGAATTGGCATCATGGGTTAGCATTAGCTCAGAGCCAAGTTTATTTCCTTTGAGAGGCAATACTTACTTTATCCTGAGAGAAGTTAAGAGTGAATAAATTTCACATGCTCCTATCCATGCCTTAGTCCCCTGTAATCTGCTGTGGAAGTGAGAAGCTCCTTGGGGATCAAAACCTTCTTTCCAGGCATCTTCAATTGATGACTGAATTTTTGGAATACAAGGAACTGATGAATTATCTAAAAATGGCATACAAAAACAAAGGTGGCCGAGTTGGCCATAAGAAGAAAAAAATCCAAAATCCATATAGTATAATACTTTCATTTAAATAGCAGAGGGCAATATTCTAGTTGAAGATTTAAGAATATCTGAACTTACCATAAATGTCTGATCACAGGGATTCCAGATTGGAGCAATCTTTACTTTGGGGAACCATGTCCTTTTGGTTGACAGACAGGGCTTCCAGCAAGAACGACACCAAGGGCTTCTCCCAGCTCCCAGACTGAGCCTGGACAAGACTTAAGGGGGATATTGTCTGGGTAGGGAAATACCTGGCTCCTGCAGGCCAAGGGGTGCCATAAACTCTATAAGAATGTACATGAACACCCTCAGGGCTGAAAAGAGGTAACTGAAAACCTTCATATTGGAAACATTTGTGGAGACTGCTTTGCCACAAAATCTGGATCCTGGCACCACTACTGTCGCTCCAAGATGAAACCTCTACAATCACTAATTCCTCATACAGTGATAAAGCCCGAAGTAGCTCAAAAGGGTTGAATATTACCATTCTTATGGATTCCACTAATTGACCATCGAGTGCCATTGGAACACCTTGCCTTGAATCCAGCAAACTGATCTGCTGCTGTTAGGGACAGAAACGAAATACTTGGAAATGCAACAAAATCGGCTTTAGATAAATTTGGCAACTGCAAGGCATAGCCCTCAGAGGCAGTTTTCCGTACTTACTGATCATATAATACTAGTTGCTGCTGCTGGAAGCAACTTTATGGGGGCTGGAAGTCAGGTGGAGTGCCAGCTGTGATTGAGGAGAGAGATTCTCTCCTTTGCAACACTCAAATTGGCATCTGCTTGTTGTGAGGCACTGCGGAGCATTATAAGTCACGGTTCAGCAACATGCAAGTTTGCTGTGGCAAAGCAGAAGCTTGGCCTCACTCCCAGCCAGGAGGTAACAGAAGTTGTACAGAAGAACAGCGTTCATCAGACTTTTGCTTCAGTACTGGTCATTCTTCATGGATGGGGGAGAAGCCAAGCACACCAGAAAAGGAAGCCTGCCGCACTCGCCAGCGATGCTCTTTTCTTCAGGTTTTCAGGTCAGGGTACAACAAAGCACAGCCCAAGTCCCTGTCTAAAGAGTACTTCTCTCGCACAAAAGGAGTAAGCTGCTGAAGTAAAATGTAAATGGTGTCACAACAGCTTGGACGCAGGCCATGTCAGAAACCTGCTAGCCAGACAGGGCTGGTCTGGGAGCTGAGAGGAAGTCCCCACTTGGGTGTTGTTCTTGTTGGAAGCCCTTTCCATCAACCAAGAGGAGGCACTTCCCCAAACTAAAAAGACTGCCCACCCCAGAACCACTGAATTTAATCCACAGCGCAACCCAGTGCATGCTTACTCAGAAGTAAGTCCAACTATGTTTAATGAGACTTACTCCCAGGTAACATGCTTAGGATTGCAGTTTCAAACAAATGAGAAGCTGTATTAACATTTTTAATTATAAATCAGCAGGATAACCTTGACAGCTGCTAGTGTAGTGTACTGGCGTGAAGTACAAACCAGTAAGTCCCTGGATCAATTCTCGTATCTGCCATGAGCTCACTAGAAAGCCACTATTCCTCCACCCACCCACCTACCCCAGTGCAGCAATAATAATGGCCAGCACTTTTAGATTACTACAACTGGACAGCTGCTGCCAATAAGAATAGACAATACTATACTAGATGGACGATAGGTCTGATTCAGGCCTAGTTCTCACTGAGGCTGTAAACCTACAGGGCCTCACACAACTAAATGCTCCTCCATACAAATACATCTTCTGAACATTGAAAACTAGGTTTCAGGGAAAGTGGGTCTACGACCTACCTTTTTTCCTGACATGCTAGTTTCCTACACACAGACATCTTTTTGTCTGTGTATTTGGGGGCAGGGGAGACGACTCCATCATGAATCTGAAGTGGGATGTCCCAGACACACATTTACCACCTCAGCAGAAGGTAGCATCATTGTGTTCACAATGATTGTGAAGTGAACAGTTGAAGTGATGACGACGACTACAACAAGATATGCAGCTCTGGTATACAAGTCTGCACAATCCAGCCGTTACCTTAAATTTATCAGATTCATGTGAATTTAAATGAATAACGTTGGTCCATTAAGCTCAACATCATTTTCTATCCCATGAAAAAAGTCTCAGACACTTACTTATCTTTATGAATTCTAAACCACATTATGCAGTTGGTTGCAATATAAGTCAACACAGCATTCTCAGCAAGCGTTCAGGCTGGTAAACATGGCGTTGGTAATACAATTCTATGCCAAAATACATACCTTTCAAGCAGTCTTTATAGACACTGTTTCTCAAGAGAGAAGAAAGCAGCATTTGAAAGTTCCTATAACCACAACCCCAGCCTTTGTCTCCTAAAGAACAATGGAAGTGATCTGCTCCCGCAGAAAGCCATACATGTTTTATGTCTTTACATTCATTTTGATAATACTGGCACAGTGCTTCAGTGATTCCTAATTTTAAAAAAAGCGCAGGGTGGGGGTGGGGAGAGGGCAAGAAAGAGATACAAGCCTAGTTACTGATGATACTTCAACAATGGTCATGTAGTTTACGAGATGTAACCAGTAAGAAACAAAGTTCAAAGGATGCCACTGCAGAACTGCAGAAAGCAAGGAGGCAACGTGGTTGAGTCGATTGTAGTTTAACAAATGCATTTGGAAAACATGAACTTTCCATTAGAGTGCTAAATAAATGACACTCAACCACCTTTACTTTAGTTAATTGAATGGGATCTCTAAATTTCAAAACCAAACCAATAGTTAAATTTATTTTAAAGTTTCATTTAAAAATACACAGCAACATGTTTGCATTTTAAATTTTTCCATGGACGCACTAACAAGAGTGGTAAAAGTAGTCACCACAAAGTAGTCACTCCCTGAAGTCAGTAGTAATTTCCATATAACAAGGTAATGTCAATTTTTGAAGGAAGTAGCAAAGTCTGAACAGGTGGCATAACACAGAGCCATTTTCTGTTTCAGAGCCCTCCCACTCCCACCTTTATTCAGCTAGGCAAGCAGCATATTAGCTTTATGAAACAGTCAAATTTTTACAGGAGAGACTTTGTGATACTGTGAACCCAAATAGGAGCAAGGCAGCATCTGGCAGAAATTATTAAGGAACCTGAATAAACATATTAACCCACAAGGCAGACAGTGAGCCTACTATACATGCCAGAGAGCTGTAACATGTCTTCAGTTACAATTCACGGAAACAGAGTATTTGGCAACAGACCGCAAGTACCTCGAAGCCGGCAATTCCCTACTTTGAAAAACAGGTTATAGATCATCTAAATTGTAGATTCGAAATAAATATCAATATACTTGACTTTGGTACAAGTACCCTGAGATACCAAGAAAGTCTGCTATATGTCTAAACTAAACTCTTGCTTGAAGTCAATAATCATGTATACCCAGATCTTGTATTACTAAGTTCAATCTACCTTAGCCCTATTACCCATAACATGGCTTGTAGGAATTATGTCTGGGTCATTTCACAAGACCCATATTCTTATTTATCTGCTGACAAGGAAAAAAACCCTTTGTAATCTGCTACACGCATCTGCATTACTGAACACAGCACTTAAATGATCAATGGCTGGTTAAATAACGATTTTTGGTCACCTCAGTTGGGCCTGTCAGGAAGCTCACATTTTCTTCATTACTGACCTGAAGTCTTTGTCTTGCCATCATCAATGCCAAAAGCCAGAGATTCCATCATATCAGCTTTTCTCTTGTGATATTCAGATGGTTGCATTTTTCCAAAAGCCACTTCCTTTTCCATGTTTTTCAGGGACTGCTGCTTATATCCTCCAGAGCCATCCAAGCCATATTGTCTCTGTTAAGGATAAATTATACTTTTAAGAGGGAAGAAGAAGTATAAGTAGTAACCTGTAGAAGCAGCAGCACTGTTACTGCATGCAGACCAGCCTCAGGAAGGGTCTATCTGCATACTGGGAGGTAACAAAAGAACCATGGGAGTTGGGTGAGGGAATACTAATCTGCCTGTGGAAGAGGTAAGTGTGATCTTTGTTGCAGAAAACTCTATCTGGGAAGTTTGGAACGTGGATCAGCTTTCTAGAGGGTGATGTGCCTCAGGAAAGCCTACCCTATCTCCTCATTGCTAAAACAAGCATAGGGAGCAAAGGGGAGTGATTGTTAGAAGATGAAGAGGCAGCCAAGGACTTTGGTCAAGAACAAACCAATCAAACCCCAAGAAACTTAATGGAACAACTGTTTCCTGGCAAGTTTGTACAATGGCTGGGGCATGCTGGGAGTTGCAGGCCTTTATTCTGTCTAAACATGCATAGGATTGTGCCCTAAGCCAATCCAAATAAAGTTTAATATATTGTGATAAATATATTGGGTTGTGTCCAATGGTTGTATGAGTGAAAGATAGCTCACACATACAATCTTTCTCATAGGAAACTATGTCAGTGTCATTATAATACAGTGTTTTATAAAGGAAACCTTGACTCTCTGCTCAATCAATTGCTGCCAGGAGTCAATCTATCAAAATTACTTCTGTGCGCACACAATAAATTCACAAACATACTGCACATTTACAAAATATTCTCTGTATTTGCCTAAAGTAGGCAGAGATGTCTATCACACATTGCAATTAGACCATTAATACCATACCTGTAGCTTTTGGAAATCTTCTCTTTCTTGTCTTACTGCTTCTTCTCTTCTTTGTCTGTCTTCCGCATTCTGCAGATGCTGTGCCAATTCTAGATCACTCAAGTTTCTTCCTACTGTTATGACACATTATAAAAATTACAGCAGATCCTCCATATTTGAGAATATTGAACGTTTATTGAGAATATTGAGAATATTGAATGTCCCAACAGATTCAACATTTTTCAGCAAAGCGTATGGTTTTTAACTTGCAGCAATATCCTATGCATGTGTACTCAGAAGCAAACTGTGCTCAATGGGACTTACTCCCAGGGAAGTGTGCACAGGATTACAGCCTTCACCATGTACATTACTTTCATATAAGCAGGTTAGATTTAATTCAATTTTAAATCAGTTATTTAAAATCACCCAAATGACAGATTTAAACCATTTGTACTTCATATAAAATAATGATGCACACTAATTGGTTAATCTGACCAAATGAACATGTTACTTTACAGTTAGAACATTTTTATTACCTAGCAGAGTGTATTTCTTTGCAGCATTGCTGCTTGCTGTCTTACTCCTTCTATATTGCATAACTCTCATGCTATGCCCTAGCCCAGAAAAACATAGGCTTGGATCCGATCGCTGGGAGTGTCCCCTCAGCAGCATTCCACCCACAGGATGCTCCTACCAGTGGAAGGGAGAGAGGCAATTTCCATCAATTCCCCCACCCTCCTGCAGCCCTTACACTGCAAAAATCTGCTCTAGAGATTTGGGGGACTTCAGTGTGGAGGGTAGCATAGGAGACAGCCCAGGGGGCTGTAGAGCAGAGAGAAACTTTGGTGAAAGTCGCCTCCCCCATCCTTTTTATCCAATGGAAACCTCTGCTGGATTGGTCCCTTCTGTTGGCACATCTTCCACTTACAGAACAGAATTCAGGATCCAATCCATAGTAACTAACACAGAACTTTTGCTCACTGTAGTCTGTGTATCTTTTACATGTGTGTCTTTATGAAGATAAGGGCCTAGAATTTTTCAGAAGCAAGGGCTAGTAAGTTAGTAGCTTCCTGAGCAAAACAGTTTATTTTTATAAGATGAACCATAAATGTCTGTTTAAGGAGAAGAAATATTCATAATTGAACTGAGCAAGTTAAGAATTCACACAGCTAAAGAGCATAATAGTATATAAGTGGATGTGGAACTCTTTGGAAACAGATGGATTAATATACAATAGCTACTTCTCTAAAAGAAAAAGGTGTAAAAATGTGGGTATAGTAGTACATAACTCCAGTGAGGATTGCAAAGATTTATCAGGAATATTCTCAGATGTGCTGGAAATGTAACGGGGGCAGGGGGGATGATGTTTACAATTGTTGGTGGCAATGTAGGCAAGCTAAGAGATATTGGCAAAAAACATTAGTATCAGTTAACAAGATCCTGGGGGGAAGTTACCTCTTGACCCGAAGATTTTTTTTAAACAAAAACTTTAAAGGGCTGATAAAAAAAGATAAAGAAGCACTCCTTTATCATGATTGTTGCCACTAGAATGTGCAAAATAGAAATCTAATCAAATTCTAATAAGAGGGTGGCACATTAAACTATAGGATTTTGAAGTACTAAATAAATTCCAAGATTCCTATGCCCTGTCAGGCTGAAGCTGACGGGGCGGGAGGAGCAGCAGAGCCAATCTTTGCTTCCCCATCTTCAGAACTCCACTTTTTTCAGCCTGTCTAGAGAGGGTGCTTTGAAGGAGGAGGGATGAGGCTGGAGGAGACTCAGGATAAATCATATCCTGGCCTCTCCAGTCTCTTCTCCCCTCCCCCTGGAATGCCCCCTTTCCCACTCTCAGAGGTTGATTTTCCAACCTTGGAGAGCCAGCTGGCGCAGTGGGGTGGACCCCTGACACCTCCTTCCAAGGTTGGAGCACTGCCACTGACCTGGGGGGGGGGAGGGAGATCCGAGCCATTCTACAGTCCCTGGGATGCTCACCTAGAGACCATAGGGCTTCTCTTTAACTCAGATTATTAGAGCTAGTCAGGGAAGGAGGTTTGGTGTTAAGTTTGAGCAACAGTGGAAGTAGTTTAAACAATTTTGGAGTAGTCAGCACATTAGAATGATTAACAGCCCGTTTTTGTTGATCTAAAGAAGAGGATATGTTGGCATACTCTAGCTGTTTAGTATGCTGATGATTATTTTTTCCCCTTTGGTAAAATTAATTTTCAAAATTAAAGAAAATGTGAATAAAAGCAGTATTTAAGACCACCCAGCTGTGCATAGTGGACAATCCACTAATGATGTACAAGATGGCACCTGGGAGAACGAAAGACTGGATCTCGGTGCCTGTGATGACTTTCCAATTCTTGGTTTCCTGCATCAAAACCATAGTAATATAGTACATATTTAAAATACTCGGCCTGAAAAATATATTACCATTTTTCAAAATGTATACAGAAAAACAGCCTTAATTCAGCATGCTTGATAGAAGCCCAATGATTCAACTTTAAGGTATTATATAGGGGCAGGCTTATACTTGTACTCAGATTTAACCACACTTTGCTTAAAGAGAAACTTCTATTACATTTTTAATGTACTTTTAAAAAAGTCTGATTACTTATCCAGCCTGGATACAGGTGTTTCAATGGTATTTCAATGTTTATAATGCTATAGTCTCCAGCACCAGAGGAAACAAATATGAGACAAAGTTAGTGCCTGTTCTGTAGCATTTCTTTCCAGTTACAGTGCATCATTTTCCATTTCTTATGACATGCTAATATGACATATGAAATTCTAGTTGGGGCATTTCATTTTGCATGGCATTACTTCAATAAAAGCATACATTTGTGAGGAACCAGCATCTCTTAAATCCTACCTAACATTTTTAATCAACAGAGAAAATGTACATCCCTTATTTTGGAGTCTTCCACCTTACCTTCTAAAAAGCTGCATTCCTCCAAGTGCAATTCAACATGTTCCTGCAGAACTGGGTAATCAGTACAAACAAGGTGACACATTGGGCATTCATACAGCTCCTGACCATTCTCTACATTAAAAAAAAGAAGTATTCAAGGTACATTTTGAGATTGTTGGCATCACTTCTGTAAAAAAAAAATACTCTGATTCTTAAAATCACATCCACGTTTGAGCGAGCCCTTGGGCCTCCCATGAAGCCTGGAACGCTTACTTTGTGGAGAGCAGCAGGAACAGCAGCACTCCTAGGCATGGCAGGTGGCTTGGAACCACCACTTAAAATGTCCTACAGCAAGCTGGAGCATCCTTGATGTAGCATTGCCCAGGGGTACTGTTGGAATTCAAATCATGGCTCTAAGCCACTTGGTAGTCCTTAATGCCCCAGAAAAGGGATTCAGGGCACATGTCAGAGGTGGGCCTTCTATGACAGCAGGTGCTGATGCCAGCCTTGCTCAGTCCAGATAAGGATAAAAGAGTCATTGCTATCATAAGTTCACCTGTTCAGAGGTAAGATAGGATCGCCTTCTCCCATATGTACCTGCCAGGACCCTAAGATCATCTTCAGGGAGTCTTTCTCTGGAAGCTCCTGCCAAAGGAAGTGAGGTGGGTGGCTACTAGGAAGAGGGCCTTTTCTGCTGCAGCACCCCAGCTGTGGAATGAGCTCCCTAGACAGGTTCACCTGGTACCTACGTTGTACTCCTTTTGGCCCCAGGTGAAGATTTTTATTTTCCCAGCATTTTAGCATTCCAGTCATTTCATTCTGCTGTTTTAAATCTGTATTTTAAATCTCTGCATTACGGCTAAGTTTTATTCTGGTTGTACCTTTATATTGTAGTTTGAAGGTTTCATATTTTATATTGTTTTATGTAGTATACCGCTATTGAGCAGTATAGAAATAAATAAATAAATAAATATGATTCCAGCCTTCAACCACACATTCACACATCTGTACCATATTAGGTAGGGTTCTCTGAATAACTAGCTCAATCGCCCTCAAGAAATATCTGATCCTCCTTCCCAATTAATTTTCTCTCATATGTGAGTTGCGTAACTTTAGATTATAAACCTGTAGGCAGGGCGGGTGGGGGGTAGGGTTTTTTTTTTTTTTAGCACCTTGTGTTTTTAAGAATAATCATACAAAAAGGAAGAAGAGTTCACTCCTTCGCTTTCAGCCAGTAACCCAATAAAGAGCATATGTGGTGAATCTGGGTGGGTGCCTTTAGATCCAGTCTGCAACCCCCTTCATCAGTCCTGTCCTGTAGTGCAGCAGTCAGGCTTAAGAAAAAAAGGTCCTAATCTCACAAATGGGACTTTCCCCCCTAAGCTTACTTGCCACAACAGAAAGGCAATTACTTGCCACAAAAGAAAGACCCCTTCCCCCCTCCCTTTTTCATATGGCAATTAGACATAGGAAGAAACTATGGTGCCAACGGGAGGGGTTTTTTTCCAAAGCTTAATTGCTACATGCAGGCAAGGGGGTGCTGGCAGCTAGAAAGGGGGGGGGAGAGAAGGGGGGGGGAGAAAGAATGGAAGGATGCATGTGTGCGCATACCTTTGTGAGAATGAATAGATGGGGGGTGAATGGATGGGGGGTGAGAATAAAAGAGAAAGTGTGGGGTGAATGGATGACTGATGAATGGGAGATGTATTTGTGTGTGAATGAAGGGATGCAGGTGTCAGGTATATGACAACGAGAGAATGGATACGGGATGAATGTGATGCATGCCTGTGTGCGTGTGCATGCACGCACACGTTTGTAAGAGTGTGGGGTGGTTACTCTGATCTCACCCATTGCTGGCATGCAGCCCTCCCCAGGTTACCCCCAAGTGCCTGTAGATGAGGTGGAGGGGAGAACGGAAGGCTCCCCACCCCTCACCCAAAGTCTCATTTTTACACATTTTCTTCTTCCTTCACTCCATCGCCCATTTGTCAGGGTCGGGCTGCACCTAACTCAGGAGGAGACGATGGAGTTGCTGCCCGATAAACTAGATGCAGGTGTTCGGTAAGGAAATTGATTTTCCTACCAAGGACAGTTCACACGTGCATATTAATCGCTGCAGCATCCAGGTGACGTACAGATGTGAAAGGGCGGCCGCGAGCAGACACCGCAGGCAGCACTTCCATTGCGCCTCAAAGACATAATGCCTTTCCCGATGGAGTCATTCTTGGGTCGGGCAGCGCTGGAAAAGGAAGCGAGGCTGATGCCCCAGAAACACGCCAACATTCCCCAACCCGGCGCATTCCAGATGCGTGGGGCTGCAACTCCGCTGCGAATGAGGGCAGTTGCAGGCAGCCCAGCACACCCGGAGGGCCCCTGGCTGGGGAAGACGGCGGTAGTGCCCGAAGGAGCGCTCGGCGTCTCACTCACCGGTAGCAGGAGGAGGAGGGCCCCGGGCCCCAGCGGGAGGGCCCCCCTGGAGACGCCGCGGCCCCTGCCGGGCTCTCGCCGACAATTCCATCGCCCCGCGCTGCCAGCCGGCGACGCCCCTCCTGGGCCCTACGATCAAAATGTGAAAGCGCCGCTCACGAGACTCAAACACCGGCGGGGAGGAAACGAAGCCACGTGGGCGGCAGACAGCGCCTGCGCTCGCCCTCGTTTGTTTCCTGCGCCTCATAGACTTACTAAATATACCCGTATGTAAATCCCGATACTACTCTAAACAGCCGCTCTGAACGTGGCCTATGGCTCCCTCCCCCCTTCAGAGCAGGAACAGCCGAACAAGGCTTCCCTTGGCTCTGTGCAAGAGTCGCTTGCTTGCTGACGTTCAGTTTCCTCTGCATGGCCCTCAGAAACACCATTATGTCTCACTTTGCAGGGCTCATTTTGTACCAGTACTGACAATACGGTCTTTCTTCGCACAGCCGATAGTTAAAACTGTGGAATTGGCTACCACAAGCGGTGGCGATGGCCAGCGATTCAGGAAGCGATCCTACACATGTTTAGGCAGAAAAACAGCCACGCTGGCAGCTGGACTTTTTTCCTGTCTCAACATGAATAAGACTGAGTTCTTAGATGGCTTTAAACGGGGATTCGATCGACTCATGGAGGATAAGGTTGTCAACGGCTGTGTAGGCTAGTCAGGATGGCTAGATGCCCGCCTCCCAAAATCAGAGGCGGTCTGCGGTTGCTTCCAGACCGAGAGCTCCTAATGCAGCCTTCCCCAACCTGATGCCCTCCAGAAAGGTTGGACTACAACTCCCATAACCCGGCTACGGGATCATGGAAGTTATAGTCAAACACATCTGGAGGAGGGCACCAGGTTGGGAAAAACTGCACTAACAGTCAAATTCCACCTTTTCCTCGTTGTTTGTGGAAAGAAACCCCACGGAAGAAGCCGTGGGAAGACACGGGAGGGTTGCAGGAAGCTATCTGAGGGCGCTTCCAGACGGAGGGCTCCGAGCGCTTTTCTTTCCTTTTCAAGGAAATATATTGTGCGGTAAAGAGCCAGCGACTGATCGAAGCAACAGCGCTTGGGGAAACGGCTGATTAGCCTTTTCCCTACGGACGTTTCCTGTGACCCCAATGGTTCCCTCCCAGCCCTCCATGCACTCATGAGAGTCCCCCAATTTTTCCTACCATGGATAAGATAGCAACTTGGGGTAGGGGGCTGTTGGCCCCCAAGCGGCCGAATCCTGAGCTCAACCGCACGCAATGTGCTGCTTCATTGAGTTTTCGGGGGTGAAGCGAAGCGTCACCTGAGCGCTCCGAGTTAACCTAGCCGTTCATTACTGCGCGTCATTCTACTTTTCGTCTATCTCTATGGGGGCGACATGGGTGGACCTCCGGGGAGCCTGACTCCATTCTGACGATGCTCGGCTCCGTCTTCGCCGCGCGCGCGGGCGGTGCTGGGAAGCGAGGACGGGCCCGGCTGAGTTTTCGGTGGGCTTGCAGCCGCCATCTTGAATTGCGAACCTGACTACTCCGAGGGGGAAGGCGGCGGCGGCGGCGGCCTAGGTCGCCTCCAATGGGTGCGTGAGCGTGTCGGGGGTGTGAAGTATTTGGGGTGTCGGGGTGCGTCGTTGCTCACGTCAGTAGATTTTGGCTGGTGGGACTGGCTAGTCAGCCGAGTTAAGCCCATTCGAGGATGGGCGTCTTGCATGGCTTTTTCGCCGTTCGCCGACTCCGGAGCGTCTTCTCGGAAAAAGAAAAGGGGCCCTTTTTTGCCTCCCCTTTGTGCACGTTTCCCACCTATCCCCCCCCCCGCCCCCCGGACCCACAGGCACAGCACGAGTAGGGAAAGCCGGCTGCACACACCCCCGTCTTAATCTTTTTGGCTCTTGCGTTCTGGTGTGAAGTAGAAATTCAAAGGACGGCTGCCATTCGGCGTATGTTTACTTGGGCGTAATCCGCATTGAAATGGGTGGGAGTCATCTCCCAGTAAACCATGCGTAAGATCGGGCTGCATCGTTAATAAGCGATGTATGAATAGTTGCTCTCCCTCTACGCTTTTTTCATACAAGGCAATGGTGGTCCTCCAGGAGGCGTGGAATTCACCGTCAATTTAGACACGCATTCCCTTGGAACGGGCTTTCTTCAGGGTTCTGAGCCTGACAGCGTTTGATTTGATTTGGATTTGTTGATTTCGATTTCTGTGAGGGCGTAGACCCGGATAGGTTCTCATGATAAACAGGAAAGGGTTCAGACGACACTAACGGCATTCTGCGGTCCTGCCTCCCTCAAGCTGAGCATTCAGCCAAAGTATGAAGGGGAGTTCGCATAACCTGTTGTAAGGCTATTTCTTCTTACACCGGTATTCTGTTACTCCACAAGTAATGCTAAGACATGTATATCAAATGCAGCCCTTGTCAAGGGGAGAAAGTAGAAGACAGTGATTTTTAAATTGAATGAATTGTCTGTTCACAGACATTTCAAATGCAGCAGTTCACACGTAGCACATGATCAGGGATCTACCAGCCCCCCTCCCCCTGCCAAGTTCCCCTTCCCAACATTTCCCAAGGGAAGGGTCAACAGGGAGTGCAGTGGGGAGTATGGCAGCTTTGGCACCCTTGTTTGAAAGTGCCCCACATCCAAAGCAGTAGCTGCATTCAAAACTTCTCCCCACCACCACCACCACCACCATTTGCCTTTCCTATGGTGTCTTCAAGCGCCTTTGGGCAGCATCACTCCTGCTTGCCTTTCCCAAAGGAAAAAGGGGTGTGAGTGCTGATGGGTACTACATCTGAAGGCACCCTGAACGCCTTCAAACAGCAGTGTCCAACCTTTCTTCCTGCTTGCCTTTTCTTCTCTGGAGAAGGAAGGGGCGATATGTGAGGCAGGTTGCAGATTTTGCCCAGTGTGGCCCAGGGTTGTTCAGGTGCCTTGGCCAGGCAACTGCCAAACAATTCCCAGCCTTCCTCCAAACTTTGAAGACAGTGGGGATCACTGTGCACCTGTCTGGACAACCTCTGCAGCTTCAAAGTTGGATAGGAAGTCTGGCTGCTTGTCAGGCTCACCAGAGGGTGACACCACACTTGCCTTGGTGAATGGATTTGTTGAAGTCTGACCATGATTTTTCCACCCTTCATACTTTACATAGGTCTGCCAGCTATTCACCCAGCTTCTGCTGCTGTGCCTTCTGACTTCCACCACGGATTTCAGTGAGGCCAAACGCACTGGCATTCAGCCACCCGAAATCCATGGCGGAACGGCCTGCCGCCCCCCCGCGGATTCCCCCCGGAACGAGACTCACCTGGGGTGGATGTTCCAGATGGTGGCAGCTGGTCTTTCGACCGGCTGCTGCAGCTGCCATTTGCATTCTGGTCTTTGCCGTGATAGGCTACGTAAGTCTTTACGTAGCCTATCACAGCGAGCCAATAATAATAAAAAAAACAGCGTATGCAAATGGCGGCAGCTATGGCGGCTGCCATTTGCGTTCCCTATTTTTCGCCGTTCTAGCCTACGTAAATATTTACGTAGGCAATTACGGCAAAAAAAAGGGGGGGGAACCGCAAATAGCGTAGTGGGCGCTATTTGCGTTCTTTTCCCCCCCCCCGCCATTTTATCCTATGTAAATATTTACGTAGCTTTTACGGCGAAAAAGAAGAAACGCAAATAGCGCCCACTACGCTATTTGCAGTTCCCTTTTTTTTTCACCGTAATTGCCTACGTGAATATTTACGTAGGCTAGAACAGCGAAAAATAGGGAACGCAAATGGCAGCTGCCGTAGCCGCTGCCATTTGCATACGCAGGTTTTTTTTGTTTGGGGGGGGCATGCCATGATAGGCTGTGTAAAGACTTACGTAGCCTATCATGGCAGCCTGAAAGGACGCAAATGGCAGCCACCACAGCAGCCCGTCCGCAGCTAGAAGTCCGGCTGCAGACGGCCCTGGCTGGCTGCTCCGTGGAGCTGCCGCGGAGCAGAGCCTGCCGAGCAGGATTCCGGGGGGGAGGACCGGATCGCCTCCCCCCCCGTCGAGGATTCCAGGGGGAGGGACGGAGCGCCCACCCCCACGAACAGAATCTGCGAACAGGTAAGTCACTTTCGTACATCCCTACTTCTAACAGCAGTTTGAAGTTGGGACATTAGCGTGTGATGGTATATTTCCATGCTGTGAAAAGATTCCTGCTGATTATTGCATATCAGACCGTTGTGATACAGGAGCAGGTCAGCTTGGTTTTTCTTCGAGTTCATCGGCAGCCCTACCAGTAGCTTTGATGACCAGCACCTAAATATTTGATTGATTCAGTTGAAAAGTATTGTACCTGAGAGCTATGAATAGAGCTGTGCACAAATGGCCTCTCAAAATTTTCCACCTTATTTGTGGGCAGAAAAATTTGGGAGATAATTTCACCAAATTTCTCCAGGGGAAGGAGGAATTCTCAACAGTTTTCATAGATACAGCTCCCCATTGGCAGGGCTTGTAGCACCTTTCGCCGTTGTAGCACAGTTTCTTTCTTTTTTGGTAAGGATTTTGGGGGGTTTCACGCTGCAACATCATCAACTGTGTTGGCAGGCTGGCCCCTGTTTTTCATCCACCACAATGCAGGTGTGTGTGTGGTGGGGGAGTGGGGGGCAGTGTTGTGTCAAGCTCCAGGGATGAGGTGGACTTAGTGCTTTGCCAAAATCTGTCCTCCAATTTCCAGAAAGTTTTCTTCCTTCCTCCTTGAAAGGGGCTTGTGTTGCTCTGCCTCATTCTCAGGACAGTCTATCACTTATGTTGAGTTTCTTTTGGTGGTGTTTTTGAGCTTACCTCATCACAGCTAGCCTCCCAGGCTGCCTGCACATCCTGACCTGAAAAGCCCTAAGGGAGGAATGAGCTCATGATGCCTTCCATGGGGTTTTGATTGAAGCGTAGGGAGCTGAGGAGGCTACAGGCTGCCAAAGTGATGATTGTACAATGAAAGACAGGACATTGGGCTCATTCCTCGGCCACCTTCTAAGTAAGGTAGGCCCAAGAAAACCAAAGCCAACTACTGAGAATTTCTCTGAAATGTCTTCGCCATTTAATTTTTTTTCAAAATCAATTTGTCTTCTATCAGATTGAATGAGAATGGTCAAAAGAAGTGTGGGAGAAATTTTTGGCACAGCACTAGCTATGAACATTTCTAGAAGATGCCCATCCACACATACAAAACATGAACAATATGCCACACCCCTTCCGGATTTGCCCATAGGGGTGCACATCTCAGTCTGTCCTTGGTTTTTAGGCAATTGCCCAAGGCAGTATTGTTCTTTTGGGCTTTGGAGTTTCTGTGACTGGCTTAATTTTGTTCTAGATTTCCTCCTCCTGTTGACATTTCTATGTTTTGTGGTGTTGCTGCCAGTTTTTATTATATTGTATTGCTTTAATTATTGTTTTTAATATGTTGTATTGGAGTTTAATGATAGGTACCTTGTGGACTTTTGAATGGTAACCTGGCAACATGGTATACAAATGTTCTAATATTTGTTTCTTCAGCCATCCCATGCTTTTTAAAGGGTTTTACTTTAAGATGTTGATCCTATATGAAGTTATAGACAATAAACATCAGGAAACAACAGGAAGGCAAACAGCTTATTCCTATGTTTGTGTTACTTGGTGGTAAGATCTAGTTTAATGAGACTTGCTCACAAGTATGCTTCTGTAGGATTGCGCTGAAAAGTAGAAATAGAGCTCAGGGATGTGGGGGATGGAAATCCATACATCTTTGGGACTGCGGTCCTATACCTACTTACCTGGGAGTAAGCACGATTAAAAATGAGTCCTATGAGTAAGCATGGATAGGATTGCACTCTGTGTTATTTGAATTGCCAGTACACATCCATTAAACTCCATGTAAAGGAATGTGTAAACACACAGGTATTCAGCTTATGGGTATACAGATGTTGATTAAGGAAAAATATCAGTTCTCGAATTGCATAATGGTTATTATGAGGTCAAACACAATAGAGACTGTAGAGTGCTGGGCATATGAGAAGTGCAATGAAAATAAATAGTAATAATAGTGAAAGTGAACAAGTATTTATGTCTGCCTAGAGATAAATTCATGAATAGGCATTTATATGCTCTTTCCTCCATCTAGTGTGTAGAGCTAAAAGAATATGGGAACATTATTTTTCCTGGACACTGATGTCAACTTTGGACAAATTGCGGGAAAAGCTGAATTAGTGCTGTAGTTAGCATGTTACCAACAGTAGTAAAGGGGGATGGCTGTAATTGGAGCAGAAAAGGTTTTGTGAAGTTTTTTCTGATAACAGATATTATCAGATATTAACCATGTGACAGGCAGATATACAGAGCCTCTATATGTGCTCACAGTATATATTCATACGTTATTTCTTATTGTTTCCTCACATTGACTGGCAGTCCAAAGAAGAAAATGTAATCAGTTCTGGGTTTGGTGTAAACTCTTTTGCACTTTATCATAGATGCCATGGCAAGCCCCGAAAAAGATCATTACAGAATGAAAAGTTATAAAAACAATGCCCTAAATCCCCAAGAAATGCGGCGACGAAGAGAAGAGGAAGGTATTCAGCTTCGGAAGCAAAAAAGGGAAGAACAAGTAAGTCTTCAAAGATTCAGACCGCAATCCTATACCCACTTACTGAGAGTAAGCCTCGTTTAAACCAGTGAACTTCTCAGTAGACATATATAGGATTGCTTGTAATAAAGCAGGTTAAATTGTTCAAGTCACGGGAACCATATGAGTGCTGTATATGGAAATGTGTGTCCATAGTTTGCTAAACCAAGAGGTGTTAAGGAGCCAATGTAGCCTCAAGTTTTGTGATGTACCATCATAATTGTTTTTCTAGCCCATAGAAAACACTTATTTGTTAATATACAAGGGGCTGGGTTGTTTTACATTTGCAGTGTAATTTAAATGTTCCTCTGCTTGTATATAGACTAGCCTTCCCCAACCTGGTGCCTTCTAGGTGTATTGGACTATAACTCCCATCATCCCCAGCTAAGTCACCTGAGGCAATGGGAGTTTTAGTCCAACCCATCTGGTGGGCACCAGGTTGAGGAAGGCTGGTGTAGACCTGTGTTTACAGTAACTGATTATAATGTGTCTCTATTTGGGCTTTGTTTTTTTAAAAAAACAATATGGGCTTAGTTTGTTTTTAATGTAGGAATTGTATTTTCACAGTAGGAAAATATTAACGTATTAGAGCAATATGACAGTGGAACCAATTATCTAGGGAGGTGAAGGGCTCACACTGGAGGCATTCAAGATGAAGCTGGACAGCCATCTGTCAGGGATGCTTTGACTTGGATTTCTGCATTGAGCAGGGGGTTAGACTTGATGGTCTTATAGGCCCCTTCCAACACTACTGTTCTATGATTCTATGAACATAAGACTTGCCTTGCTGGATAAGACCAAGGTCCATCAAGTCCAGCATTTTTTTCATTAACAGTGGCCAGACAGATGCTTCTGGACACAAGTAGAACGTAATGGTGCTAGCCATTCTCTGTTTGTTCCCAGGATCTGATATTTTGAGGTATAAAGGGTTTAGAGATATGATACATCAAGACAGCAGTTCTTGTTGCATGATAGATTTGCCCTGGCTTCCCTTCCAGAACTGTTTTCAGAGAATGAGAAACAATAGCTACTAGTCTATGAAGATTAAATAACTTCAAAATTACAATGATAAATATTCAAGTTTGTGTAATGCTTCCAAACTGGAAAGCTTCTAGGCACAGTTCAGACCTACAAGATAACAAGATAGAAAACAAGATAAAGTTTAAGATTATGTATGTTTTTCTTCACAAACTGATCCTGCTCTTCTCTAGCAGTTTTTAGCAGTGCATATGACCATCATTGAAGTGGCTGAAAATACAGCTGGGTACATTCCTAAATTTTTGTGAACTGCCCAGAGAGCTTCAGCTGTTGGGCAGTATAGAAATTAAATAAATAAATAAATTTATTTCTAAAGCTACATTTAAAAAAAAATCCTGCTTATAAGGTGGTTCTCAAAGTTTAGGAGCATGTATTCATAGATTAAGGGCGCAATCTTATGGCTGCTAGTCAGCGGCTAGACAGCCATAGGATAGGTCAGTTCCCTGAGAACCTACCTCCACCCCCTCCCACAGTGCCTCGTAGGCAGCGCGGAACGGCCCTGTGCTCCGTGCTCAGAAGAGGAGCACGGAGCGGCGAAAACAGGGCGTTCCTGGGGGCGTGCCAGGGCAGGGAAGTTGGAAACCCGGTGTGACACATCCAACATGTCGTCCGGCTGCTGCTTCCCATGCTCTGCCTTCCCACAGCTAGACAGCCGAAATTGGCTGTCTAGTCGCAAATGCAAGGCGGCTGAAGTGCAGAGGGGATGATCCCCTCCGCGCTTCTCCTGCCCTGCACTGGATAGGCAGTTGCTCCCGAGTTCAGAGGCAGCTGCCTATCCCAGTAGGATTCCTCCCTAATTGATTTTCACATTTAAACAGCTAGGAAATGGAGTTGATCAAATGGGTTTTAAAAGAGAGAAACTAAGAAAAATAACTCTATAAGCTAATTTAAAACACAGTTCTCTTCCACTCCCCCACCCCCCAATCAAATACACATCTGATGAGTTCTTTCACTTTTTTTCTTAGTTATTTAAACGCAGAAATGTTTCTCTACTGGGAAATGAAGAGTCAATGCAAGAAAGTCCAATCCAAGATCCTGATGTGAGCTCTACTGTACCTATTCCTGAGGTAAATGACCCCAAACTGACTTAAAGTATGTTAAAAAAATTGTGGCTAAAGCTTCAGACAGTGATAATGACTTCTCATTTAGGAAGATGTAATTACATGTGATATGGTACAGATGGTTTTCTCAGACGATCCTAACCAGCAACTTGCAGCTACCCAGAGATTTAGAAAACTGCTTTCTAAAGGTAAGTTAGTATTGTGCTTTTTGCTTTCTTTTTAAATGGACACTGTAAATGTTATTCGCACACATTCAACATTACATTGGAAAAGTATTTATTTTTAAAATATAGCTTGTTAAACATTTTCATTTGCTTTTTCATCACATGAGTAATCGTATTCATTCAGATATAATGACTGAATGCCAAAAATCACTTTGTGAAAACAAACAAATTGAAACAGCAACAAGCAGCAACTATACTTCGCTGCCCTAGTAATCTATCTAGTGTTTGCTGTAAAGCAACTTGAAATTAATCATTCTTTTATTGGATGCACTTTAAAGTTTGAGACACAAATGGGTGTTCTGTTGCTGTGGTAATTGTATTTGTGTCAACTGTTTAAAACAATTTCTATAAAATGGGCTATCACAATAGTAATTTGAAACTCTGCTTTGGGAAGAGGACAAGTAATTGTTTGAGCTGATATTGCACATATCAGCTACATTATTCTCAGGATATTTTTAGTGTTACAGTTGTTTTAAGGATAATTAGAGAATAATCCTATGGCCACTAGGCAGTGTCTAGAGGGTCATAGGATTTTTCAGTTTGTGGGAACCGAGCTCGGAGCCAAGGCTCCGAGTACGGTTCCCAGAGATGACGCTCCCCCCAGCCAGCCTGCTTCTTTCTGTGCCGGCTACTTCTCCGCGTTTGGGAATGGAGTGCGGAGAGAGTGAGAAGGGGTGGCCCTGGGGGTGGGGAGGGGAGGAGACCACGGAAGCCTCTTTACGAGGCTTCCTGTGTACTGCACAGCCTCCCTCCCTCCCACTCCAACATGTGAAATCCCACCTCTAGCTGGAAATGCAGGGCAGCTGGAGCATAGAGGAGAGGATTCTGTATTGGATAGGCGTCAGCTTCTGAGTTTGGAGGCTGATGTCTATCTCCATAGGATTGCGCCCTTAGGGTACAATCTTATGCATGCTGGAATTGTAGAACTTTTTTCTGTCTAAACATGCATAGGATTTCACCATTAGTGAAAGGCATTGCTACTACTAAACCCCTTTGTTAGTTAATATAATGTACAACTAGATAAGATGCATGCTCCCTCAGAGTTTATTCTTGGATTTTTTTGCTTTAATAGCCTAATTAACTAGGGCTGCAATCCTCTAACCATGTACCTGGGAGTAAGCACCATTGAATTCAATAGCATTTACTTGTACCTCCTTCCAGCCTTGTTACTAACCCCCCCCCCCCAAGTTACTGACCTGCAAAAATGTTGATTTCCCTGCTTTTTTCTCATAAAAGTAGCCCCTATTATGAGTAAGGAGCAGTCCGTTAAAAAAAAAAAAAACCTTTCAGGCTGGAAGTGCAGTAGGGTGGTGAAGGAGAAACAGAATACTCCTTTACTAGTCTGCTGCATTTCCATCCAGTCCATGGAGGAAGGGGCTTCACTTCTCCATAATCGGCACAGAAGCCAAGGGGGCTGGCAAAGGAGGGACAGATAAAGCACTCTCCAGCCTGCTCGCTCACATGGAGGAAATTCCACACACTTGCCTGTGTGGAATTCCTGGTCACTAATGGTGACCAGGCAAGTGGTTAAATACAAGACTGTCTCTTTCCTTTTGGCCTCAAAGTCATCACGGAGGACTGTTCTCAGATGAAGAGAAGCCTGTTGGGGGATGCTTTCTTCTTTCCAGCCATCCAGATTCCTAGTCCCAGCTGTATAAAGGTTTATACCTGCATGCTACTGCCAGTCTATGCTAATTCTTGGAGTTCCTTCAAGCTGTGTTTATGCCATTCTGAGACTTTATCCTACCCCGCAGAAGCCCCCAGGTTGTAATCCTTCATACAAGCATAATTAAGTTGTGGAATTCAGTACCACAACATATCTTAGATGGCTTTAAAAGGGAATAGACACATTCATGGAAGCTAAGTTTACCAATGGCTTTTAGCCTTGGTAGATCGATGGAGCCTCCATATTTAGAGGCACTATGCTGCTGAATATTAGTGTTGGCAGGGAGGGGCAAAAATGGAGGAGAGCTGTTGCTTATGGGTTTCCCCAAGGCAGCTTCTTGTCACTAGGAAACAGTGGACGAGATGGGTCCTTGGTCCTACCCAGCTGGGCTCTTATATTTTTAACCCTCAGCATCTACACACAGACACTGAGGCGTACAATTATATAATTGATCACCTTTTGGTTGATGCAGTATTTAATCAAATCTGCTTGGTTGACAGCTTATTCATTACATGAGCTAGAAAAACATAGATATTACATATTACATTTTAACCTTTCTTCCAGGGAGCTCTTTGCAACATTTTAACATCATATCCCTATGAGCTAGGTTAGGCTCATAGTGAGCACTGAACACTCAGTGAGCTTTATAGCTTAATACAGATTTAAACTTGGATGTCTTCATCTAAACCCAGTATTCTACCAACTATCTCACAATAGCTCTGCTGCTTAGGGGTTTTTTCCCCCTGTATTTGCTCTCTTCTTTAATCTTCTCGTGAACTGAGTTTTGATGTAACTTTTGTTTTCATCAGTCAAAATAACATTTATTTTCAGAACCTAACCCTCCAATAGATGAAGTCATACAAAAACCAGGAGTTGTGCAAAGATTTGTGAAATTTCTAGAAAAGAATGACAATTGCACTCTTCAGGTGGGTTCACACGATAATATGTGCTAAGGTTTTAGGAAAATGTCAACATTTTAAGAATTCAGGTCCATACACTGGGAGATGGTGGTGTACATGTGTGTGTTTTTTCTCCAGTCTTGTCACCTCTGCAGAGAAAGTGCTTTTTTATAGTTCCAAAATTATATGGCTGTTCGTCCATACTGTCAGAATAACTTTTGTAGTGGGAAGGCTGAGGGAGTTTGAGAGAAGAACAAGGAAACATGGGCATAAAAGAGACACTACAAGAGTGAGGTCAAAGGGAGGCAGCATCTGATCTGATCCAGTTGTGCAGTGACCAAAAAGGCTGCATTGGGGATTAGGAAGGAAGAGTTTGATTTCTGCTTCTGGTAGGTGCTGACAGTCCTCTCCCCTGTATTAGGGAGAGATATAGTTTGTTGATGGGAGAAAGATTGTAACCTCTGTCCCAGTACATCAGTTAGGCAGCTACATAGGAGCTCCCTGCCACTTAAACCATTGGGAACATGCCCCAGTGTGCACATGTTATAGGTGCAACAGAAACACACATACATTTGTTAAAGCTTTATTGAACACTGTAAGTGGTAGGTAAGTTGAGGCTGTGTTGGACTGGGACTTCTGGCTGCTAATCCTGCTGCCATAGTCATTCTTTGCTTCTTCTGTGTTTTCAGATATAGGGTATTTCTACTTGTAATAAAATAATTTAAGTCCAGGAAGTATACATTTGTATCCTTTTAACAAAACTTTGAGGTAGGTTAAGCTGAGAGCAAGTTACTTAGCCAGGGCTACCAACAGAGCCTCATGGCTAAGCAGGGATTTTAACCTATTTCTCCTCTGTTGGAAGCCCAACACTTTGTATTCCCTTCAATAAGATATTTGTAAAATACAGGGTTAGCTAGACAGTATTTTATTTCACTATAATAAATAACGCAATTATAAAATATTGTATATGAAAGAAAAAACTGTTTAGAAGATACAGAATCTGTTGTGCAGTGTTTTGTTTATCTAATATATTTTTGCCCTTTAGTTTGAAGCAGCATGGGCTCTTACAAATATAGCATCTGGAACATTTCAACACACCAAAGTAGTAATTGAGACTGGAGCTGTTCCAATTTTTATTAAATTGTTGAATTCAGAACATGAAGATGTCCAGGAACAGGTAACTTTTTGTGGATTTTTATCACTAATAGTGCTAAAGTGTTGGGCTTCAAAGAACTTTAGGAAGTACTTGTAATGGTACAGACTTGTAAAAGAGGCCTAGCACCAAGACACTGATCTGCTCTGGATGTAATGCTAAGCTATAGTTACCGTTAAGTGCACAAACCATGCACTCTCCTCTTCTCATCTGATATGGCCATGAGGAGGAGATTGGAAGCTTCCGATTCCATTTTTAATTAACCGTGGTTTGTTATGTCTGAGCCCAGAACTGTGATTAATCTTAACTATGATTTCGGGAACCTAATTTACAATCCTGGCTTGTTTTCCTAAACTATAGTTAAGATTAACCAATTTGTCGGATTTGGACATAGGTAGCCACTATTTGTTTAAAACAGAAGTAAAAGCTCCCATCTGTGCCAGAAAACAAGGGAGCTCACAAGCCCAAGGCTCATTCACATAATGCTAAACCACAACTGAGGCTACAGTTTCACATATTTTAGAAATGTTATACTATGGTAGCCAGTGTAATCCTCTTATTTCAGATACTTAAATAAGCAATCCTGTGCATGCTTACCTGGGAGCAAACCTTGTTGTAATCACCTGTACTGACTTCTGTGGAAATATGGTTAGAATTGCATTATTAGGAACTTACTGATGGGTAGCAGTCACCTTGGATTTTGACGAGCAGTATTATCTCAGTTGTTATTTGTGACTGTGTATGCTTAGTCTAATTAAATATTATTGTGTCTCATGTAGGCATGCAGTAATTGAGGCTAAACAAACTAGTTCTTTCTTGGCGTCAGAGAGCATTATTTATATATATTCTTGTGGAGCTTGACTCACTCTCCAGTGACCCCTGCCTCCTATAAAATAGGCATTTGCGGGCCACTTTAATGACTCATACGATGTCATATAGGTGCCTGACCATAGCTGCTACCCCTATGAAATCTCCATACGGATGGTAAGTTACAGTTATCCGTAGCAGGAATGAGCACTGGCTCATTAATCTTTCAGTGATTGCTCCTGTGCCATCACTGACTTGGATTCAGTGCTGGCACAAGTAGCTGTAGCCTCTTTGCACCAGTGTTGCAATTTTTCTCCCTATTATGTCTTGTTGAAATAATACAACAGCTTTTAGGATTGGGCTGCAAATGTCAGCTCTCAGGGTGGTGCTTTTCATTATTTCATTCTAGTGTTCATTTATGTAACATTGTATACATCCTTGAGTTTTTATACATCTTATATGCTTTACAAAATGTGCTAACTTTTATTAAGGACTGCAATATACAAGAGTTACAAATGAACTGAATAAAGAGCTTTTTTAGAAAAATGTATGCATATTAATTTATCGCTTTGTTTCTAAGGCAGTGTGGGCTCTTGGCAACATTGCTGGAGACAATGCAGAATGTAGAGATTATGTGTTAAGCTGTGGAATACTTCCCCCACTCTTACAGTAAGTATTGATCACTTCTGGCATTAAATAGAATTTTATGTACATCTAAACAGTTGAAATGTCTAAGCCTAATTGCTATTCTTTCAATGGTAGCTTGATAACTTAATCAGGGAAAGAGCAATCCTATGTCCCCTAGACAGCGTCTGGGGGACATAGGATATTTCAGGTTCCTGCATCCGAGGCTGAAGACAGAGTTCTGACCGTGGAGCCAGGAAACTAAGCTCTCCACCCCTCCCTCACAGCTGGCTCAGAGAAAACTGCGCCAGCTGCTTCTATGAGCTCACAAACACGCGCTCATAGAGGGGTTAAAGGGGGCATGTCAGTGGGAGGGGAGGAGATCTGAACTATCTCCAGCTGTCCCCAGCCTCCTTCCCTCTCCAAATCCTCCGCTAGTTGGGTGAAAATACCTGTCTAGCTAAAATGCTAGTTCAGAGGCTTACAAGTACCCAGGGCTGATCTGATAGGATTGTCTCCTCTAAGATTGCAGTCCTATTCCAGCTTTCCTGGGGTTAAGCCCTGTTGTATTCAATGTAAATTTAGAGTAGACATATATAGTATTGTGCTGAGTTACGTAATTTAGATGCTGGCTACTGACATAAACAGATTATGCTAGTAGCCAGTACTGTTGATTAATTATCAAATTAATTGTTGTCTTTCTTGGCAGACTCCTTACGCATTCTAACAGACTTACAACAACTAGAAATGCAGTCTGGGCGCTTTCAAACCTCTGTAGAGGCAAGAATCCACCTCCAGATTTCAGCAAGGTAGGTTCCACATTTCACTCAACAAAAATGCTATAATGATCAAAAACATACATTGTTTTGATACAACATATATTCTCATACAAAGCTAACATTTTCAAAGTCTCCGTTGTTGGGTTAATTTCCAGTTAGAGAGTTCTTTTGGTTGTACAATGAAATTAAATATTTATACTAAATTCAAATTTCCCTGATTTATGAACTTTACTTTTGAAGTAACAAATTATCATAACAGAGTTGAAATTTGGTATAGCACAGTAAGCAATTAGGATGCCTAATATCAAGGTAGTTCAGCCAAAAAAAAGTCATTTAGGGAGCAATCCTATGCATGTTTAGACAGCAAAATGTCCTAAAACTCTCAACATGCCCTAGCCAGCCATGCCGACTGGGGTATGCTGGAAGTCATAGGACCTTTTGTTATATGTTTTTCAGTTTTTTAGGCACGGACTATCTACAAAAATGCATGTTGTTCACCTCATTCTAGATATGTTTTATAAATAAAATCCAGCTGCATGCCCTGAAATCCCCTTGATCTTATTTAGGCTTAAGCTTATATAACTGTGCACTGGATCGTAGTCTCTGATATTGCTGAGACTAAGGCTGCAATCCTGTTCACATCCTTGCAGGCATCAGGGCTATTGACCTAGCAGCACTCAGTGGTATACCCTCTCCCATTATCCTCTCTAGGTGCTCCCTTTTCTAGATTGTGTAGTGTAATGCACTGGTTTATATATAGATTAACTACCTGCCATAAAGATTGTTAATTTTTTAAAATATTTTGGAAAGCTCTGGAGCTAGCCTAGAAGTGGAACACCTCTCGAGTTAGCCTTCGTCTTGAGTACCATGCTCCCATTGCCTGCTCCGAGGGCTTCTCCAGGCTTCCTGGGCCTGGGAGAGCCTGTTCACTTGCCTCTCTGATTCTTGGCACCTAGACACTAGGCTAGCAGACTGCTGCGATCTGCTTTTCCAGGCCCTGCTTCTAGCCACCACAGATGCACTGTTTAATTAAAATAATGTATAGAAGCCTTAGAGGAAAGGTTTCAACTGGTCAGCAACTACTTAGCCTTTAGCAGCCACAGAGACTGGCTAATCACTGCATCATAGAAAAGGCACAGCAATGGCATTCTATCCCCTTTCCTTCTTTCAACTGGCTGTTTATCTGTTCCCTCTGTTACAGTGGCCTCTGCCTTAAAGAGGAAGCAGGCCTCCAATCTGATGTCTGCCTAATGCTTCCCAGGTCCAGCCCTCTTGAAGAAGGCAGACTATAGAAGCCTGGACCAGTCTATAACATATAAATGCTCCCAGGTGTTGGTTATATTTATGTGGTCATTCTGGTTCCGCCAGAGCCAGTGGTTATATCACATCAGGTGTATTTGGTTGAACCATTATTCTGAACAAGTAACCTGATTTAAAAAACAACAACAACAATTGAAGGTTTTTTGCAGGTGTATTTCAATTCATATTAACAGAGACTTTCAGAGAATGGCTCAGGTTTTGTTCCAGTTTAGAAAAACATAAAAGCTCAGTTTAGTTTTTGTTCAGGCTGTTTGACCTTTACTGCATATGTAGTCCACAATCCATTTACTCAAGGATACTCCAGTTGAAGTTAGTGTGGCTGCTGTGGAGTAAGTGGGTTGTGGATTTAGGTATACATCATCCTAAAGTGTAGGGAGGCAGACTCAAGGTTTTTTTTATTACAACCTAAGACTTGAGCACGCTCCGGGAGAGAGCGCAGGACAGGAAGGCCTGGCGTGCTATGGTCCATGGGGTCACGAAGAGTCGGACACGACTGAACGACTGAACAACAACAACAACAAGACATGTACAGGATTATATTTTTAAAAAATGATGATGGCATTGAGATAATTTAACAGTAAATGGTTTCCGCTCTTTAGAAAAATGCTTGCAATAGATACTAAATTTCTAAGAAGAGGAAATACCTGATCATGCCTCTCTTTTTTAACACTCTTAAGGTTCGTCCTTGCTTAGGTGTTCTGTCAAGACTGTTGTTTAGCAGCGACCCAGATGTATTAGCAGATGCTTGCTGGGCCCTCTCTTACCTTTCAGATGGACCGAATGATAAAATCCAAGCAGTTATTGATTCTGGAGTCTGCCGAAGATTAGTAGAACTTCTGATGTAAGTCCCTTTTAATCAAATAATAATTGTAAAGGCTGTAAATAATAATTTGTAAATAAATAATGGAAGACTGCTGTGAAAAGCATCAAACCAATGGTGCTGTTTGCATATAATGATGGCAAATTGTGGGTTAATTAACCAACAATTTACCACAGTGCATGCCAGGTGCGTTCCGCAGCCTTTTTTAACATTCCACTGTGGATCAGAGGTTGCTATGTGACGTCCGAACCTAACTACTAAAGTTAGCTATGAGTTGTTTAACCCACAATTAACCTATAGTGTCCAGATTTGGACATCACATCAGCCTGATCAAGGATTAAATATTCAAAATGGCTGTGGAATGCAACCAGCACGCACTGCAGCAAATCATGGTTAATTAATCCTTGATTTGCCACTATTACATGTGAACCAAGTTACTATGTCAGCACCTCATTCCAACACAGCAGACAACCCCTCTATCCATAGGCCTGATGAGAGTTTTCTTCCTACAGCCCAATCTATCTGCAGTGATAATGTAGCAGCTATTTTTTCTGCCTTTATTCTCTTCTATATTCTGTGTCTTTCCTATCTTAAATATTCTGTGACTCAGCAGGAACTCCACCAAAAGCTGAGAAGCAAGCTTATAGATAAATGACAGGCACATAGCCAGTGTAGCTTATTTAATCTGTTGATACAAATTGGATTGTATACTATAAACAAGCTGGATCTCCAAGAAAATGCTGCAATGTGGAATGCTCCTCTTCAGTATTCCAGACAGGCAGGCATTCTTTTGGGATACTGTGTTCCATTTCCCCACCATACTGGTTTTCCCTCCTGTTCCCTTCCTCTTGGTTCTCAGTAGCCCTATTTTAGCTACATAGTTGTCATAGTGCCTTGTTCACTATTAGTGTATATGAGGATTATAAGTCAGGAGCCAGGAAGTTGGTGTTTTAGCCCAGGGGTTCAATTTTCTGTTCTTGTCTGTATCTTATGAGACATAAATGATGTGATACGACCAGACAGATTAATATATGTTATGGTCTGAAGGTAACATTGAGAATAATTTAACTTGCTCTGTGTAGTTCAAACCCATACTAACTGAATTTCCTTAAATGATTATAAGTGCCAATCACACTAAAGATTGAGATTGCTGGTAGGAAGGGTCTGTCTTGTACTCTACAGTGAAACAAAGCTTAGCATGTAAACCTTCATTTGTTTATATACAGTATAGCAGGTGAGCAGATTTCAGACTTGCAGGATCTACTTTGTTTTTTACTAGAGCCCTGAGATCCACTAGCCAGAGTCAGGTGTATAATAGCAGCTCAGGCAGGCAGATATACACTATTAGGGAACAGGGCACCTCTGAAGACATGATGAGCCCAGAAATTTGCGATCCGTACCAGAACCCAGCTCACAGGTATTTTCACCCAAAATTCTATTTCTTCCCCATGCATTCTTCTTCAGCAACTTAATTTAGCTGGGTCAGGGGGAGCTTTTTAGTTGCCATTGTTAGATAATTGGCAGTTAGAAACCCAGCCGATCTACTGCAAGTAACCCAGAGATCTACCAGTAGGTCCCAATCTACCTTCTGCCTACCACTGCAGTACAGTAAACAAAATATTGGCCTTAAAAGCTTTTTCAGTACGTCATATTGTCTTGATGATAACAAAGTCCAGCACTTTAAGCACAAGTGCAATGACTTAATAATTTAGATCACATATGAAAAAAATACTTTATTCGCACTGTTTTGGCTTATTTAGCATGCACCTCAGAATTTGAATACACAAGTAAAACATGAATCTTTTGCTGTTTACTCATGAGTAGGTCTGCTGGTAAGTAGAGCTGTAGCCTACCACTGAAAGCATAGCATTTCTTAAGTAGTGGGTGTAAATGGCTGTATTTGTAGCAAATCTGTCAGCTGAAAAGGGCTACATTTCAGGCATCAGACAAGAGCTCTCCTAGCCAGCAGAACTCGTTTCCACAGTACGTGTTCAGACATTGCAGGGAACTCTGTAGGGAAGTAAATATGCTTGCGTCCCCTGCAACCGATCCAGACAAGTCACTATTCTCTCACTTCAGCCCCCCTCTGCAATAGGGGCACAATACTGGCTTACCTTTCAGGACTATACAGAGATAATATATGTGAAATGGTTTGAACACTTCAAATATGCTAAAGAAATCAAATATGCTACATAAATGCTTAGTAGTAGTATTCACAAACTAACCCATGTGATAATGTAAAGTGGTTTATTGCATCAGGAAACGTGCAGTTGTTTTCCACCCATAACACATGGTTTTAACTTCAGATGGCTTTATACTTCTATTTTCTTTAGGCACAATGACTACAAGGTGGTATCTCCTGCATTAAGAGCAGTTGGAAATATTGTGACTGGTGATGATATTCAAACACAGGTAAGTGGAATCTGTTAACTTGCAAAACTAGAGTGACCACATCTAATGGTTTATTTTTACTGATTTTTAAAAGATTACACCATTACACATTATTATTATATGTTAACTTAAAAGCAGCAGATATAAATGATGCTATGACTGAACTGATTCCAGTATGTGTATTATCCAGGCTTGTGTACAGTTGAAAAGAAATCTGCCTGCCTTGTTACACCTGAAGGGACAGTTCTGAAACTATCAAAAGGGCTTATTCTTTCCAGCAACTGTAATAATTGCAGTGAAGTAATATTTTCTCCTTTGCTGAGTTTAAACAAATGGCAGCAAATGAATTATTCAGTTGTATGCCAAAGTAACTGTGACTGAAGCCAGACCTTCAACATTCTGAGCGTCTGGCTCTCCTTAAAATAGGCCATGGCAGTTCAGTGGCTAAGTGTGAATTAAGATGGTTTGGGGAACTAAACAAAATAAGATTTAAGTGTGTTGGAAGATTTCTAAACCTAATTAGGGTACATGTGCTAACTCCAATCCTCGAGCTTCCCTTTCTCATGCTGGTTGTATCTTGGGCACCATTTTAAAGCTAGAAGTTTCTCTTGTATCTTTAGCAAGTTGCCCAGTCTGTGATTTTTTTTCAAAATTCAATACTTTTCTGTTTCTTCTGCTTCAGAATTGTGGTGGGAATAAATAACAAATTTCAGTTCATTTCTAACCTTATTTGGGGTATTTTGAGGGCACCATTTAGTATGCAGAACGTGTCTTCCATTGTCCATAGGGCTGTTGCAATACAGCAATTAGCTATGCAGTATTGTACAAGAGAGGTGAAATTAAATCTGGAGGTGGTGATATTCTTGTGTAATGGGAAGCGTGAGAATAGCTGTAGAACCTACCTATTATAGCACTGTGCAAACTGTTCTTTTATGGCTTGCAGAACAAGGCTAGAGTTATTTTCCTTTCACTCACAGTTGTTTGGATGCAACCATTTGAATTTAGGCAGCAATTTAACTCCATATTTTCAATTATGTACTTTTTGTGTTGGAGCTGAAACCCCAGCTCTGCTTTTGTGTTACATTATGGATGTGTATTTCTTCCTACACCTTCATGGTCATCTTTTATTGGAATCCAATACAGAACTTCTTTTTTTTCAAAAGCATGAAATTGTGTCTTATTCCTGCACAGACATTGAAAATATTATTATTATATCTATAAATAGCACTGAGCTAGTAACTATACATGTGAACGTTGTATTTATTTCAGCTATATGGACTGTATTTTTATTTTACATTGTTTAGGCAGAACTTTTCATCTTTCAAATTATTTTAGGTAATTCTAAATTGCTCTGCATTACCCTGTCTCTTACATTTGCTGAGTAGTCCCAAGGAATCTATTCGGAAAGAAGCGTGCTGGACAGTTTCTAATATTACTGCAGGAAACAGAGCTCAGATTCAGGTAACACTTGGTCTTCCTGTCCTATATACTTCAGTGTTGGTCTGTACCATGTTGGCCTTTACTTAACTGCTACTCCTTCTGTTCCTGTATCTCAATTTTTTTTTGTCTTTGGCTGTTCCACACACTGCATTATACTGAATACCTGGGCTATGCTTCAGAATGTATGTGAAAGGTGGTCTTGTCTCTTTCCTAAATAGATACTTTATTCATTAACTCAGAAGAGTTAAACAATTATGTTTTTGCATCGTGTCAGGTTAGTGTGCTCATGATTCTTCTGAACGATCGTATTGGCATAGCTCCGGTTTATGCACTTGCAGCCAGTGTGCCCAGCTATAGTTGCACAGCAAACAATCAAGACTATAAACCACTTGCATATTTTCATTGCTTCTGGAAATGAGAGTGGACAAAAACAGCAGAGGAGCTGCCAAGTGGGAAGATGCACCTGGCTCTACCTGTATGTGCCGGTGTCCAGTTCAAGATTAATCCAAATGTTTCAGGAATACTTGGTTGTTCTCTAACTACAGCAGTAAAACCATTCTTAAATCAGGTCCAGAAAGATAACTTAATTCTTTTTTAATGTGATCAAAGATAGCTTCAGGAAAGTGGCAGGAATTGCACACTCCGTGTGGATTTGTCACTGTTGTAGGGCCACTGTGTCTCGATCAGGCTCCCTTTCCTTTTTATGCTTGACTGGATTCCTTCCCCAAAGTTCTATATTTTGTCCTGTGCAGTAGCTTTGGGCAAGGTCAAGGCTTTAGTATGTTGAGGACTACACAAAGACAGGGAAATCTCTTCTCCCACAACTTCTGCCCAGCAAGTTGGCCCACAGCGTAAGCAGTCCTTGTATAGCCTTATGAGCGCCTGCTGTCCTGGCTTTAATCTATTTGCTAAGCTTTGCGGGGGTGTTGCATGGTATAGTGTCTGAAGGGACACACAACATCAGCAGGCAGCAAGGAATTTCCATTGGTCTCTGTGAAGTGGGAAGCATCAGTTCCGCAAAACTCTCAAAATAGGGCTGTGGCTTGTCTTTCCTCTGCTTTATCTCTGATCAGGGTCTGATGGGAAAGGGTTGAACTTCTAGTCCAGCTCAGGACTAGCCTTTATTTCAAAGTCACTTGTCCATTGGCCAAAGGTAGACAGCATACAGAACTTGGGTCACTACTTGTCAAACAAATAGAAGTATTCCTGAGCAAGATAACAATTTGGCAATTTCTCTAAAGCAGCTATAGACTTTCTGTGTCCTGTTATCAAAGGAGATTTATATAAAGACCATTCTGAACTTCCTTCTGCTCTTGGAAAAGTTAGCAAAGCTTTGCTGATTACTTGCTAAGCATACATTACCAATTTCAGTAAAGTACTGAAGATTGCTTTCACTTTCCATGAAACCGAACATCGTCCTGGTTCGCACATAACGACAACCCAGAGTTTGGTTTGTTGTCTTATCCAGAGTTTACCCATGATTTGTTTGTCAGATGATCATGTAAAACTCAGGTTGCTTTTTTTCAATTCCTGTGTTGTTTGATTTCCTCCTCCTTTGCCCACTCCCTCCCTGTATCCCAAATGCCTTTGCAGTGATGTAGTACTGGCATGTAGAGCAGTCAGGGGTTTTTTTTTAACCACTCTTGCCCGCTGCCTCTGTGTCCTGACAAAACAGCCCATGAACAACCCAGGGTTACAGGTTTGCATGGAATGACAACCCATAGTTAAAACAATCCAGAGTTCACAACTGAACAAGAAACCATGGGTTCTCTTCCTGGGTTGTTCGTACTTAACAACCCATGACTAACCCATAATTCCAGGTTCACGTGTAACGACCACCCAGGATTCAACAACCCATACTCAACCCATGCTCTGGGTTGTCATTACATGCAACCTTGATCATTGTGTCCTTTCTCATAATACCCTTGAAAACGTACATTTCAATTACATTCATTGGTTGGTTGAATTAAGTTAGTGTTCCGCATTTTTCCCCCTAGGCTGTTATAGATGCAAATATATTTCCAGTATTGATTGAAATTCTTCAGAAAGCTGAATTTCGGACTATAAAGGAAGCAGCATGGGCCATCACTAATGCAACATCAGGAGGGACTCCTGAACAGATTAGGTAATAGATCACACTTGATTCAAAGCAATGAAAATATTAAAATAAGCTTTTTAATTTGCTAAGCAGTTGTATGATGCCATGAATCATTCTGAATTTCTAGTACTTAAAATTACTAAGTTTATTATCAAGTTTATTATTTATATTCTTTTCTGTATTAATAAAATCAAAGTGACTTACAATGTAAAGAACAGTTCTATGACATCACAATTAAAATATTGTTAAAAAAAAACAAAGTAAACAAGGCAGTAAAATAAAATAGCAGTAAACAGTCATTATCTCAAACCAGCTTGTCATTACATGTTAAAAGCTTGCTGGGGGGGGAAAACCTTTTCAAGATGTATCTAAACACAGGAGGCAGCCAGAGCATTTTCCCCAGGGAGGGCATCCCAGGGAAGGCATTTCTGGTGACACTGATCACCAAGAAGGCCTGTTGCTTGTACCTGTCTGTCTGACTTCCCACAAAGACAGAACAGATGGCAAGCCTCGAAACTTGATCTTAAAACTTGTGCAGGTTTTCAAAAGAGAAGACCATTTTTGAGGTAAACTAGGCAATTCGAGGTGCACTCCTATGCAAGTTTAGACAGAAAAAAGTCCTAAACCAGCATAGCTGGCTCAGGAATGCTGGGAGTTGTAGGACTTTTTCCATCTAAACATACATAGGATTGCACCCTTAAAGGTTTAAAGGTCAATACCAGGGGCTTAAATTGATCCTAGAAATAAATAGCCAATGTAGTTGGTAAGGAATGGGAATTATAGGCTGTGGCTGTCAGGCTTCAGCCAGCAGTGTTGCAATTGTATTTTGGAGCCAATTGTAGTTTCTAAACCATTCTGAAGGCAACTCAACAGAGGGAAAATTGCACTAGTCCAACCTAAGCATGAATGACTAATAGCAAGTCCTTCTCGAGGAAAGGTCTCAGCTGGCAAGCTAGCCAAAGCTGGCAAAAATCTTACAGATGCAGTGGGATTTCATAGACCTAAAACCAGTAGGCTGCAATACATAGCGCTGTGTGTTCCAGATATGTGCATGCACCAAGGTATGTAAAAGTCTGAAAAAAATGAATTTGTGGTTCAGCAAGAGTAGCTGCTGAGGATGAAAGAGACCAAAAAAGACAGAGAAAAAGTTGGCTGTGGAAAGGTAATTCAAATATTGGTGCTTTCCGTTTGTCACAGTGCAACACTCCGCATGTATACCTGGTAATGCTCGATGTGTTTAAATATAGTATTCTCATATGGTGGGGTCAACAGATTTTGGCTGGCCTTGCTGACTGACCAAAAACTTGTTGCCAGGGCCACCGTCCCCCAAGGGGCAGCATCGTGTCCCTGACATCATGCTACATGTCCCAGATGCAGCACAAGGTCAGTGGAGGCATGATGGCTTGCTTTGCCTCTTTCACCTGACGGGCGCTGTCATGTGCAGAGGGCATCTCACATGCCTCTGCCTCCCTCCTGCAAGTCCAGGATGGGGGATTGTTGTAGCTCTGCTTGTATGGCAAGCCCTGAGCCAAAACAGATCCCAGGCTACAGTTGAACACTGGGGCTATGGAGTGGGCGGGGTTCCTCCTCCTCTTCAGCGCCATGTTTGGAGGAAGCCTCGGGCTCATCTTGCTTGCCAGAGCCTGGTTTCTGTAACACCCAAGGAAAGGGAGCTCATTGAAACCTGCATATATGCTAATGTCTTCTGTTAATACTGTTACCTCATACATTAACTTTAGTTTCAGTTCAGTTTAACACAAGGGTTATTGAAATCTCCGGCCGTGTCTCTTTCCTAGATAAAATGTTTCTATCTAAAATGCATAGTTAAGGATCTTCCATGTTTCCAAGTGATTGAAAAAGGTCCCACATACTTTGAAACGAGTCTTTAATGTGTTTGTATTAATCATGATTTGCTTTTCAGAATAAGGCTTGCTACATTATTATTTTTATTGCATGTTTTTTAGGACTGAGCCAGAAGGCCCCCCCCTGACTTTGCAGCCTTTTTTTACTGCAAAAGGGGCTCCCTTTTTTGGCAGTACGTTGCAGGGGACCTGCAAAGAGGGCAAAGTGTTTGCCTAGCTGACCGTCTCTTCTGCCACACTGCTAAGAAAGGAACAAAGCTATAATAATGTGGCAGGAGGGGGAAGCCATATGGTGGCAGCACCAGAAGAGAGTAGTACATATTAGGGCTGCACACGACTCCACCTTCATTGGACCTTTGTCCTGCAGCAAAGGTCCAGGAAGCGTATCTGCAACCCTTCCAGGGTTCCTGTGAAAATCACAGGTCTTTCAGATGGATGAGCGAGGTGGTCTTTCTTTTTCACTTTTAAGGAAAAGCTAGCTGCTGCCTATTGCTTTAAAATATTTTAAGAATGGTGCTGGGAACATTGCTATATAGTGTGACTCCCAATGACATGCAGAGGGGGAAAAAAAGATGGTTGAGCTGGCCCTGTGGCTTACCTGAGCACTTCCCCTCTCCACACTATTATGTAGGTGATCTGATGGCTCCACACCACTATGTAGGTGACATCCTCTCACTAAGGGATCCCTGACTGCCTAGGATCATGCAGTGACTGAGAAGACAAAATGGCACTGGAGAGGGAGCAAAGGGGGAAACACTATCAGTGTGAACAGCCACCAAAGAAAAGAAAAGGTGTATATTTGGAGTTGGGGTCCCACTTTTCTCCTCAAATTTTCATGAGCAATAATTTAGCAAAGCATCTGTCTTCACAAGAGATTGGAGCACATTTTTAAATTTCTCACATCTGGCACTGTGTTGACTCACATTGAGCAATGCTGTTAGTGGTTTCACATTAATAGAAATGGCACCTCCACCCTTAACTACTATGGAAAAGTGTGAACACACTATTTCTACAGCAAAAAATGGAGATTGATCAATATATGCATCTTTATGGCAAGCTTGTGCACAGGAAAGGAAAAACAGTGTTTACCATTTAATTCAGTTTAAATAGATGTGTACTTGAGTTATGTTGTTCAGATTAACATTGGCTTATTTACTTTTACGTGTGCTACATTAATTATACAAGGATTATGTGTGTTTAATGTATTGGAGACAGAATTCTGTCCTCTTATGTTGCTCGTGAAAGCATTCTCAAATACCAGTCTTGGGACAGTGTTACAACAAAAAATGTGCTGATCTGAGTCTTTCCCTTCTTTTCTCCTGTTGTATCAAAGTTACTTGGTGGCATTAGGTTGTACCAAGCCTCTCTGTGATCTTCTGACTGTGATGGATTCTAAAATAGTCCAGGTGGCCTTGAATGGACTTGAAAACATTCTACGACATGGAGAGCAAGAATCTAAGCAAAATGGAATTGGTGTTAATCCGTACTGTGCCCGTATAGAGGAAGCATATGGTAAGAAATTGTGTTGTTAATGCTGCCACCAAGTTACCAATATGAACAGACTTCAATTAAAAAATTAAGTTATCTCTGTAGTGCTGAAATTATTGGGCAGTGTCCAGTGCTGCCTGTGTGCTAGCAGGACCCACCGCTGGCACAACAGGAAGTGAGTGGATCATGCAGTGATTGGAATGGGGCAGGTCATCTGAATGTTCAGAAGGAGCTCCACTGACCTGCCCAGTTCAAGAAATCAATGTTTTCAAGATTACTGTCAGAACCATTAGTTCCTGTTATACAAGTAGTGGGTCCTGCTAGCTCAGCATAAACAGTGGGAGTGCAGTGGCAGTCTTGGCTATTGCCCCTTGTTTAGAAATAGGACTTCAGTACTATGCACTTTTACGTTGGAGTAAGCCCCATTGAACAGAGTGGGACTTACGGATCAGGAAATATATGTAGTTAGTATTGGGGTGTAGGGCTCTGAATTCTGTAGCGGGGGTGGGGAGATCTACATTTTTGGCCAGAAATGTGTTTTAAATGATTTAAGAAAAGCTTTGATGTGGTTGCTATTTCAAGAATGCAAACAAGTTTCTGTTTGTAGATTCTGTGACAGTCTGTTACACAAACATTTGTAAATCTGAGGACAGGAATTGCAAATCTACTAACAAGTCCCTGAAGAGAGTTCTTAGTATATGTGTGAGTTCTCATGTCTGCTAAAGACATATCATAATCAAGAGGTCCACAGTTTTTGGCTGGCCTTGCTAGTCAAACCAAACACTTTGGTTGGTGGGATCTGCTTTAACCCTGCACGGCAGACCCCAGCAGAAGGGCTGGTGAGGCACTTGCCAGTTTGGCTGCTCTGAGATGAGCAGTACCAGGACATCACGTAGGAGCAGTCAAGTAAGCACTCCATCACCCTTCCATGTAGGAAAGCTTGGCAGGGAGCTTGTCAGTTTGTCTGCTCCACAGCCAAGGTGCCTCAGCAGTGAAGCAGCCAAACCGCCATCCCCCAGCTTTTCTCACAACCTTGGAGCTGGAGAAGAGGTGAGAGATGGTCCCTGTCCACCTCTGCAGCTCCAATGTTGGGAGGAAACTTAGTTGCTTCTCCCTTGTCATGCTCATCAAATGGTAGCAGTGTGTTCATCGAAAAATCTGGAAGCCTGATAATGTACTGACATGTTAACATTTCAAATTTAGAAATGTTGGAATTTGCTGTGACTAATGATTTTCTCTTTATGTAAGCAGCCACTAAACCTTGAGCTTCCTACTCCTATTTAAGCAGTGTGCTATTCTATATACAAGGAAACATACATGCATGTGCACGCACACGTGCGCGCACACATAAGCGCGCGCACACACACTTCCTGCAGTCCACAACAAGCAGACTAATGATTTTCTCTTTATGTAAGCAGCCACTAAACCTTGAGCTTCCTACTCCTATTTAAGCAGTGTTCTATTTTATATACAAGGAAACATACATGCATGTGCGCGCGTGTGCGCGCACACACACACACACACTTCCTGCAGTCCACAACAAGCAGACTCCAAGCAATCTAGCTAAAGTCAGTGGGGTTATTTTGTATTGGGATTATTTTGTATAAATATTAGAGATGTATTTAGAAGTATGGATTGATTGATTGATTGATTGATTAATTGATTAATTAGATTTGTATGCCCCACAACTGGCAAGTGTCCCCAGGGTGGTTTACAATCCTAAAACCAAACCAACAACAAAATAACGTAAGATGATGATGGTGATGATAATATAGCAATACAAGTGTCAAAAATACAACTTTAAACATTAAAAATATTAAACAATTAATACATTGAGAGTATTGAGTAGCCAGCACTAAAATTAATGAAGTGACAGATTAGAGGTTAAATGCCTGCTTAAAGAGGATGGTCTTAACCTGGTGTCTAAATGTATTCAATGAGGATGCCAGGCAGATCCCTCTGAGAAGGTCATTCTATAGATGGGACCACTACAGAGAAGGGTTATTCCCTGGTATCCAGTGGTCGCACCATTGTGAGTGGTGGAACCCAGAGAAGAGCCTCCAAAGACTATTTTAGCAATTGGGCAGGAACATATGGGAGAAAGGGCTCCTTCAGGTAGACTGGTCCTAAGATGTTTAGGGCTTTAAAGGTCAACACCAACACTTTGAATTGGGCCCCCAGAAACTGACTGGCAACCAGCGCAGTTAACATAGCACTGGACTAATATGTTCAAAATGGCCAGTCCCAGTAAGCAGCCTCACTGCTCTACTCTGCACTAACGGAAGTTTCCGAACTGTCTTCAGCAGTAGCTCCACATATAACACGTTGCAATCATCCAGGTGGGAGGTTACCAGTGCATGGATAACTGTAGCCAGGCTCTCTCTGTCCAGGTAGGGTTGTAGCTGGTATATCAGGCAAAGCTGATAAATAGCACTTCGTGCCACTGAAGTTACCTGGGCCTCAAGTGACAGAGCTGGATCTATGAGTACCCCTAAACTACAAACGTGTTCCTTCTGGGGGAGTGCAACCCCATTTAGAGCAGGCTGAATGCCACTTAATTGGACAGATGAACCACCTTCTAACAGAGGTTTTGTCTTGTCTGGATTGCAACTCGGTTAATTGGCCATCCAGTCTATTACTGAGTCCAAGAAGTGGTTCAGGATGGCCACTGCCTCACCTGCATTTGATGAAAAGGAGAGGTAGAGTTTGGTCATCATCCACATCTTCATGACACTTCCTTGCAGACAACACCTCCCAGCGGTTTCGTTTAGCAAGGAGGACAAATAGAGCCCCGAGAGATGCCACAACAGCCTTCACAAAGCAGAACTGTAGTCATCCAGCACCACCTTCTGGAACCATCCATACAAGCAGGAATGACACCACTGTACAACGGTGACTCCAATTCCCAATTCAGATAGTTTACCCAGAAGGATACCATGGTTGATGGTATCAGAAGCCGCTGAGAGGTCTAGGAGAACCAACAGGGATGCACTTCCCCTGTCTTTCTCCCAGCAAAGGTCATCCCACAGGGCGACCAAGGCAATCTCCACCCCGAAACCAGGCCTAAAACCCGATTGAAATGAGTCCACATAATCAGTATCATCCAGAAATGCCTGAAGTTGGCCAAAAAGCACCACTCAGTCACCTTGCCCCAAAATGAAAAATTGGCCACTGGTCTAAAGTTATTAAGGTCCTCTGGATCCAGCCCCAGCTTCTTTAGGAGAGGCTAAACCATCGTCTATTTTAAAGAGATCGATAGTCAGCATCTCTCAAAGAAGTGTTGATAACTTCCTAGATCCAGGTCTTCAGATGTTGGCTGTAATCAGCCAAGAAGGGCAAGAGTCAAGAGGCAGATGGTTGGACAGGCAGATTTCTTCCTGTGGCCTATGCACATGGTGGGTTTTAATGTATTAAATTAAAGCCAGTTTATTGAGTTAATTGCTTTGTATTGAATAAAGTATATCTTAAATTCATGTTCTCTCTCTTAAATTCAGGACTAGATAAAATTGAAATTCTTCAAAGTCATGAAAACCAGGAGATCTACCAAAAAGCGTTTGATCTTATTGAACATTATTTTGGTGTGGAAGAGGAGGATGCAAATATTGTACCACAAGTGGATGAAAGTGAGCAGCAATTTCTGTTTCAGCAACAGGAAGCTCCAATGGAGGGATTCCAGTTGTAACTATTCAGACAAATGCAAAATCAGTAGTACATTGTGGTAGTGGCCTCCTCTTGCTGGCCGAAGTCAGGAAAGGTGGGAATGTTTTGCTGAAGACAGATAAAGAAGCAGCTCATGCACTTACGTGTTTCATTATTTTTATACGTGTGTGTTTTCCATTGTCTTTTGTCCAGAAATACCGATGAATCACGACTAAAAAATATTACAAAGCTTGAATAATGACCTCAGTAATACATCAGATACTAAGTTTTTCAAGCAGTTGCTAAAAATGCATCATTATGCATAAACAGCTGTTGATATTTTGAATTCTGGCAGTAGGGTTCATGTGCCCAATTGACATTAAATCTACCTCTTTACATTGGAGCAAAAATGATGTTTCAGACTAAAGTGTGACATATAAGCTCCTATTAAAAGCTAAACTTAGAATGTGAAAATTATTTATTGAAATAGTGAAAGTATAGTTTTATGCGTGATACTTTGCGATAACTGGTGAAATATATTTATATTTTAAAGCATAACACTTATTGGAGTGGACTGCTTGTTACATGATATAACATTAAAAATATAGCCAAAAAAATGTTTTTCTGCTGCGTGAAAAGAGATGGTAGCTAATTTCAATTTATATTCTATATAGGCCTTGCTGCCTAGCCATGTAAGGAAAGTTCCCTCTCCTTTATTTCTTCAGTGGTATTGCAGATAGGGTTGCCAATTTTTTACTTGCCACTGTAGGTGTACCTTTAATAGCAGGTTGATGTGCAGCAGGTTAATGTTCATCTCCATTCTATGAAAAGCATTATCTGCTGGTTTTAGCCCATCAAATTGCTGTTAAAAGCACAAGAGCAGGCCAAGCTGTGTTTTGTGTTCAGTTAACAGACCTGATGATAAATTGAGGGGGAAGGGAATTATTTATAATTACCTTATAATGAGTACTGGATTCTTGTGAGCATGAGGGAAGGTTTCTATAGTTACCTACGAGGGATTGTGAATAGAAATGTTCATATTTAACTTAAATGCTACCAAAGTGTGTGAAACCACAATATTCCCTTTTCTTGAAACACTGATTACATGTTTTATTTACACATAGTCAGTGTATTGTGTTTGACCAAATACACTAATGCGTATCATTTTATTTTATTTGACAAGGTTTGTCCATTTTAAAAAAAACAACCTTTATTTTGAACAGGCCACCAAAAGTATTTCTTTTAACAACTTCGTAGTAATGCTGCATTAGGAAAATACATTTTCCAGCTAATCGAAGAAAAAAGAACATGGTTTTGTTGTAAATACTAGTAGGTGGTTGAGTATGGACATTTCTCTGCCAATGTATGCAAAAGGTTTAAGACTATAATGCCAAGCAATTTTTTAAAAAACTAAAATGAGAACCTGAAGCCAATTTTGTTGCAGTATTTGAATCCATATAGTTTTTTCCCCTTTGTAGGACCATTAAAGTAATCTGAATAATTTTGCTTACTAAAAATGTCCTGACCTATGCGACTTTTTTTCAACGTTGTGTATAATTGCAATTGATTGCCTTTTTCATAGTATTGTGTAGCTTTAAAAATTGATGCACTCCAAAAAATCCTATATATCTTGTATCCGCCAGCAAATTCAAATTTTAAAGTTGAAACACTGATCTTTCAATCATATTTCCAATCCTGTGAATGATCTATGCAAGGACTTGCCATAACAAGGCTACTGAAGAAAAAAGCCATAGCTGGCAATGTGCCTGTGCATACTGCATAGCTATTGACAAAATGCCAGTTTTTTTCAATGTGAAATCAGTAATTTAGAGCGCAATCCTATGGCCACTAGGCAGCAGCTAGATGGCCATAGGATTGGTTGGTTCCCGGGAACTGACCTTGGAGCCTGTGCTTATGCCTTGTAGGTGGTGCAGATCGTCCCTGCACTCGGCGTTCGCAAGAGCAGCACAGAGCGGGGGAAAGGGAGTGTTCTCAAGGGTGGGGCTGGGAGTTCATAAGTGTTGTCCGGACTCCACAGCCCATACTCCAGCCGAAATCAGCCGTCTAGCCGCGAATGCAGGGCAGCTGGAGCATGGAGGAGATGATCCCCTCTACGCTCCTCCCGCCATGCATTGGACAGGCAGTCGCCTATCCAAGTTCGGAGATGGCCACCTCTCCCCATAGGATTGCTCCCTTAAGAGATTTCTGAATGAAATCACTTAGTACTTATCAGATGTTATGCAGGTCAGGAGCAAGAACACATAGTGCCCAAATTCAGGCATTTCCTGCTCTAAACCTACCAGAGTGGAGACTGAGAGATGTCTGCGCAGCCTCAGTTGTGAAAAACAGAAGTGTGGAAAATAACACACAGCCTTCTACTATGGACATGGATCATTGCGGTATGGCCATAGTCTTCATAAAGGCAATGCAATAACAATATTTACTTTTGTGAGGTTGTGGGAGTGTATCCAGTGTTGGTCTCATTTATGTCCCATTCATTTCAGTGGGTCTACTTTAAGTAGAACTAACATTATATACAATCCATGGAGTTGAAATTTGCCTTTGAAGATGTTTTAAGATTAATAGTTAGCTGCAGATTATATATAAATAGTGGAACATAAGTGAAAGAAATGCAACCTCACTTGAATACTTGCTGGAATTCAAATGTACCTTAAGGTAAAAGAGTGTGCATAATAGTGAAGTTAGCTCTGAATTCTGTAGCTTTGAACAGATGACACCTAATGTTAAGAGTGATTTTGTCCCCTTATTAATGATTTTAGTTGGGAATTTTGGTGTTTGAATGTTATATTTCATTCCAAATACAGTTTAATGAAAATGGTCCATGAAAACTGAATTAATCAGAATTACTCTATTATGTAAACAAAAATATCCAGGTTGACAGGGTATTCCATTGTTTTGTTGTATCAAAAAATGTACCAGTTGTGCCTGCTCTTAATTTGAAAATCTAGTAGATGCTGTCATCTAAATATTTTCATCCGAACCAAATCCAAGACTATGTACAAATCTTAGAAGTAATAAAAAGATCAGAGGTAAACAAATTTAAAATGCATCTAATTGTTTTGATAGGATATCTTCATCTAGTATATATCATGAATATGAAAACTCCAGAATACTCTTCATATTGTGTAATGTTGTGGTTAATTTTGAACTTTAAAATATCAATATTTGGTTTACCATAACATTCTTACACATGAGACTGAAAAGCCTTGCATGCTTATATAGTGAGGTTCCAGGTATTACCCTTTTAGTAGAACAGGTATGAATGGCATCTGCAGTCTGTACAGGGTTCTAGAACAAAGTAGCCAATGCTAAATTGTAAATTGTTTTGAGAAAGCTTTCAGAATATTTAAAATTAAGCAAGTTCAGTGTTTTCTTAGTACAGGATGTGAGACTCTCACATAATTGCCTGAATTTAACATGACTTTTTAATCTATGCAACCATGCCAAGTATGTATTTCAGATACAAAGCTGTAATGGGCTTTCATTCAAACAGGTTTACATTTAGAAAGCTATTATTAGATGGGTTAATGTCTTAAAAGAAAATTACAATTTTAACACATTATCTCAGTTGGATTTATTTGCTTAAGCCTTATTTACCTTTTTGGTATTACTTTAAATTCTCCTCAAATTTATTTGGAAAACTAAAATGCATATTATAAAACTAGAAAGACTGAGATCTCCTATAACAATTCTTCTTACTCATTCTTGTTACTGTGTTTTCAAATGATCATCTGTAATTTGTTGCATCTTTAAAAACAAACTGGAAGCTCTAACTGAACAAACCTACAAATGCGAACAGTATGCAATATTAGAGAATGTTACTACTATAAAACTACAATACGAGACTAATAAAGGCATTTTACAAAAACATAGCATGTGTCTTCTGACATTAGTGCTAGCAATATTTTTTTCAAAAGGAATTTTTTTAGAAGGTTGTACAAGCCATGTTGGGAATTGCTAATGGAAGACTTACAGCCCAATCCAGTGCTTGCTTACTCAGAAATAAACTCGACCGTGTTTATTGGCTCTCACTCACAGGTAACTGTGCACATGATTAGAGTTTTAATTCACTCTCAATTTTGACAATTCCTCTCAGGGTAGGTAGTCTTCTTGTTGAATAGTAGTTTGATATGACATTGCTAAATACTATAAATTCGATAAGAATTTTAAAGAGAAAAAAATACAATATAGGGCCTATTTTCCAACAGAATTTGTACGCTCTCAGGCATTTAACAGTGTTGCACATAAGTATACAAATATTTGTAAAAATATCCACCATACACTTCAACCCTGTCCCCCAAATACACACAACACAATAACTATAAAGATTAGAGGAACTCTGCACACTGGAGCTTTGGATCCAACCCGCAGTTCTCAGTAAATAACTCAATTTATATTTCAGTGGCTTATGAATCTGGGGAATCCATTTCAGTAAGAGAAAGGAAAGAAGAGCAAGCACTTGCATCATTTGACTTCACTCAATCAGACCTTCTCTTATGAATAGTTCCTACTAATAGTAAATTAAACAAAATTACATCCATTTTCTTTATTAACAGAGTTACGGGGGAGAGATTGATTAGGCGTAATGAAGGATAATTTTTAAAAAGTTCCTTAAACTAGAATAAGTTTAAACAAAAGCAGTAAAACTCAATTTGAGAACAACTTTCATGTCACTTAACAAAATTGGGAAGTGCAAGCAAGGCAAAACCATGAATGTAGAAATAGTTCTTAAATTGCATATGGGTCAGGTGTCAGCTGTCTGTAAGTCATGTACAGTGTCTGCCTTCATGATGTTAACCTTGTTCATAGTCTGGAGGTTCGTGGATTTGAAGATACCAGTTATGAACTCGGTGGAAAGAACAACTTTTTGCATTCATTCCAGGTAGCCATGATGATAAAGTAGACTGAGAGATGGTGCTTATATTTGAAGGGAATATCTTCAGTGTCATGCACATGCCTGTGAAAATAACGCCATCATGGATAGGATATTACTAGCTTGTGCAGCAAATATGCTACATGAACATGTTAGATGCGTATCAGGTTTGGTCTTTCACCAAAGACACAGTCCTATGCAAATGTACTTGTGAATGAGCCCCATCATTTCAGTAGGACTTGTTGCATCTAGAATATGTAAGAGTGATTCCTGGGTGATATGCAAACCTCTTATATGTATACAACATACACCTGAAATACGTTTTTGGTGTTGGAAGTGAAATAATTTGCACTTGAATGATGTGATAACATTTTCCAATGCAGTATAATCTCATTTAGTAGGATGAATCGCCTTGAATTTTCTGCTGGAACCAACTATAATCTACACTAGGGTCCTTAATATCTGATACTACCAAACAGATTGGCGAGGACCTTGAAATGCCCAAGGCATCATATTGTTCTTGTCCTGCTATTCATTGTTTTCCATACAAGCTGCAAGTCTTTACTTGAATTATGGGAGAAAATAAAAACCATCTCACACGTGTCCTGCTTTTTATTTAAGAAATAAAACAATAAATAAAAATCTTCATCCTTGGTAAGACGCAAGCTTGTCAAGTTTTTTTCTAAGGAACAATGATATGTAACACTGTTTCTTTAGGGCAAAGTTTGTTGGACAACGGTCAGTAAATACCAACCAGAAAACGTAGTGTTAGGGTAGCTGGAATTGTGTTATCTTCTACATAAACAGCTATTTAATCAAACTCAGGCAGATGGTGAATGAAACCTTTCAGAACAAACTTTCAACAGACTTTAATTTACTCAGTCCCTTACTTGTGACATTGAAATAGATAATCTCACTTGGTATTTGTTACATAAGTGCAAATAAAGGTTGTTCATAGGAAGTCACATTTAGTTTTTCTTCAGAATTTTCCCCAGGAAGCTGGTTTTCATCAACTATGCTGCTTTTTTTCTTCCTTCCCAGCACACCTCCAGTTCCAGTAGTGTGCACCTCTATTTGGCCTTTGACTCTGATGTTGTTGCAGCCTCTTCACGCCACTTGGCTTTCTTTGCCAGGTTCCAGCTTGTAAGGGACTCATGGCGGTCAGCAGCCTGCAAAGGTACAGCACCCACTTCATAGTAGTGCAGTGTGATTGCAAAACAAGCAACTGAGAGCCAGGCAGGGTTCCCTGTAGTGTGGCTATGTGCTGGCAAGCAGGGCCCACCTGTCCTATTCTGCCAATTCACAAATGCCAATGTGGTGCAGTGGTTCAAGTCCTGGATGAGGACTGGGGCAATCTGTGTTCAAATGGCTACAAAGCTTATCTTCAGCCTGTCGCTCTCCAACTAACACAAGGATTGTTGTGAGGCTAAAACAGGGGTGGGGACCCTCCTTCAGCCCAAGGGCCAAATTCAGTTTCAGTGAAGCTCTTGGGGGCTGCATTCCTGTAGTGGGTGGGGCTGAAGGCAAATGGGGCGGGGCCAAGGGGAAAATGGTGGGGGCAAAAATACAAACTATACCAGCATAGTGTAGCTTCAACCTCTTACCATGGGTAACACAGCCTTAGGAGAGGCACTTCAGCCTCTTAGAATGGGGAAAAAGTGCACAAAAGCCAGGAAACCACCAAACAATCAATGGCTGAAGGAAAGGGGTGTGATCATTTGGGGAACCCTAGGGGCCAGCCTGGACCCCAGGCTCCTGGGTCTGAGCTTCCCCATCCCTGGGATAAAGGGAGAGAGCCATGTACGCCACCCTGACCTAGGAAGAAGGGCAGTGTATAAATGCAATACATAATCAAATGGTGACCCCCCCTAATAACTTAAGTTGCCTCCAAACCTTTTATTATACACTTTAGCACATCTTGAGAGGTTTCTTAAGTTGGCATGGGTAAATCCGCCCCCCCCCCAACTCCCCTCTCTACCAAACTGCACTATTTTCAAAATCATAATTTAAAGTAAAAACAATCTCAGTTCTTCAAGTGCTAGTCCTTGTGTAGCCAAAACAGTACCCTCCACACACAAGAGGGAAGTACCAACAGGCTTGAGAGAACCCCAAGGTTTGCTGAAATACACAAAGTTTAGGGGAAAAATCTTTGTGGGGCAGGACATCCCCCACCCTCAAAAAAACCCCAAACTGAAGAAATGAACATGCCAAGTAGGCATGGAATGCTGACTGGCTATTGGAAGGGAGGAAATTGATAACCTGGCAGGAGGGGAAATGGAGTATCCTAGAAGAGGGCAAAGGAGCCAGCCAGCCATGAGCAGGTGCACTCCGCACTACAACATTTTGCTTCAGGCCCCAGAGGTCCCTTTCTATTGCTGAGGTGATCTGCCAATTGAGGCAAAAGGATCAAGGGTAGCATAATTCCACTTGGGCCTGACTCTTCTTAGATAGCTTCTGTCAGGGATCTGGGAGGGCTAGATTAGTATATCTGACCACTTGGGCACCTTTCTTCACCACTTCCTTAGTTCCCTTTCAAGGACAGATAGTAGCTCAAGAAAGTTCCTTCAGAAGGCAATGGTTGGGCAGTCTAATTAGTCACCCTGCATTGCCTATTTCCTTCTGGGTTACTAGAGAGCTCAGGCTCTCCTCCTTTCATACCAGAAGTGATAGTCAAAAAGGCGGAGCTGTGAATAAACTCATCTGAGTTGATACAAGAGGCCCGGAGGCAGGGCTAGCCCAATTCAATTTGCTGCCTGAGCCAAAGGACAAAATGGTGCCCAACTCTGTTCCGCATATAGAAGCTAACTGGGCCGGCAGTTGAATCAAGAGTAACGGCCATCACACCTGAAGGCAGCAGGCTAGTTTAGGAGGTTCAGGATAGACTGTCCTCCAAGGCAGGGAAATGGATGGGGGGCTGCCAATGCTGCCCTCCACAGCATCTGAGGCAATTGTCTCATCCTGCCTGGAGGAGAAATGATTATAGGGGAAGGAGATAGGGCACAGGAGAACGTGGTTGACTCATACAAGCTTTGTACTTCAACATTATTGTAGTATTTGGGCTATTGTATGTAGCCCATGCAGAAAAAGCTGAGTACCACTGTGTTACATGGTCCTACAGCACTGTTACTGTACTACGAGCTTATAATGTCTCGGGCAATGCTGGTGAAGGGATGGGGCTCAACTTGGATGCCTTCCATATGACCCAAAGTTTCTGACATTTGTGTCACAGGACGAGTTGTGTTGCAATGGATCCCAAGGCAATGCAGGCTATTGGTTGTACCAACAGAGGAGGATATGTGGTGATCAAGATGCCTTTAGGATGGCAGGTAGGTGAATCCTGTGCTGCTTGCACCCAGCTCCACCCATTTTTGTGTCATATTACCAGCCTAGCAGTGCTGACAAGCCTTCTCCTAACAGAGTATAATGCAATGGCTTAGAACCTTAAGTTGGTTCTAAGGCCGTGGGTCTCCATCCTAAACATGTAGGCTTGATCGTAAACTGGAAGCAAAATATCAGGCCCACACACCAGATACAGCCTTCAGGGGGTCCCCATTTTGCCCCCTGCATTTCCAAGAAGAGATCAGAAATAAAGAATTTCCCTTCCTCTTCCTGTGCAAATGAGGCTTTTAAATCCTAATTACAGCGGAGGCGTGGGGTGGGGGTCGCTAGAATAGAAGTCTAGCAGTTGGTTTGTTTTTTAAAGAAACACCTATCAAAATCCAGGAGTTTCCCATGGGACAGTACTTACTCTTTTAGCTGAGACAATCACAGAAAAGCAAGCCACTATTGTGAGGCCAATCATGATGTAACAGGCCTTTACTCGAGCTTTGTTCCTTGCAGCATCCAGCATCTCCGGCCTATGACAGAAATTGGGTTGGACCCAATTAATGTGAGATATCTTCAAATGCTTTCAGTAGCTGTATATTTACTTGCTTGTAGCAGAAACAAATATACATTAGGACTTTAATTTTCATTTGTCTAGTAATTTGATCATGTTAGGTTTGACACGTATACAATAAAACATAATATAGGTTGGGGTAAGCATATATTTTTTGCCTGCATGTTTCAGACACATTTGTTAACCCTAGGACTGTCCAACGTATTAAACTTTTTTTATTCAATTAACTGGCTTTTAAGTGAGGAATCAGTTTTGTTGTTTACACTGAAATCAACAACCAAGAGTCTTGTAACACCTTATAAGACACTGTGTTGGTTTTGCTGCCATAGACTAGCATGGCTACCCCTCTCAAAATTTAAACCAAACTTTATGGGGCAAAAAAGTGCTCTTTTTAAGGTTCCGGAATGAAGACGGAGTTTCTTTTAACAATGAAACTATTTTCAGTTTATTCTACATTGGATACAAGCCAAAAGGCAATGCTATCCTTAATGGATGAATCTGATGTTTTCCACAGAATTCTAAGACACTACTTTTCTTTATATGTAAGTGTGTGAGCATTTCTACACCAGGCTAAAATCCAGCAACTTTACCAGGACTTTCTGCTTCCATTTTCTTTGCTGGGTTACCACAGGCTCCTTCAGACAGCGAGCATGTGATGTGGAATTGAAAACTTCACCTCTCGGCAATGCGCTATATGTTCAATGAAACACCGCTATCTAGTGGCTGAATTATAGCACTGCCAAATTTACACACTGACAATATCCTGTTTTTTAAAAAAATTCCAGCCCCGATCTTTTTGAAAGTGGGATAAATGGAGAAAAGTGCAGGAGACGTCCTGGAGGTCGATGATGTCATGTAAAGGGCCCACAAACATTTGCGCATGGCCAATCACAAGTGTGCAATAAATTGCTCATGTAGAGAAGCCGTGTGTGTGAAATACGCCTCTAGTCCTCTGAATATTGTAGAAAAAGTCTAAAACACACAGACAACGACGAGTAGGAGTTAAGCCCCACTGGACACTGTGGAACTTGCAAGTAAACATGCATAGGATTGGGCTGGCTGGATACAATCCTATGTGCACTTACTTAGGAGTGAATTCTGTTGAATTCACAGAGACTTGCTTTTGAGTAAACAACTGCTTCCGTAGAGTTCATCCTATGATAAACCTCACTGAAGTGAATAGAAAATGCAAGACTATGGATGTACATTTGTGTTGGCTGCATTCCCAATGAAGTTTTAGGACTACTGTATCCCTGTTCAGTTTTGTAATGCCTTGCAAGCCAAACTTGCAAAAGCAGGCTTGAACACTAAGACTGAGGGTTCAGAGTTCCAGCTTTCTCCTGGTAGGGAAATAATAGTTAATCTGAGGACAGCTGGATTTCATGCTATTGAGGCTAAATGCATTTAAACATGAGCAAATCAAAACCAGGCAAGCACATTAAACCAATTAATATCTAAGTCACTTTTAGTGAGAGGAACAAAACATGGGCTTGTTTGGTTAAATCAACTAATTGTATTTTACAACACACTAATTGGAACAGTTCCTTAAACCAGAGGCACAAAACAAACAGGAAAACAGACCTTGTTACAATTCCCTGTAATCTTTTACAAAGTGCAGGATATCCCAGTCCCAGGGACCCTAGAACGATTTTCAGGAGGGGGATGCTCAAGGTCGTCCAACATTACATTAAAAAGAAAGAACTGCAGAAAGAAGTGTGTGGAAGGGTGGCTCTCTCCCTTTCTCTGTTCTGCAGTTTCTGGAGTTGTCTGTCAACGTGGTGGGGACTTGTGGCTTTCCCCCCAAATTTCAACACATGCACAAAGACACATGCACACAGAAGATGACATAAGCAGAGCAGGCTAAGTATCACCTCTCTGGGCACCACAGTATAAGGTAGGGGGAGACATAAAGATCAAGAGGAGACATAACAAACACACAGGGACATCTTTTTCTCTTTCTTCCCCATTCATCTCTCTCTGTCCCTTACCCCTGCTTCTCTCTCTCTCTCTCTCTGACCCAGTTCACACAATTACACAACCCATGTTTTGTTAACCATGGATTGTTTTGGAGCATGCAGGAGTGAGCTGGCTCTCACCCATTTGCTTGCGTTCACTTTGCTAAACGACCTGGGTTGTACTCCATGATGCCCGAACCCAGAATTCTGGATTGTTGAGGGAGAAACAACCCAGGGTTTTACCCCATGGTTTGTTCTTAGGTTCAGACATCATGGAGAACAACCCAGGAATGGGGTGTTACTGGGTTGTTGAGCAAAGCAGAAACGGGTAGAAGCCAGTATGCTCACTCACTTCCAAACAAGCCATAGTTAGCAAACCATGGGTTGTTTAATAGTGCAAATTGGATCTCTCTTTCCCTTCTGGGGGAAAATTGCCCCCACCCCAAGCAATTAAGCTTAGAAAAAAGCTTCAATTAACACCAATGGAAGGGTTTTTTTCCATTGCCATGGTTGGCATAGTGTGCTGGGAGGGGAGGCGTAACCCTTCATTTCCCAACTGTGATCCTCCTGGAAATCCCCTGATTGGCAATTAACCGTATGGGGAAAACTCCCATTAGCACCAATGGAAGCATTTTTCTAAGCTTATTTACCATGCAGGGGCATTTTGTGGGGTGTGTTGCACCATCTGGGTAGGGGAGAATTAACCCTTCCTTCCTCAGCTGCAACCCCCTTGAAAATCACCCCTTGCAGAACAATTAAACTGTCAATTAAAAAAAACCCCTCTATTGGCACCAATGGACACTCAGGGCTCTGGAGAATAGATCCAGAGTCCTGGGAAATAGATTCAGGGTTGGGGCCTATGGCCAGGGCTAGCCCTACCATTAGGCAGAGTGAGGCGGCTGCTTCAGGCAGCAGATTTTGGGTGTCATGAAAGTGGCAAATTCCTTGTTTTTTAAAATATGTTATGGGCTTTTTATTGCCAGAGATTTGGAGAAGTGCTTTTGAGATTTTCTGCCTTATGCGTCAAAATAACTTGTTTGGTTTTGGGTGCACTGACATGGGCAGGTGCAGGGCTGGTGTCATAGGCCTGGTCACACCACAACAGGGGCCCACTGATAAAAACCCCCTGGATATGCTGCTCCTCTTCACCGTTGCAACCTACTTTGTTCACCTGCCTCTCACTCTGGCCCAGACAACAGTGGTGATAAGGAGGAGCTATTGACATCATGCAGAGTGGTAGCAACAATGAGAAACAGAATAAGGAGCAAGAGCAGCTGGTGACAATGGTGGCGAGAAGCTAGGTTCACTGAGGGAGGGGGTGTCTTGCCCAAGGGGCCTCCAAAACCTGGAGCTGGCACTGGGTGAGTGGGGCACCATTTGTTGCTCTGCCTCAGGCAACAAAATTTCTTGGGCTGGCCCTGCCATGGGCCCAGGTCTAGCAATGCTCTAATTCCATATTTCACCCAAATAAGATTTGCAGGGCTTTCTTCACTGGCACGCGCACGCTATGGAACACAGCCTTTATCAAAGTTCATGCAGCTATGGTAGTCTGTCAGCAAGTTCCAAAGTCCTTGTTCCAAAAAACAAAGTCCTTGTTTTTTGCCTGCGTTTACTACTCATCAGCATCAGTCCTACTGTTAGGCAGAATGAGGTGACTGAGGGACAGGGAGTGGCATTGAGAAGCTGGGAGGACAGAGCTATATGTGCCACCCCCTAAGCTAGACTGCTGTCCAGAGCTGCAGTGGAGGATGCTGTCCCATTGCCAACATGTTAGTAAGATCCAGTTGGCTTCTGTACATAGAATGGAGGGGACGCCATCTTGTCCTTTGCCTCAGGCAGCAAAATGCCATGGGCCAGCCCTGTTGCTAATATTGTAATCCTCTTGGCAAATATAAAATGGTTCTCTTTCATGATTGTTGTGATATTTTCAGTATTCCTTGTAATTTTTTGTCATGTAGAAAACAAATGGAACTAGTTCTGGCCCAAAGAAGAAAAATGGGGGGAGTAATATTGACTAACATTGTTAGAAAAGAAAATATTTGTCACTGTAGAAGTATTTGTTACTTTCATCATTTTTTTTTAAAGGTCGTGGGAAGTACTATGCTAGAACAATTCTTCATTATCAGAGTTCAGAAAGTTACAAAGATCTCTTCATGCAAACCGGAACACAAGCAGATAAAAGGTACAGCAGTAAGTACTGAGCACCAGCAAATGTTACATGAGCCTAGCAAGTGTTTGTATATTAACTACAGGATAGAAACAATATTTTTTCAAGGAAAAGAATGTTGGAGGTTGGGATTCGTATACATGAATAAATGCCCTTTGGGCTGCAATCCTATACACACTTACCTGGGAGTAAGTCCCACTGAATTCAGTGGGGCTTCCTTTTGTGTAGACATGCATAGGATTGAACTTTTGCTCGTTATTATTCTCAGCCATGTGGAACTCAGGCAAATGTGAGCTTTAAACTCGTTCTAGCTATAGATGACTTCCCTGGTACTGCTGGTTACACTTTTACTGCTCCTGCTGTGAAGCAGAGGTAATGGGGGAGATAATGTAATGCAATGCTCTGCACAGCTAAGAATTGTACAAGGATGCAGCCACCAGGGGCCCGTCTACATGTGAGGTTTTCTTTGATGCTGCTGTGGCTTGAAGTCATTAGGGGCACGTGATGTCGTGGCCACTCTGCAGCCACCCCAAAATTTACCTGTGAGGAAGCCACATTTTTGCAGAGTACTTTTACTCTGTTGTTTTTCTTTTATTTGGCTCCCCTGCAGTTCAGCTGCTGTGTGCTCATCCCTCTGCTTTAAATTCCATATGATCGAGGTGTTCCTAGGGGTGTGTCTTTCACCTGACTTTGCCCTCGGTAACGTCAGTAACTAAAGTAACTCACCTGCCTTTCCAGCACATCAAAGCCCTAGAGCACTCTTTCATGCCTTCAGAATCATCCTGCTCTTCCATTTCCCCAGTGGGAGTAATTAGCCTCAGTGATTATGCACTTCTCTGATGTTTGCATTACTTCTCTTCCCTGATGTTGTGTTAAATCGTGTCCCCAATATTGTGTAAAGTCGCTGATGCATAAGAGCTTTATCAGAGGGGCGATCTGGCAAGGTCTCAGGATCAGGAGAGCCTGTCATTGCGAGCAGGGAGAAAGTGCCCAGAGAAGGAAACAGGGGGAGGGGTGGAAGTTATAACTCCATGACAGTTTGCTGGAATGGGGCAAAACTGGAGTAGGTGGGATGCTCTCAGGGGGAGCCTTCAGATGCTGCACTGGGTAATTGGGTTGTTTCTAGAGAATTGTGAATTAGTTACTCTCCATTCATAATAATGGAGTAGCAGGGGGGAGCCCGAACATGGGCCGGGAAACAAGGCTCTCTCATTTGTTGAGCAGTCCCTGCTGAGTTGATGACATTCAGTTCTACTCGCCCACCTAACCCAGAAGTATGGTCCTTTCAAGCACTGTGTGACCCATGAAAACCGGATTTTAAAGGTACGGTACACTTGGCTTATCTTGCTTTGTGTGTCCCTGACAGACCAAAGCCGTTTCCATGAAAATCCAGAAAATACTCCAATGAGCTTCTCATTCTATTGTGAAGATCCCCCACAGATGAGCAATTACATCAGAGATCACCCTGAACACAGCCAGCCTAGACATTATGGTAAACACATGGCTGCCACAAAAAATGGCCACCGTCATCTAGTAGCATCTATATCTGGGGTGGGCTACTGGTGGTTGTCCAGATGTTTTGGCCTGCAACTCCCATCATCTCTTACCATTGGCTATGCTGGCTAGGCCTCATGGGATTTGTAGGCCAAAGCATCTGGAGGACCACAAGTTGCCCACCTGTGTGCCCTATATAGACTAGTAGAATTTACCTCATGCTATATTGTATCAATGTTCCACATACCCCTGCTTCCTGTCAGCACTAGCCAGTGCTGTGGGGTAGGGAAACACAAAATGTTGTAACACCATGCCACAAGGTAATTTCTACAAGAAGTACAGGATGGAGGGACGGGACATGCAGTGGCCATTTTTGGCAGCAGTAGTTTAGAGAATGATTCATGTTCTCTAGCATAATGTTTAATATGGTCCTCAGTTGTACACCAGACACACAAACACTGTGCAGTCAGGTGGAAACACAGCGTATACTGTATGATTCAGTTGCACATTGGTACATAACCTATGCTAAACTGCCTCATGCTGTGTCCGCACATATCCAGCCTATATACATTATTTAAATGTGCTGGCTTGCAAAGTCATTTAAGCATTTATTTATTTATTTATTTAGCACCATCAATGTGCATGGCACTTACAGAGTAGAAAGCATGAGATACCAAATCTAAACATTCACATAAGTGTTTGTCATTTTTTAAAAGCTGTCATAAAAAAGCAAGAAAACATGTTTTGTTAGCTGCCTTTCCCACACACATTCCTTCTCATCTGCCTTTCTTTGTTGTTGTAACCAAGATATTAGCCTTAACATCTAATATGTAGTTGATGAGAACACATTGTTTATGTGCTTTATAAACAAATACTGATACCATCCAGTTTCCATCACAATTTCATGTTAAAATTTCCCCCCAAGCAAAATTAAGTTGTTTTGTACATGTATCAAAATCTTTCAGACCATATCCTGTTTTTTTCTGACTAGAATTTTAATTTTCCTAATGGGCACTTCATACATTATATTTACACACACACACACAGAGCACAGCCATGTGGGAAATAACATGCAACCTGTATATAGATAGTCATGTGTGACCATCACAATTGTTTATATTTTGCTGTATGTACACACAGTGGGAAGCTGTGATTGACTACAGACTCATATCATCCATACAGGAAACAAAATATACACATGGTGGAAATTTAGTATGACCAACTCTTAAAGCCAGCAGCCATCTTTAGTCGTTTTGATTCCAAGGTTTATCTTCTTGAAGTACTGAGCTACTTGCCTTTCAGAACTGAGGGAACACAAGTTATGTGTTTGGTACTCCTTACTATTGAGACCAATACCAACAAAACTGGGCACAATTCAGCACAGAGCCAATTGCACTGGAGCCAACTGAATGAAAGAAACATGATGGCACCATCAACCAAACCAGAGTAAATTTAAGGATCAAAATGGTTGTGATGGTGGAGGTCTATGACTGAAATTCCCAACATCTTTTTGATTATACAAAAGCAGCTGTGGTCCCCCAATCTGGATTAGTGCCCTGTTTACAGGGGCTTGGGGAGGCGCTAGGGTATTGGCTAATTGACCCGACCCCCCCCCCCTCCGAAGTCTAGTACAGGTAAGGAGCAGGCAAGTAACAAGGTCAAGGCCAGTCTAAGGTCAAGGCCAGCAAAGTTCTCAGAGCACAGTGGCAGACAGTGATTCAGCAAGAGGAGTGACCAAAGGCAGCCCAGGATACTTACAGGAGTTCTGTCAGAGGAAGCTGGGGAGGAGAGGTATAATGGGTCCAGAGTTGGGGAGGAGACATTGTTCCAGCAGCTCTCCCAGAATGGAACTGAGGCTTCTAAGCAGGAGCTGCCAGCACCCCACCATCGTTCAGCAGTAGCTCATCGGACACTTCTGGAAGGTCCTCCTTGTGAGGAGAACCCTACACATGAGGAGCCCTTTGTTCATGAGGAGTGTCTTGCTGCAACGGTACATTTTTCCTGAGTGTGAGGACTCTAGCCTGTCCCTTCAGGCATTCCCATTCCCAGGGACTCAGTGGTTGTTCTGCCTCTGCCTCTGAACTGAAACCTGCTTCTTCCTAGGGTGGTGGTGGGGGGGACCCTCAGCAGTCTCCCCTGAAGGCCCAGGCTTCTCCTGGACCACTGTCATGGGTGGTTCCTTAGCACTGGCGGTTACCGGGGGCTCTGGTCCTCCTCTGTGATGTAATCTGCTAGCTGGGGGTCTGAACCCTTTCCTAACATGCCACTTTCCTCTGCAAATTGTTCCCCACCCCCGCACTGTTTTGTTCCAATTGGATATGCTTACAGGCACAGCTACATCTGTATGAGTTTTTCCAAGTGGGAAAAACAGCAGCTTCGCCTGGTTTGAGGGTTGGCGTCAGCAGGGATAACATCCCCTGTGCCCTGGTCCTGATCTGGATCAGTGGTCCCTGTGGCTGCGTTTGGTAAAAGAACCAGATGAGCCCAAACATGCACCTTTGACATCACATCTAGTTTGACCCTCAGAAACGTTGTTGCCTCAGGATCTTTGGGGGTTGTTTACTCCCGGCTTCCTAATTGTGAGATGCTGCTTAGCTGACCTGCTTTTCTCAGCTGTTGCTGGTGGTTGCTCTCCGCCCCCCCCCCCCCGCCATCGTGTTTCCGCCGCCCACTCTTCTCTCAGCTATGTTATTTTCCATCCCCTCTCTTTCCTGGAGTTTGTTTTCCTCTTAGCTCCAAGCTGAGCCTCCTAATGGTTGTATTTAACTCTCCAACTGAAATCAGTAGGACAAGACACTTAACTTTAAGCTAGGTAGACACCATTGTTTTCTCAAGAGTTCCATTTCTCTCCCCTCCAAAAGATATATTAATACCAGCTTGTGACTGCTTCGCAATATGGGAACAGCTCTTCCTCAGCTTAGTATTCCTAGTGCAGGGGACCCCAATCTTGCTGGGCTAATGGCATATTTGGAATTTTAAGAGTGCTCTCTTTGGGTGCTCTCACAAAATGGCTGCCATGGGAGGCTTGCCCGTGATCAAAATGGCCTCCCTGGTAGGTGTTACAAAACACCCGCTTTCCAAAAATAAATGGGTGAGGCTAAAAGAAAAGTAACATTCCCAAATACAAGGCAGAGGTTTGGTCTGAGGTCGAAAACACAAAACCACTCTCCTGAACCCACTGTTTTCTGCTCCAACACCCATTTCAGAGAAGGCAAACTGAGGAGACTCAGAGGCAAGTAACTTGGTCAAGAAAGTGAGTACAAAATGCCAGATCATATATTTGCTCCCAGAAAGCACAACAAAATACCCATTTCACAGAAGGTAAACAGGTGATGCTCAGAGAAACACAAACAGGCAAAACACACACCATACCAAAGCAAACAAGCCCTTTAACACAGAGAGAGAGAGACACCAAACCGGTAAAATATCCCTTTCACTTGCTGTCATCCCCTCTAACCCCCCAGGATGCTGCCCCTACCCGCTAGCCCTCCGAGCAGCTCCCCATAACCTTCAGCCTACCTTCTTTATTTTCCTGACTGTCTGGGCTCTAGACACCTATAGTTTTTATTTTCTAAGAATGCCTCTCAGGCCCACATAGACATTCTGGGGGTGAGCGGAGATAGCTTGGGGAGGCAGTAATAAAATATTAATTACAAAAAATCTTCAAAAATAAAAATCTTGAGGGGCTGGGAGCCTGGAGATCATCATGGAAGGTGTCCATGGGAACATTGGGGCCCATGGGCACCATATTGGGGACCCCAGTTCTAGTGGTCTGCTAAAATGAAGAACTTACGGGATCCTTGGAGGGATGTCATCTTCTGTCTTGAAGCGGCCAGTCCACAAAAGGATTTTCTTGTCAAATGTTGAGAGTTTGTAGCCATCCGGCACTTTGTACATCTTCTCAGCTTAAAGATCCAGTAGACAAAGCATCACATCAATTTGTATAATCACAGCATGGAGGAAAGGGGAAGGAAAGAAATATCTAGGCATAGTCAGACTTTGTTTTCCAAACAAAGGTTAATCTCATCCCCACCACTTTCATTTAGATCTGTCATCACACGTTTAGATATGTCATCCATTATAGTCTGACTTCCCCGTGGCACTTGCAGATATATGTAACAGCTTCATTGCCACCACCAAACACACACACACACACACACACACTCAAAAATCTCCTTCCTCCAGAAAGTTTTTTTTTTAAATAAACAGCATAATTATGTTATAGCACGATACCTCCTTTTTCATAAAAGAGAGGTATAGCACTATAACAAACTTATAGCAGAATACAACAATGCTATTTTTTAATAATTTAATTTAATAATTTCTGTTCACTGCCCTGGTCCATTCCTTGCACATGACTTGAAGTGGCACAGGTGACATGAGGTTCTATTGTATGCCATTGGGTTACATCTCATCCAAGCAGAAGTATTTCAGCGGCACAGAACCATTTGTTGGATCTTGATTCCAAATCCTTTCACCTATTATAAAGGCAACGGACTTAAGCACATTTAAGTCTACATTTACACCTTATTAAAATGAAAAGACCCAGGTGTCAGTGCTTTCATGCGTATAACTAATCAATAAATCCACATTTTCTCCTTCACTCAGCCAAAATACAGAAGCCAAAGAAATAACATGCTTACAGTGCAATCCTATATATGTCTTCTCAGACTTTAAGCCCAGCCCCAACTGAGTTAAATGGGGCTTACTTTCAGGTGTATAGGTATAGGATTGCAGCCTTAATCAGGCTACAATCTAGACTCTAGGCCCTGAGGGGTCCCCATCTAATTTTTCAAATGAGAAACCAATTGGACACTATAACAGGAACAAACTGACCACTACAGGTTTTCTTCTAATCTGTGCTGATAAAAATGACTTTAAAAATTATTTTTAAAATGATAAAAATAATTTTACAACTCAAAATTTCAATTACAAATAAAATTATCTATTATCAACTGCTGGTGACAAATGCAAATACGTTCTATGCATGGTTTTCCATCAAATAAAATGTGGCCCATATGCATATCCATAGCTTTAGAGGAATAAGTGTCAGCTCTAAATTGCAGACATTGCTCAGATTACAGGCATTGTTCTGTCATGAGTTAGCAATTTAAATCCCCAAATCAGGATTCACTGGGATCCAGTGCTGTTCCCAAGGCTGGCCTAACCATCAAGGCAAACTAGACAACCACCTGGGGGTGGGCGGAGTTCCAAGGGTACATACCTCAAGAGAGAGCCACTGTCTATTATACCCTTTGGGAGAAAACACATGAGGGCAGTTTAGCAGACAGCATCTTCAGCTGGGTGATAGCCCCTGCATTCCAAGGGATGCATATTAATTGATGCAGTCCCCATCTCTTGGTTCCTTTCTAGCCATGTCTGCTTTGGCATTATTTTTCTACTTAACTTGCTGAAAACAAAATACTGGATTTTCTGTCATTCAAAGGAGGTCAAACACTTTAACAACACAGACATAATTTATTAGATGCCTCTTTTGTTTCTGATAGTTTTGCACCACACAGTACAAATCTGCTTTCCAAAATTCAAAGTTTCTGTTCTAATGTTAGTTATCTTAACCATTCTTTTTTCATTTCTGTTGCTGTTTGTTGTTGTTGTTGTTGTTGTTAATAAATCAGAACATGTTATTGGTATTAACTGTGATACACGATAGTGAGATAGTTAAGTTACTGAAATTAAATGAGAAAAACAGTAAGGGTGCAATCCTATGCATGTTTAGACAGAGAAAAGGTCTACAGCATTCCCCAGCCAGCCATGCTTTTCTCTGACTAAACATGCATAGGATTGTGCCCTAACTTGGTCAATTCTTGATCATTTGATGTGGCATTGTCACAACAAGACACAGGGTTGAAACCAATGTTAGTCCTACTTAGAGCAGACCCACTGAAATGTATGAGACTTAAGTTAGACTATTGGATATGACCCACAAGGCGGGCAACTAAATCAGCATGCTCCTTTCTTCCACCAGCGTATGATTGTCTGATGTTCTCCCTAGGTGACGTTCTTTGGAAACACTAAAGGCAGCAAAAAACATGAATGGAAAGATAGGGTTGCAGCGGTTTTTAAATTTATGGGCACAGACCTGTTATGGGACAAGAAGGTGGTGGTGTCTTTGAGCTAAGGGGCAGGGGTCAACAGTGATGGCTGACACTTGGGAAGGCTTCCTGGGCCACACTGAAGGGATTTTCTATTATTGTTATTGTTATTATATTTATATCCCGCCTTTCCCTCACTACTGGGACTCAAGGTGACTTTACAACATTAAAAACTTTTTCCTTTGCTAAGACTTCAGAGTCCTTTCCAGCCACTCACCTGAGCCCCTTTCTCCCGAGGTTCTGTTTTGACCAGTGCAGGACAAAGCTGCGGAGCCCAAGATCCCAGGTACTAGAGGCCGGCGCAGAGGAGCACGGAGCTGCTGCCCTTCAGCCAGGAGCCGTCCAACCCTGAGACGGATGCAGGACCCAGTTGCAGCCATCATGGTAAGGGCAGCAAGCCAGGCATCAAACCCAAGCCACAAAACCCCTCAGTTACCACAGCCAGCCGGTGTCTAAACTGCAGGAGAACAGAAATCACGCCCAGATCCCCAGCATCCTGCTTTTATCATCTCTGTGTCCGCCTCTCCATGCCTGGGAACAGGAGCAGCTCTTTCCAGTCGCCTTGATCATTTGCCAGCGCTTCCTCCCCCTTCCTCCTTTCCTGTGTTTCTCCTCCTTACAAAGTGACACCAAGAAGTGCTTCCTTTCTATGCCAGCAGAGCACTGTGTCTTATGGTTTTCTTTCAGCTACCCTTACGCCCAGCTCAAAAGAAAAGGAATCTCATAAACTGTGTTACTACCTGCATTTGTCTTCACTTGAAAGATTTTCAGATGGGTGGCTAAGCTGGGGGGGGGGGGCACCCTCAGGAAGCTCTCCTCCTCCTCCTCAAGAACTGCTACACTGAAGCCTCTCTTGCTTTAGGTGGCAATTCTTAATACTTACGAGAGAGTAAGCACCATTGAACAACGTGGGATTTACCTCAGCATGGACATGCACAGGATCACGCTGTTAGTGCGAAATTGGAAGTTTGGGGGAAAAAACATCACCACAGATAATGTGGCCCTGGGCACCACTGTGATGACATATTAGATCCCCCCCCCCCCCGGAACCAGTCCTGCCATCTGAAGAGCCACAAGTGTATGTGGACTGCTGGATGAGTGTGGCTAAGTCCTAAAGAAGCCTTGTTTAGAGATGCACATTATCATCATCCCATCTTTTAGCATAAGCCTTTACAAGGCGGCTTGCCAAATTCAAAGCAATAAAAACATCACATATTCAGCAAAAGCAGTGAACTCATTCTATGGCCGAACAACCTAAAACAGTACTGCTAAAAAGTCTCTGATCTATTATTGCTGTTTCTTATGGATGATGTAGGCCAGGGATGGTCAACCTCCCTGGCCTCCATTCCTGGTTCTGGAGGTGTGGGTGGCCCCGTAAGGGCACTCGCTTCTCCAGACAGAGATCTGAAACCTACTCACCTGGAAACTATTATACTCAGGATGCTCCTGCTCCAGAAAGGGGTGCTGAAAGGAAAGGGATGTTTGAACTTCGACACAAAATTCTCCCATTTCACACTGGACTCTCCTAAGATGCAAAGCAACATGCTCATACTACTCCCTGGGATTCTTCAACCCTACTTTTTTTAAAAGAGACTCTTACTCTGAACCTTCACTCTGCCTGCACATCATCATCTTAAGGTAAGAACATAAAAAGAGCCCTGCTGGATCAGACCAAAAGTCCATCTAGTCCAACATTATGTTCTCACGGTGGCCAACCAGATGCTCATGAGAATCCCACAAGCAGGGCATGAGCACAATAGGACTCTCCTGCCCATGTTCCCCAGCAACTGTTATACAGAGGCATACTGCAGTAGCCACTGATAGCTTTATCCTCCATGGATTTGCCTAATCCACTTTTAAAGATGTCCAACTTGGTGGCCATCACTACATCTTGTGGTAGTGAATTCCATAGTTTAAATATGCGCAGTGTGAAGAAGTATTTCCGTTTGTGTCTCCTGACACAACACAACTTTGTGGGGAGGGCAGCAAGAACCAAAGGGAAACCGTAAATGCTGAAGAAATAGACGTGTGTGTGTGGGAACATGCACAAATACAGTGCCCGCTGACTCACACGCTTTGGTTAGTGCAAGACAAAGACAATCCCTCTAGGGCCTGGAGAAGGAAAGAAGGGCGTTCTTCAGAAGTTACGAAATTTCCACAGAGGGTTAAAAATCTCAAGAACATGAAGCCATGTTTTGATTCACTTGCTTGGTTTCCATTGTTCAGCCCAGAAAAAATTCAGAACCTCTCATTTATGGACATGATATCGATTCTGTTATAGAATATCTTTGCTAATCTTTATTTTAAAGCTAAAAGGGACAATGGCATATTTTGGAGTCCGTAATGATAGCGGAGACTTGAGATATTGTGAAAAGGTATAGGAAATTGACATTATGTACCACCCCATATGGACTTCTAGGGGGAACTCTGGTGCCTGGACCAAATCTGTCTGTAGTGGAAAAAGAAAATGACTGCTGCTGAGTGTGACAAGGGGGTGCTTGCAGACAGATGGCTTCTCTAGCACTCCCAGTCAAAAGGCATTGTGCTGCTATCCTGTCTTTCCCACCTTAATGGAATTTCTGTGGGGGGAAAAGACAGAAGAAGTGGTGGGAAAATGCAGGAGGGTTACAACTGGAAAATGACAATGTCATCTGGACCCTCCATAAAATGCCATGAACGAGGCAGGTCCATTGCACTATAAAAGGCTCGATTCTTCTAGCTGTAGTTTGCTTGCATGTGGGGAGGACTATATCCAAAGTAGCAGCAATGATGGTCTCATGCCACAAGGGGGCATCGTTCAACAAATCTTGGCTTTTGTCTGCTACTCTGCTTACAGCAGTTCTTCAGTGTTGTCTGGTAGACCCCAGTTTGCTTTATTCTTTGCAGGCCAACACTGTCTTACATTTCACGACCTGCGTAGGAGGCTGTGTTGTTGTTGTTGTTCAGTCGTTAAGTCGTGTCCGACTCTTCGTGACCCCATGGACCATAGCACGCCAGGCCTTCCTGTCCTGCGCTCTCTCCCGGAGCGTGCTCAAGTTCATATTCATTGCATCCATGATGCTATCTAGCCATCTCATCCTCTGCCGTCCCCTTCTCCTTTTGCCTTCAGTCTTTCCCAACATCAGGGTCTTTTCCAGAGAGTTTTCTCTTCGCATTAGGTGGCCAAAATATTTGAGCATCAGCTTCAGTATCTGTCCTTCCAATGAGCACTCGGGGTTGATTTCCTTTAGGATTGACTGATGTGACCTCCTTGCAGTCCAGGGGACTCGTAAGAGTCTTCTCCAGTACCACAGTTCGAAAGCATCAATTCTTTGGCGCTCAGCCTTCCTTATAGTCCAGCTCTCACAGCCATACATTACTACTGGGAAAACCATAGCTTTGATTAGACGGACCTTTGTCAGCAAGGTGATGTCTCTGCTTCTTACTATGCTGTCTAGGTTTGCCATAGCTTTCCTCCCAAGGAGCAAGCGTCTTTTAATTTTATGGCTACAGTCACCGTCTGCGGTGATCTTGGAGCCCGAGAAAGTAAAATCTGTCACTGCTTCCATTTCTTCCCCTTCTATATGCCAGGAAGTAATGGGGCCAGATGCCATGATCTTCGTTTTTTGAATGTTGAGTTTCAAACCAGCTTTTGCACTCTCCTCTTTCACCCTCAACAAGAGGCTCTTTAGATCCTCTTTGCTTTCTGCCATTAAGGAGGCTGTGTAAAGGCTTCCAAATTAAACCTCAGCTCTGGTCACATACTGGCCAGGCCAGATAGGAGAAAGAAAGGGGAAACAGTGCTAGGTAGCGGGTAGCATTACCATGCTCCAGGTCTGCATATGCATCATGTCTGTAGATGTCTGTGAGTCAAGGCTGAGCCGCTTTTAGATGTGAATCGTTGCTCTTCCAATGTAAGCTACAAGTGGAATTGCAAGTGACTTTCCCCACTATTCGAGGTATTGTGGTTTTACTGTGCCTATACCTTGCTATGTTCCATCCACACCAATGGACATGACATAGCTACTGTGGGTGCAGAAGGGAAGGTCCAATTCACCACACAAGAGCCAGTGTGGTGCAGTGGTGAGAGTGTTGGATTGGGAGTTGAGAGATCCGGGTTCTAGTCCCCACTTGGCCACAGAAGCTCACTGGGTGGCTTGGGCCAGTCACAGACTCTCAGTCCAACCTACCTCACAGGATTGTTGTTGTGAGGATAAAATGGAGGTGAGGAGGATTATGTACGCTGCCTTGGGTTCCTTAAGGAGGAAAAAAGGAGGGATATAAATGTAATAAACAAACTAACACAACCATTTTTTAAAAATTCAAAGAAATCCTTAAAAAAAAAAAGCAATTACTTAATGAGTGCCAAAGTGCTTATTCATGTAAGCATGATTGCCTGATTGGTGCCTGTGAAATGTCCAAAAACAAAGTGTTCAACATTTGTTTTGGATCAGACATGTTTCATTAGAAACGAAGCGTGTTGCTAAAATGTATCCATTTGTTAGCATAGGGGGAAGGCTGAATCCCCAGAAATGGCCAGTGAGGCCAGTCAACCGCCCCCCACCCCCAGCAAGGTCCCTGTTGTCCTCAGGACAGGTGTGAGAAATGTGCTGTCATCCAAATGTTGATTAACTACTATGCCCATCATCCCTCACCACAGACCAGGCTGGCTGGCTGGCTGGCTGGCTGATGGGAATTGGAAGGCGAATAATATTCTGCACTGCTGCCTAGGCCCCTTGGGCCTCTCCTCGCCATCCCCCAGTCATTTTGGCTGCTCTTGAAAGACCTTCTGCATTCATTTTCTCTCACTGTTTCTGTCATGTTCTCAGTGACCTACTGAAAGCCATTTGGTGACCAGATGTGGACCGTTGGTAGCCACAGGCTACTATTTTAAGAGTTGCTGATGAACAAAACATGGAGAAATCCTGTAGCATAGCAGTTCAGTATGGTATTTCCATCAACAGCTAAATGACATGCCCTTTGAGACTTGTTTTCCAGTTAGTAACCACCACCAATATGTTCATAACCTTGAGGATTCACTGTTTCAACACATTTCATATGGTGCTGCCCTTAAACAGTGTTTCCATTCAGCTGGTGTAGTATGCTGTCACCAGTTTCCTTGTGGGAACAGCTCCAAGTTTGAAATATTAAAAACGCCCAGCTAGGGTAAACAGCAGGGTCTTTACTGTGGTGGCCCCTTTGTTATTGAACTCCCTTTCCAAAGGCCCTTCCTAAGTTTATTTCTGCCTGTTTTTAGACAAGTTTGCAAGATTTCTTTTCCAGAAGGCTTTTAATGATTTCATTTTTTTCTGGTTTAAATTAAACGATGGCATTGTTATTTTTACATTTGTAATGCTCTTTAAATTTGATTTGATTGTGTATAATTCTAACTTCCTGAAGAAGAGAGGAACCACATGCATAACCTGTTCTTCATGAGGTGCCTAGCTCTTCTCCACAGAAAACAAAAATCCTACAGCAGTTTCATTTCAGTTTAAATATGGACCTTAAATGTGAACCTGCAGTCCTATACCCACTTACCCCACTGTATTCCCGCTTACCTGGGAGTAAGCCCCACCAAATTCAATGGGCATTACTTTTTGACTAGACATGTGTAGGACTGCATTGTCAATATGCTAGCAATAAGTCAAATATGAACATGTGTAGAATAGACAACATGAACTTATCTGTGCTAAGAATAAAATGTATGTGTAAATTGCCTGGAAGAGCCCTGTAAAGCAGGGGTGGAGAACCTTTCTTCTGCCAAGGGCCACATTCCCTGGTGGGTAAGTCATTGGGGGCCACCCATCGGCAGTGGGTGAGGCTAAAGCTAGGGATGGGCAGGGCCAAAGTCAAAAGTGGGTGGGTCATACCTTTCTCTTTTTCTTTCTTCCACCCTCTTTTCCTTCCCATCCAGTGGACTGTCATGGAAGGGACAGATCACTCTTGCCTGATCTGTTCCTTCCCGCATGCAAGGATTTTTGAAATTAGACAGTGGTCCACATGAAATTGGGCCTAGGACCGCATGAGGGCCTAGGGCCACAGATTACCCACTCCTGTGTAAAATCACTCAGCATTCAAAATAAATACACCATTACAAGGCAATATTGCGCCAAATAAGCTACTGAAAGCAGTATCTAGAATGAAATAGAGGGTAGCACTGGGAGAGGAGGTTTCGGACCCGTGGCCACTCACTTGTGGGGTGCCACAGGGTTCCATCCTCTCCCCGATGCTATTTACTATCTATGTGAAGCCGCTGGGGGCTATCATCAGGAGGTTTGGGGTGCGGTGTCATCAATATGCGGATGACACGCAGCTCTACCTCTCGTTCAAATCTTCACCAAGGTTGGCCGTAGAATCCCTGTCCAAATGTCTGGAGACGGTGAGTGGCTGGATGGGGAGGAATAAGCTGAAGCTGAACCCTGACAAGACCGAGGTACTTTTGGTAGGAGACAAGAGGAGGTTGGGGGATGTTGACCTGGTGTTGAATGGGGTACGGCTACCCTTGAAAGACCAGGTCCACAGCCTGGGGGTCATTTTGGACTCCCAGCTGTCCATGGAGGCTCAGGTGTCAGCTGTGAGCCGGACAGCGCTGTATCAACGCCATCTGATACGGCGGCTGCGCCCCTTCCTTCCCGACCATCTGCTCCCATCGGTAGTATGTGCCCTGGTCTCCTGTCGTTTAGACTACTGTAATGCGCTCTACGTGGGGTTACCCTTGAAGACGGTTCGGAAGCTGCAGCTGGTACAAAATGCGGCGGCTCACCTGATTAAAGGCAGCCGCCGGCGAGATCACATCATTCCAGTGCTGAAGGAGTTGCACTGGTTACCAGTTGTTTTCCGGGCCAAATTCAAGGTGTTGGTTTTGACCTTTAAAACCCTATATGGTTCCGGCCCAGCCTATCTTAAGGAGCGCCTCCAGCAGCACCAGACAGGCCGCTTAACAAGATCAGCCTCGGATGGCCTTCTCTGTGTCCCATCAGCCAGGACAGCTAGACTGGTGGGGACGAGGGAGAGGGCCTTTTCTGTGGTGGCCTCCACTCTGTGGAACTCCCTCCCTAGGGAACTCCGTCATGCCCCCTCTTTAATGAGCTTCCGTCGTGCATTAAAAACGTGGTTGTTCAGGCAGGCATTTGGGGTGGGTTAGGGTATTTTAGAAAATGTTTTTATTGTAGAATTTTATTGTTTTAAACTGTTTTATTGTATGCTGTACATCGCCCAGAGTGGCTGGGTGACCAGCCAGATGGGCGATTAATAAATTTAATAATAATAATAATAATAATAATATTGCTCAATATTTGAGTGCCATAGCCTGCAGTTTATAGACTTTTCATATGCAGGATTTTATCTAAAATTTGATTTATGCTTCAGGTCTGCATATGCAAGCCATTGGTTATAAGATAGAAGGGAATGGTGCTCCTCCCTTCCTGTTGCATCCAGTAACCAACTGAAGTAGATGAAACAGACAAGCTAGACAAGAGTGATTTTCTGGTCCAATTTTGAAAATTAATTTAACAAAACTGAATGTTTTAGGGTTATAGTTATGGTAACACTTTTTATCCCACTGACAAAGACCCTTGGGCTTGCAATGCATCTGGGACAGCTTGATGTATATTAGCATAAGCTACTATACGATTACTTCAAATCATAGAACTATAGAATCATATAATAGTAGGATTGGAAGGGGCCTACAAGGCCATCTAGTCCAACTCCCTTCTCAATGCAGGAATCCAAGTCAAAGCATCCCTGACAGATGGCTGTCCAGCCTCGTCTTGAATGCCTCCAGTGTGGGAGAGCCCTCACCTCCCTAGGTAACTGGTTCCATTGTCGTATTGCTCTAACAGGAAATTTTTCCTGATGTTCAGCCAGAATCTGGCTTCTTGTAACTTGAGCCCAGTATTCCGTGTCCTGCACTCGGGGATGATCGAGAAGAGAGCCTGGCCTTCCTCTCTGTCACAGCCTTTCAATTACTTGAAGAGCGCTATCATATCTCCCCCTCAGTCTTCTCTTCTCAAGGCTAAACATGCCCACTTCTTTCAGTTTCTCCTCACAGGGCTTTGTTTCCAGTCCCCTGATCATCTTTGCTGCCCTCCTCTGAACCTCTCCAGTTTGTCTGCATCCTTCTTCAAGTGTGGTGCCCAGAACTGGACACAGTACTCCAGATGAGGCCTAACCAGTGCTGAGTAGAGGGGAACTAGTACTTCACGTGATTTGGAAGCTATACTATTAATGCAGCCCAAAATAGCATTTGCCTTTTTTGCAGCCACATCACACTGTTGGCTCATATTCAGCTTGTGATCTACAACAATTCCAAGATCCTTCTCACTTGTAGTATTGTTGAGCCAAGTATCCCCCATCTTGTAACTGTGTTTTGGTTTCTTTTTCCTAGGGGCAGAATTTGGCATTTATCCCTATTAAATGTCATTCTGTTGTTTTCTGCCCAGTGCTGCAGTCTATCAAGAACACTTTGAATTTTGTTTCTGTCTTCCAAGGTATTAGCTATTAGGGATAGGCGGATTCCCTGCCTGTCATTCCAGCTGGGAGTCCACCCTTGGGGGGAAGCGATCCATTCCTCCCCCCGGAATCCTCTTCGGCCGGCTCCGCTCCGCAGCAATTCTGTGGAGCCGCCAGCCGGCTCCAAAACGCCAGCGATATGGCTGCCATTGCCGTATCACTGGCTGAGGGGGATTGACTGGGGATGCAAATGGCGTTCAATATGCCATTTGCAGCCGTAAAGGTCTTAGTTTAAGGTAAATGCAGCCATAAATGGCTGCATTTAGCGTAAACTAAGACCTTTACAACTGTAAATGGCGTACTGGATGCCATTTGCGTCCCTGCTTTTTTTTCATGTGATAGAAATACTTTGAGAGGAGCTGCATCATCGCATGAAAAAACAGGGCCACAAATAGCGTAGTGGACTATTTTTATAGTGGACCCTGCTATTTTCGTTATATTGTTAACCTAACACACTGATGTTCAAACTGTGTTCTGGGGAAAGAATGGGCACCTCCAAAACGTCAGGGGTTGCTCAGCATGATCAATAATAATAACCAGCAAGCTTCCCTGCAGGAAATGTTACCCAGCTCTATTAATCTTCCCCTGCATTGCCTAGCCACAGAAGAGAGTTGGAGTAGGGTCCACTCTCAAGTCACATGAAGCAGCCTGTGTGTGGCATGAACATTTATTTATGATATGGTGCCATCCATGAACATGGCACATTGGAAAGAATGAAAGGACAGGTCCTTGCTCCCCAAGGAGCTTACAATCTAGAAAACGACATAAGGGAGGCAACAAATGGGAGGGCAATGGAGCCAGGGGTAAAGAACATGCCATTATTTTAGTTGCATGCCCAGCAGGGTATTTAGAATGGTGTGAACACCTCCCAGCATCCCCTGCAAGTAGCATACAGGGATTCCGTAGGAGAGGTGAAGAAGGGATGTGAAAAGGTTCCGTGAAGCGAAAACACCTGAAAAACTCTGATTTCTATGTGCACTGTACAAAGGCTGTGTTCCCTGTGGAATCATGTGAGCTGTTATGAATTGCAGGCAGAGTTAGAACATACAGGCAGAACATACACACACACACACACACACACACACACACACAGGCAGAATTGACTATGAAACCTGAGCCCACCTATGTGATGTCTATAATGAGTAGCTCAGGCTCCCCGAAACTCATCAAAGACTATCATCCTTTTTTGTCTCCAGAGGGAAAGCTCCATATGTTCTTATGGCGCTCCCACCATCCAACTGCCAGTACTGCAAGCGAGTGATGGATGTGGGTGGAACGTTCCCTGGGACCCCAAAATAAAGCTGCCTGTGCCCTTCTACTTTCAGCACAATTTCCCATCCACCCCAATCCATGCCCCCATGTCTCCTCAGCTGTAGGTCCATTTGCCTATATGCAGATGCTTCTGGGCCTTCTCATCAGTCATTTTATCTCGCTGAATTCCTCTGCTGAACTTTCACGTCTATGGCCTCTTGCAGTTCCTTAGTTCTTCAATAGCCTTGTTTTTCAGAAGCATCGTGTTTCTCCCACCGCATCCCACCAAGGCAGTACCTAGTCCACTGAGTGGGACATTCTACTTTTCATGACTGAAGAGATATTTCACCTGAAATGACTATAAAGCTGTTTGAAATCTGTGGATGGAAACCTTTCTGTCCAATCAAATGAGATGTTTGAATGCTCGTGAAAGGGGTCCTGGAGAAACATACACTTAAACCTTTATTGGTAACAACAGTGTAGTTACACTCTTTTTATAACGAGAAGATCTCTGTACACATAACATCCATTCCAACATTGCTGTAGGTAGCCCACTGCTGGAAGAGTAGGCATTTAACTAAAATATTGGGGGCTGGTTACTTTCAGAGGTATCTGAACCCACAAACACTGCCAGACTTCACGTAGTCCAACTTTCAATGGCAAAATTCTTAACACTGAGGATTTGTGAGGTATTGGTAACAGTATTTACAAACAAATATTTACAAACATATGTATATATACACATACATTCCTTTTCAAAGGCTCAGAAATTACACACACAGTTACAGTGCAATCCTATACATATCCATTCAGAAGTAAGGCCTGTTGAATTCAATGGGGCTTAATCCCACATATAGCAGGGGTGGGCAACCGGTGGCCCTTGGGCTAGTGTCATGGGACCCTTGGCTTACTTTCAAAAGCCCTCTGCATGTGATCAGTTCAGGCCTGTGGCAAAAGCGATCTGTCCCTTCCCTGCCAGCCTGCTGGGTGCAAAGGAAGAAGGAGAGGGAAAAGGGGCCAGAGAAGGAGAGAGAGAGAGATTGAGACTGAGAAAAGGGGTGACCCACTGACTTTTTCTCTGGTCCTACTCACTGCTGACTTTGGTGCCACCCACATGTAGCCCACGATAGATTATCCATGAAGGAATGCGACCTTTAGGGGTTGCCCACCTCTGAGGTATAGGATTGCAACAGCAATCTCACAACTTATCTTCTAAACACAAATTAAATTTGCATGAATTACATTATAAGCCTAAATTACATATAGTGTATATAATGTATGGTTTTACAACAAGAATAATGAAAAGCTGGTCCCTAAAAGGGTCATCAGAAGTTTTCTCATTTGCTTCAATGAGGTCACTACTTCACCCTATTGTTGCATATCTAGGGCTACTGATGAAGAAAATATCAGTGTCGTAATATGTGATTCAAGCCATGTTGGCACAAATTCACTAACAAAATCAGATGTCTGTTTAAACAGAGACAACCTGCTAGGCATTTTTAAATATATGTGTTATCGTAGAATTACTTCCCAACTGACTATAAATGGAATTACTGTAAAACTAATTAGATATAGATTTGAATAACATCTTTGTTTGTTTTTTAAGTTTGACTACACCCGATTTAGATGCACTCCTGCTTTACACACACAAAAGGAAAATCAGGATTAATGTCCAAAAGTGCAGTTATGCGGAAACTTTGTATGGAAAGTGATCAACAAGCAATAATGTAGACCAGCCTTCCCCCACCTGATTCCCTCCAGATGTGTTGGACTACAACTCCCATAATTCCCAGCCAGCATGGCCATGCTGGCTGGGAATTATGGGAGTTGTCGTTCAACACATCTGGAGAGCACTAGGCTGGGGAAGGCTGTGCTGGCTAATGGTAAGAGCAATTCAAACGAAGTACCTCATACATTATTGTTCCTAATGAGACTCTTCGGAGTTACTATTAAGTATCTGAAATGCTACTACTAGGTATTTATCTCCTAGGAGTTTGGAGTTACTACTCCAAGGTGTCTGGACTGCTGAACTGTCATTTTCCCTTTAAGAGCAATCTCCCTCTCTTTTTGTATGATGCAGTGTGCATTCCTTTAATTTCTGTCATTCATCTCAGCCAGTGACATGTAAGGATGTAGGATATGTCTTTGTTGTTGGAGGCTGTGCCTTTAACATGCCCATCTAAAAAACCCAAATGGGCAGGTTTTCTTTGGACATTTCCTTACTTTCAGTGGTTGCAATCCAAAACAGAGTTAAGCTCACGTTAAACCCACAGAAATCAGTGTGCTTAACTCTGTGCTGTGGTCACTGCGCAGTGGCTTTGACTCCCTGCTGTGGAAGGACTGCTAGTGAAAGATCTGTGTGAAAGCAAACAGTAATGCAACAGCAGAGCTGTCTTTTGGGAAATGTCTGAAACACTGGTTCTTTAGGTCTTTATCTGATTACTCTGTAGCCCATTCCTGCCCACAGTTGGAACATGATTTCCAAAGGCATTTTGCAAACTGGAATCAGCCTTGGGAATGTGCATTCTGTCATCCCATCTCCAACACAAATTCCCCTTCCTTTCCATTGTTTTTCTTTTTCTTCCTTCTTAAACATAGTCTAGTATCATGTCCATACTGATGCTAACCAGTTTCCTTCTTAGCCAGGGTTTACAAACCAACTTCAAGCTCTGGTTTCAAATACTGGTTAAGTTGGAAATCATGGGTAGCATTACCCATGGTTAATTGTGGTGCAGATGTAACACTAAACCAGGCACAGCCAACCTGGTGCTCTCCAGATGTTTTGGACGACGACTCCCATAACCTCTGACAATTGGCCATACTAGCAAGGCCTAGTGGGAGTTGCAGTGCAAAACATCTGGAGAGTACCAGGTTGCCTGTGCCTGTACTAAACCATAGCTAAGGCAAACAAGGGGAGGGATTTGTTCTGGAGAGCGCAAGGAGAAGGGAAGGGAAGTAGCATGCAGCCCTGAGGCTGACTCCCACTTTGCAAACCATTGTTTACAGGGAGCCGGCATGACATTTCCACCAGGCCTGCATCTCTTGTATGCTGATAACAGTGCTTACCAGGGAGATCAGAAGAGGAGACATCTAGCCTAGAGGTCTTGTCCTGGAATGAGCTCCTCATCATATGCTAGAGAGTCTTCTTCTTGGTATTGTGGGCCCTGCTATGTTCGTGGGCCATATTTCCCCTCTTATCTCCCTATATCCAGATGCCTGGAAATGGCAGCTACCATTCACCCAGTTTTGCTCGCCCTTCGCATTACCAGCATCGGTGTTGGAAACCGGAGGGGTCGCGCTCTTAGAGTCCAAAGAACCTTGGTTGACACTGAGGCTCCCTGCGCTCTTGGATGAATAGTTGTAAAGCATTTTCAGGAAGGCCGATTTGGTATTTGCCTCCTGCTTATACAGGATGATATAGCACTTTGGGAAGAATGTACAGCACAGGATCCCATAGTTGGATATTAAAATGACAATGATTTCAACGGCTGGCAAGTACTTGCCGAAAGTAGTTGTGTAAACAGGGATAAAGATAATCCAGGCAATGAAGTAGATGAGCATGCCAAAGGTGATGAATTTGGCTTCATTGTAGTTCTCGGGGAGCTTCCTGCCTTTAAAGGCACATATAAAGCATATGAAGGCCAAAAGTGCTATATATCCTAACATGATCCCCAAGGCCACAGCCGAACCCTCGTTGCATTCCAGGATAATAACTCTCCGGATGGAGAAGTTCTCCTCGAGAAAAGGGCTTCTCGCTGTTATCCAGACTGCACAGATCAAGACCTGTATCCCAGTGCAAAATGACACGATGGGAACAGGTCTGTAGAGGCCCTTCAGTAATTTTTGTAACTTGGGATCAAAACTGAAGGCCAGCAAAATTTTCAGGGACTTAATCAAAATGCACGAAACGCAAAGGGCAAAGCTGATGCCAAAGAGAGCTTGCCGGGTTTTACATTTGTATGGTTTGGGTTTGCCAATGAAAAAACCCGTGCTGACAAAAGTGAGGAAGTGACAGAGGAGGATAACATAGCATACAGTTAAGCCACCTGATGCCTTTACAACAGGAGTGTCCACGTTTCTAGTAAATATTATGATAATGGCACAAATCAACACAATTCCAAGAGCAGAGAGAACCAGTAACAAAACAGCAAACCAGTCATTCCAGTTGAGGTACTGAACCATCTTCCTGTAGCAGGTTGAACTGTTCACAGGAGCCCAGTGGGTTCTGTTGTTGCACAAAATGCAGTAATCCATATCTATACATAGAGAAACAGAGATTTCTTGAAAATTAGCTCTTATCAGTGGTATAAGTCTTATTCACCAGCTTAGGGAAATTTAATCCGCAATCTTGATCCATTATAATAAGCCGGGGGGGGGGGGCATTTTTGGCTTTAAGGAACAACAATAATAATAATAATATAATCATATGTTTTAACTGCTCAATAGCATAGCTTTCTGAGCAATTTACAATAACACTTTAAACACAGCAATAATACAATCATACAAAACTATTATATCCAATATATAGGCAAGAATTTAAACCAACATTTCTTAAAGTTAGCAGCTAGAATTCAAGCAAAAGCCCTCTGAAATAAACATGATGGTTGCTATTTCCTCACCCTCTGACTTCTACCCAGCCTATCCCCTTCTCCCTGGCTATATCCTGAGGAGTAGAAAGGAATCCAGCATCCGTTCATAAGCACATGTTTGTCTTGCAATATTTCCCCCTTTCTTCATCCCAGAAGCAAGTTTGTCTAGCAATCATTACATGACCCACATGGCCTAATTTGAATGTCTGCAGACCCCTCCTCCACCCCCACCCCCACCCCCACCCAATTCCATCTTTGGATTCTGAACATGCAGACAATGTGACTTCACCGTCAAGTCAGATTTTGTCCCCCAGCTTTCCCCCCACCCCCAGCACTGCCAACCTGCTTTATATAACATCTTGCCTGATGAAGAGAAAACTAGAGATCTGGAAATCTTGAAAGCGTGCACATTTTTGTGATCCTTTGCTTGGTCTAATAAAGGTATTACACTGATATGGGTTTTGGAATGTTATTTCTTTTTATTGTTATGTATTTTAAAGGCAAATGTTCTGCTCTTCTAAAACTTTGATTAATTTTCATATGTGGATTCCGCACCTGACTGATTAGTGTAGTAGTTTTCAGGGCAACTTATACACTCATAGCAACAGGTATGTGGGCTTGCGGAAACTTTCTTCACCTGTCCCGGGCTGCATTTCCTGGAGCATTTGGACTGAACATTCTGCAAGGTCAAAGAGACAAAACCTCAAGTCCCAACCATAATCAATTCCTAATTACAGCTTCCATTTTAAAATAATAAACAATGTTATTCTGTCATCCAATCCCATTAGTTTAAATAATCAAACAACATAAGTTGCCAGACTATTTGTCCATCTATTTAGCCCAATATTGAGTTGCATCCAATGTTAGTCCAACTTAGAGACAAACAAAACCTGAAGCCCAAACCCTAATCAATTACTAATTGCATCTTCCAATGCAAAACTAACATAAAATTAAAAACTAGTTAAAACAGCATCAAAATAAACAAAAAGCAGCAACAGTAGTGCCCAACGTCTAAAAAGCATTAAATCATGTTTTTACGACTGAAATGCCTTAAATAAAGAAATCTTCACCTGGCACAACCCCCCATTCCTACCATGATGTAGGAATAGGTGAGCCGCTCTGGGGTAGTCATTCCACAACTGGGGTACCACCACTGAGAAGGCCCTCTCCTTAGAGCTCTACCATTAAGTTATGGTCCCTTCCAGCCACACCTTTGGGGCAACGCTTAAATCTGTTTTTAAATTTGTACCTGTGCTGTGATACATTTACATTGTCTAATGTGAGTAGTATCCTCCTTGCATAATATTTTGGTTGAAATGTATGCCTCTGGTGTAAATATTAGATACAATGCATTGGGCACAAACTAAGGAACATTTTATATGCTTTATGTTAGAGACAAACCAAAGTGTTGGATCCAGGCTAAGTTAGTTGAGTGTAGGTTCCTTTGAAATCAATCAGACATGATGTAAGTTAAGTCCCACTGATCTCAATAGGAATTAAATTCAGCTAACTAACCCATAGTTTTTTGGTAAAGAGATGAAGGTCTTGGATGATACCGATTATCTGAATCTGTTCCAGTCTGGTGTCTGTCCTGGTTTTGGGGGACAAATACAGCCTTTGTCACCTTGGTGGGTGATTTTCATCAGGGAATGGACAGGGGGACTGCAACCCTAGTTCTCCTGAACATCTCAATAGTCTTCAATACCATCTACCATGGTATTGTTCTGGGATGTATTGCCATGATAGGACGGGGCTGGGGGAGGGGCTGGTATTACCATGGCTTCAGTTCCTTCTGGAGGGACATGCCCAGAAGGTGGTGCTGGGGAACTCCTATTCCACCCCATGGTCTTTGTCCTGCACTCTTTTTAACATATACATGAATATGTATACATGAGGGCACTGGGAGAAATCATCTGGAGGTTTGGGCTAAAGTGTCAGCAATACGCAGATGATACACAGCTCTACCTTACTTTTCCTCCAACTAGTCCCAGGGCGGCTGTGGAAATCCTGAACAGATGTCTGGAGGTAGTTTTGGGATGGATGACGGCAAGCAAGCTAAGGCTTCCTTCAGATAAGACAGAAGTACTGAGGTGGAGAAACTAGTTGATCTGGATGGAGATATGAGATCAGTGTTGTATGGGACTGCACTCCCCCTGAAGGGCCGTATGCATAACTTGGGAGACCTCCTGGACTCAGTTCTATCTATGAAAACAATAGATCACCTTTGGTGTAAGTCCCATTGGATTTACTTATGTGCCTCCAAATACCTTTAGATTCATGAACTCGATTTCATCTTCCTCATCTGCAAAGATGAAGTCATCTTTCTCTAGATCATACTCTGCCATGTTGGTAATCACCATCCGTCCATCGATTTCCTTCCAGAGTAGAACATCATAGCCCGTGGTAATGTCTCCTTGAGAGTCGAAATAGACTTCCCGTTCATTATCAGTGAACCGTATTTCTTTAAGTTCTTCAAGCAACTGCAGCGATGAAAGCAAACAGTGATGAAAACAGTGGCACTTCCAGAAGATGAACACTGTACACTTGCATTTACAGACCAATGTAATTTCAGTGTTCAGGATTTCTATGGTTACAGATAAGACAGAAATGCTTATTGAAGCCACTGCACTCATGGTATTGTCTGGACAACTTGAATTGCATCATTTTGAAGAAAATATTGCTGATAGAAATGGAAATGACAAAGGCTTTCTTTCTATAATGACTTGTTCTGAAGAGACCTTGATCTGGTTGGTCTCATCCAGTGCTAATGTAGATTTGGGCCTAGGGTCATGTCTGAACCCCTTTCTAGCTCAGGTTCATATCCATTATGAGCATGAGTAGCAGACCCAAGAATCACTTGTGAATGTGCTTCCCCATTAATTCATTATAGCTTGGGGGGGGGGGAAATTAAGGGAAATTCTCAGAGAAATTCAAATTTACCTCCAAAAGGTCAAATTCACATTCTCTTTATTTGACCCACCCCTTACATTCCCACTAATGGATCTTGATGGATTTGATCAAGTCATTTATTATGGATCCCACCCTTCCTCTAAGAAGCTCTGAGTGGCATACATGGTCCTCCTTCCACTATTTTAGTCTAACAATACCTTTGCAAACTAGGTTAGACCCAGAGATAGTGACTGACCCAAGATCACCCACTTGGAGCTTCATGGCCGAGGAGAAATTTGAGACCAGGTCTCCCCAGTCTTTGTCCAACGCTCTAGCCCAGCCTTGCCCAACCTGGTGCCCTCCAGATGTGTGAACCCCCATCATTGGCTAGTAGCCAATGGTCATGTTGGCTGAAAACAATGGGAGATGCAGTCCCACACAGCTGAAGGGCACCAGTGCACCACATGTGCTGTTTTTTGGGGGGGAGGGAGTAATACATTGTCAAATTGTTGAATGTTTGCATCTAGCAGTCTAATGTTATTGCCTTAAAATTAATTAAGAAGACTTCAAGATGTATTTTTAACAGTTTCCCGAAATCTAATTTCATAAACATCTTTTTTTAAAAAAACAAAAACCCAACAAATTCAAACTGAAAAATCTGAATTCCAAATGTTTACAAAATTGCAAATGTGTGAGATTTCATTTCACCGGTACTGAAAATGTTACAGAATTGCTTTATATTATTATTAATTAGATTTGTATAATGCCCAACTGGTCAAGTACATTGGCCCGTTGGGCAGTATACACATCTAATTAATAATATAAAATAATTTATAATTTACAATCATAAAACCCAAAGCAACAACAACAAAACAACAATAAAAGTATCAGTATAACACCATATTAAACATTTTAAACATTTAAAAAATTAAATATTAAAAAATACCTTAGAATCACCAACACCGGGCTTTGACCTACCGATTCCCACATAATACTAACACACGGTTAGTTCTAGTTGCCCAGAAGACACATATTCAACTATGGGTAATATTTTATCTCTCAGAGGTCAGTGGAGAAGCAAAGGCACGATTCTCAGATTTGCTATTTTGCACACATAACATAATATGAAAATTGGTCTTCATACAAAAGCAAAAGTTTGGGATGAATCTTTGCTCATGTAGACCCATGCACCTGCCATAAGGTTTTTGCTTACAAGTAGGAGCAGCATAGATAGTATAGATAGTATAGTGGAATATCTAAGCATACCAAAGTTTGGTTCTATAGGCCTAGTTGAAGATTGGTTCTATAGGCCTACTTGAGCTATAGCGTATTTCAGGAAGTGGTTATTAATTAAAAGGGTCATGTTGATGTGGAGAAAGAAAGAAGTACAAGGGAATAGCTTGTGGTGGTTGTTCCAGCTAACTAACAGACAAACGGTAAGGTACAGCCACAGGATGCTTGGGGAGAAGTTGAGGACTTTCTGGAGAATTTTTGAATAAACAAGATGTAATTGGTGACGCTAGCAGGTGAGTGGTATTTAGTTTTAGCGGAAGGGGCTCAAAACATATTAGTTTCCACGTATGGCAATCGGCATAATAACTGCCATAGGAGTAATGGTATAAAAGGCAGTTTTGCCTTCCATCCAGCCTCGGAGAGTACTTCTGTGTGTTCCTTTGAATTGGTTTTGGGAGACAGAGCCTCCCCTCTGAGGACAGCCACTTCTCCTGGCCTGTGCCAAATTTATCAGACAGGGAATGGGAACCTGTCTAAGGTGAACAAATGCAACAAAGGCAAGAGAGCTCTGTCCTGTAGAAAATCTGGCAAGTCTTAACAAAACTGCCTGCATTTGTTTTCAGACTCCACATAAAGCTCACTAAGGGAGAGTTCATGTATCATATTGCCTCACTGGATGACTGCAGTATCAAATGAAATTATGTATTTGTGAAATGGATGACTCACTACAGACACGCTATTCCTATCACTTCAGACACAATGTTCCCCAATGAAAGCAGTTCACGGGCAACGCTGCGAGTCATTGAATGACAAAACACTGGTTAACGTACGTGAATATGCGAAGCAGCTCAGCATTGACAGATTTCAAGTTTTGGCTAAAATGGCATAAATGAGTGCAAATCCAATAACATAAATGAGAACATAAATGTTACCTTATCGGATCAGCCCAAAGGTCTGTTTAGTCCTTTTCAAGGACTGCTCTTTCAAAGAGCAGATAGCCCATTAAAAGCATCTGAAGAGGTTTGCTGGATCAGAAGAAAGGGCCACCTAGTCCAGAATCCTGTTTTTAGGTGTGGCCAGCAAGATGCCTCCAGGGTGGAAGCTTACAAGCAGGCCATGGAGGCAACAACCTTCCTCTGTTTTCTATGCCCCAACAACTGATATTCAGCAATATATCCATTAAACTATGATGGATAACAAGTGGGACCAGCAACAAAATGTCTGCAGTGTAGAGCGCTCCTGCTTAGGGTTCCAGCCAGCCATGCCCTCTTCCGGGATATTCCATCCATTCCCCTTCCCCCTACAATAGACACTCAGCATTCCATAGTAACCAAACACATTCAGTCCCCATTGGGCTGTATTGGGCTTGTTTCTTTGTTTTTGTTTTGCCCTAAAGATTTTTTTTCTAAGGATTCCTCTGATCATGCCTCCATCTTGTTTTTCAGTGGCCCTGGTTTGGCTGCAATCGTTGCCAGCACTCACCAGCTGAGTTCACTGTTAGAGGGAGAGACAGCCTTTGATATCTTCATTCTCCATTAATCTGTCTTAAGGCTTTTATAAAGCCATCTAAATCAGTGCTGATCACGACAACTTGTGCAAGTGAATTCCTTAAGTTCACCATCTTAACTGGTGAACACCATCTTAACTCCACCATCATTATCATCAGTTAATTATGCATTATGTGAAGAAATATGTTTTTTGTCGATCCTGAAACAGTTGTCAATCAACTTCATTGGATAACCCCAATGAAATTCTACCATTCTGGAAAGGGAGAAAAATTTCTATCCACTTTCTCCACACTATGCATAATTTTATAAACCTCTATCGTGTCCTCTAAACTCTTTGGCCTTTCCTCATAGGGATGATGCTCTAACTCTTTATAATTTTGGCTGCCCTTTTCTTCCAGCTTTACAGTATCCTTTTTGGCATGCCTCTAGAAATTCACAAGCAGGTCATGAAGGTCTGTGATTGTTGTTGATGTTGTTTGTCTCAAGCATCAGAAATATACTGCCTCTAAATATGGAGGTTCCATTTAGACAGCATGATTAAAAGCGGTGATACAGTGAATAATCCCATTCACTTGCAGCAGAATGATAAGCAAATTTCCTGAGAAGGGACAGAGGAATCCTGACCCCCAGATCCACTGGCTGGAGAGGGTTAGGAGGAGACAGAGAAGATCTTCACTGGTGGGGAACCCATCTGCTGCAGAGGCCCCTGGAATTGCCCCCAGAATCCTCTGTGGGTGATCTACCATTCATGGTAGCTGGCACTGGAACCCCAAATAGGATGTTCTGGGGGCATGGCAGGAGCAGGATGGAGGCGGCCTTGGATCTGCTGGATCCAGAGCCCGTTCATTTGGTGGAGAGGCCCCAGAATTGCCCACGCATGCCAGCCTGCAGCTTGCATAACCAGTCCCCCCATTGTAATCTAGAAAAAACCACAAGCATGTAGGACAGGGAAGTGAAACCCTGCCCTCCACACTTCCCACATATAGGGATATGGTGTCATATGAGCTCTCCTCCGCTCTGTCCCGGAGCATGCTCAAGTTCATGTCAGGACGTTTTAAGCTGTCAGGACTTTGGATGATCTGCCACTTTGTACCCTCCCCCATCCCCCACTTAGGATCACTCTGTATGTCCCACTGAGTGGAAAGGAACTTACTCCCTAGGAAATGTGCTCAAGACTGTAGTCCTAAGCCGCAATCTAAAACAGCCCAAGAATGGGCAGGGCAGAATTGCGTGTGCAGCTATTTGGAAACCTTTTCTGCAGCTGATTGCCCAGTGGACCTGGCAAACTGTTTTCCATTTCAAACTGGATGACTGTCTACAGCTGGATGACTGTCTACAGCAGCCTTTCCCAACCTGGTGCCCTCCAGATGTGTTAGACTACGACTCCAAGCATCCCCCAGTCAGCCCTGCTGGGAGCTGTAGTACAACTCCTCTGGAGGGCACCAGGATGGGGAAAGCTGGTCTACAGTAAACATTTCCCAAACTTGTTTGGATACACACATTCACTTATATCTCCAATGTGCATTGACTGCCTAGGATTGTGACCATAGTGTTTACACACACATACACACACACACTTAAACAACAACAAAGATCTTTCTTCGGTGACAGAAGGTCAAAGAAAGATAGAGGGTCACATGTGGTCAGGGAGCTTCAGTGTTTGCTTAAAAAAAACATGTTCACAGAAAAGTACAGAAGAGAATATTTATGCATTAAAAGGTCAATTCCAGTTTAGTTGCCTGATCTCTGCCCCCTCCCACCCAACCCCTAGCCCTCCAATTCTGTGTCTTTCCTAATTGATGGGAAAATAAATGGCTTGCAAGCAGTTATAGTTCACCCATCTCAAAGGCACAAAGCTTCAGTTCACTCTTGGGCAAAATTATGGTTTCGTTACCTTCAACTTCTAGTGTAAAGTTGAGGCTCAAGGGAAGCCAGCTGACGCCTCACTGAGTGGGATGACACTGTGGAGGAGTGACCAGCAATGCCTTTTCCCTCTCTGAAAGGCTTTCTCCAGAAGAACATTATGCCGGCTTGCTAGGAGATGGTTAGGTATTATGCTAGTGGTGGCTATATATTAACTAAGTAAACAGACAAATTATTTAGAGTCAGCATAGCCAAGTGCTTGCATGAAAATTAGTTTCATTTAAATTGCTTGAGGAACCTGGGTATATATGCTAATAATCAGCTTTTGACAATCTCAAGGGTCTCTGCCATTGAAGAACCACCTTAGTCCTTCACTCTTTCACCTTTTGAAAAATTCACATTTGGTGTCTTTGTGTCATGTATGCCTTGGAACTCTTTAGCTAGGTGAAAGTGCAGCAACACGGTAGATTTAAGCTGAAGAGCAGATCTGCGATACTATACAATGCTGAGGGACAAAGTTATACATAGGTAATTTGCATTGGGAAGTGTTATTTTCTGAGGGGTGAGTTGTGGAGCTAGGCAATCTCTTTAAAAAACTTATCAGCACCCTCACCATAATATAATACCCAGAATTCTTTGGGGAAAGTCATGACAGTTAATTTTTCATACAACTAATATAAGTGTTGTTGTGATGTGTTTTGGCTGTTGTCTGGATTGTCAGGAAAAGCCTCAGCCAGAAGAACAGAGTTAGTTTTGTTATTAAATGTACATTAGACCAAAATACTCAAATTAATCCCTCCCACTGGCTTCTGTCACCTGGAAGGAGTGCCATTTCCCCTCTCCCCTGATCACCCTCAACTTCTGCTCCAGAGGGTTAGAGAACCATCTGGGGCAGGTTTGGGTACTTCAGGGGAAGATAGGAGTGGAAAGTCCTGTTTGTATGAGCAGAAGTCTGCTTGCACAATGTTATATTTTGCCCAGTGATCACCATAATATGGTCAGGTACCTTTCAGCACTACAGCAATATCTGGTCCCAGACTCCACTAGGAGTCAAGTGACTCACCAGCATTGAGGAAGACTCAGATACCCAGACATTTGGCATACACTATACTACAACATGCAGTATCAACATTACCACAAAAGAAGTAATTTAATAGTGTCAAACATTGGCTGAAAAGGTTTTAAGAGGGAAAAATACCCAAAGAAACCCCTTGGTTGTTTATCAGCCCTGTAGGCAAAAGACCCAATGTTTCTTAGTGCTGGCTGTACCTGGATTTGTACTTGGGAGATATGATCCGAATCCTTTTGTAGTTTTGTATTCATTGTGTGTAGACTTGGGTGCATCACTTTCTCTCAGCCTCAGCTCTCCCATGAATAAAAGTAGAAATAATAGTTGCCCCCACCACTCCCAACAACCCCATTAGCTTCATAACTAGTGATATAATGCCTTTTTAAGGTTGTTATTAATGTTTTTCATTCCTGAGCAGATAGTTTGTCAATAAGAAGTTATAGTCCTTTTTAGTGGAGCCCACTTTTAATGTCAGAGGTTACATTTGTATAGGTTTCAGCTGGGATATTTTAATCTTGCTGGGACTTTTGGTAATGGTTTATATGATTTTGATATGTTTTATGTATAATATCATAAATTTGTTGGAAGCCATCCAGAGCAATGTAAATATCAGCATTGGTCAGTCAATACCCACTTGGCCACTAGCTTGTGTATAAGCTATAAGGCAGGAAGAAATGCAGAGAATGGGGGGAAATGCATGTAATGAACACAGAAGTATTATAAAACCCTACCTCCCATGGGGCGAAAGCATATGGGTCTTCACAGTTTCTGTTCTTGCACTGATTCCGAATGGCGTTTGCAATTGCATGTACTGCAAGCATTGTGCTATGGATAAATCCTGGTTCGATGTTGGCAATTAGAAATTCTTCCCTCCAAAGCTGGCTATTTGGTCTCGTGCAGTTTTGTGGTAATCTTTCAATAGAATAATTAGAAATGCACTTGCTCAGATCTTGATCATTTATATGTGAGCAGGTTGACATTAGGGTGGCGTATTCCCTTGAGAAAGTGTTGTTTCCAGTGGGGGTTGTATGTAGATTGCTCAAGAATTCATGGAAAGATGACATGTTGCCACTTTTGAACGTAAATCCAACCACTTTCCCCAGGCGACTGATATTTGGAATAGTGCTAATCTTGACAGCTGCTGACCAGTTATCACTTGCAATCCAGGTCTTATTTATGTTCCTCTCAATTGCTTTTCTGAAAAGTCTCATTACGTGGAATTGCCTCAGAAAGACAACAATGACATTTACCCTGGTTTCCTTGACAATCTTCTCAAGGGCTTGATTAATTTTGCCATGAATGGTGCTGTCTGAGAGATAAGCTGGCAACATTTCTTTAAACGCAATGCAGACGTTGTTTGCCACGGCCTGTAACCCAAAACTCTCCACAGCAAGGCGCCCAAAGTCATCGTCAGTGGCGATGATTCCAATCCAGTTCCATCCTGACCTGTGGATCAGTCGTGCCATGGCTTTTGTCTGATAGGAATCGCTAGGCACAGTGCGCAGAAAAGAAGGGAAGCGTACTTTATCACTAAGGATTTCTGCAGTTGATGCATGACTCACCTACGGAGGTGACAAAACAGTTCAGTTTACAGAAATTAAACTCTGAGAAGAGCACCAAGGGAACCGTGATTGTTCATCCTTTAAGGGCTGAGTTCTCAACAGCACCAAATCAGCATGAGCCCAACGCTGCTGAGAAGCCTAGATGACTCACTATACACAATCCTGGTGCATTATGAGCTAGTGTCCCTCCCTGGTGCTTTATTACTGAGATGCTCTGGTTCCTTTAGAGTGAAATGCACCGGGACTATTTACTGAATTCAAACAAACAAATAACCCTGCACATTGCTACAGGCTGCATTAGAAGCTACCTCAAATAGCCTGTTCCATGTATGAGCTACTATGGCCTTCTCCACCCTGGTGCTCTCCAGACGTTTTGGACTACAACTGTTATCAGCACCAGCCAGCATGGCCAATTGTTAGGGAACATGAGAATTCTAGTCCAAAACATCTGGAGGGCACCAGGTTGGGGAAGGCTGAACTGCTGCAACACATTTGTCTTTGGAAGGTCCCCCAATCCACTGTTACCATTCCAAGATGGGGATTGTCCAGCCACCCCATTGTTTTCAAGCCAAGTTCTCCTCCAAGTGCATACCAGAGGATTTCCTACAAATCGTGCACTGCTCCCCTTGTCTGCCCACAATATACTTGGTGGGGTGAATTCAAGAGAAGTTCCTTCCATGCTAAATGAAATTCACTTATATTTTAGGGGTGTTACTAAGACTTTGTATTTGCATGGAAGTAACAAAGAACTAAAGACAGATTGTCTCACTTTGTGATTAGGAAAATCTTGCTAGGTGAACAATGTAATTTTTTTTCAGTTTGAAAATCCTTAATCTGAGAGAAGATTTCTAACTCTGTTCCTTGGAATCCTGGGATTCCACTCTCAATTTGGGCAGGGTCATAGTGAGCCTAAACATGACAGACCAATTCCCTGCATGGCCCCTGGAACACATCCCAAAATCCTCTACAACACAAAGGGATTATCTGGCTGAGAAAGAGATGTGGAAAGAGTTACCTGAGGATAAGTCATCTGAAAAACATTCATTCTAATGAATGAAAGCTTCTGGGCTAATGCAGTGTTTTGTTTTTATGTAGGGACATCAGTTTAGATGGTGAGTCCCAACTATTCAAAATGCCATTTGAACTGTCACAACAATTTGCCTAATTTCTATTAAATGTAAGGGTTAGATTCACTCTACTACTTAAGGCTGAGGCACACATTACAGCTGCCAGGTGGAGAAAGTTGACTACATAGCAAGATGTCCTTGTACAGTGGCTCACCTTGCAGGTTGATGGAATTCTATCCATGTTTACTCAGAAGTAAGCCCTTCTTAGTAGGTAATAGGATAGCAGGCTGGACGACTTTTTCAAATCTGCCACAGAACTTTTCTAGGGGTTGTGCCATTTTTGTTGTGTGGGAAAGTCTCCTGATCTCCTGTTCTGCAACAGTGGGCTGTTGCATATAAACAGCTCAGTGCATGAGACAAACATGATGTGGAATGATTAAGGGCTTTTCCACATGAGGCATTTGTCATATGCTCATCAGCCCCTATTCACAGTTGTTTACAGTTGTGACCCTCCAGTTTTGCTTCTGTGTCTAAACAGCACTTTTTTTTACAGCAGGGAAAATGTGGGAAATTGTGGGAAATTGTAAAAGTGAAATTAGACATGTAACAGCCTCGTGTAGAAAAGCTCTTAGAGTAGCCTCCATGTGTGCAGGCTGAGATGTGTGCACCCCCCTTGAGAAACTTAAAACATTTTTATATTCACAAGTCTTTATATAGTTTTGTTTAGTCTTTAAATCCAGGGTGTTACATTTTTAAACTGTAATTTCCTGAAACACCAATAGCCACCAACTAAAGAAATGAAAACTTCTTTTCAAAATCAGCTGGCATGCTGATAACTGTAAATACGATATTAATATGTGGGGAAGTTGCATGTAAACCTTGCTTACTGCTAATCCCTACTTGTGTTTTTTTTTTTGCCTTTATGTGTGTTTGTTATCCTCTTTGGCAGCTTTGTGACCATGCTACATATTTTCTACATATAAGCTTTCAGTTTACAAGGAGTTTTTACATGGACAAATATTCAAACATGATAAACCCCTACTTGCAGTCTGACGTAGTACCACGTGCTTTTTATGCTTGTTTGGATTAGGTCTTTTCTACAAGGGTAATAACCCTCTTGGCATTCTAAAGACTGAGGTGCAATCCTATATCTCCTTACCTGGCAGTAAGCCCAACTGAACTCAGTGGGCTTACTTCTGAGTAGACATGTCTAGGATTGCACAGTAAATCTGCAATCCCATGCACATGAAAAAAAATATTAATGAAAATATATGCCACATAGAAATATAATAATCCAAAAGTAAGAATATTGTTAATTCTGTCTTTATAGTACTGTCCCTTTCCCAGGTTCAGGCTGTTGTCATAACAGCCAGCCCAGCTCACGCAGCTCCCAATTACTCACCCACTTAGACATTGCTAAATGTGGTCCTATGGTTGAAAAGGAGAATAACTTTTCAAAGTGACCTACCTGTGGTATTAGCTGCAAATTCAATATTCTTGCAACAGACATGGATACTTCTGAATAGGTGGCACCTATAACAGCTTTTACTCTGGGTGTATAGTCTGAATAGTTACATCTGAATTCGACTAGGTCTTTGGAAGCATTGAACTTGGACAGGAACCGCAGAGCGGCAGCCATCGCCCTGGTGACCTCAGCACAAGTGTCGTAGATTTCATACCCCAGTTTAATTCCAGGCAAGAGTGTAGAGTTGTTGATTATTTCAATAGCATGTACCATTGCAAGGCTCTGAAGAAACACTTGAACTTCAAAGCTGTCAAGAAACAGACAGGTCATTCATAGTTATTCCACTGGGCCACACATCTCACAGTACGGAATTAGCATGTATACTCCTTGTGTGCCTGCAGTGTACCTGAAGAGTCCCCTGTAACCTGTAAGGCGGAGAAGTACCTTGTTCCACAGCATATACTGCTGTGTGGAGCCAGGACCATTTGCAGCTTCTGCAAGATGTACACATATCTGGCACCTTTTTATCAACATTATTTGAACTTTCCTCCTATATAGGTTTTCTTGCACTTGCCCCACTTCTCCAAGTGGTTTGGAAGGTCCATGGGTGCAGTGTTTACCAAGGTTTGGCTTCTTTGGGAAGGAGGTCACTGGAGCTGACAGCATTTGGTAATATTTGAGTGTATTTACAAATTTACAGATTAATCTGGGCCTCCACCTATGCTCCAACACTCTAACACAGCCTCCTGCAATCTGGTGCCCTCCAGATATTTTGGACTTCATAAAAACAGCCATGCTGGATCAGAGCAAGGGTCCACCCAGTCATCATTCAGTTCACACAGTGGCTAAACAGCTGCCTGTAGGAAACCCACAAGTAAGATGTAATTGCAACAGCACCATCCTGCTTGTTTTCCCCAGCAACTGGTAAACTGCCTCAGATACTGGAGGTAGCATATAGCCATCATGACTAGTAGCTTCAACTCCTATCAGCCCCAGCTAGCATGGGCAATGTTCAGAAATGCTGGCAGTTGTAGTCCAAAACATCTGGAGGGCAGCAGGTTGGGGACAGCTGCTCTAACGTATATCCACTGCCCCACATGAGATCTCCAGAGAAAGTCAGGCATCATTATCCCAAAACACTGCTAGCTTACATGGTCCCAAAACTTAGGTTTCTGATTCTCTCCCTGACGGCTTCTATTGTTTTCCACTCACAGTGGACTCAACCCTTCCTCTGGACATGGGATGGGAAATATGGATGAGTCATCTTCTCTAACCATCTCCTAGTCTTCTTGGACCATTTAGTGGTAGCTTCCCTAAGCTAGATGTGATTTGCAACTTTGCCCTTGGCTATTAAGGAACCTTTTCAGTCATTCTGGTCCCATTAACTCTGTCCTGTCCAAATTCCCCAATCATCTCACAAAACCAGCCCCTTCTCAGTAACATGGTCTTCTCCAGACCTTTCTTAAAAGAATAATAGCTTTTCCTGTGAAAGACAGAAGTGAATAGGTTAAGAAAGACTTTAAAACACATACACAGTTAGCTAAATCAAAACACAAGATTACACAGCCATTTCCCCTTTCACCAAACAACCCTCCCTGCTCTTTTTTTTTTGCAGTTTTTATTCAAAAACCTCAATGTCTCATATAAAAGGCAAGGTCTCTTCAGGCCTCTATCCTCTTTCTTGGGGGGAAAAGCTATTTTTCGCTCAATCCAAACAGTTTAAGAGTTCCCATAACTTGGCAAATTCCTAAGATTATGAGTTTCACTAACATGTATAAGCAATGAGGGATGAGTTCCACTTTAGGTGTTTTCAGATACTTTTATTGTGCTATCACCCTGCCCCATACACAGAGTTTTATGGAAAGGGGGGTCCAGATGATATCCTTGTAACCCTCCCACGTTTTTCTAGCCTTTCTTCCACCTCTTTTATTCCCACAAAAATCCATTAAGGAGGAAAAGACAGAATAACTACACATGGCCTCTTGGCTGGGAACACTGGGAGACCTTGATGTAGAAGCACCATTTGTGACCTAATGCCCACATTACCGGAAAACATATTCACTTATGATTGGGAAACCTTAAGGAGTAGGCAACCTTTTTGGAGTCAGCGGTTGCACTGGCCCCAGCGGAAACCTTCGGGGCTGAATGAGTAGATGGGGCTGGTGGTGAGAGAGGTGTGGCAGTAGGTGAGGCCAGGACACATGGGCACACACCCACACACATCCATTCAGTGGGGCTGTTCACATGACACAACAGCCCACCATGAGGCTGTGGCATATGTGGGATGCATGCAGACACCATTCTGAATGTACAACCCCCAACCCTTGCGGGTTGTCATGTCGTGCGAGCCTGGCAAGTATGCGGTCTATTTTAGGGTGATCTGAGGGTTAAAGAGCCCTCACATAACCCACGCTCACCGGGTTGGCATGACATGACAACCCCCAAGCAGGGATTGGATATTCAACCTGGCACCCATGGCTTGTCATGGATTAAATAACCCACCGTGTGTTATCTGAATCCAGTCATTCTCTCTCTCTTTCACAAAAATAGTGGTGCAAACATTCTAAAGAGCAACAATTTAGTCTTGAAACAAATTCAGAGGTCTAGTGTCTGGAGTGCCTTCCTGTTTCTTCAAGTTCTTTCCTCATATTGTTGAGCAGGGCCACCTTGCTTAGGTGCAGTGAGTAGTTCTGTTACTCGGCTTTCTGACTTGGGCTCTAGGTCTGCTGTGGTTCCTGCTGTTGCACAAAAGATTTCAAGGCTCATCTCCAAGGAAGTCAACTGAAAAGTCCAATCACATTGCCTTTCTATGGCCAGCTGTAGAATGGATCCCTCTTTCTCCCTCTTGCTACTCTGGAATGGGTTCCCCTACCAATCGAATCCACCACCACCCTGATCAAAATTGCCCACTCATGTCTTTATCTGGGGGGATATTTTTCAGGACTAACTGGGCTAGCCTACTCAGTTTGGCAGCAGTAATTCCTCCTTTTTGCCCATCTTCTTGGTCACTGGCATAAAGCATGGTCCCAAACTGAAGCACATACAGGGATGGTGGAGGGTCCTTCCACAGACCAAGTTCATAGGAAAAATGTTGCAAAGTACCGCAAGGGCCTAGGCGGCACACAGCCTGCACAACAACATTTCCCCAGCTATCCAAAATCCAAAGCTGGAGACTGGGAGCTATGCTTCGATAGCAATTGTTATGAGGAGCGCCCTGGCTGTTCCCAGGGACAATGTGTTCTGCTACCCTTGCAGAATATATACAAAGGAGGAGGAAGACCTGGAAACCACCTTTCTCTGTCAGTGGTTTTGCTCTAGATTTCCATACATTGCACTTCCAAGCCTCACATTATAGCGATGTGGCCATGGGAAGAACAGAAGCAGAAGTCAGCACTGGGGAAAGTGATTTGCACACCCTATTAGCCACTGAGCAGATGCAGAAAAATAGGCATCGTATCACCAAAAGAGTGGGATGAACAAAATTCCTAGCAATCCACAAAAGGCCTTTACTGGCTCATTTTCAACAAGCTGATGGTGGACAGGGCCGATGCAAGACATGAGGGGAGAGAGCGTGAACTGTGAGGGGAGAGAGTGTGGCGGGGGGAGCGCAAGCTGTGCTGGGGGGGGAAGGGGCACAATCTGCCGCATGGGGAGAGGGAAGGGGAGCATGAGTTGTGTGGGGAGGGGAGATGCATGAGTTGTGGGGTGGGGAAGAAGAGAAGGAGCCACGTGTGCAGGGGCAGAAACTAGAGTGTGAGCCACCACTGCTGCCATCTTCCCCCTTTCCCTCATTCCTACCTGCCAGCCACCTCCCTTCCCCTCAGTACCTCGCTCTGAAGGCTCCTTCATGAGAGTGAGGCACTGGCGGGGAGGTGGCCCTGGAGACCACCTGTGACATGGCAGCACAGATGATTTCCAGGGCCACCTTCCTGCCAGTGCCTCGCTCTCATGAAGGAGCCCTCAGAATGAGGGACAGAGCAGCTACTGCCGCCCGCCCCATAGCTCATCCTGAGCAAGGCGTTTGGTGGGCAGTGCTCCAGGGCATGGCTGAATGCTGTCTTTCACAGCCTTTGCTGCAGCGGGGGGGGGGGGGCGCCCACCAATGCCTTACTCAAAGTGAGCCATAGGGTGGTAACGGGTACCCTGGAGAGGCATAACGGCTGCTTTCCTGTGGCAGCATTTGCCGCAGCAGGAGAGTGGCCAGTGGGGCTCTCCCTTTGAGAGGCATAGGGCAGCCACAGCAGCATCGGGATCCACAGACCTGCTGATGGCAGGGTGCATGGGGTCTGCTGCCCTTCCAGACCCATGCCTGAAGCAGGGGATCCACCCTGCCTCATGGAAGGGCCGGCCCCAATGAAGGTGACGACCTTTGCTTTTGCCCTTCTGCTTTTCACAATAGGGAAAGATCCAAAACTGAAAGCTATTGTTGAAGGTATTCTTGCCAATGGGCAGTGTCCAATGCTGCCCATCCACAAGCCAGGCCCACCGCTGCTTCTGTTCCTCGAGTGGCGAGCCCCACCGATTCCGTTGTGCAAGCAGCACCCACCACTTGGACAATGGAGATTTAGTGCTTCTGGGGGCATGCCCTGAAATGAAAGGAAATGTTCATTTCTGGAATGGGGCGGGCTGGCCAAACTCCCTTAGGTGAGCTCCACCAACCTGCTCCATTCCAGAAATGAGAGTTGCTTCTCATTTCAGGTTTCCCCCGGAAACACTAGATCTCTGTTGTGCAAGTGGTGGATGCCGCTTGTGCAACAAAATCAGTTGCACAATGCCTTGGGGGGCAGTGCGTTCATGGGCAGTCACCACTGTCCTCAGTGAGTCTGCCTTCTCATCCCCATTGTCCTCAGCTGCTATTGCTTCTCATCTTCTTTCTCATTATTACTACCACTTTTCTGCTTGCTTGACAGGTAGAGAGCCAGTGAGTACGTGGTATCTACTGCCCCCTTCTCACTACCTGGCCGTTGTCTGGGCCAGAACAAGAGGCAGGTCAACAAGCAGGCTGCAAGGGTAAAGAGGAGGAGCGAGTCCAGAGGACTCTTCTCAGTGGGCCCTTGCTACAGTGTGCCCAACCACGCCTACCCGTGATGCTGCCCATGGTTCTGATGCAGCTTGTAGCTGCTTGGCTCCCACCCTGCATTTGGAAAAAGGGAGGGGACATGAAATAGAAGGGGCCTAGGAAGCTGCCTTATACAGCTGTTTCCATCCCATAACCAGGCCTGAAACCTGATTGGAATGGATCTAAATAATCAGTTTCATCCAAAATGGCTTGGAGTTGTGAGGGTACCACATGCTCCAGCACCTTGCCCAAGAATGGCAAATTTGACACAGGGCAGTAATTATCTGGAACCATAGGATCTAAATTTGGTTTCTTCAGCAAGGGCCTCACTACAGCTTCTTTCAAAGCTGCAAGGACCTCACTGTCCCTCAAGGAGGTATTTACCACCTCAGAGGGCCAGATATCCAGCCCAGCTCTGGCTGATTTCACAAGCCAGGATGGCAAGGATCTAAAGGGCAAGTAGTAGGCCTCAGTCCTCTGAGAAGTTTGTCCACATCCTCAGGTTGCACAAGCTGAAAGGTATCCTTAACATGACTAGATGGTGCACCAGCCCTTTGTCTGTTTCCTAGAATGTTACAATTCACTTTTATTTATTTCATTTGTATGCTTCTTTACCTCTGCAAAGCTCAGGGTGGCTGACATATCCTTCCAACTCCCCATACAGTACATAATTAAGAATATATTAGAACTAAGGCTGCCGGCTTAAGTGGTTTAGGGCACAATCCTGTGGGGATAGTCGGCCGCCTCTGAACTTGGAGGTGACCATCTAACCAATGCTGGAGAGCGTGGAGGGGATCTTCTCCTCCATGCTCCAGCTGCCTTGCATTTGTAGCTTGATGGCCAATTTTGGCTGTCTAGCCAGGGCAGCTCGAAGTGGGGGTGGGGGAGGCCGGACAGCGCATAGGAAGCATCATACCAGCGCTTCCGCCATCCCCACCCCCAGGAATGCCCCCCTTTCCCCTGCTCCACGCTGCTCTTCTGAGCGTGGAGCCAGGGACGAACCATGCCTCCTACAAGGAGGCGAGGGAGGGCAGGCGGTTTTCTGGGAACCAACCTCAGAGCACTGGCTCTGAGGTTGGTTCCTGAAAACGGAAAAATCCTATGGCTGTCTAGCCGCTGTCTAGCAGCCATAGGATTGCACCCTTAAGTAGTTAATCAATCCATTTAAAGTTTTCACTGATTTCAATAGGGAAAAATAATTTCAATCACTGAGGACAAATTTTCATCAGTGGGGTTGAGTGTCAAGTGTACACCTGTTTATTTTTTAGTCTATTTTTTGTACTGATGTTTTACTGTGCAAAGAAACATAAGAAATGCCCATTCCTTCTAAAAAAATGAGCGGAAGCATTTGTTCATTGAGTTGTAATAAATTATAATGTTGTCATCTCAAATTCTGATCAGTAATTCAAACAATTGATTGGTAATTCAATTAAAAAGCAATTAATCAGTAACTTAATCAATTGTAATTGTTGAAAGGCAGATGACACTAAAAGTTCTCTATGCAGTGGAAACTCTAGTTAGATGTGACTATGACTTTAATATCTTTCCAGATAACTTACACAGCTATTTTAATAGCAGTTACACTGCAGTCCTCCTGACATCGCTTCCTTCTGAAGTAGTCATATTAACTGCAATGGATCTTCATTGATGTAAAGAGTCTGAGGAAGACAGTTAAACTGCCTTTTGGTTTGCACTTTTAAAATGTTAACATACATAAAACAAATAGTAGGGGTTTGCAATATAAGATCTCCTTTGTCTTTTACATATGATAAAAAAGATCCCAGTAAGTAATGTATGACTGCATTTTCTAAAACCTTATCATTCTGTGTCAAAAATGTCCTTTATGTAGGTCCTCTGAGTAACAATTGTGAAGTCATCTAGACTGCAATCCTATGCACACTTAGCGTGAGAGTAAGTCCCATGTAACTCAATGGAGTTTACTTCTGAGTAGACATGTAGAGGATTGCACTGTTAGGCTTTAGTACACTTCAAGTGAAAATGTTGAATACTTGGTACCAGACAGAGGATATCCAATACAGGCTAATTCCAGGTATGTAATATGTTTCATGCCGTATTAGTATATCTTCTAGGGAAGTAATCAAAACGTAGTGGTTAATCATATACTAAAAGAGGTCTAAGCTAATAAAGATACTTACTGTGCAATCCTATCCAGGTCTTCTCAATGTAAGTCCCATTAAATTCAGTGGGATTAACTCTCTTACAGCATGATCCTAAAATGTGTACTCAAATGTATGTCCCATTGAGTTCTCAAAGGAAATTGGGTATAGGATCACAGCCTTAGAATGTTTGTTTTTAAAGAGACTGGCAGTATTTATTTTATTTCATAACATATGAATCGCACACGATCTGTCACAGTAGATTTTATCCATGCATATTATTGCTGTGGAAAATCCCACCCCACACCCCACTTCACACATATATACACTATATTTGGCTGCTATATAGAACTAACCTTTTAAGAAACAGTAATTCAAAATGCAATAAATGTAGAGGTTTTTTTTCCTTTAGTTTTGAGTGGCCGCATTTCATTTTCATGTCATCTTGCTCTTACGTTCTTATTACATAATTGTTCTTACTTACCCAGCACAATTGCCAATCACTGGTTTCAGGGGCTTTTCTTCAGAATGTAACATTTTGCTATGAATTGCAAACAAGCCTCCGATGACAATATCTCCAGGAGAGCTGGCACCCACAAAGTCATCAGGACTCCAACAAGACTGACCGATATTAAAGCAAATCAGGAAGACAGGCAGCATCAAACCAAATATTGCCATGTTTCTGTTTCATTTGATCTTAGCTGCCTTCAGTCAATTAAGCAAGCAGCACTCCCAACAATGCCGTTCCTATTTCACCTGTAAACAACACTTCAGGAAAAGGGCTGTTCTGGAAGCCAGGCGCACCTTAACCAAATGCTGGTTACCAGCTCTGGCGGGTTGTACTGTTTAACTGATACCACTGGAGGAGTTATGGGGGTGGGGTGGGGTGGGGTGGGGAGCTTGTGAGAATGAGAAAGATTGAGAGAGAGAGAGAGAGAGAGAGAGAGAGAGAGAGAGAGAATGTCATAGCCAAACCTTTCCTATAATGCAAAGGTGCACAATTCAAAACACTTTGTGAGCCACAATTTAACTTTCACTAACTCAGGGGAGCCACATCACTACATTTACTATGGAACATATTTTTTGCTACAATTTTAAACATGTTTTCTTTTTAATCCATTCTCCGTTAACCCGCCTTCTTAGTCTGCATCCATAGTGTGCTCTCTCTTCTCTTCTCTTCTCTTCTCTTCTCTTCTCTTCTCTTCTCTTCTCTTCTCTTCTCTTCTCTCTCTCTCTCTGTACTCTCATTGCCACAGTTCTGTCTGAACCCTTCTGTTAACTCTTCTTCCTTTTCTCTCTCCACCCCATAGCTCATTCTCTCTCTCTCTCTCTCTCTCTCTCTCTCTCTCAGCATCCACAGTTTTAGCACTCTTTTTCTGTTTCTCCACCCACAGGTCTGTCTGCATCCCAATCTCTTGGGCACTGTCCTTTGTTTCTCTGCACCCCATGACACTCTCTTCTCTTGCACCCCACAGGTATCTCTCCACCCCATCTCTGTTTTCTCTTTCCCCCCTCTTGTTTCACGCTACCAGTCTCTCTGTATCCCATGTTACCCGCTGCATAATGCTTCTCTCTGCATCACCCTCGGTTCTGTTGCCCTCTCTTTGGGTGCTTCCAGGTGAGGCTTTGATTGTGCAGTCACCCCGCCACATTCACAGAATTTTATGGGATGAGGGAGATCTCATCATCTTCAGTGTGCAGCCCTCCCGTGTTTTCCCACAGCATCTTCCATCTTTTTTCTTACCAGAAAAAAAATCCATTAAGGGGGAAAAGACTGCACTAGGACTTTTGATTGTTAGCACTAGGAGCCCTCTCTGTGGAAGCAGCCTTGGTCTCTCTGCATCTCATTTCTTAACTCTGCCTTTTTTCCTTTCCCTCACATTGTCCTCTGTTTCCATCCCTAGCCTTAACTCTGCTCCTTTTTACTGAGTTTGGCACAATATGTTCTGTCTCCTGAAAAGGACCAATGAGAGGCGCTGGTTCAGACAATAGGCTGATCAACCCATCCCATGGAGCTGAGCAAGGGTGTCTATCTTCTTCCTTCCCCCACTCCCCTCATACTGGCCCCACCTCTACCATCTGCAAATATGCAAAACACATAGGCTTGAATTGTACCCTCAATTTTCTGGAGAGCTGACCACACAACTGAGGCCTATATGCATTATTATGGGTGTGTAGGCCAGGGGTGGACAGCATCCAGAAGTCTGGGGGCCATTTTCACCCCTCAGACCCTGGTGCGAGCTGCTGTGGGGCACACACAGTCCACTGAGCACCCACACACAGACACACACACACACACACACAAGTGCGGAAATTGCCAGTGTGCCACCAAAATTTTAGTGGCAAAATGCTCCACAGTGCTACATAGTGCTATGATTGTTAAATCTGACTTATTTTCAAGTTAAATTTAACCCTTTTGGAGCTCCGTGGTGACTACGGAGCGCCAAGGCAAATTTGGCTGTTTGAGCACTCCATAGCCAATATGGACGCCGTTTTACTTTTCTTTTGGCGGTTGGTTGGGGGAATCTTTCTTTTAAAAAAGTTGTTTAGAGGGTAGCAGGGGGTGGTGGATGCTGCATGCAGCCTACATGTTGCCCGCTCCTGGTGTAAGCCAACTTCAGATGAGTCATCTTTGTGTGGATGTGTAAGGATGGGAAAGAACAGGCCTATTCCACGTAATGGATTCACCCAAAATGGTCCAAGAAACCTCCGATATAAGTGGACAGTACAGCTTGGTTGTCTAGCTGCAACAAGCAGCAAGCTGGAATAAAGCCTATTTTACTAACATCTTTTAATCATCTTCACTTCAGCATTTTCAGTAGTCTGTTTCAATAAAGTGCCAAACCACAGTGAAGAGACTAAATCCAAACAGAGTGTTGATTAAATACTGTTGAGATATAAGAGTGTTGCATTCTGAGTGGTAAAAATCCTGAGCTGATATAATTTCCTCCTTTATCCATAAAAAATCTGAACAGGATACATTTCATAGGTTGAGTTTGAACCACTCCACCAGGTTTTCCCATTTCTCTTTCTCTTTGAGATTTATAACCTCCATTCTTTGTTGTTCTTGACTTCCAGTTGCTTGTAATCACCACTGGAATCGCAGCATATTTATACTATAAACTTATATTAGTTTTATACTATTTTAACTGTCATGGCTCTCCTCAAAGAATCCTGGAAATTGTAGTTTGAACTACAATTCTCAGGTTTCCTGTGGTACAAGATGTGACTGTTAAACCAGTTTAAATCTGTAGTGTGTGTAGATAGGTTCACTATTTTCTAATCTATTTTTTCCTACTACAAACCACAAAATGTACCTATCTTGGTTCAGGGTACTCAATCATTACTTAGCTATATAACTGATTCCCTAGAACCACCAGCATATAATCACATCCAGTTGTAATCTCTGTAGATTCCCTTGGATGGATTTTGGCTTTTACAGTAATAACTACATGAATTTGCTCTTGAATCATTTACTCTGACTACTAAAGACTATCTTTAAAGTCCTAAATGATTTGGGGTTAGGTTTCCTAAAGGACTGTCTGCTAACCCAGAAACGATGGTCCTCAGGGAAGTCCCTGCTGTATATTAAACTTTCTTGTGAGTCATGGAGAGCACAGACATGAGACTGGACTTTCTCCATAGAAGCACCTAGATGATGGAACACACTTGGGAGGTCTGGCAACCCCCCTCACTCTGAGTGCTTAGGTGGCAAGTTAAAACAACATCCGCCATCTTCAGGAGGGCTTTCCAATAAACCTGCACGGAGCTGGGGACACACACTCCAGCCCTTCCCCTACCACAACCTTCCTGTGTTGATGGAGAAGTTATGAAAAGGGTGATATAACTGCATTCAGCTCAGCACAGGGACAGAGCCCCGTGGAATCAAGAATCCAGAAAAGCCAGGGTTCCTGGTCGTGTGGAGCAGTGTAAGCATGTTCAGCCGAATACACCTACACTTCCCTTATAGGCCTTCCGTGTCAAAGCGGGGAGGTCAGGAGTAGAGGAGCGATGCTGGAGCACACCTCCCCAGTTCCCTCCATGCTTACAGGAAAGCCCTCTTCAATGAACCCCTGAAGAGGACTAGTGTTGAGGTGTGCTTTGGGCCTACAAGTGGTGTTCCTGCCTTTGAGGATATTCTTTGTTTCTCACACTTTTTGCTACTTTAAGGGCAGGGGTGGGGGACCTGTGCCCCCCCGATACTGTTGGACTGCAACTCCCATCAGCCCCAGCCATAATGGCCAATGGTAGGGTGATGGGAACTGTAGTCCAACAACATTCAGAGAGCCCCGGGTTCCCCACCCCAACTTTGAGTGTTTGTTCTAGCAATGTTGTCTCTGAGTTAGATTTATTTGGGTTTTAATATGAATTTGTGTTTATAGATGTTCCATGAGCCACTCTTTGTAGGACAGAAGACACAGCATATTCACTTCCCATTAATTAGTTAATTATTTAATTGATGCTGGTAACCAAATGTAATCCTGAAGCAACAGCTATGCTTAGTGACTATTTTGCATATAAATAATTGTGTCACAGGTTCCGTTTTTAACAACAGTTACTTTCTGGTTCACACCCTCACATTATTTGCCATCATTAAATACTTTTCCCCAACTTCTTTTGTGGCTTATGATATGACAGCTGCATGTGGAGGCCTAGACTTCGTCAACCTTCAAGAGAGAACACTTTATTTTCAAAGAGGAATTTTGAAGGAATTAGCACATGTGTGTATAAAGGCAAAGTGACTGGAATAGAAGACTTCATGAAATGTGGAGGCTTTGCCTGGTACCTAGATTAATATATGACGGGAGGGGGACATGTGGCCCTCCAGATGTTGTTGGATTGCAACTCCTATCAGCCCCAGACAGCATAGGCAATAGTGAGGGATAATGGGAGTTGCAGTCCCGTGACATACACACTTTATTTATTTATTTATTTATTTAGTTATTTCATTTCTATACCGCCCAATAGCCGAAGCTCTCCGGGCGGTTCACAAAAATTAAAATCAAACAACACACAATAAAACAATTTAAAATATATAGAACATTAAAACCACAATATAACAATACAACCACAATAAAACCTAGCAGCAGTGTAGGAGTTTAAAATACAATTTTTTAAAAAACAGCAAAGCAAAAAGTTTAGAAAGCTAAAATGCTAAAATGCCTGGGAAAATAAAAAGGTCTTCACCTGGCGCCAAAAGGAATACAATGTAGGTGCCAGGCGAACCTCACTAGGGAGCTCATTCCAGAGCCAGGGTGCCACAACAGAAAAAGCCCTCCTCCTAGTAGCCACCCGCTTCACTTCCTTTGGCAGGGGCTCACAGAGAAGGGCCGCTGATGATGATCATAAGGTCCGGGCAGGCACATATGGGAGGAGGCGATCCTTCAGATAACCTGGCCCCAAGCCGTTAAGGGCTTTAAATGTTAATACCAGCACTTTGAATCGGGCCTGGAAATGGACTGGCAGCCAGTGCAGCTGGAAAAGTACTGGCGTGATATGAGCTCGCAGGCCAGTCCCTGTTAACAATCTTGCTGCCCTATTTTGGACCAGCTGAAGTTTCCGGACCGTTTTCAAAGGCAGCCCCACGTATAATGCATTGCAGTAATCCAGACGAGAAGTTATCAGAGCCTGGATAACTGTAGCTAGGCTGTCTCAGTCCAGATAAGGGCGTAGTTGGTATACCAGCCTAAGCTGATAAAAAGTGCTCCGTGCCACTGAGTTCACCTGTGCCTCAAGTGACAGTTCTGGGTCCAAGAGTCCCCCCAAACTACGAATGTGATCCTTTAGGGGGAGTGCAACCCCCTCCAGAATGGGTTGAATATCACCTAGCCGGGCAGACGAACCACCCACTAACAGTACCTCCGTCTTGTCTAGATTGAGTTTCAGTTTACTGGCCCTCATCCAGTCCATTACCATGCCCAGGCACTGATTCAGAACAGCTGTCAGAACAGACATCTGGAGGGCCACACCCTTCCCTATCCCTGTTATACAGGATATGTATTTTGAAAGTATTTTGAAAAGGAAACTTAAAACACATTCCCTCTTTTGTTGTACAGCTGGCTCAAGAATTCTTGTGTACAGGAAATCTTATTGAGGAAGGTGAAAAGCAAAGGTGAGAACAGTTTTGCTTCATTCCTCATGCACTATTGGCATCCAGAATACTGTACTTACCCCCTTAATAAATGGCTTCTCTTTTGTTCAGGGCAGTCATCATGAGAATTCCAAGCCAAATACTCAAATGTAATGAAGAGGCCTAGAGGTTCCATGATTTGGTCCTATGATCATAGGCCTATTCCTAAGTGGCCGATAGGGTCCCCTGAAATCAATTTTGGTAGAGGGAGGCATAAAATAATTTAAACAAACAAACAACAAAACAAATAACAGTGACAAGTTGGTGAAAAAAGGAGATGAGGCAGTGGGAATACAGAATGCAGGATATATTGTTATTGCTTTGCCTTGTATATTTTAGGTGCTACCTAAATAATTTATGATAATGTGAGTGTGTGTGTGAGAGAGGGCGGAACAGAGAGAAGCAAAGGTCAGATGAGATGGTAACATTTATCAAGTGACAAGCGTAATGGTTAGAACAGTTTGCTTCCACTGATGGCACCTACATTCATATGCTAAGAAAACTGCATCTGTTGTAGCTGGTCAGTGATAGCCATCACAGTGAAAGCCAAATTGCTATGCCATTGTTGCTCTTATGAATGAACGAACATGATCGTCTTGTAGTCAATTTATTTATTTTTCCACAAATACATTATGCTCCATGATCAGAGGGGAGATCTACACTACAGCCCCTTCTGTTTCTGAGTCAGTGGCAGCATTTCTTCAAAACACAGCAATTTCTATGGAGGTGCACATGAATGTGAGTGTGAAAAGACGGAAACCATAATTTCTCAGCTCAGTATGCACTGTGCTTATAACATGGACGAGTGCTGCAAAAAATGCATCGTGCTCTAACTGTGGGAGAACATGGACAAGATTGAAAGGTTGTGTGAGTGTAGTTGTGTCACTTTGCAATGCAAGTTGGTGCCAGGTGATGCTCAAGAGAGCTCGGATTGCGTTCCAAGTGGGAGAGATGAGCTGCTGCCTGTGGTTTCTTTCTTTCTTTTTTATTCAGCTGGCAAAAGGTGCTCCTTTGAGGGTGCAGAGCAGTGGAGGTTTAAAGATAACTACATGCACAGCTAAAAGTAGCTGCAAAAACAAAAAAATCATAGAGGAGGAGGATGCAGCCAGGACGAGTGAAAAAGAAAGCGGGCATGGGGAGGGGCGGCAGGAGGGGAGCAGTCCTGCCCACATATCCCATTAAAATCAGTGTGAGGAAAGAATAGAAATGCTTTAAAGCCTCTACCGATAAGAGTTGTAATACCTCCAGGCTGGAACATACACGTCTTTGTAGGGCATGGGAGCTGCAAACACCAGAAAAACTGTCGCAAAAGTAGTTTGGAAAGCAACAGAATATTGAGAGAGAAATAGTGTGAGGAGGGATGTTCGGGGTGTGCATCATGTTAAGAGCCAAGCATTACAATGCTGGTAAAAACCCTTCATGTACTTCAGCAGGGCGGGAGGGGAAGAGAAGGATGTGTGCAAGAGAGGAAAGTGGTGGGATGTGTTTGTGTGTGTGTTTATGCATTCATCCGAACATTATCCCAGTGTGGTGCTAAGGACACTGCATCTGTACCCTACCAGCTTTCCCCACCTCCAACAACTGCTTCAGAATAAAATAAATTTTAGGAAAACCAAGAAACAGCTACATATCCATTTCCACTCTTCACCCTTACAAACACTAAACACAGTCTATATAATACACTTTTCTAATACACAGTGACAACTGTGCCAGCTGTGGTTATCCCCAAACCTGATTAGCACAAAGTAATTACAGGATGCATGTATTTTCCAACAGATTAATCCCGTTCACATAATTTTTTATAATTGTATCTTGTCACACTGACTGTTGCTATTCCTTTGCCTAATATGGAATAATTCAGTTAAGCACCCCTTTTCCAATATGCGAATTCATTGCTACAGGATGCCTACAACAGAATCCACAGTTTTCAAAATTTGTCAGATGATTGGGGGCATTTTATGGCTAATTTTTCTTCATAACTGGTAAGAGCTGAAATCTTGCCTTGACCTGTTGCAGCAAGCATGGTTCTTTTAAACAGAATTATACGGTTTAGATAAGGCAAACATTGGAACTGGAAGTTGACAAAATAAACATAAGACGTGATTGGTGCATAACTTGCTGTTATTTATAGAAACACAATAAATTGATGTGATGAATAATCTTATGTGTTTGAATTTTTTCAGTAAGAATAAGACTGTAGGAAGCATTTTAACAGACAATTAAATTGAGGGTGTGTGTGTGTGTGAGAGAGAGAGAGAGAGAGAGAGATTGGGTCCATCTACTTGGGATATATTTCTGCACAGCTTCCAAAATCATAGGTACCTACCTAGAATAGCCTAGGGCAAGTTTGTTGAAGTGAAAGTCTAGGGTTAGCAGTAGATGATCACTGCCTTGTTGTGGCGAAGGGGCTTGCGTAACTCAGTGAAGCCATAAGCTATGCCATGCAGGGCCACCCAAGACGGACAGGTCATGGCAGAGAGTTCTGACAAAATGTGGTCCACTGGAGAAGGAAATGGCAACCCACTCCAGTATTCTTGCCAAGAAAACCCCATGGAACGTATCACAAGGCTAAAAGAGATGACACCGGAAGATGAGCCCCTCAGGTCGGAAGGTGTCCAATATACTACTGGGGAAGAGCAGGGGGTATTTCCAAGTAGTGCCAGAAAGAGTGAAGCAGCTGGGCCAAAGCCGAAAGGACACTCAGCTGTGGATGTGTCTGGTGGTGAAAAGAAAATCCGATGCTGTAAAGAACAATATAGTTTAGGAACCTGGAATGTCAGATCAATGAATCAAGGTAAGCTGGAGGTGGTCAAACATGAGATGGCAAGATGGAACATCGATATCTTGGGAATCAGTGAACTAAAATGGACAGGCATGGGCGAATTTAATTCAGGTGACCATCATATCTACTACTGTGGGCAAAAATCCCGTAGAAGAAATGGAGTAGCACTCATAGTCAACAAAAGGGTGGGAAAAGCAGTACTGGGGTACTATCTCAAAAACGACAGAATGATCTCAGTATGAATCCAAGGCAAACCATTCAACATCACAGTAATTCAACGCTATGCCCCAACCACTGAGGCCGAAGAAGCTGAGGTTGATCGGTTCTAAGAAGACCTACAACACCTTCTAGAACTAACACCAAAAAAAGATGTCCTCTTCAACATAGGGGATTGGAATGCTAAAGTAGGAATTCAAGAAATCACCGGGATAACAGGCAAGCATGGCCTTGGTGTACAAAATGAAGCAGGACAAAGGCTAATAGAGTTTTGCCAAGAGAACACACTGATCTTAGCGAACACTCTTTTCCAACAGCACAAGAGGCGACTCTACACATGGACATCACCAGATGGTCAATATCGAAATCAGATTGATTATGTCCTTTGCAGCCAAAGATGGAGAAGCTCTATACAGTCAGTAAAAACAAGACCTGGAGCTGACTGTGGCTCAGATCATAAGCTTCTTGTTGCAAAATTTCAGCTTAAATTGAAGAACATAGGGAAAACCACTAAACCGTTCAGGTATGACCTACATCATATCCCTTATGAATATACAATGGAGGTGAGGAATAGATTTCAGGGATTAGACCTGATAGACAGAGTGCCTGAGGAACTATGGACGGAGGTCCGTAACATTGTTCAGGAGGCAGCAACTCAATCCATCCCAAAGAAAAAGAAATGCAAGAAAGCAAAGTGGCTGTCTGATGAGGCTTTACAAGTAGCTGAGGAAAGAAGGGAAACGAAAAGCAAGGGAGAAAAGGGAAGATATATTCAACTGAATGCAGAGTTCCAGAGAATAGCAAGGAGAGACAAGACAAGAAGGCCTTTTTAAATGAACAATGCAAAGAAATTGAGGAAAACAACAGAATGGGAAAGACTAGAGATCTCTTCAAGAAAATCGGAGATCTCAAGGGAACGTTTTGTGCAAAGACGGGCATGATAAAGGACAAAGAAGGCAGGGACCTAACAGAAGCAGACGAGATTAAGAAGAGGTGGAAAGAATACACAGAAGAACTATACTGGAAAGATCTTAATGTCCCTGATAGCCATGATAGTGCAGTCACTGAACTTGAGCCGAACATCCTAGAGAGTGAAGTCAAGTGGGCCTTAGGGAACATTAGTAACCACAAAGCTAGCGGAGATGACAGTCTTCCAGCGGAGCTATTTAAGATCCTAAAAGACAATGCTGTTAAAGTGCTGCACTCAATATGCCAACAAATTTGGAACACTCAACGGTGGCCACAAGACTGGAAAAGGTCAGATTATATTCCAATTCCAAAGAAGGGCAATGCCGAAGAGTGTTCAAACTACCGTACAATTGTGCTCATTTCACATGCCAGCAAGGTGATGCTCAAAATCCTACAAGCTAGGCTTCAGCAATATGCAAACCGAGAACTACCGGAAGTACAAACTGGGTTTTGAAGAGGCAGAGGAACTAGAGATCAAATCGCCAACATTCGCTGGATCATGGAGAAAGCAAGAGAATTCCAGAAAAGCATCTATTTCTGCTTCATTGACTACGCGAAAGCCTTTGATTGTGTGGATCACAACAAACTCTGGCAAATTCTGAAAGAGATGGGAGTACCAGACCACCTTACCTGTCTCCTGAGAAACCTGTACGAGGGTCAAGAAGCAACAGTAAGAACCAGACATGGAACAACTGATTGGTTCAAAATTGGGAAAGGAGTACGACAAGGCTGCATATTGTCGCCCTGCTTATTTAACTTATATGCAGAGTACATCATGAGAAATGCCGGTTTGGATGAATCACAGGTCGGAATTAAGATTGCCGGGAGAATTATCAACAACCTCAGATTCGCAGATGTTACCACCCTAATGGCAGAAAGCAAAGAGGATCTAAAGAGCCTCTTGTTGAGGGTGAAAGAGGAGAGTGCAAAAGCTGGTTTGAAACTCAACATTAAAAAAACTAAGATCATGGCATCTGGCCCCATCACTTCCTGGCATATGGAAGGGGAAGAAATGGAAGCAGTGACAGACTTTATTTTCTTGAGCTCCAAGATCATCGCAGATGGTGACTGTAGCCATAAAATTAAAAGACGCTTGCTCCTTGGGAGGAAAGCTATGGTAGACCTAGACAGCATAGTAAGAAGCAGAGACATCACCTTGCCGACAAAGGTCCGTCTAATCAAAGCTATGGTTTTCCCAGTAGTAACATATGGCTGTGAGAGCTGGACTATAAGGAAGGCTGAGCGCTGAAGAATCGATGCTTTTGAACTGTGGTGCTGGAGAAGACTCTTACGAGTCCCCTGGACTGCAAGGAGGTCAAATCAGTCCATCCTAAAGGAAATCAACCCTGACTGCTCATTGGAAGGACAGATACTGAAGCTGAAGCTCCAATATTTTGGCCACCTAATGCGAAGAGAAAACTCTCTGGAAAAGACCCTGATGCTGGGAAAGACTGAAGGCAAAAGGAGAAGGGGGCGGCAGAGGATGAGATGGCTAGATAGCATCACCGATGCAATGAATATGGACTTGAGCATGCTCCGGGAGAGAGCGCAGGACAGGAAGGCCTGGCGTGCTATGGTCCATGGAGTCACGAAGAGTCAGACACGACTGAACGACTGAACAACAACAACAGTGTAAGTACAGTGACATCTGCTAACTGGTAGATTTCCACCTGCTTGCATTTTTCCTGCTTCTGCAGATGCTATGTTTCAAGCTGTATTCCTCTTCTAGCAATAAAAGCTGTAGCAGGAGGACTGGAAGTCCCCATGTGAACAAGCCCTACAGTGACTGAATATTGGTGTGTTTTGCTCTTATCATGTTTACTCAGATCTTCAGTTTATGCATGTGTGATTTTTAGCATTTACTAAAAACAGAACCTCAGTGCAGCCCAACAATCTAATTGGGGTGGTGTGGGGGGTGGGAGAATGTGATTTAGGAGTGTTCTAGTGTAGACCTGTATCAAAATGTTGCAGAGTGGGTGAATCTCTCTCTCTCTCTCTCTCTCTCTCTCGCTGTGTGTGTGTGATCAGCTGGGCTCTGCAGAAAAGCAATGCTAAGACAGTGATGCCAGGACAACAATCCCAGGCAAGGTTGCAGCAATCCCAAAGCAGCCAGGATTGCTGATTTGCTCACCCCTCATCTACAGGAAGTGAAATATCATCAGCCATCCTGGCTATCACTGGATACTGTAGGATCCGTGTTCTGTTGACCTGTGTGGGACCTTCTGTATTGGGCTGAAAAAGGACAAATGTTTGATGGATAAATAAAGAAGGTTTCTGTTTGTTTCGAAGACTGTGGATGATGTTGCAGCCAGCAAACTTCACAGACTGATTTTTAATTCAAGGAAAGGAGTTTCACTGGGTTCACATTGCAGTTTGAAGCTTTGCCATCTGTTCTTTTGATTGCATTATGGTTTCTGTCTTTTCACACTCACGTCTGTTTACATTGATTCTTAACACTCTCGCTGGGAATCTAATTTTTTTGTTTGGTTCCCAGCCGTGGGAGAAAATAGCAATGCAGGCTGGTATGAGGAGTCCAATCATGTTCTAACTTCAAACACAGGGCCATTTCAGACTTGACGATAAGTGGCAGGGAGAAGGAAATGCGAGTCAGTTGCCCATCTTGCCCCTTTCGTCAGATCTGTAATTACTCTTGGGCTGACTAAAAATGTAGTGTCAGTCAAGGACAACCAACCTATGGTTTGCATATATCCTTAGAAATTTATAAATCATTGGTGCTGCATTCCTATTTATTCATGGTCATTACTGCACTATCAATCAATGGAGAAAAGAAACCACAAAGTAGAGAGAAAACATTGTCCAAGTATAACCCTCATGTAATGCTTAGGACTGGAAAAGTGTATGGAGATGAGTGAAAGTGCTCTGAAAGGAATTTTCAATCCTGTAGCCCCTTTAGACACTATCAAATTTGTTATGGCATATGTTTTTATGGACTAGGGAGCACTTCACTAGATGCATGTTGGGTTATCCTTGGTTGGCAGGTATATATATATGAACAGTGGTGGGGGACCTCTGGTCCATGATGGTTCCTCTGGCCCATGATGGTTCCTCTGGCCCATGATGGTTCTTTTGGCCCACAATGGTTCCTCTGGCCCATGATGCTTCCCCATCTGGCTTGCCAAAGTCCAGCCAAGGCCCTGCCCCCTCTCTGAAGCCCTGCCCCTCAGTCTTGCCATCAGGAGCCACCACCTCAAGGTGCCCGGAGCACCTTGAAATGGAAGATCCCAAAGGCTTCCCTCAACCCTGCCTTTCCCATCGGGAAAGCTAGTTATGTGGAGACCCTCCTCCTCAAAGACATATAGAGTGCCTTGAAGCAATGGTTCCCAAAGGAGCAGCTTCCTCTTTACTGCCGCTTGCTTGTTTCATGATCAGCTGAGCAGCCAGGGGGAGATCACAGGGAAACCTGCCCTCCCTGCAGTCTCTTTCCTGCTCTGCCCAGAATATCAGGAAACATATGAGCAGCAGTGAAAGCTGTATGCATTAATGCATGGTGGTGGTGGTGTGTTTTCTTTGTCTGTGTGTGTGCACGCGCATGCGCACGCGTGCATGCGTGCGTGCAAGTGCTTGTAGCATGTGTTGGATGTGTGTACCTGTGTTGTGTGTCCTATATGTGTATGCATGCATGCATGTGTGTGGTTTGTGCATGCTATGTCTCTTGCATGTGTGTATATGTGTGTGAAAGAAGGGTGATGGTAGCATGCAATGCCCAGAAGGTTAGCCATGTGGGAATGCAGGCTTCAGGGTGGAAAGGTTCCCCTATCCTGGTGTAGAGGGGGGAAATGTTGTAGATTGTGGGCTCTAATTGCGACAGAATGTGAGAAATATAGGACACCATCACATGAGGCTTTTATTGTGCACTTGTGGTGGGTCACTCACAGAAGTTTGCGGATCCTTTTCACAGTGTCATCAACCTCCAGGTCACATCCAGTGGTATTTTCCAGTCATGTTAAAAAGTTCCAGAGATAATGAGGTATTTAAATACCTCAGGTTTTCCCTACTGTGTACATTCCTTGTTGCACTATTAAACAGTCACTAGATGGTGCTGTTTCATTGAGATCTATGGAACATTGAAAATTAAAAACTTCCCCTCTCAGCAATCACATTGTCGCCATCTGGGAGTCTGCGGTAAATGTGGAAAGACTACACAACTGTAGTACTACGGGTTTTTTCTTTAATGTAGAGACACCCATAGTCTGAGACTATTCAGTTAAAGTATGCAGTAGTCTCAGGCTGTACGTTTTGCATTCCATTGCTATTGGACTCCACTGTTTGCAACATTTTCCCTCTACACCCACATAAACCTGCCAACTGAAGATAACTCATCTGATGAAATGGGCTACAGTCCATGAAAGCATATGCCATACTAAGTTTGTTCATCTTTAAGGTGCTAAAGTGTTTTTGATGCAAGACAGACATGACTACCCAGTCATAAAGGCTAGCCATTTACCATTGCCCGACCATTTCTTGTGTGTGCAGCAGTTCCAATGTGCACATGGACCCCTTGCGTAACGGAGCTTCCCCAGCCACTTCTATGATGGCACTTCCATAATTTTCACTCATCCATCCCCAATGTGCATGTGGGTTCCCTTGACAGTGAACTAAATGGCACATATATTGTTAGGCATTCATGCTTTATGTTAAGTGGAGGAAAAATCTAATGCTCTACATTGTAGAATCTACAAAGATAATGATCTCCAATTTAGAGCTCTTCTGAATTGGTTTAACTTGTACTGGAATATATCCAGTGATTGCACTTTACAATAACATCTTCTGCTAATGGAGTCTCTATATTCCATTTTATGCATTTGCCCTGTCTTGATTACTCTGAATGGGTTGATCACTATGGTTTTGCAGTGATTTGACAAAAGAACCTTGATGTCTGGTTAATGACTGTGGATGGATGGTTCCCTGAATGGGCAAATTACTTGAATGGATGGGGTCTGAGACTACTGCTTGGCCAATGTGTGTGAGAGTGAGAAACAAAGAGAAAAATGGAGAGATAGAGCTGAATGTTTCTGACATGCAGCTTTGGAGTTGCTATCTGGAAATCTGAGGCAGAATTAGTGGCTGTGCTGTCTGTTTATTGGAATGTATTTGACTCCATTTGCTCTGTTTGCCTATTTGTAAATAAAGCAAGACACCATTAGTCTCCAGTGCTCTCATACAAACATGTAACAATACAGATGTGAGAAAGAATCTTGTGTGTTTAATCAGAAGTATGTTCCGCTTTGTTTAATGAGATTTGCTTCCAAGAAAGTGTGCATAGGATTGCAGCCCTAGAGAAGTTTAAGATTATTTCTTCATTATCTTCTTCATATGCTTCTTGAGATCAAAGATAAGGAAGAAAAAGAAGTACATGTATGTGTGCAATGAGTTCAAAGTGTGAGAAGAAGAGAAAAACCAAGTGAAGCAATGGAGCTAGCTCTCACAGGAACTGCATAAGAGCACTTCCAGTGGAACCAATTCTTGGGGCCAGCTTTTGTACCCATCTTCTTACATGGGGTAAGAAGGGGGTACAGGCAGGGCCAGCATCAATGGTTGGCATCACAGGGCACCTGCTGAGGCCCACAGCCAAGCAGGGAGGGCAGGCTGATCCCCAGAGTCCCTGGCCCTGTTCTTTCACTTCCTCCTCACTGTTGCTTCCTCTTCACTTGCCTTTTCTAACTGTACTCTTGAGTGAGAAGAGTAAGGAGGATCAGCAGCCTTCACTGACCTTGCTTTCTCATTCTGGGCAGTGGTGCAGGCTGGGAAGAGCGGAAGAGGACAATGAATAGGCAGTGGTAGCAGTAGCAAGAAGGTGGGCTCACTCAGGGCATCTTGCCCACCCCACCCCCCAATCAGGAGTTGACACGATGCCAACACAAATACACACAGCCTGCTGCACATATAAGATAATTTATGACCCAGTGCCCCACATGTTGCCCTGTGAAGGTGGAAACTTAATTTTAGTTATCCTCACCTTTTTCTGAGTGGGAAGCATCACACAAATCAGCCCTATGTGTCTAAAGGCCTATCTTGTACTAGTGCCTGGATAACATGGGGAGCGTGAGCATGCCTGTGGCCATCCCTCCACCAAAGGAAGAAGTCACATACTTCTGTACCTGCATGCGCTCCTCCACCATGCAAAGAAGATCCTACACCAGGTGAGTGAATGGCCCTTAAATAAACTTGCCTTATGGCTTGCATTTATCATGTAAGCTCTCCAGATACTGACACATTTGTGTCCTTGTCCCCATGATAGAGGTGTACAAAATTATGCATGGTGTGGAGACAGTTGGACAGGGAGGCATTTTTCTCATAATACTAGAAGCCAGGGTTATCCCATGGAGCTGAGTGGTGGGAGATTCAGGACAGATAAAAAGAAGTACGTCTTCACATGTAGTTAAACAATGGAATTCCCTCCCACAAGATATAGTGATGGCCACCAGTCTAGATGGCTTTAAAAGGGGTTTGGACAAATTCATGGAGAGAAGGCTGTCAATGGCTATGAGTCCTGATGGCTATGTTCTGCCTCCAGTATCAGAGGCAAAATGCCTATGTACACCAGTTGCTGGGGAACATGGGTAGGAAGGTGCTGTTGCACTCAAGTCCTGCTTGTGGGTTCCCCATTGACTACTGGTTGGCCACTGTGTGAACAGAATGCTGGGCTAGATGGACCCTTGGTCTGATCCTGCATGGTTGTTCTTACGTTCTTAAAAGAAAGAGAACATATTTTCATATGATGCCAGTTCACTCACATCCATAATCCAATCTTTGTGTTTACAAGGGGTGTGTGTGTGTGTGTGTGTGTGTGTGAGAGAGAGAGAGAGAGAGAGAAAGAGAGAGAGAGAGAGATTCTATGGGTTTCTCTCCAATATCTTCCACAGTGAACAGAAATTTATTTAGCCCTTCTCTCCAAAATCCCTGACTTCCTTTGGTGCTCTTGAGACATCTAAAGACCCTACTATTTCCCGATCTCGTTTTCTATTCCTGATATTTTTAAATACATTTTTGTTAGTTGCTTAATTCATTCCTTTAACAATTTGCTTGCATTACCATTGGCTGTCATTTTTTCTTTTGCTAGAGTTTGCATTCTTTTCCATTTCGGTCATCTGGGCAAGACTTCACTTTTCAGACAAGTGCTTCTGCCGTGAAAGGTGGCCAAGAAATGTTTTAAATAAATAAAAATAATAAAGACAATCTTCTTGCCTTTTATATCTTCCTTGAAGCTGATATTTAGCCATGCTGGCACCTCCTTGGACTTCTTTTAAGCCTTTCTGAACTATAGTATATATTTGATCTGAGCCTCAGCTACAGTGATTTTAAATGTAACCTTCAAGCTCACTGAAGGGATTTGACCTTCCTGAATCTTCCGTACAACTTCCTTGTAACCAATCCCTTTATTTGTGGGAAATGTCCTTTTCTGGAATCCAATGCAAGTGTGTCGGACTTTCTGTCCAATTGTCTGTGGTTGCTGCTCCCAAGCACTTCAGCAATACTTACATCTCTAATAAGATCCTGTCCCCCCACTACCACCTCCATGACTAATTGTTCTTAGACAAAGTCATGGATTGTCTTGAAATTGTGTCACTTTGTCTCGGTCTGAATGGCTATGCCAGTTTATGTAAGAATAATTGAAGTCAACCATGAGAATATCACCCCCTCGTTTGGTTGCCTCCCTGATTTCTTTCTCCAGTCATGATCACCATCAAAGCTTTGTCAAGGGAGTGAAAGTACTATATTACTGTTTTGGTCTGGTATGTCTGCATACACACAGTGATTCTGTGACTAAATTTGTTCCTCCTAAGGAACACATTGAATTTGTTAAGGAACAAATTTGTTAAGGAACAAATTCTCCTAATTTAGTTCACTGCACTCATTGCTCTCTTTGACATACAAAGCAACACCACGGCCAATATGATCTTTCCTGTCTTTTCCATAGATTTTATATCCAGGAATAAATCTATCCCATAGTTCCATCAGGTTTCATGGAATCATAGAGTTGGAAGGGGCCATTTAGGCCATCTAGTCCAACTCCCTGCTCAGTACAGGAATGCACTTTAAAGCATCACTGACAGACGGCTGTCCAGTCTATGCTTGATGTTTCTGATTTTCTTACTCTGCCTATGGTCTCTCTTCTAACCCAGACACTAAAACATCTACCTCATCTTTGAGGCTTTGAGCATCTATATATGTTGTCCTTTATATTTATCTTTGTAATGCAATTTTTGCTATGGTGTCTTTGACTGCTTGCTCTGCATGCTTATTATCGATACTTGCAGGAAACAAAATTGGCCCAGAAAAAACAGCCCATCCCAGAATCTACTTTGTTGCAGTGCAAAACGCAGCTGGCTGAATTCGCTTCTGATTTTTCTAACTTTGGTGCTGCCTCCTGCCCAACATCATACCATAATACCATAGTATTATTCCTGAGAATTGTATTAGAATATTCTTCCTTGAGAGATGCTTCTCCAGCCCTACCAATGTGTATGTAATAGAGTTCCTTCCCCGTTCATTCTTAACAGCAGACTTCCCCAACCTGGTGTCCTCCAGATGTGTTGGATTCATGCTGGTTGGGGATGATGGATGCTGTAGTCCAACAGTTCTTGAGGGCACCAGGTTGGGGAAGGTGGCTGCTTTAGAAGGTTTTAAAAAAGAAAAGAAAAAAAGACTAGCATGTATACATATCTTTCTTCAGTTCTAGTTGATAGGGGAAACAATGCCTCAGATTTCATCAGTTCACAATGTTCTTGTATGTCACACAAAGTACCTTTAGGAGCAGAAATGCAACTCAAACTGTATTCTGTTAACATGTCACAAATTTGTCCCTGGAAATGCTGGACCGGACAGATTCTGGGCTAGTTTTGTTAAGTCCTAGAATCTATTTAAATTATCGTGTTAGCAGACCTTTAATTAGGGTGACTCAAATGTAAAAGAGGAATACTTTCAAGGGCTCCTGTACCTTCAAAAATTGTATAGAAGTAGGACTGTTGGTAAGTGCATTTTTCTTGGTCCTGTAAAATAAGCCTAACAAAATGCTTTCCCGATCCTGACTCTGAACAATGCAAGTGCATTACCCTCTTTTCCATCTGGTTAGGTCACCCAATCACCCTGACTGTAATAAAAGGTTTCTGTCTGCTATCTGAATCCATGAAACTGTAAAACACAATCTCCTTTAAAGGTCCCGCTCTAACTATTGGGTAAGTTTTCAGATACAAACCAAGAAAACTAGAGATACTGAAGAATCTTCATAACAGACTTAAGATTCTGATTTCAGTGGGCTGTTAGGAAAATCAGTTGCCCAATCCAAACACTCCAGCTCACGTAGTCTGATGAATAGAAAAACACCACAAAAACTTTTGTAGTGTTTGCAAAACACTTCTTAGACTGGACAGGTGATGTTTTAGAAGGGTTTGTGGAGTTCAGATGGAATGTACAGACTAGCTGAAACTGGTTATTGCTCCCTGCATAACAAATTTACGAGTGTGGAGGAAAGAGAAAAGGGGGATAGGAATGTATGCAAATGTATCTTCCCCCTGCCCATATACACACCAGTTTCTTTGTCACATCTCACATGAAGTTTTTAACACACACAACAAATGGATGATTGCTGTGTGTGTTAAAAACTTGTTTTGATTGCTGCAAACTTGTATCCCCTCCTTGACAGGACAGTATGAGGGTTGGAATGAACCATAATATGTTGCAGCATATATCTTTTTTAATGAAAAACAGTCCCACCTAAGGTTGCAAACACCATCTTTAATTACTAATTATATTATTTATATATTTTATTTATGCTGCTTTCATATCACTTAGTACCTTATAATCTCTAAGCAGTTCACAATATAATGCAGTATAAAACTATTGTAAAACCAATGTAAATTAATGAATGAAAAACATTACAACAGAGATAGAAATAAAATAGAGCAGTGTCGTAGTCTATCACAAGTCAGCACTGAGATCTCACCACCGTTTCTGCCTCTCGAACAATGTGTGTGTGGGTGTTCCAGAGGGTGGGTGCCATTACCAAGAAGGCTTGCCTGTGTGCCATTGCCTGGCGACCCTCTCTTGGTCACAGAACAACCAATAAGGCCTCGTCTGAAGATCTCGGGGGCACTGGGTGTGTATAGGGGAAGGTGGTCAGTTAGGTATCCTGATCCTGAGTTGTTTAAGGCTTTGTATGTCAACAACAAAACCAAAATCCATACGGAGGTGCCCCCTGCTGCTACTCCATGAACCACCAAAAGGAACCCTGCAAATGGAGCCTCTTCACTGTGCCTTTAGGTAGGTGTCTCTCTCAGTGCCTTTCTCATTTCAGACAAATGTTGTATAATATAGCTGCATTTTATCAATCTACTTCCCCGCCCTCACAGCCCTGTTCAGTTTATCTTCCAGGACCAGAAGGAAAGCTGCTAGGGTGGCCATGTTCCCTACTTTATAGAGGACAGTCCTCTATTTGAAGAGCTGTCAGAGGACAGTCCTTTATTTGAAGGCATCCTCTGTTTGAAGGGCTGTCCATTTTAAGTCTGATTGAATGATAAAGATCCATTAGAGAGCTAGTGTGGTGTAATGGTTGGACTGTTGGACTGGGATGCAGGAGATCAGGTTCTAGTCCCCACTCAGCCATGAAGCTCATTGGGTGACTTTGGGCCAGTCACTGGCTCTCAGCCTAACCTACCTCACAGGGTTGTTGTGAGGATAAAATAGAGAGGAGGAGGGGGAGGACTATGTAAGTTGCCTTCTGTTCCTTGTAAGAAGAAAAAAAATGGGCTATCAATGTAATAATAAAATAAGAAGGGAAAGCAGGGGGGCCTTGAAGTTGCCCGTCAACAGTTAACACCTAGACAGCACACACAGCTCACCTGGTCACAGTCTTCCATGCTATGGTCAGATGTATTTGTATAACTATTTAAAACCTCATAATTATTTCTAATTCTATCCCACACAGAGACATCTAAGCATATGAAAATATTATGCAAATCTGTGTCTTACAGGAGTGGCCATCCTAGGAGGCACCCATTTCAGGTTCAGTAAGTGCTTCTGTGGAAGACCGGATTCACAGCAAGATTCAAAAACCAGCTCTTGGATATATTCAAAAACTGAAAAAATGCAGTGTATTTTAAGAGAGCATTTGTTCTGGATACTTTTAAAAATACCTCATAATAACCAAAGGCTGCAGAAGGGATGATCACTTACAGACCAAAACATGGGCAGAGGGATGCTGGGAGTGCCCCAGAGCTGCAAGTGATTCCATTCCTTTCTCCTGAGAGACAACAAGGACTAGGGGAGGAGATTAATTTTCACCAAAGTGTAGCTCTAGAACCTGTCTTCGATGTCCTGGGGCCCATCTACATGGAGACGCTTTCCAACGCAATTCAGTTAAAAACTGCGTTTTCATAAAATCGGATTTGCTTCTCCCATGGTACATGCAGCCAATTAAAATGGTGTACACACACACACACACACACACAGAGAACCACACTTGCGTGGCAGACCGCACGAGAAATGGCATTAGTTCGGGCATATGTGGGTGGAGCCTTGTGGCATCAACCACCTTCCTTTAAAAACAACAACTCAGCTCTGTGCTGAGAAACCACAGTGGTAGTCTCTGGGAATTACTTCTGAGTAGACATGTTTAGCTGGCTGTTTTCAGGGCAGAAGTGGAGATTTCAAAAGAACACAAGTCATCCCAAAAGGACATGCTGACTTGAAGGCTCATTTGGTGAAAAGCACAGCACATTAAAGTCATTAGCATTCATGTGAAGGTGTGCTCCTCTGGAAAAGAGTAAGTGCAGTGGAAGTCACTGGGAATTACTTTGAGTAGACATGTTTAGCAGGCTGTTTTCAGGGCAGAAGTGGAGATTTCAAAAGCCGTCCCAAAGCAACGTGCTGACTTTTAACTTAAGGCAAGCAGTCTGGGGGAGTGCAGCCCTTGTGAGAAGAGAGAAGGTTCTATATCCACCCCTCTTCTCCAAAGGTTCCCCTCTTGCCAGAGGCAACCCTTTTCTTTTTTATTCCCCCCGCACACACACACACCTCCACTTGTCCGCACCTCTATAGCTGTGAAGAGGTGGAACCTTTGAAGGCTCATTTTGGGAAAAAGAAAGCAGGATCACCTTTTAAAGTCATTGAAATTATGCAAGAAGGTGCGTTGCTCCAGAAAAGCAGAGATTCAAGGCAAGGCAAAAATGCGGGGTTTACAGCATGAAAAATATGTGATTGCTGCGGGGAGGGGGAAATATCATGTGCCTTGACTATCGGGTGAAATAGCACCAGTGTAAAATTTCCGAGTAGATGAAGCCCTACATTTTCAAGGACAATTCACCTCACTATTGAGTGCTTATCAGCCCCTACTCATCTAGAATTGTAGCAGTGGAGGCTGGTGGCTCCAATGTCAGTGGGGCAGTGGATCCATTCCGGGTTTCAGTCAGAACCAGCGAGAACTCCAAGGAGCTATCCAAGGTGTGAAGCTATTCAAGTTTCTGACTGAAACCTGGAGCAGATTCACCACCCCACTGACACTGGAGCCACCAGTCTCCACTGAGTTTTAGGTCTAGATCTTCAGCATGGGAAGTGTGACTTCCAGGAAACTGAATCCAATGGCCTTGTAGGTGCCCATTAGATACTGCAGCAGAAGCATGGAGGACTCTTTTAAATGGGGGGTCATTCCACCCTTATGTTGCTGTAACATTTGCCATGCAATTCTGTGCACATTTACTTGGAAGAAAATCCCACTGTGTTCAATGGGACTTAATGACAGGTAAGTGTGCATAAGGTTGAACCTTTAAAGGTTCACCATCATATGGGTGGGGTCAATCAGAGACTGGAGGTGGCATTCAAGTGGTAGGGTGGCCAGGTGTCCTCTTTTGGAGAGGACAACCCTCTTTTTGAAGGTGTCCTTTACTTGAAAGGCTGCCAGTTCCAAATTGAACCAAAAGATCTAAGAACCAAAATATAGAACCAGAAGATCTAAGTTAGCTCCTGGGCAGCAGACTGAATAGGCATTGAGATCTAGTCAGTGTTTTCAACTTTTCCTGCTTTGGAAGAAATATGTACAGGGTTTATAAAATTAGCATATGGGCATAGATATAGCTATCATCACAAATTAAGGGAGCAATCCTATTGGGATAGGCAGCTGCCTTCCAACTCGGAGGGGACTGCCTATCTAATGCAGGGCAAGGAGAACATGGAGGGGATCTTCTCCACGCTCTGACCACCCTGCATTCTCAGCTAGATGGCTGATCTCTAGCCACGGGACTTAGCAGCAGGAGGGGGAGGCCAGATGACACATAGGAAGTGCTGTACCAACACTTCCACACTCCCCTCCCCTTCCTGCCCCCAAGAACTCCACCTTTTGCCCTGCTCTGCGTTGCTCATCTGAGCATGGAGCCCGGGGACCATCCGCATCACTGACAAGGAGGCAGTGGAGGGGGCCAGGAGGAAGTTTTCTGGGAACCAACCTCAGAGCTCTGAGGTTGGTTCCTGGAAACTGAACAATCCTATGGCCATCTAGCCGCTGTCTAGTGGCCATAGGATTGTGCCCGAAGTATGTTCCACAAAGTCATATGTCATTGCATAAACTTCTGTATATATGCTTCTGTTTGTGGAAAACAAACACTGGAATTTATTGTGATTTTGTGGCTCAGAGGGCAATGGTGACCTGATCATGATTGTAGATTCTGGAGCCTGCATTTATGGCTATTAGAAGTTCCCATTTCTTTAAAGAACAATAAAATGTATTCCATTTCAGAACCGAAACAGCAAAGAAGTAAATAAGTAATTAAACACTGCCATCTACTGGTAGCATTTTCTCTCCAAAAATAAGTAATTCACTTAACTGACTTTGTTGTTGTTTATTCGGTCACATTTTCTCTCCAAAAATAAGTAATTCTCTTAACTGACTTTGTTGTTGTTTATTCGGTCAGTCGCTTCCAACTCTTTGTGACTTCATGGACCAGCTCACGCCAGAGCTTCCTGTCGGCCGTCGCCACCCCCAGCTCCCCCAAGGTCGAGTCCGTCACCTCCAGAATATCATCCATCCACCTTGCCCTTGGTCGGCCCCTCTTCCTTTTGCCTTCCACTTTCCCTAGCATCAGCATCTTCTCTAGGGTATCCTGTCTTCTCATGTGGTGGCCAAAGTACTTCAGTTTTGCCTTTAATATCCTTCCCTCAAGTGAGCAGTCTGGCTTTATTTCCTGGAGTATGCACTGGTTTGATCTTCTTGCAGTCCAAGGCACTCTCAGAATTTTCCTCCAGCACCACAGTTCAAAAGCATCTATCTTCCTTCGCTCAGCCTTCCTTATGGTCCAGCTCTCGCAGCCATAGGTTACTATGGGGAATACCATTGCTTTCACTATGCGGACCTTTGTTGTCAGTGTGATGTCTCTGCTCTTAATTATTTTATCAAGATTTGTCATTGCTGTCCTCACAAGAAGTAAACGTCTTCTGATTTCCTGGCTGCAGTCAGCGTCTGCAGTAATCTTTGCGCCTAGAAAGACGAAGTCTGTCACTGCCTCCGCATTTTCTCCCTCTATTTGCCAGGTATCAGTCAAGCTGGTTGCCATAATCTTGGTTTTTTTGAGGTTTAACTGCAACCCAGCTTTTGCACTTTCTTCTTTCACCTTCGTCATGAGGTTCCTCAGCTCCTCCTCGCTTTCAGCCATCAAAGTGGTATCATCTGCATATCTGAGATTGTTAATGTTTCTTCCAGTGATTTTAACGCCAGCCTTGGCTTCATCAAGCCCAGCACATCACATGATGTGTTCTGCATACAGGTTGAATAGGTAGGGTGAGAGTATACAACCCTGCCGTACTCCTTTCCCAATCTTAAACCAGTCCATTGTTCCATGGTCTGTTCTTACCGTTGCTACTTGGTCGTTATACAGATTCCTCAGGCAGCAGACAAGATGACTTGGTATCTCCATACCACCAAGAACTTGCCACAATTTGTTATGATCCACACAGTCAAAGGCTTTAGAATAGTCAATACAACAGAAATAGATGTTTTTCTGAAACTCCCTGGCTTTCTCCATTATCCAGCGGATATTGGCAATTTGGTCTCTAGTTCCTCTGCCTTTTCTAAACCCAGCTTGTACATCTGGCAATTCTCATTCCATAAATAGCTGGAGTCTACCTTGCAAGATCTTGAGCATTATCTTACTGGCATGTGAAATAAGTGCCACTGTTTGATAGTTTGAACATTCTTTGGTGCTTCCCTTTTTTGGTATGGGGATATAGGTTGATTTTTTCCAATCTGTTGGCCATTCTTGTGTTTTCCAAATTTGCTGGCATATGGCATGCATCACCTTGACAGCATCATCTTGCAAAATTTTAAACAGTTCAGCTGGGATTCTGTCATCTCCTGCTGGCTTGTTATTAGCAATGCTTCTTAAGGCCCATTCAGCCTCACTCTTCAGGATGTCTGGCTCTAGCTCACTGACCACACCGTGAAATCTATCCCTGATATTATTGTCCTTCCTATACAGATCTTCCGTATATTCTTGCCACCTTTTCTTGACCTCTTCTGCTTCTGTTAGGTCCTTGCCATCTTTGTTTTTGATCATACCCGTTTTTGCCTGGAATTTACCTCTGATGTTTCTAATTTTCTGGAAGAGGTCTGTTGTCCTTCCTATTCTATTACCTTCTTCCACTTCCGCGCATTGCTTGTTTAAAAATAATTCCTTATCTCTTCTGGCTAACCTCTGGAATTTTGCATTTAATTGGGCATATCTCCCCCTATCACTGTTGCCTTTTGCTTTCCTTCTTTCTTGGGCTACTTCCAGTGTCTCAGCAGACAGCCATCTTGCTTTCTTGGTTTTCTTTTTCTTTGGGATGTTTTTTGTTGCCGCCTCCTGAACAATGTTGCAAACTTCTGTCCATAGTTCTTCCGGGACCCTATCTACTAAATCTAGTCCCTTAAATCTATTCTTTACCTCCACTGCATATTCATTAGGAATATTAGTGAGCTCATATCTAACTGATCTGTGGGTCTTCCCTATTCTCTTTAGTCTGATTCTAAATTGTGCAATAAGAAGTTCGTGATCTGAACTACAATCAGCTCCAGGTCTTGTTTTTACCGACTGCATAGATGTCCGCCAGCTTTGGCTACAAAGGATGTAGTCAATCTGATTTCGGTGTCGACCGTCTGGTGAAGTCCATGTATAAAGTCGTCTCTTAGGTTGTTGGAAGAGAGTGTTTGTTATGCACAGTGAGTTGCCTTGGCAAAATTCTGTCAGCCTATGTCCTGCTTCATTTTGTTCTCCCAGAGCATGCTTGCCTGTAATTCCAGGTGTCGTTTGACTACCCACCTTAGCATTCCAGTCTCCTGTAATGAAAATAACATCTTTGTTTGGTGTACTATCCAGTAGGTGCTGCAGATCCTCATAGAACTGATCTGCTTTTGCCTCTTCAGCATCTGTGGTTGGGGCGTATATTTGGATCACTGTGATGTTAAATGGCTTACCCTGAATTCAAATTGAGATCATTCTGTCATTTTTTGGATTGTATCCAAGCACTGCTTTAGCCACTTTATTATTAATTATGAAGGCTACTCCATTTCTTCTGTGGTCCTCTTGTCCACAGTACTAGATCTGGTGGTCATTTGATGTGAAGTGGCCCATTCCAGTCCATTTCAGTTCACTAACACCCAAAATATCTATATTTAATCTTGACATCTCCCCAATAACCACATCCAATTTGCCCTGGCTCATAGATCTTACATCCCAGGTTCCTATGGTGTGTTGATCTTTAGAACATCGGATTCGTCATTCACCACCAGCACCATCGGCTGCTAGCCGTCCTTTCGGCTTTGAGCTAGCTGCGACACCACATCTGGGGCTAGTTGAACTTATCCTCTATTCCTCCCCAGTAGCTTTTTGACCATCTTCCGACCTGGGAGTCCCATCTTCCAATGGTATACTGACATATCTCTGGTTGTACTGATCCATTTAGTTTTCATGGCAAGAATACTGGGGTGGGTTGCTGTTTCCTTCCCCAGGGATCGTATTTAGTCTGACCTCTTTGCCATGACCTTCCCGTCTTGGGTGTCCCTTCACGGTTTAGCTCATGACGTCATTGAGGTGCTCAAGCTCCAGCACCACGACAAGGTAACAACTTAGTGGTATGTTTTATACCCACCTACGCTTTCGATATATATTTTAATGAACCATTAATTTTATGTTATGTTGCAGTGTATACTAGTTTTTCTTTATTATAGCAATTGTCTATAAATTCTCTATTCTGTGAACAGCTTTGAGCACAACATATTTGTTGAAAATGCAGTATATTTATATAACAGACTGTACTCACACCTTTCTGCTTTCAAAGTTGCATAATCGCTCGCTGACCTTGAGGATCCAAATGCAAACTAAGGGAAGTGGGGAAGGCAGGAGAGGAAAGAGCCTCTACAAATAAAATGGACCCTCCACCCTTGCAGGAAAACAAACAGCACACGTTAGGCTAAAACGGGGAAGTGACCACTGGGAGATAATGGGGAGCTGAGCCCTACTTTCATCACCACACTGACCATGGGAGGGAGGGAGAAGCTGGCATGTATCTTTGTACCCAATTTCCTCTTTGCACTGATCACTCACAGCGAGATCGAACTCTCCATTTACTTCCAAAGTGTCTGCGGTTGGGGTGGAATAATGGTCCAACACAGCATGCTCTTTGGCATATTGTCTCTGAGCTCCCCACCCTCCTGAAAGATCACTTCAGGAATGAAGAAAAGGCTGAGATGCCTTTTGCATCTGAAGTTACTGTGCATATAGGATGGGGAAATTGGGCCTAGCATGGCCTTTGGAGTGGTGTCTCTTTCTTTCCTGCAGTGACCAGGGATGAAGACAGGCTTGAGGATGAGCGTCCACAGGAATTTTTCCAGGGCTGCTGGGGGAAAACTGTCTATGTACTTAACTAGAACTGGTGACTGAGCAATGGCCCAGGGAGCAATGGAACCAGCAGGTCTCCTCAGCTAGGTAGACCTGACCTCTGAGAAAGGTGTATACTAGGGGTGCTTCCAGACAAGACTTTTATTAGGGCTGTCCACTGCTTCAGCTCTGGTGCTGAATTCTGAACCAACATGGGCCGATTTGGATTGGTCCAGATCCGGAGCAGGTCAGGATCGGTCTGAAGCAGCTCAAATCGATCTCGTTTATGCCTGTAAGGTTGCGTACATGACAGCCTTACGGCTGCCATTGCATAAGATTTCCTTTTTCAGAAAATATGAGTTGCCATTTTAAAAGAAAATTTTAAAAGAAAATGGCAACTCCCTCGAAGAGGGCGATGGCTGCGGGCACTCCCCACGGGTCCAGGTAAGGAGCAAGGGCTTCGTGTGGTTGGGTAGGCCACCCAATTTGGATGTCCAAATCTCACTTCTGATCCAGAGTCTGAAGTGGGTCAGACCAGGTCAGAATTGGGCTGAGGTGGGTTGGGATCAATTCGGAAGCTCCAAATTGGCCTCTGAAGTGGGTTGGGGGGGTGTCCCTGTACAATTCTAACTTTTATCCTGTCATCGCCCTGCCTCCCCCATGGAATTGTAAAGGGGACCCAAACATTGTCATCTTCTACTTGTAATGCTTCCATGTTTTCCCACTGCTTTTTCCATCTTTTCTGTTACCACAGAAACTCAGTTAAGGAGAAAAAGACAGAACAGCTTCACAATGCCTTCTCATTGGTAGCACTAGGAGCCCTCCATCTAGAAGGGCTCCTTGTGGAGGGGCCACAGCTCAGTGGCAGAGCACCTGCTTTGCATGCAGAAGGTCCCAGGTTTGATTCCCGGCTTCTCCAGGTAGGGCTAGGGAAGAATCCTGCCTGAAGCCCTGGAGAGCTGCTGCCACTCAGTGTCGACAATACTGGGCTACATGGACCGATAACCTGACTCTGCTGCCTGCCCCCCTGAAATGGTATAGGTATAATGATGAGGGACTTCATCTGCATTAGCATGGTAAAGTTTTAAAACAATTTCAAAATCGGTGGGGGATCACATTTGGGGTATGAAATAAGACTTGAATTAGAAAGATAATTAACTCCTTCCTTTGTTTTTGGGTAGACACAGAACTGCCCAATCACAGCTAAACTAAAGGATTTCTGAATTGTTTTCAATGGAGAAACAGTCATTTCTCCCCAGAGAAGACCAAAAAACAAAACACAAAAAAATACAAAAGTCTTAAAAATGAGCCGGGAAGTTCCTTCTCCAGAAATGGGTGTGTCAGTCATTGCTATGACTTCATTCATTGGCTACACACTTTGAAAGGTGGGAGCAGGCTAATTTCTCACAAAACAATTGGGCAGAACAGTGCCTGAACATTTCGCCTCATATCTTGGGTTCTACAAGGGCTAAAGACTTGATCTTTAAAAAAAGGGGGGGAAGCTGGAAGTCCAGCGATCATGGCTTATCTCAGGAGTGGGGAGCAACTGCCCCATTCCCCAGCCTTGCAAATGTCCATGGGCCTGAGCACTCCCTTCCCCTACAAGCATTCATGGGAGTGTTGTATTGGACTTAAAGGAGGCTTTCTGTCAGCTCAGTCTGTCATCCAGGTTTGATTCATTTCAAGGAGAAGGAAGAGAGGCAAAGGAATAAAAAGATTATCTCCTCTCAGCTCAGTCTCCCATCCAGGATTGATGCATTTCAAGGAGAAGGAAGAGGGGCAAAGGAACAAAAAGGTTATCTCCTGGCCTCCTCCTTGCTGGTTCCCACTTGTACCACATATATCAGAGGCTCAAAAAGAGATAACCAAATCAAATACTTAGTAATGTGGACAGTAGGGCTAACCCAAGACAAATCCTATATAAAAAAAACCATGAGTGATGTTTTCGTCTTTCATATTGTATTTCAAATTTTACACACTATGGGCAGTATCCAAGCTTGCTGCTCTGCTTACGCAATTGATGTAGTGCTAGCGTAAGTGACCTCTAGTGCTATACCAATAGTGTGAACTGGAACAATGGCTTTCCCTTGAAAACCCACCGCACCAGCTTATGCTATTGATATAGCGCTAGAGGTTTCTTATGCCAGCACTATGTCGATTGCATAAGCAAAGCAGCAATGTTGGATATTGCCCTATAGTTCCTTTTCAACAATTATATATGAGCTTCCTTTCAGTTCCATATATTAAGGATGTAGCCCATCACCAACAGGAGAGTGATGAGGTTTACAAGGATCTTATGAACATTCTAGAAATTGGGGAGGGGGGGCAAAGGCAAAAGAGGCAGGGCCAAAAATACCAGCATATTTTAGCTTAAAGGTCTTACTGCCAGTAACTGAGGCTCAGGAGAGGCATGTCAACCTTTTAGAATGGGGAAGAACTACCCAAAAGTCAGGAAATCGCCAAATGGTTGGTGACTGGTGGAATGGGGGTGAACCAGGGGACGGGGGTGTGGCCCCCCAGGGGATCCCAGAGTGCTGGTTTTGGCCACTGGGCTTGAAATTCTGAATTACCATTCTAGATAATCTAAATTTCTTCATGTGCACTTTTTGCCCAACTAAAGGAAAATATGATGCACAGTTAATATTGCTGTTTTTAAAATTCTCTCTTTTTAGAGCATTATAGGCCATGCATCTTTGATCACACATTGACCTGGTTTGCATGATCAAAATAAGCCACAGTGTCTTATTTAAATCGTGGTGCTTGCCAGGCACATGAGTGGCTCAATTTCCATGATCACCACCTGGGCATGCCCTGTCATGTCATTCAAACCTGGGCAGCATGGCTTGTTGGAGGGGAAAACAACCCTCCAATGACCCTACAACAGCTCATGGGTTATTGGAGTATTGTTTCCCCTTTCAACAGATCATGCTGCCCTAGTTCTGACAAGAAAAGCTGCACCCAGGAGGTGATTATGGAAATCTAGCTGCTCACGCATCCAGCATGTGCTATGATTTAGATAAACACGGTGACTTATTTTGATCGTGCAAACCAGCTCCTTGCGTAATGCATGTTATCATGTACTCATCGGGAACTGCCTTATCCCAGCACAGGCTAGTTCTCCATCTAGCCTAGTATTGTCTATTCTTTTTCTCTTTTCTTTTTTTTTGACATTAATTTTATTTTAAATTTCAAGAAAACAAAACAAATCATAAAAATAAAAATTATATATATATATAATATATATAATAACCATATGCATTAAAAGTATTGATTTCAATTGGCTTTATTCTAGAAAAAGTGGATTATACATAAACTTCAAGAAAAGCAGACCACTTCCAACAATTTGGACAGCCCTTTATTGAAGAGATGTTACAGCATCCAATAGACCCTAAACAAGAGCAGTTGCTGAATAAGACATAACCTAAGATCCATAAACACTTCAGATACAGACACCAAAGAGGTGATCCATTGATTAGGCAAAATGGGACAATCTAGTTCCCTATTCCATTCCTGTTTAAGTCCCTGTGTATCATATTTATTTACTGATATAAGTATTTATAAACATGTATTGTGGGTCGATATAACAGATTGGCTTCAGCAAGTTTTCCAATAGCAAAGGGGACTCTGAAGCTGTAAAAGCGGCAGGTCTGAATCTAGATTCTAACATAAGTTGCAATTGCAAGTAGTGTCACTTGGCCATAGTGGGTAGATCGTATTTGTCTCCCAAAGCCGAGAATGACAAAAACTCCTGGGTCTCAGGCAGAGGCCTGTTCCCATCATCTATTTATTACCTGATCCTTTTAACTGGATAAGCCACAGATTAAACCTGGGGCTTTCTGCACATAAAGCATGTGGTCTGCCACTGACCTCTGGTCCCTCTCTGCTCTTGTGAGAGCAAATGATTGCTTACACTCTTAAAATGGATCTGTTTTCTCTTTGCTGCAAAATGTGCTTAGTTGTGTACAACGCTAGCAAAGCCACTGGGAAGACTTTTGCTGTTTGTATGACACAAAGATTTATATGACACAAAGATTTATTGAGATATTGTGGCTCTTAATGCCTTTTAGTATTGCACATGATTTGAAGTATACTGCTATGGAATACTGTGTGTAGGTCTGGTTGATGTATCTCAAAAAGGATATTGTTGAGCTGGAAAAGGGGCCAAAAAAGCAATCAAAATGTTCAAGGGGCTGTAACATCACCTCTATGAAGAAAGGCTATAATGTTTGGGTCTTTTTAATTTAGGGGGAAAAGGGGAGGGAGGGAGCAATCCTGTAGCCGCTAGTCAGCATCTAGATGGCCATAGGATATCTGGTTTCCCAGGAACCAGCCTTGGAGCCTGTGCTCCGAGGTCGGTTCCTGGAGAACTGACCTTCCCCCACTTCCGCGCTGCCTCACAGACAGCGTGGAAAAGCCCCATGCTCCGCACTCGCAAGAGGAGTGCGGAGCGGCCAAAATGGGGTGTTCCGTGGTGGGGAGGGCAGAAATGCCAGCACGACACACCCAAAGTGTCATACGGCAGCCTCCTCCCCTGCTCAGCCCTCCCGCGGCTAGACAGCTGCAATTGGCTGTCTAGCCGAAAATGCAGGGCAGGAGAAGCGCAGAAGGAACATCTGCTCCATGCGTCTCCTGCCCTGCATTGGATAGGCGGTCACCTCCGAGTTTGGAGGTAGCCGCCTATCTGCATAGGATTGCGCCCTAAGGGGCAGGCATGCCTGAAGTTTACCAAATGATGCAGAGCGAGGAGAAAGCAGATACAGAGATATTCTCTTGGTCTCATAACGCTAGAACTTGGGGCCATCCAATCAAACTGTATGGTGGGAGCAAGGGCATTGCTAGGTTCTTAAAAGATCCAGGGCACAGGCCCATAACATACATTTGCATATGCATATGTCCGAGTCTAAGCTCATCTCTATAATATACACACACACACACACACACACATATATATATATACACACACACACACGTGTGTGTGTGTGTGGTGTGCATGTGTGTATATACATTACATACATACATACGATCTGTGCACTGACTTCCCACTCCACTTCAACTCAGACCCCAATTCAGTATTTTGGAAAACATCCCGCTTCTACTCAGGCCAGTTTGAAGTCAGTCCACTTCAGCTCAGCACCAAACATGAGTCAGGTTTGTAAAAATGTGTCTTTGTGCCTCCTCTCAACTACCATGGGAAATTAGAAAAAAAAATGCAACTTTTTTCTTTTGGTCAGAACTGGATGATAATTTCAGGCACAGTAACCACAGAAGGAGATTACACCTCCCAATGTCAGAAAAATAGGTACAGGGTTTGTATTTTTATTTTCTTTTAAAGGGAACTGCCAATAACATTTTTATTCCTTGGAAGAATTGGATAAAAATGTCAGGATTCATTGCCCCATCAGAGGAGATCATATCTGCCAAATTTCAGAATGATAGCCACCTGGCGTTTTGTGCAAGGGTGGCCTTGACATTTTGAGGTCTCCAAAAGAGGACATACCTATCTCCCTATGTTCCTTGTGGAACATGGTTCTGAAAATTACAGACAGCCTAGAGGTGTCCCTAAGTAAGAAACCAGCCAAGTTTCAGAAGAATAGGTGCAGCAGTTCATGTGGAAGGGGAGTTCTACAATTTGGGGGAGGGAGTGATTTGCTTTCCCTTCCCTTCACCTCCCCCCCCTCAATAGTTTTTTGGGTAAATTTGCATGAAAATGCACAGGTCATTAGAGGTGTCCCCCAGGCAAGAAATCTGCAAAGTTTCTGAAGAATATGTATGCATGCAAATTTAGAATTACTACAATTTATTTACATTTCACTAATGTTAGCAGCAGGGGAATATGGGCGGGAAGGCGCTGTTGCACTCATGTCCTGCTTGTGGGTTTCCCGTGGGCATCTGCTCAGTCACTATGTGAACAGAACGCTGGACTAGATGGACCTCGGTCTGATGCAGCATGGCTTTTATGTTCTTAAATATAGAATGCCTCTGAGCATATGCAGAATGCTTTTCTTTCACACTGAGCACTTACATTCTCCCCCTACCAATTCTGTTCCCCTCCATGCAACCATCCCTCCTCATGCTACCATCCTCCAGCAACTCTTCATATAAACAGATTTGTTTTTTTGTGCAAATCTCCTCTATGTTCTCCTTGTTATGCACAAGCTCTCATATTATCTTCCTCCCCATAACTTCTTTTGTGCCAAGACTTCACCAGGATTCAGCCAATGAGTTTGTTTTCAAAACTAGGGCTAAGTTATGGAGAAACTCTGAGCATGTACTAAGTGCCTTTCCCTCACCACTGAAGCTAGAGTTCATGCAAAATGAAAAAAAACACACCACAAATTACAAAACATGCACAGGACTGAGCTGAAAGGGTGGTCAATTAATTAGACTGGAATTGGGTAGGCACTGTATTTAGCCTGCAGTACCATGCTCACCCCTTCATGGATCACTGCCTTGTTGTGGCGAAGGGGCTTGCGTAACTCAGTGAAGCCATAAGCTATGCCGTGCAGGGCCACCCAAGACGGACAGGTCATGGCAGAGAGTTCTGACAAAATGTGGTCCACTGGAGAAGGAAATGGCAACCCACTCCAGTATTTTTGCCAAGAAAACCCCATGGAACGTATCACAAGGCTAAAAGAGATGACGCCGGAAGATGAGCCCCTTAGGTCAGAAGGTGTCCAGTATACTACTGGGGAAGAGCAGAGGGTATTTCCAAGTAGCGCCAGAAAGAGTGAAGCGGCTGGGCCAAAGCCGAAAGGACACTCAGCTGTGGATGTGTCTGGAGGTGAAAAGAAAATCCGATGCTGTAAAGAACAATATTGTTTAGGAACCTGGAATGTAAGATCAATGAATCAAGGTAAGCTGGAGGTGGTCAAACATGAGATGGCAAGATTGAACATCGACATCTTGGGAATCAGTGAACTAAAATGGACAGGCATGGGCGAATTTAATTCAGGTGACCATCATATCTACTACTGTGGGCAAGAATCCCTTAGAAGAAATGGAGTAGCACTCATAGTCAACAAAAGGGTGGGAAAAGCAGTACTGGGGTACAATCTTAAAAATGATAGAATGATCTCAGTACGAATCCAAGGCAAACCATTCAACAATTCACGTCTATACCCCAACCACTGAGGCCGAAGAAGCTGAGGTTGATCGGTTCTATGAAGACCTACAACACCTTCTAGAACTAACACCAAAAAAGATGTCCTCTTCATCATAGGGGATTGGAATGCTAAAGTAGGAAGTCAAGAAATCACCGGGATAACAGGCAGGCATGGCCTTGGTGTACAAAATGAAGCAGGACAAAGGCTAATAGAGTTTTGCCAAGAGAACACGCTGATCATAGGAAACACTCTTTTCCAACAGTCAACTCTTCGTGATCCCATGGACCATAGCATGCCAGGCCTTCCTGTCCTGCGTTCTCTCACGGAGTGTGGTCAAGTCCATATTCATTGCATCAGTGATGCTATCTAGCCATCTCATCCTCTGCCGTCCCCTTCTCCTTTTGCCTTCAGTCTTTCCCATCATCAGGGTCTTTTCCAGAGAGTTTTCTCTTTGCATTAGGTGGGCAAAATATTTGAGCTTCAGCTTCAGTATCTGTCCTTCCAATGAGCACTCAGGGTTGATTTCCTTTAGGATGGACTGATTTGACCTCCTTGCAGTCCAGGGGACTCATAAGAGTCTTCTCCAGCACCACAGTTGCTGGAGAAGGCATCAATTCTTCGGCACTCAGCCTTCCTTATAGTAGTCCAGCTCTCACAGCCATATGTTGCTACTGGGAAAACCATAGCTTTGATTATACAAACCTTTGTTGGCAAGGTGATGTCTCTGCTTCTTACTATGCTGTCTAGGTTTGCCATAGCTTTCCTCCCAAGGAGCAAGCGTCTTTTAATTTCATGGCTACAGTCACTGCCTGCAGTGATCTTGGAGCCCAAGAAAATAAAATCTGCCACTGCTCCCATTTCTTCCCCTTCTATATGCCAGGAAGTGATGGGCCCAGATACCATGATCTTAGTTTTTTTAATGTTGAGTTTCAAACCAGCTTTTGCACTCTCTACTTTCACCCTCAACAAGAGGCTCTTTAGATCCTCTTCATTTTCTGCCATTAGGGTGGTATCATCTACATATCTGAGGTTATTGATAATTCTCCTGGCAATCTTAATTCCGACCTGTGATTCATCCAACCCGGTGTTTCTCATGATGTACTCTGCATATAAGTTAAATAAGCAGGGCGACAATATGCAGCCTTGTCGTACTCCTTTCCCAATTTTGAACTAATCGGTTGTTCCATGTCCGGTTCTTACTGTTGTTTCTTGACCCTCATACAGGTTTCTCAAGAGACAGGCAAGGTGCTCTGGTACTCCCATCTCTTTAAGAATTTGCCAGGTTGTTGTGATCCACACAAAGGCTTTAGCGTAGTCAATGAAGCAGAAATAGACATTTTTCTGGAATTCTCTTGCTTTCTCCATGATCCAGAGAATGTTGGCGATTTGATCTCTAGTTCCTCTGCCTTATTTCTGAGTAATCCTGTAGAACATCAGGTTGCAAACCTCCCTTCAAAAGCAGTTGTGCTGGAATCCTATGCACACTTTCCTGAGGTCTGAGGATAAGTCTCATTAAACATAATGGGGCTTCTGAGTAGGCATACATAGGATTGTATAAATGAGTAGTATTTATCTCCCCTCCACTTAAAAAACAAACCAAAAACTCCTATTTTTATTAAAGCTTTCTGTTCACAGGAAGCTGCTTTATATTGAGTGAGACCCTGGGTCCATCTAGCCCAGTACTGTCGACACTGATCGGCAGCAGCGGCTCTCCAGGGTTTCAGGCAGGATTCTTTCCTAGCCTGACCTGGAGATGCTGGGGATTCAACCCGGGACCTTCTGCATGCCAAGCATGTGCTCTGCCGCTGAGCTACAGCCCTTCCTATTGCTGGATAATGGCAACTGACAAACAAAACAGCCCCAGGTTTGTTTTTCTGCAACCATGTGAACCCACTTTTCTTGAGGGTTTGAGTGAGGACAAAAACAAACCCTCTTGTCTGTTTGTATAAAAGTCAAATACAGTTCTGAACTTCTCTTGCCCACTGAAGAGAATTCTCTTTAAGAATTCCCCAAGTTATATTCTGGGTGGAATAAAGAAGAGAAAGAAAGAACAGGATAGGGGAGGGAAGAAGAAAAGAAGAATGGTGATTAGAAATGCAGGGGCGTGGCAGGAGGGGCGGGATAGAGAGAATTCCCTAAACCAAGTGGCTCCTTTCAGAGAGGTGGTACTTCAGAGGAATTTAGGAGGCTGTGGAGGGATGAAGTGAGGTGGCTGAGTGCTTTTTCTAGCAGTATAGAAATGAAATGAAATGGATGGATGGATGAATGAATGAACAAACGAACGAACGAAAGAAAGAAAGAAAGAAAGCAATCAATGGCTGCTAATCATGTTGACAATGTGAGGAATAACATTAGGAAAGGGCTACTGCTTTTATTTATTTATTTATTACATTTTTATACCGTCCAATAGCCAAAGCTCTCTGGGTGGTTCACAACAATTGAGACTATAAAATACAAGACAATTAAATACAGACAATAAAATACAGTATACAATTTAAAAGTTTAAAACTCCAATATAAAAGTAAAAATAACCAAACAGAAACTAGCAGCAGTGCAAACATTTAAAATACAATGCCAGATATAAAACAAACTGAAAAACTAAAATGTCTGGAGGGACAAAAAGGTCTTCACCTGGCACCAAAATGAGCACAATGTAGGTGCCAGGCGAACCTCTCTGGGAAGCTCATTGCAGAGCTGGGGTGCCACAGCAGAAAAGGCCCTCTTCCTGGTGGCCACCCCGCTCAGCTCCTTTGGCAGGGGCTCCTGGAGAAGGCTTGCTGGATGCACTTTGTTGGCCACTGTGGGAAATGGAACGCTGGACTCAATACGCCTTTGGTCTGATCCAGCAGGACTCTTCTTACGTAGTGAGTTTTCTCCCCATTTAGAATTAGAATCTACCTAAACTGCTTTGGGGGAGATTTGCTGGGTTTTACATCATGCCTGGATTTTACATCATGTCTAATAGATTGCCCTATTTTGGGGTTAGGTTGGAAAGCTTTCCCGCCTCTGCTAATGACCCTGCTGGTTTTAGCACTTTCCCCTGTGTGGAAGGGATTATTTGCATCTGAGCCTACCTTCTCCCTGCAGGCGTTCTGGTGTGCTGCACCTGCTCTCTGACTGTGGCACTCAGTAGTCGGGAAGGATTAAGAGCAGGTCAGGAGTTAATGCAGAGAGAGAGAATAATGCCTTGGGATAAGAAGAAAGCTGAACTTCATGATACTCTGGTTCCTTCCAGCCTTATGATTCCATGAGAGTGTCTATTTGACTGTATTTGATGATGAGTTCCTCTCCTCGCCCTTTGGAGCCAATTCAAATAGTCGGAAAAGGTACATGCTAATCCTTTCTGGACTGTACAACTTTGCAGACTGAAGGTCAGGGGCTGTATGTTTGAATACTACCAGTACCCTGTGTTTAAAAAAGGCTTCCTCACATAGAAAGCTTGCACCAATTCGTCTGGTGTTAGATTTCCACATACACGGAAGATTGGGTGGTGGATTTTGTTGTTATTGGTTGAGATCCAGATTTATGCACATGCAACTGGGCTGATGGAAGCAGACTTCTCCTCCCCACAGTGGTCCCTCCAGCCCCCTGAAAATGCTACACAGACGGTCAGGGGACCCTGCTGAATGGGGTGAGCTGTGGTGCAGGGGGGAGGGACTCCCCCCCCCAAATTGGGCAGAGGCACCTCCTGTGAGTGAAGCCCTTCCATTCACAGAAGGCAAATCCTGGATCCAGCCCATAATATGGGGAAAACATTCTAGCGTACACTTGCCCCCAGCAACGGACTGAAATGGTACAATCCAGGATGGACTATCCAATATATTTTATTCTGAATGTGAATTGGCAGTGAACGTTACTGCAGGTGGTCAGGTGGTCACTTTGACTGAGGAAATAATACACATCTGTCTGTCTATCTTGCCAAGTTATCTATAAAGTCTGTCTTGGAACCGCATCCCACCCCCCACCCCATTTATTTATTTATTTACTTTAATCCCCGTTAGTAGCCCCAATAGTTAGGCTAGTTGACACTAGCCCCGTTAGTGTCAACTAATGTACTAGAATTAGAGGCCGCTGCTCTGAGAGGTACCGGCTAGGCTCCTGGTTGTAGATCACAGCTTTGGGCTTGGACGCCCTTCGTCTTAGCACCCAGATATGCAGGCAGGCACGCACCGAGGCAACTCCACGAGTGCAGAACGACTCCACTCTGCACATGCTCGAAAGAGCTGCCGTCTTTCTTAGGGCTGTCCGCTTTCTAGGCCTGAGGGGGCTGTCGGAGCTGAACGGAGAAGCGCATTTTCGGGGACCCGCCCGCAGATCAGCAGCGGGGAGGGGGCGCCCAGCAAATCTGACGCCGGGGGGGCCGCCCCGGCAGGACTCCTGGCAACGGGCGGTGGGCAGGGCTTTCCTGTCAGCCCAGCCTGGCAGGGGAGCGAGGCGCAGTGCTCGCGGGGCTTGTTCTCGGGACCTCCTCCGCCGCCGCGTAACGGAACCGGGCTGGGCGCCCTTCAAAAGCCGCGCGGCTCGGCGGCTCTGCTCCCGCGCTCGCCGGCCCGCGCGTCGAGCTCCTGCTCTCGGCCCGGCCCGGCCCGGCCCGCGCCCGTCCTCGCCGCGACCGCGGGGCGGGGAGGCCCGCGCGGGGCGTCGAGCCGCCCTCCTCTCCGGCCACCCGCCGCCCCATGGCCGGGGCGGGCGCGGAGCCCTGAGCGGGAGGGGGCGATGGCGCTGGCGAAATTCCCGGCCAGGGGCGAAGGCGCCTCGGCGCCCGGCCGGGCGGAGCAGGAGGCGGAGGGCTGCTACGCGGAGCTGCTGGCCGAGGGCTTGCTGCAGGCTGCGGCCGGCGGGGGGGCGCCGCCCCGGGCCGACTCGCCGCGCGGCGGGAGCCGGGAGCCGGAGCTCCGCGCGGGGATCAAGGCAGGTGAGGGGCAGCTTCCGGCCAGCGCCCCGAGGCGGGGCTCGGCTCGGCTCGGCTCGGCTCTGCTGCGCGGGGAGAGGCAGGCGGCGGGCGCCGTCGGAAGCCCTGGATCGGAGAGGCCACCTGCCTGGCCTGCTGGCGCTTGATTCCTGGGGAAAGAGATGCCCGGCTCAAACCTGGAGAGGGGCGGGCGGAGAGAAGCATCCTCTGACCCGCGAACCCTCCGTCCCGTGTGTCCCGGCTTGGATCCAGGCTTCGTCGTGCTCCGAGCAGGCTCACCGAAATCAATGGGACCGAAAGTTAGCCACGACTGTCTTGTTGCGTTGATTGCTATGGGTCTACTCAAAGCCTGGATCCGACCCTTGATGTGTGGATTGGGGCCGTAGCTCAGTGGCAGAGCACCTGCTTTGCATGCAGAAGGTCTCAGTCCCGGGCATCTCCAGGTAGGGGAGGGAAGCATCCTGCCTGAAACCCTGGAGAGCTGCTGCCAGTCAGTGTCGACAATGCTGGGCTACATGGACCAAGGTCTGACTCAGTATTAGGCAGCTTCCTATGTTCCTATATGTGGGAGCACTGTAATTGACAAGGGAAATGCACTCTGCACTTGCTCAGGGGGAATTTTCATCTCTTCCTATAGCCCTTTGTCTGTGGCTGTCTCCAGGATGCTAAAGTTTTAAACTCGTTGGCTCCACCTCTGCCTCCGCCACAGATAGGACCCACTGATCGGAAGGGAATGTTCTTCCAAAGAATGGCGGCCTGATACAGCCTTGCCACTTTAGCTTGTCATTTACCTTTCGTCAGAGTAAAAGGCAAAACGAAAGTGATACATCATGTAGTTCCCCCGCCCCAAATTTGATGACAATAGATTACAAGATGGGAAAGCCATTGTCTTCATTTATAGTGAATATACATTTATGGGACTGTTGAGGAAAATATACACAGGCTTTCAGTTATTCTTCATTTCCCCATCCATCTCTCTACTCTGTCTAGCTATCAGTCTGACATCCCAACCTAAACATTTAATGAAGAGTAAAGCTGCAGTCCTGTGCACGCTCAGTGGTACATACTTCCAAGTAAACATGTATAGGATTGCAATGTAAGTCTCCCTGGCTTTAGTGGGGCTTCCTATCAACTTTGGAATTACACAGAACTTTACATTAGCCACTTCTTTATCTGCTTACTATACAGACATGTAAGATGGTATCTTTTAGTGTGCAGTGTTTGCTGGGACTAGAGCCTGCACATTTGCAAGTGACACAGAATTCTTCATTTCATTCCTCTATGTATGTACATTTTCAGATTCATTTCTGTTGAGGTAGGATTATGTAATCGGGGTACACGGAATTCTACAGTCTGTCTATATCAGTGAGGTATGAATAAAACAGCTAAAAGAGTGGCATTTATTGAACCAGCTTTTGTTGGCTGCAGCAATATTCACATTTTCAATTCATCAGACATTATTTTGCTTACTTCTCCCCCTCTCCCTCACGCACACATAGTATAGGCAGGATAAACTTTTAATGGGGCAGCTTTTCTAAGTGCAATATGTGCAGAAGGTTAAACCTGGTGAACTTCTTACATTTTTTCTAGCTTCACAATTCTGTGATTTGAAGGCAAAACCTGACACAATTTTTCTTTTTTTTAAAAAAAAGATAAATAGCTGTGGGAAGCCCCCAATCCATATTGGCACAGCAGTGTGTGCAGAGGATTTTATTTTTAAAATTTCCCCTCTGTCACAATTTCAATCTGGATTCACTTCCCTCCCAAGCAGAGCTTCTCTTTGCATCAGGAGGGAAGTTCTCCTCAAAGAAATCCAAGCCTGAAATTGTATGTATATTTCCAGGTATATATCTAGTTACCCAAACCAGACAGACAGACACCAACACGCCACAGTTCATTTTGATTTATTGTATTTTCTTTTTAAACCCCCTTGCACTCAGAAATTCATTTTAGCAGTGAACCCCTTTCCTCGGAAGAGGAGGATGGAGAGACCCATGAAAATAAGATAAAATATCTCAACAAACACTTGCCTCCAAAGAAAACAATCACTCAGATTATGAAGGATAAAAAGAAGCAGACACAGCTCACCTTGCAATGGTAAGTGTATTAACCAACCCAGAGGGCAGGTTTAATGTACCATTTTCCTGCTACATGTTGTTATTTCTTTTTCTTTGTTTTCATTGAGAGAGAACCACCAGCCATTGGATTCATAGCACAAGCAAAATCTGCATGATGTAACATTTTAGTTGAGAATGTTTCATACAATGTGTCTAGGTAAACTCAAATCAGTAGTTAAAACTAATTCCAAATATATATCACACACACACACGCACAGTGTGTCAGTATTTTAGAAAGTCTGTGTAAATAGCTTATTCTATAAATATTTAGCCACTATATCATTTAACTAGATTATTAATGTTGTGGAACAGACTGCAAGTGCAGTGATTCACCAGAGGTTTGCGTTCAGCGGTTTGATCTCTAAAGCAGCCTTTCCTAAACTGGTGCCCTCCAGATATTTTGGACTACAACTCCTATAATCCCTCACCACTGGCCATACTGGCTGGGATGGATGGGAGTTTTAGACCAAAACATCTGGAGGTCACCAGGTTGGGGAAGGCGGCTCTAAAATGATACCAAAGTAAAATGGCAAAGATGCTCAGAGAGCTGGGCAGAGAAGATATACTCATTCTTTTATCTGCTGTGCACCTCTTGCCTTCAGTAAAATCCTATGCAATTTCAGTACAGTATCATGTACTGTACCTGAATTTTCAACACTGATCTCTGATCATGTTAATGTAAGTAACTAGGACATGCATTTGCGAAAGGATGCTTTTCATGATCATCCTATGAATTCCTTGCTAAGGTTACGCAGACAGAATCTGATCACAGTACAATAGGCATAAGCAACTAGAGATCCCTGGACCAGCTCCAGTCCTACTGTCTACCTCCCTCTCATTGGCAACCTGGAGGCAAAAGTTGTGTGGACAAAGTGGGAAGTGTGACCGGTCTCCGCACACCAAAAGGAAAGCTGGTGACTGGCAGGCTACTTTAGGAGCTGGAAACAGTGGAGGCTGGTGGCTCCAATGTCAGTGGGGCAGTGAATCCTCTCTGGGTTTCTGTCAGAGTAGCCAGAACTCTAAAAGAGCTATCTAAGGTGTGAAGAGCTCTGACTGAAGCCCAGAGTGGATTCACCGGCCCACTGACGTCAGAGCCACCAGCTTCTGCTAGCTGGAAGTTGAGGTGCTGACCCACTAGTCCTTACCCCATTTCAGAGTGGCCATTTAGGAAAACTAGTTGCCAAACAGAACTATGTGTGCTAATGTTAACCATCCTGGAATCAGGTTGTTAAGCAAAGTGATTAAACTATCTCAAAGTTCTTGAGTTCACAAGTCCAAACTACCTCAAAGTTCTCCAGTATCAGAGGCAGTATACTGCAGTTGCTGGGGAACATGGGCAGGAGGGTGCTGTTGCACTCATGTCCTGCTTGTGGGTTTCCCATGGGCAGCTGGTTGGCCACTGTGTGAACAGAACGCTGGACTAGATGGACCCTTGGTCTGACCCACCACAGTTCTTCTTGTGTTCAGTTCACATTTTCTCTGCATAAGCTACCCAAATGATGTAATAAATTTGATTTTATTCAGTAAACGCTAACATTGTGATTATAGCAATCCCTTAAAATGCTGTTCAGGCTTGGAATGATTGAAGACTGGCACCCTGACCCCAAACACGTGGTCCCAACCTCACATATACATGGTATATGTGCATATAAGGAACAGTGTAATACATGAGGGTTTATTGGGCCATCTTCCTATAAATGGAAACCTGTATTTTTCCTTCTCCCCTAACCCTTTGAGGCAAATAGCAGCTTCAGGGAGCAATTTAGATCAGGAAAACAGTAAGTGGAAGGGGTAACTTTTCCTCCCTTAGCACCTTGCTGCAATCTAATTTGGGAGCTCCCATTGTTCAGCAGTGGGACCTGCTGGAAGAAAAGTTGGATAAATTTATTTATTTATTTATTTAACAACATTTGTATACTGCTCCCTATCTAAAACAGATTCCAGAGCGGTGAACACAAGAGGTACAATAGTGAAAAAGAAAAAAAAAAAAGATTAAAACACCATATTAAAATTACTAAACATAGAATCCCAATAAAAACCACGGCTCATCATTTAAAGAATGCTTCCTGGAACGGAACTGTTCTCAGGAGGCATGGGAAGCAACACTGCGTTGGCACCTGCCTGGCCTCCAGGGACAGGGAGTTCCAAAGACCAGGTCTGGAACACCCGCTTCTGGGTCATCATGGCCTTTAGGTGAAAATAAGATTAATCTACTTCCAGGGCAGATAAATCATCACCCAACCTCTTTAAGAAGGAGGTATTTAGTGAGTAGTGCCTGCAAAAAGCATTGTTCTGTGGAGGGTTTTTTATTTATAGTGTGGTATGGGTATTTTGGTTTGGGGATTGTTTTTTTAAATAGATGTTATATTTACAGTGTCATTTTTCATTTCATTTGGCCTCTTTTATCCTCCAAACCATTCGATTGCCTTATATTGCAAGCCCATAGGGGACAGGACCTTAACATTCTCTAAGCCGCCCTGAGCCCATGGGGCAGAATATAAATCAAAGAAATAAATAAGCCCATGCTACTAATTAGATTGGGACTTATTTCCACAAAAGAATTCTCAGGACCACAGTCTTGGATTCTGTAGCACTGAAAGCAACTGGAATAACATGTTGGAGATATTATGTGGTACAAAGGCAGAGAGCATTCCTTAAAATTCTGAGCAGGGGAGTAAGAAAAAACAGCAGAGAAATTAAGATTAAAGATAGTACAGCATATTTTATGTTGTTGGCTCATTTTTCATCTGCAGGCTGGAAGAGAATTATATTGTATGTGAAGGAGTTTGTTTGCCAAGGTGCATCCTTTATGCACACTACCTAGATTTCTGCAGGAAGGAGAAACTTGAACCTGCCTGTGCTGCAACATTTGGGAAGGTAAATAGAACAAAACCATTTCCTCCATTTCTCTCAGGATTCATATACCTTGTGTCTCTGAATAGTTGTATAAAAACAGGCCTGAAAAATCCCTCAATCGCTCTTCAACAGAAAGGTGATTTTTAAATCCAGCTCCCAGTGGGATATACTCCAGGCTCTTTTTGTTTTGTAACATGGAATTGAGAGGGAACAGTAGTAATGCAAAGGATTTGCAACAGATAGAACCCTTCACCTTAAGAGGTGCAGGATATAGGAAAGAGAGTGTTGCAGTTGGCAAAGCTGAAAGGAATGTAACTTCCATACTAACTACTGTGAGAACAGGGAACAGCTAATGAAAGTCGGAGTTTGAAAGGATAGGGTTGCCTGTAGATATTTTCTTCCCACCCCCAAACGTCCACTCATGCTTTAATGCCAAAATCATTTAATCAAAATGAGAGGTGGGCTTTCCAAATTAAATCCAAACTACAAGGAACTACTGAAACTAAACACCAAGAAAACTTCAGACATTAGCTTTTTTAAAAAAAACATCCACAGTCTCTTCCAATTGCCCTGAAGAGCTGAAACACATTAGTTTAATGAAAATTGGGGGTTCTCATCTCCCTATCATATTAAATAACTTCAGTACCAAGAGGAGAGAATTAACCTTAAGCATATCTTTAAAAAAACAACCTGCATTACTTCCTCTTCCAAGCTTTGGAAACAGTAGGATTATCTTTTTTTCTGTTAGCTGCTGGCTTTTCTGGCTCCAGTATTTCCTTTGCTGTTGGAGGACTGCTGGGTTTCTTATAGAGGCACTGGCAGGGACTTCTGTCAATACGTCTCCCCCTGAGCTGTCCCATTGCAAAAGTCAGTTTCAAGGAGTGGCTTTAAAAACCTGGTTAGCTTAAGTGCTGGAGGAGTTGTCCACCACCCCCATCAACACATACTTTAATTTCAGAGTTGCTTATCTCAATCCATTATTAAAGAAATTGGCTTGCTAAGCTGAATGAGCTTGTTTTAAAACCAAAGACTACTACCACCTCCGTGTGAATTTTTGGGAGGAGTTAGGCTACAAATATGGCACAACTGTCTTTTCGATGCTTCCAGGGCAGCTGCTAAAAGTGCCTTAGAGCCATTCTTGTGACGTTTGTGCAATATTGTTTGAGTCTTGTTCAAAGTGGAAGACCATTTCAAAAATCAAATGTGAATTTTAACCAAATACGTTTTATATTGAAATTCTGTAGTGGTGGGAAATGGTGCGGGAAAAGTCAAACATAATTTGTGAAAATACCCCTGGAATCTCTGGATGTTATTAATACCACCAATTTCAATTGTATTCATAGTGATTCACTTTCCAGAGGGAACTCTGGGAACTATAGTTCTGTGACTGGGGTCAGAATTCTTTGCACCCTCATCAGACTACAATTTCCAGGATTCTTTGGGGATCCCCCAACAGTTAAACTGGTATAAAACCGATAGAGGTTTGTAGCGTAGATCTTATTGCAAACAAACCAGTCACCTTTTCTCACTGCAACCCTAGTCCAGATGCCTAGTCCCTGCTTCCTTGCATCTCTCAAAGCACTGTATGTTTCATCCTCACTTTTCATTATTTGGCAAGGTAAGAGGCATGGTTGTGTGCTACAAAGATTTTAGGAAGATGGTGTAATTCTAATACTGAACAAATTCCTAATGAGCATGGTGCATTTTTATGAAATGTAAGTAAGTGGAGCGTGAAAGTACTGGAGTGTAATAGAGGTATCTGGAGGTTGAGTAGAGAACTGAAGTGTGAATCTAAATGGTAACACTTCAGTGCTTCTGTCCTTTTAATACCATATACAATCTCATGTATCTGAGCAGGCTTGGAGATATCCTTTATACTAAAAGAAAACTCATTCTCTGAGTGTGGGTCCCTATGTAGCCAAAATACATCCATGAAGCAGAGAGAGGTGTCACCAGGCTTAAGGAAATCCCAAAGTTTGCAGGAGTACAAAACATTCCCCTAAGGGAGAACCCAAAATGGCCCAGTGAGGACAGAACATGCTCAGTGGGCGCAAGAGTGCCAACTGGATGTTGTGTGTGTGTGTGTGTGTTGGGGGGTGGGGGAAGGAAAACCAGGAGAGATGATTGGAGAGGAAACATGGAATGATGTAGAGTCTTCTGGAAAAGGGCATGGCTGGCTGGCTGCATTCAAGATGAGGCTGGACAGCCATCTGTCAGGGATGCCCTGACTTGGATTCTGCATTGAGCAGGGGGTTGGACTCAGTGGTCTTGTAGGCCCCTTCCAACCCTACTATTCTGTGATTCTATGAACCCTGAACAGAAGTATTCCTCACTGGAACACTGTGTTGCTATTCCCACTTGTCTAATATAATTGGCAAATCTCATTAAAGATATTTAAAGAGAGCCAGTGTGGTGCAGTGGTTAGAGTTTTGGACCAGGACTCAGGAGACCCCGGTTCTAGTCCCCACTCAGCCATGGAAGCTCACTGGGTGACTTTGGGCCAGTCACAGACTCTCAGCTCAACCTACCTCACAGGGTTGTTGTTGTGAGGATAAAATGGAGAGAAGGAGGATTACGTACGATGTAATATTTTAATAAATTAAATAAATAAAGACATCTGCATTGATTACTCAAATGAGTTTTCATTGATTAATTGATTACATCTACATCAATTTGCATATGACTAAAATAATAGTTTTTGGGGAGAACATGCTTTGGTGTTAGATGGTGCATGTATATGTCACAATGTTAGAAGAGGCATTCCATTCTTATGAGAGTGAAGAGGGAATGCTGCTTCTACAATTGTGCCTGCTGTCTACTGTTTGTATAAAGTAATGTAATTTATAAAAATGTGTTGACTGTTTAATCAGGACTGCCCTTTTAGTCAATTAAAAAAGTGATTAATCAAATAGATGAATCAATTAGAAGTTGCAGCCTTCCAAATCAGATGTACAGATAAAATGAGAGCACTCCATAGGGTTTCATAGGCAACATGATAATGTTAACATTGTTATAGGCTTACAGTGATGCTCAGAGAGAATTCAGATAATTAGAGGCTTCTTGGTACTGAAGATTCTAACAATGACAGTGAGGTTCTCTCCTGTGTACAGATATAAAATGTACAGATATAAAAGTTTGTCCCTTCATCAATATCACTTTTTGAAGTTATTGATTCTAGATTTTAAATATCTGACATTTCACTTTAGACTATTCGCCAGAAGTTTCCTCTTCTCACCACAAGGCGGCTGGGCACGAGGGGCCATTCAAAGTAAGACCTATTTCACATCTAGTTCTTAACCTGTGTCAATGTCTCTATTAAAGGCATAGAATCCGTATGCAGACAATTGGACTTCATGTATGTGATGAACTGAAAATAGTATTTTTAGAGTACATGGAAAAATATGGCACCTACAATATTTCCTGTCTGGTTTTACTGGCTTGCATCCTGACAACTGTGAACAGAAGGAAGTCACAGAAGGAGACTTTTCCACCCCTCCTCCCCTCTGTAGCCCCCTGTGACTCCCCAAAAGCCTTTCCAGTCAGTTCGGGGAATCTCCTGTACAATATGTGGGATAGGCTACAAGGGATTGTTGAAGGAGGAGAGAATCCCGCAAAATTGGGTAAAGGCAACATTTGCAAATGGAGCTCCATGGGCAAGATCCCACTATATATTTACTCAGAAGAAAGTCTCACTCAGCAAAGGCTGTCCTTCTCCCTGCAACTGTCCCGTCATTAGTTTCCTCCTGACTTCAGACTGATCAATTACTTCCTGTTCTGTCTTTGTGGCTGCGGCTGAATTGCCCTTCATTAGTCAGTTTTCTGTGTTGGGGCTTTAGGCTGCAATCCTACACATACTTACCTGGGAGTAAGTTGCTTTGAACTCAGTGGGGCTTAATTCTGAGTAGGCATGAACAGAATTGCACTCTTAACTGCTGGTTTCAAATTTGCAGCCACAGCAAAGTTTTTATTTGTTTTTTTGTTTTAAATTTGTTTGCAGTTACGACAATGCACATAAATAAAATTAAAACAATAATGAGCAGTTTCTCTGGCAGGAAAGAGGAAACTAGTAATTAGTGCCCCCAAAGGGAAACTCTCTAATTCAAGAATGCTGCTGCCATGGAGAGTGAATAGGAAGCAATTTTTTTTTTAAAGAAAAAGTTTAAGGAGAAGGCTATTAATTAAAAGGTCAGTAGCCTCTGCCCCCACCCCAACAAGGCCCTCAGTAGGACTTGGACAGTACACACTGGATGGGCTGGTGCTGCAATCATGTTTTAAGCGGGGGGAGGGATACCACAAATGACATCTGAAGGAAGACAGGACTTCAACAGAGAGAACACTGGAATGATGTGATTGGCAACGGCTTCATTCAGATTCTCTGTAAAAATGGAGTGAATGAAGGATGTCCACTCCAGACTAAATGGCTAGCAACCAAAAATGCTATTATAGGATGGTCCATAAACAGATCTTCCTTTGGTACATGGATTTCCTCCTTTGTCCTGTCTCCCTATCATGCCCCTGTTCTCAGTAATTTCTGAATTGACAGTTGGTGGTCTGCTGATGGTAGATGTGGGCTACCACACTAGCACTTAGGTGTTAAGGAGACATCTTGTGCTGACTTGAGGTCAGTATCAGAGGGGACGCTGGTGTAGGAATGATGGCTTATCGCTTTCACAACTCTGTTGTGAAAGGAAGAACTCATAGGATTAGGCAAGAGGTGGGGAACCTCAGGCCTAGGGGCCAAAACTAGGGTCCTCCAGAAGGCCCCACCCCTCCCCCTAGCTCTACCCACTTTCCCTCAACCATGGATCATTTGATAGTTTCTCAGCTTTCGTGCAGTTTCCCACCTGCCCCATTCTAAAAGGTCAAGATGCTTCTCCTAAGGCTTAGTTGGTGGCAGTAACAACTTTACACTAAAATAGGCTGGTATTTTTGCTTTTGGCTCTGCCCCCTTGCCTTTGGCTCCACCCACTTTGCCTTCAGTCCCACCTACCACTGGGATGCAGTCCCCAAGAGCTTTTGGCCCTTGGGCTGAAAGAGGTTCTCCATGCCTGGATTAGTTTAAATGAAATAGAAGGGAAATATCTGTGTCATGTGATGGGCATTGAAGGAAATAATTTTGCAACAATCCTTATCCTGCCCATTTGCTTTTAGACCTAGTTAGACAGGGTCTGGGCATATGGCAAGCATTGATTTCTACTTTTCTTTTTCCAGGTTTTGCAGATGTGTAAGAAACACCACCCAAACTTGCTAAAACATAAATTTTGGAATGATAATACATGGATCTCAGCATTGGCCAGATTAATATATTGCTGAATTATTTTTAATATATAGGTCTGACCCCAGATGAGACTCATGTGTTATTGATTGGAAACTATGACATAATCTACTCTTATTTATCTTAATGTTTGGGGGGAAATTTGAGTAATGGTCCTTTATGAAGATTTTTTTGTCTAATATAAAATTAAAAATATGGTGTATTTCAAATTAATACGTGTCTTAACAACATTTAGTAAAATATTTTGATATTAGTCAAGGATTTTCTGGTTTACATTAAGAAAGACAACCTTTCCCCAGCAATAAGACAAATCTACACAGTTTAGGGGCAGCCTTCTCCAGAGTGTTCCAGAATACAACCAACAGTGGGAGTAAGCCATATTGTACACAGTGGGCTTTACTTCTGAGTAAACATGGATCCAAAGCTGCTGCATTTCCCCAAACAGGTCAATCATGGTGCTGGCATAGCCAGTTCTCCCCTATTGCTGTCGGGGGGCGGGTTGGAAATTCATGATCTAAACTTTAGGTGAACTTTCCCAGTTCAATGGAGCATGAGGCATCCACATGCAATTGAGTACAGATTTGGGCTGTGAGGGGCCAGCTGAACTAAACCTAGGTGTATTTTGTAGAGGGTATTTTTGGCTGGAAAACCAAACCAGCCATTGGCATGAAGGAGGGGGCCCCTTCATAGATCACTGCCTTGTTGTGGCGAAGGGGCTTGCATAACTCAGTGAAGCCATAAGCTATGCCGTGCAGGGCCACCCAAGACGGACAGGTCACGGCGGAGAGTTCTGACAAAATGTGGTCCACTGGAGAAGGAAATGGCAACCCACTCCAGTATTCTTGCCAAGAAAACCACATGGAACGTATCACAAGGCTAAAAGAGATGACGCCGGAAGATGAGCCCCTCAGGTTGGAAGGTGTCCAATATACTACTGGGGAAGAGCAGAGGGTATTTCCAAGTAGCGCCAGAAAGAGTGAAGCAGCTGGGCCAAAGCTGAAAGGACACTCAGCTGTGGATGTGTCTGGTGGTGAAAAGAAAGTCCAATGCTGTAAAGAACAATATTGTTTAGGAACCTGGAAAGTAAGGTCAGTGAATCAAGGTAAGCTGAAGGTGGTCAAACATGGGATGGCAAGATTGAACATCGACATCTTAGGAATCAGTGAACTAAAATGGACAAGCGTGGGCGAATTTAATTCAGGTGACCCATTATATCTACTACTGTGGGCAAGAATCCCTTAGAAGAAATGGAGTAGCACTCATAGTCAATAAAAGGGTGGGAAAAGCAGTACTGGGGTACAATCTCAAAAACGCTAGAAAGATCTCAGTACGAATCCAAGGCAAACCATTCAACATCACAGTAATTCAAGTCTATGCCCCAACCACTGAGGCCGAAGAAGCTGAGGTTGATCGGTTCTATGAAGACCTACAACACCTTCTAGAACTGACACCAAAAAAAGATGTCCTCTTCATCATAGGGGATTGGAATGCTGAAGTAGGAAGTCAAGAAATCACCGGGATAACAGGCAAGCATGGCCTTGGCTGATCATAGCAAACACTCTTATCCAATTGCACAAGAGGTGACTCTACACATGGACATCACCAGATGGTCAATATCGAAATCAGATTGATTATGTCCTTTGCAGCCAAAGATGGAGAAGCTCCATACAGTCAGTAAAAACAAGACCTGGAGCTGACTGTGGCTAAGATCATGAGCTGCTTCTTGCAAAATTTTGGCTTAAATTGAAGAACGTCGGGAAAACCACTAAACCATTCAGGTATGACCTAAATCATATCCCTGATGAATATACAGTGGAGGTGAGGAATAGATTTAAGGGATTAGACCTGATAGACAGAGTGCCTGAGGACCTATGGACGGAGGTCTGTAACATTGTTCGGGAGGCAGCAACTCAATCCACCCCAAAGAAAAAGAACTGCAAGAAAGCCAAGTGGCTGTCTGATGAGGCTTTACAAGTAGCTGAGGAAAGAAGGGAAGAGAAAAGCAAGGGAGAAAGGGGAAGATATATCCAACTGAATGCAGAGTTCCAGAGAAGAGCAAGGAGAGACAAGAAGACCTTCTTAAATGAACAATGCAAAGAAATCAAGGAAAACAATAGAATGGGAAAGACTAGAGATCTCTTCAAGAAGATCGGAGATCTCAAGGGAACGTTTTGTGCAAAGATGGGCATGATAAAGGACAAAGAAGGCAGGGACCTAACAGAAGCAGATGAGATTAAGAAGAGGTGGCAAGAATACACAGAAGAACTATACAGGAAAGATCTGAATGTCCCTGATAGCCATGATAGAGCGGTCACTGAACTTGAGCCGGACATCCTCGAGAATGAAGTCAAGTGGGCCATAGGAAGCATTAGTAACAACAAAGCTAGCGGAGATGACAGTATTCCAGCTGAGCTATTTAAAATCCTAAAAGATGATGCTGTCAAAGTGCTGCACTCAATATGCCAACAAATTTGGAACACTCAACAGTGGCCACAAGACTGGAAAAGGTCAGTTTACATTCCAATTCCAAAGAAGGGCAATACCAAAGAGTGTTCAAACTACCGTACAATTGCGCTCATTTCACATGCCAGCAAGGTTATGCTCAAAATCCTACAAGCTAGGCGTCAGCAGTATGTGAACCGAGAACTATCAGAAGTACAAGCTGGGTTTCAAAGAGGCAGAGGAACTAGTGATCAAATCACCAACATTTGCTGGATCATGGAGAAAGCAAGAGAATTCCAGAAAAACGTCTATTTCTGCTTCATTGACTACACTACTACCTTTGATTGTGTGGATCACAACAACCTGGCAAATTCTTAAAGTGTTGGGAGTACCAGACCACCTTACCTGTCTCCTGAGAAACCTGTATGAGGGTCAAGAAGCAACATTAAGAACCAGACATGGAACAACTGATTGGTTCAAAATTGGGAAAGGAGTACGACAAGGCTGTATATTGTCGCCCTGCTTATTTAACTTATATGCAGAGTACATCATGAGAAATGCCAGGTTGGATGAATCACAGGTCAGAATTAAGATTGCCGGGAGAATTATCAACAGCCTCCGATACGCAGACGATACCACCCTAATGGCAGAAAGCAAACTGCAAAGAGGATCTAAAGAGCCTCTTGTTGAGGGTGAAAGTGGAGAGTGCAAAAGCTGGTTTGAAACTCAACATTAAAAAAACTAAGATCATGGCATCTGGCCCCATCACTTCCTGGCATATAGAAGAGGAAGAAATGGAAGCAGTGACAGATTTTATTTTCTTGGGCTCCAAGATACACGGTGACTGTAGCCATGAAATTAAAAGACGCTTGCTCCTTGGGAGGAAAGCTATGGCAAACCTAGACAGCATAGTAAGAAGCAGAGACATCACCTTGCCGACAAAGGTCTGTATAATCAAAGCTATGGTTTTCCCAGTAGTAACGTATGGCACAACGAGCTGGACTATAAGGAAGGAGAAGGGGACGGCAGAGGATGAGATGGCTAGATAGTATTACCGATGCAATGAATATGAATTTGAGCACACTCGGGGAGAGAGCGGAGGGCAGGAAGGCCTGGTGTGCTATGGTCTATGGGGTCACGAAGTGTCGGACACAACTTAACGACAGAACAACAACAACCCAGAGGGGGAGGAGTAGTGGTGGGAATAACATCTACTGCAGCATTTTGATGCATTTTTAACAACTCTGAGGCTCAAACTGCGCATGGTTGCTTCAATATATATCTATATATCTTTTTAGGGAAATGTGTGTGATGGGGGCGCTGTCAAATTGTTTGAAGAAGCAGTACTTCTGGGGTGGTTTACACTTTCCTTTCAGGTTGTTTTTATGATCAAAATCTACCCACCCCAAGGCTCCCCCTATTTCCCTCCCCAATATGTGTGGGAACGTAATTATTCACCCCTTCCACCCCACTGCTATAGGCCCTTTCACAGCTTCCACCTGGCTGCATTTCCCTGCAAAACCCAACACTCCAGGAGACTGGATAATAATACTGGACTTCTCTGCAGGGTTCTCATGCACTACATTCTCTCTGCTTCCTTCAAAACAGTATGGGGACAATAGCACCGACTTAGTTTGCACAGCTGACATAACTCAGGCTTTGTCAGCTACAGTGCTGAACAGCAGTGCAACAGTTCAACAACAGTGGTGAGAAGGCGTGCCCTTACATGTTGTTGGACACAACTCCCATCACCCTGGTTCATTGGCCATGCTGTCAGGAGCTGATGGGAGTTGGAGATGGAGAATATTTGTGGGCAACAGGTTCCCCATGCCTGACCTACAATACGGTCGTAATAATGATGGAACTTATTTACGTTGGAATTCACAAATTCAGAAAAAGGCTTGTAAAAAATTGCATGAAAGAAGACCGGAGTTAGAAAGAGCATGGATTCCTGTCTTTGCTTCTACCTTTTGTTTTGGAGTGGATATGCTACTTCGCAATCACAGATGGACTAAAATGCTGGATTTTATCATTTTTCTTGGGACAGCAATCAGTTTTCCACAAGGAAGCCCCCCACCACCACCAAAGGGGGAGATTCAAAATGAACCAGGAGGTCCTTTCTCCAGACAACGGGGTGTCGCCCTATAATTTGTAAATATTCGCAGTCCCCTAAATGTAAATGATTATTTCACTCATTGGCTAAAAACACTGAAAGGCAGGAACAGGCTTGTTTCCTTCCTCACAAAATTATTGTAGTCAAGTATTATCATCATTAGCTGATAGCTGTTGTGAACTTGAAAGCTACAAAGAAAGTGCAGGTGTAGGGCCAAAATGGAAGTGCTCCAGTAACAAGAAGGAGAAGGAATCAAGCAGTGGAGGCTGGTGGCACCAATTTCAATGGGGCTGTGAAGCTGTTCTGCCTTTCAGTCAGAACCAGCCAGCACTCTGAAGGAGCTATCCAAGGTGCTGAACCCTATCCCCCAAAATAGGTCCAGCACCTTGGATAGCTCATTTAGAGTTCTGGCTGGTTCTGACTGAAACCCAGAATGGCTGTACAGCCCCCCCCCCCCAAAATCGGAGCCACCAGCTCCCCCTGGAATCAAGGAAGAGTGAAAAAGGAAGAGGATGGAGCAAGTGGAACAGAGCGGTGAGAGTAATGGAAAGCCAAGGAAGAAGAGGTCCTCCCATGGTCAAATTGCTCCTCCTCTTCTCCTAAGTAAGTGGGTGCAGCCCCTATTCAGAGCTGAAGCAGTGCACACCAGGAGGAAAGATTAAACCTCCCCAGCACCACCACCACCACCACCACTTGCTCCCCAAAATCCTTCCCCATGCATGGTTGTTAAAAAAAAGAAAAGAAAGAAAGTCTCCACTGGGGTCAATGGAGGCTTTTTTAAAAAAAACCCTGCAGCGGGCGTGTGGGCAGGGGTCAGGAAGCAAACAAGGGAGGGAAGGTTTAATGCTCCCCTACTGATGTGTGGTGGTGGTGGTCCTAGTCAGTGCCCTGTGCACTTACACTAGAGTAAAAATAAAGCCTCAGCGACATGCTATGTAATTAACATAACGTGTAGTTTGACCCTCACATCCTGCTGCCCATGAAATTCCACAGGCAGGTAGAAACCATAAACAACAATGGCTCCAATCCAAAGAAAGTTGGTTGCACATAAGCCCTATTGAAATCAGTGTGTCAAATACGTTAGTCATGCCTAAATTAAGTCATGCAATTTAGCCACAACTAACATTCTCTGGATCGGGGCCAAGGTTGGCTGTGCAGCTGTGACTCCTGTTGAGGAATAACACGTGCATGTGGCATGGAGTAGACACACTCATGGGCTGTCTGAGCTCAAGTTACATTTTAATTTCTTTGTAGACTTTGATCAATGCTAAATCTTAACTTCCTTCCACCATTTCTGAAAGGCATTATCTTATTTATTAAAAGTGATTTAGTGGGCTAATAAAACTGATATGGCAGCTGGCCTTGCGATAATGAGTTATTGCGAGTCCCTGAGCAGCTTAATCGTATCATTGCCTTATCAGCCATCATTTGTGTCGGCATATGCTCAAGTCAGGGCTACTTGCCACACAGGAACATATGTCAATGCATATAGGAAGGGAAGGGTGGAAGAAAATGGCTTATTCCGTTTCCTCCTAAAAGTCTTAATAAGAAAACCAAAGATTTGCATCACAGCTTTTATTTCCAATTCAATAAGAACAATATGACACTAAAATAAACAGATTTAATCTACCCTATCCCTCCCATAAATCTATTGCCTCTCCCAAGCCTATCTTAACCCTAGGCCCTGTTTTATATCATACATATTTAATTTTATATATAGAAACAAGATGCTATAAATAACACACATCATAAGATTAAATGTCTAAAGCTCACTATGCTTTTATTTATTATCAGAAAACATTATGCTGTAGAGATGCTTGAGCCCCCCACCCCTCACTTTGGATTGGATCGCAAATTAGCCAGTCCCCCCCCCCAACTGAAATAATTTGGTTATTTTCTGAGCCAATGTGATATTTGGAAACCCTCCCAGACAGCCATCCTTCATTCCACAAGCACCCTCCCTCCCAGCCCTCTAGCGCTTTAAGCACACTCTTCTTGACCTGAAAGCAGTGGTGCAGCTAGGTAATTTTAGACCCTGGGCTTAGGATGCAATCCTATGCATGTTTGGACAGAAAAAAGTCCTACAAGCATGGCTGGCTGGGGAATGCTGGGAGTTGTAGGACTTTTTTTCTGACAGATGATGCTGTCAGCAATCCATACCAACCCTGTAGCTTCCCTCTGGAAACAGTGCATTTTCACGAAATCATTTTAGTGTGGTGTTTTCCTTAAACACGGCTCCCACCCAGTTCTGCTGCAGGGTGCCCTGTCACCCCACATTAAATCCTATGGGTGTTTCTATGACCTGGCTGTGACCTGGCAGTGACAGTCAAGGGGCTGCCCCCCTTCCCTCTTTTCCCCCCATTTGCAGTAGGGCACTTTTGGACCCAGGCTTCCTTTCCCTACTACTTCGCAGTAGCGCTGTTTTAACCATTCACAATATTGCACTAGTGCTGTTTTAACCATTCACAATATTGTAGTAGCCCTCTTTTAACCTTTTACGGTATCCCAATGGTGGATCAGAGGGGAGAGGTGTGGGGTAAACTACAGGGGCTTAATTCAGTGCTTCCATTAAATTTCCCTGAGCAGGGGAGCATGGACACGGGCAGGGAACAAGCCTCTCTCATTGGCTGAGCAGCACTTATGCAGTTGATGACATTCAGTTCTACTTGCTGGACTCCGCCCAACCAATCCCAAAGTATGGTGGTCTCAAGTGCAGTGTGACCCATGAAAGCTGGTTTTTAGGTAGTGTAAACTCCGCTTTTCTTGCTTCATGGGCCACTGATGGACCAAAGCAATTTCATGAAAATCTGGATATAACCACAAAACACTTCAGAAACTGTCGCCATGTAGATTCCCTCCAGGTGACTGTACACAAAGGGGTAATTCAGGGGATGAGGCAGGGTTCAGATCACCTCACCCAGATAGTCCCTTTGATATTAAAATTAGACTTCCAGGCCCCTGCTTTATGGGGAAAAGCAAATGGGGAAAAGGGTCAGCCTAGGATGTGTTCACATACTCTGGATTTGCCACTCTTTGTATAGCTACTTTTTCATGATGGCCCACAAAACGTCAGAATCAACTCATTGTTTTCTCCCATTTTAGCCCTGTTCTTCTGTTCCTTTGAGAGTTCATTCACTGCAGTTGGAGGGGGGTGGAGCGGGGGAGAACTGGAAGAGCAGTGTATCATTGTATTGTTTTTATTGTGCTAGATGCCCTGTGAATTTCTTTGAGCAGGTGGGATATAAATCCCAAGAATAAATTAAAATAAACCCTGACAGTGTGGATTTACTGTAGTGCAATTGCTGAAGAGGTCTGTTGTTGTTTTTTGCTATGTGCAGTGACATTTCTGGGGAGGTGGGCAAGGAGCCAGACCGAAGATCACACCTTTTCACTTCCCTACCTGAGCATACCTTTACCGTTATCTTTCTAGTAACCTTAGGGTATTGTTACAGCAGTTCCACAAGTGGGGCCCAGTGCAGATTCCAGTCTGCAAGTGGCACCGACTGCTTGCACAATGGGGATTTAGCACTTCCTCTAGGAACCGGAAATGAGGAATGAATGCTCATGTGAAATGGAATAGGTCAGCAGAGCTCATATAAGGGAGCTCCGCCAACCTGACCTGATAAAAAATAGTGTTTCTGATCATTGCAAGGCTTCCTTAAGGAAGCACTAAATCTCCATTGTACAAGTTGTGAGTGCTGCTTGTGGAATTGGCGGAGGGTTCCACATGCAGAATGGAATCAGCGGTGGGCCCCGCTTGCGAAACAGCCCACTTGGACACTGCCCAATTCTTGAGACTCTGAAGAGAACCTGCCAGTTAAAGTAGAGAGTACTGGACTAGGGTGACCATAACTCAGTGGCCAAGCACATGATTGCTTAGAAGGCCCATGGTTCAATTTGGTGGGCGTACCAAAGCAAAAGCCAGACATCCATCTGTCCAGGACGCTGTAGCTGCACTGAGTAGGGGATGGGGACTAGGTGACTTCCAAGGTCCCTTACAACTCTGTGATTGTAATTCTTGCATTTCTGGTTTTAAAAAAAGATCAGTTAGCAGGTGATATGTAAGGCCTGTGCCTGTGACCCTGGAGAGCCATGTAAATCAGAATAAACAATCCCAGGCTAGATAGCCTGGCCTGGTATAAGGCAGCTTCCTAAGATCTGTGGGCTCAGAGCAACCAGGCAGCTTCTTAGGGCCAAACTAGATAACATAGTAAACATATGGTTGCCACCGAAAATGGCAGCTACATGTCTTGTCCCTTCTCCCCCTCTATAATGTCTGCTTCAGTTTACCTTTGTCTTAATGTTCTTCATTCCCCACCTTCTGCTTCATATCATTGGTTGCTGTCAGCAGGGGTGAGGGAATATTAAGAGGACACAAATTAATTCTAGTAGACATTATGGAGGGAAAGGAGGGAATAATAACATGTCATCAGGGCTCAGCCATAGGAAGCCGTCAAGCAGGGGCCAGAGGTCATAGGCTGGGGTTTGGTAGCCAGAGGTCAGAACAGGAAGCCAAGCCAGCAGGAAGCTTTTATAGTTCTTCCTGGTGAGGGAGCCAGTGACCAGCCTGAATGGGCGGAATGTCCAGGAGCACTTTATTGCCCAGAGAATACTCTGTGTCGTAGCCTGGGGGCTCACTGTGCAAGGCAGCAATATTCATAGCTGCCTTGTACAGTTTTAAGCTCAATAGCTCCTGACAAAATGGTTGCCGTGCTAAATGCTACTGCTTAGTTTTGCCCTTATTTTCTTATCAGCCGAAAGGGAAAGGCAGAGAGACAGCGTAAGTTCCCAACATCCCTTTCACTAAATCTGTATTTCCCCTGGCCAGAGGAGGAGCAGGGAGACTATCCAATTAGCTTTTCCAACAGATACAAAGCAAGAGATGCCAATTACCCCTGCTAGATAAGGCTGGAAGGAGGCTACTGAAAGGAGAAGGACCTTGACCAGCGCAGCCAGCGGTAATACCTCTAAGGGCTTGCACATCCTTTCAGAACCTAAGATGAAGCAGTTGTCCCAGCTGAAGAATGCCCCCAATTAAGGGGAAATGCTGAGAGACAGCTCACAGCAGGTACTTTTTCCTCAGGGGCATTTGTGAACACAGCACCCACATTTCTCAGTCTTCCATCATATTGAATAGTCATGATCTTTAGTTCAAATCCTAGCCTTTTAAAATGTGATAGCAAAAAGAAAAGGAAAAGGAAGGGGGGGAAGCGTGCGTGTGTGTGTGGGAGGGGGGAGAAAGTGATTTGCTGACTATTTTGTGGGACAGGATTACTGAAAGATAAGTCCATAACTTCTCCATAAGTTCTCCATGGATTCCCCATAAATAGTCCATAACTTCTCCATACTTCTCCATAGTAAAGAAAATGATAAATATCAATTCTGGTTGACTTCAACTTTTTTTGGTGTCCTATAAATATAATTTGTTGGGTTCCTCCCCTCTACTACAGATACCACTATTATGGAATTGGCATTAAAGAAAGCAGTGCATACTACCACTCTGTGTATTCTGGGAAAGGTTTGACAAGGTATGGTAAAATAAATCTTGAATTACAGCCGAGATATTGTTGAATAATGATCAAAGATGAAGCTCACCTAAGACCAGTTCACACATGTATTTATTTATTTATTTATTTCATTTCTATACCGCCCAATAGCCGAAGCTCTCTGGGCGGTTCACAAAAATTAAAACCAATGTACATCCCTTGATTTTTCGTCACGCAACACTTGATGACTGTTAGCTGAACATATGAATGATTCCATTAAAAGGAACTTTTTTTGAAGTGATGTGCAGTGATATAAAGGTCCTGCAGATGTGAGATGATACAAAAGTTCTACGTCTGTGGCTTCACATGGCAGGGAACTGGTACATATGCAGCAATTTCAAGCAATTACTAATTGTTCGGGTGCGATCCTTATATTTGTGCAAACCCCATGATTTTCAGAAGACTGGATGGTGGTGATTATGATTAGTCTACCAAGTGGCTGCCATTTGTAAACTGACTTGCTTCACATGCAGCCACATAGGAAGCTGGTTGTGTGTGTCTTCTGGCCATATAATGAGAATTGTTTTTACTCCTCATCTCTAACCAGCCAGTAATCCAAGAAACCAGGGCCATTCAACGTTCGTTCAATGCACTCAACCAGACTGCCATGTGAATACGAACCACATTAAGTTTATAGTCATCAGCCAGCAGTGATGTAGTGGTAAATTTTGAAGTGGAAGAGCAGATAGTGTGTGTGTGTGTGTGTGTGTGTGTGTGTGTGTGTATCTATGTATGTCTATCTACCCCCTCACCTCCACCCCCAGCATAATGCCCAATTTATTAGTATCAGCAAGACTGCAATCCTACGCATAGTTAGCTGGGAGTAAGCTCCATTGAACTCAGTGGTGCTCACTTCTCTGACTACATATGTCCACCTTGCAGAATACATTGAGCTTTAACAAAAAAAATCTTCAGCCGGCTGAAATGCAACGTTTAGCTTTTAATCAGAAATGCAGGCAAGCTTGCTAAGATGTTAAACTGCTAATGTGAAGTAGGAACTCCATCAAAGAAAAGGAAAGAAGTATCCAGTCTCTGCTTGATTATTTTCCTCATTCTGATTATGCTAATCTGTCATAAACAATAGTAAATGCTGAAAGCCTCATGATCACCTCGTTCACTTGCTGGAATAAGGACACTCTTGCACAGCGCGGGCTCCAGGTTTTTGAGGGCTCTCAGTGGGGCCCCTCCCTCAGTGAGTCTGCCTTTTCACTGCCATTGTCATCAGCTGTTATTGCTCCCCCTCCTCTTTCTCTTCCTCGCTACCACTTGCTTGCTTGACAGGCTGAGAGCCAGTAAGCAAGTAGGCACTGGCATCTACTGCTCCTCCATCTCACCAGAGTGAGAGGCAGGTGAGCAAGCAAGTTGCAGTGGTGAAGAAGAGGAGTAAGTCCAGGGGGCTCTGTGGGCTGCTGCTGGGGTCAGTGGGCCGCTGCTGGGGTGTGGGCCCTTGGCAAGTGCCCAACCATGCCTCCCCTTGACAGGAGCCCTGCTCCAGCAGATGATGTCACTGTTCCTGCTCTGGAAAAAAACACAGGAGCTGTATTCCCCCTCATTTCCCCTCCAATACACCACTGCTAACCAGTGGGTGAGTGCTTAGGGTATCACTAGCAACTCTGGGGTTGAATTAGAATGGTTTGGTCCCATGTTCACTGATTCTACATATTTTCTTCAGTGGTTTTAATAATGCCCTCACAAGGCTGAAGGCATTAAAAAAATTTCCAAAAGAAAAGAAAAAAGAGAACAACACTGTCTGGGATTTGTTGCTTGTAATCACTTTCCTGCTATATTACAGTATTAGTAGTACATTTCTCAAAATTGTGGTCCAATATTCTTTCCTGAATTAAAAGTGAAATATCTTGGTTTTCAAAGGTTTTCTGGAAGCAAATTGAAGAATGAGGTGAGTAGTGGGTGCTTTGTTATTTGATCTGTTAGGGATGGTTGTATTTGTAATCACAGGAACCTGAGGACGCGCAGATCTCTGGTTATTCCATGATTGAAGTCTAACACCCTTTGAAATGACAGGATTGCACTTATGCAGCCCAAACCTATGTAGTCTTGGCCAGTTCTTTATACAATTTTAGAAGACTGGAAAAATGCAGTCTTGATTGGAGGAGGATCTGAAGCTAAATTAGAGGTAGATGCTGTCTAGCGATTTTAATGGTTTCTGGGATATTTCCTTCCATGTCCACATGTCGTCGGTTGTTAGGATTGTTGTTTTATGATATATTTGGCTAATCTGTTGTTTCGTTGTATCTTTTCGTGAAACTTGAGTGTTTGGGAACTTTGAGAGATGGGCTGTAATATAAAGCTGAGAAATAATTATAAATAATAATATTTACCTAGAAATTAACCCCGCTGAATTTCAGTGTAAAATTCACGTTGACTGCAGTTCAGTGCTTTGCATGCAGAAGATCACAGGTTCAATCTCGGGCATTTCTAGTGCACCCAGACTGAGCTAGATGGGGCAGAGGTCCGACCCATTGTGGCTTCCTTCCTTCCTAGTGATTTTCCTAGCCTTAGGTGATGCCCCCAAGGCCCTGATCCAGCAGTGAGTTATGTATGTTTAAATCCATTGAAACTGATTGGCACCAGCCTTTAGTGCAACTCTCATCAAGACTGTAGGCATACCAAAGAAATACGGTCAGGTTCCATCTTAGAAATTTAAGTCCTAGACTTGGGGTTTCCAGTGTGGTGTCCAGGGGCACCTCCCTTGGCGCCTGCCAGGTTCCCTACCCCTCCTGATTTCTATTTCATTTCTTAGGATTGTTTTCATTACTTTTTTTAAAACTGGGAGGCTGGCTTGCTGCAAAGCAAAGGGCTGCCCTCCAGCACCATCTTTATTTGGGTTCAAAAGAGCGTTTTTGTGTTTTGGAGCTCAGACCCCACCTCTGCCTTGCACTTAAGTTCTTGGGCCAGTTACTTTTCTTTTAATCTCATTGTTGTTACTGTTGTTCAGTCGTTAAGTCATGTCCGACTCTTCCTGACCCCATGGACCATAGCACGCCAGGCCTTCCTGTCCTCTGCTCTCTCCCGGAGTGTGCTCAAGTTCATATTCATTGCATCAGTGATACTATCTAGCCATCTCATCCTCTGCCGCCCCCTTCTCCTTTTGCCATCAATCTTTCCCAGCATCAGGGTCTTTTCCAGGGAGTTTTCTCTTCGCATCAGGTGGCCAAAATATTTGAGCTTCAGCTTCAGTATCTGTCCTTCCATTGAGCAGTCAGGGTTGATTTCCTTTAGGATGGACTGATTTGACCTCCTTGCAGTCCAGAGGACTTGTGTGTTTTGTGATCCACAGTGCCCCCCAAGGCAGCAATTTTATGAATGGACAAGTTTGGGGATCCCTACCCTAGACCATCCTTTTCCTACCTTATATTTCGCAGCTCTGCATGATCCCTAGTCCTTTTGGAACCAGTTTTCCAGCAAGATCTTTGGATCCAATTCAGTGAGCCTAGTCATAACACTCTTCATTATTTAAACTGTTTAAACCCCACTGTTTAGATGAAAGGACTCCCAAAGCAGTTTATGTAAGATCAATAAAAGCAGACAGTCTTTGCCTGAAAGCTTACAGTATAAAAGACCCCACACAGGAGGAAAGAGGAAGACAAGCAAACTTCACATAGCCATTGTTAAAGTTATGTAGTAGATTGAATAATAAGCAGTTGGAAATAGCTCAGGGAGAGGAGGAGCCAAATGGAGCTGATTGATAAGCAGGGTCAGTGGGAGTGTCCCTGCTCCCCCCCCCTCTATCTCTCTGCAGCAGCCTGATTGAATGGCTGCTGCCCGATGACACTTAAGGAGGGAGGAACCAGTGGAGCTAGGGTATCTCTACACCAGCCTAAAATTCTGAATTTGTGATTGTTGTCGATCACAAACTGAATATGAGCCAACAATGTGATGTGGCTGCAAAAAAGGCCAATGCTCTTTTGGCCTGCATTAATAGAAGCATAGCTTCCAAATCCTGGGAAGTACTAGTTCCCCTCTACTCAGCACTGGTTAGGCCTCATCTGGAGTACTGTGTCCAGTTCTGGGCACCGCACTTTAAGAAGGATGCAGACAAGCTGGAGAGGGTTCAGAGGAGGGCAACAAAGATGATCAGAGGACTGGAAACAAAGCCCTATGAGGAGAGACTGAAAGAACTGGGCATGTTTAACCCCGAGAAGAGAAGACTGAGGGGAGATATGATAGCACTCTTCAAGTACTGGAAAGGTTGTCACAGAGAAGAAGGCCAGGATCTCTTCTTCATCATCCCAGAGTGCAGGACACGGAATAATAGGCTCAAGTTACAGGAAGCCAGATTCCAGCTGAACATCAGGAAAAACTTCCTGTTAGAGCAATATGACAACGGAACCAATTACCTAGGGAGGTGGTGGGCTCTCCCACACTGGAGGCGTTCAAGACGAGGCTGGACAGCCGTCTGTCAGGGATGCTCTGACTTGGATTCCTGCATTGAGCAGGGGGTTGGACTCGATGGCCTTGTAGGCCCCTTCCAACCCTACTATTCTATGATTCTATGATTGTGCATTTAAAATGGGGCTTTTGCTTCCACTTTAAATGCAGGATCACAACGACTCCCTTTTTCACATGCTTCCTTCTTGACCACCTTTCCCCCTCCTTCTCCCCAGTATCTGAGTCGTTCATTATCTTTCACTGATCTTGCTCCTCTTCTTGCCGCTTTTCCTCTTTTCACGGAGGGAACTCAAGCAGAACACAACAGGGTAATTTGATAGCTCATTATCTGCGATCTGTTTAAAAATGGAACAAAGGGCAGGAGACACTTTGAATTATCATGGTGTCATGTAAAGAGCCCGCAAACTTCCATGAAGGAGCAATCTCATCGCAAGATAAAAGCTCAGTGTGAAGGAGCCCCTAGTCTCTCAAGCAGAGCCAGTGAAATGGTCTCGTTTGCTTCCTATCTCTCCCCAAGGGCCAAGCTCAACATTTTCCTAGTCGCACATAGTATAGCAGTGTCCATCATTTTCCTTACTCTTGTGCAAGTGAGTGTGGCCCCAATTCAGATTGGAACCACAGCACTCTGGGATGGGGGACTGTTAAACCTTCCCCCATCCATTTCCCCCTGAAATTCCAACCAGTGGTTGGGTGGGTTAAAAAAAGAAAAAAAAGTCTCTGTTGGAGTCAATGGAGACTTTCCCCCTTTTTTACCCCCTCCCTGGAGGGAGGGGAATTTCAGGAGAGAAATGGGATGGGTTAACACTCCCCCCTCCCAGACCACTGTAGTCCTGATCCAAATTGGAGCTGTGCATACTTACACAAGAATAAGGAAAACTATGATGCACAGCCACACTATGCGTTATTAGCAGAATATTTAGTTTGGCCTTCAGCTACAGCCAGGTGGAGAGGCTGCTGCCAAGTGACAGATAATGGAGGGAGGATACAGTGCATTTGTGTACAGAGTAATCCACAGTCATTATCACATTCATCCTATCCACAGTCCTATGAGGTATCTCATTATTATTCCTATTTTAGAGATGGGAAAACAGAGGAATTTTAATGGATTGATTTATTTTATATTGATAACTCGTTCTTCCTCCATGGAACTGTGGGCCTGTTCTGACATGGCCTGAACATTGTCGGAGCAGCTGCACTCAAGCTATTTCTCACATCGCTGTGGTAATGTCAGTATCTCTAAACAATGCGGCTCTTTCCCTCTCAGGCATTGCCCCAATTTTAGGAAGTGTAATTTTTTAAAAAGATTGTTTAAGTGCGGCAAGCTATCATCCAGGTAACCTAAGAGATAACTTGAATGCTGTATGGAATTGTAGTAATAACATTTGCCCCATTATGTTACTTACTAATTTTTCCAAAACCCTCTTTGCAGCATAAGGGTTAGAAACTTGCTTTATCCATCAGTGAAAGTGGTGTCCTCAGGCAGTATCAAATCTTCTGCTTGTACATTATTGCAGAATATACACAGCCCTGCCTATAGCTTCATCTCCTAAACAGCATGACACAGTTTAGCTGGTGTTTTGTTCATCTTCTTCCTGAAGCAGAGAACATCAGTGAATTCTTTTATCTCAGTCATTTAAATGTGCCCTTAGAGGTTGCATGATTAACTAGGCCAATAATACTGTAGCCATTCATTTTCATATTAAGGCTGCAATCCTATGCACACTTACCTGAGAATAAGTCCCATTGAACTCAGAGGGACTTACTTCTGAGTAGGTATACGTAGGGCTGTGCTACAAGTTGCTTTACAACAGATGTTTTTGATGGAAAAGACAGCCCTGGCAATGGCTTAAAATTAACTAAAGTGGAGCTCAAAAACAAGCTTCCAAATTTGTTAATGGTGTGAATATTTCCTTTGCATCCAAGACAAATACGCACAACACACCACCTTCCTAATTTTACTCTCCATTTCCCAAAATATATTTAATGTATATTTGCATAATAATGTTTCCCAGATTGCTCTCGTTATCATTGTTTAAAAAAAAACCCACACAGAGAGACACACCGAATGCTAATAGGTAATTGTTCAACTACGGTCATATTGACTCATGACAGTCTTTTAAACTAGCTAATGTTTATGTCAACACAGAAGGTGAATGCACATCACTTCTTTCATTTAGCTCTTTATCTGTGTTTGAGTAGCCAGATGCTTAGGCACAGTGCAGCCTGAATATCCTTGTTTTCTTAATTTTAAAAAGAAAGGGATAATTAACACATCTAAAATGTTAATTGAAATCTTCCCTGAAGCATGAGACCCCCCTGGTTAGTAGACAGAATGCTAAGCAAGGCAGACGTTGGTTTGACCAGCGTGGTAATTCTGGGATTGCCAGTCTGAAACAGATGCAAAATCTTGTGGTAATTGAAATATACAAAAAGGATGCAATGGGCAAGGCAAAATGGTTGCACTTTCTCTGTGTTTGTCTTTAGCTATTCACATTCCACACATCTGGATGTATGGTGTACACTGTGTGTGTGAGGTGGCAGGCAGCACCTTTGCCCACCTCACCAGTTAGGCAAGGAGGGAAGAAGGCATGAAGGTGAATGCTACCACCTCTGCAAATCTGCAAACACTGAAAAGTTTTTTGTTTTGTTTTTTAAAGCAGGGCTGTGGCAGCAGGGCAGGAAAGGAGGGAGAAAAGCAACCCTGCTTTTAAAAATAACGGGAACTGGTGTAGTTGGGGTCTCCCGAAAGGTACCTCACCTGGGCCCCCATCAAACCTGTATATGTGACAGCATCTGCTGAGGGCCCACAAACCAAAGGGAGCCTTTGACAAGGTTTCCAGTCTCAGGCAATGTGTCCTGCTCCTCTATGACTCCTAATCCTCTCCTCCCTCATAACTCACCCAGACTCCCCCAAAACCAATAGTTTTTTAAAGATCTGCAAACACTACAAAATGAATACATTACAGGAATCTTGCAATCATATACTGATTATCATACTGTTTTCTGAGTGAATCATGTGAGTTTCCTTCCTGTGGAAAGTTTTTTAAAAAAATTCCTAAAGACTATGAAAAAAATAATAATAGTACATACATTTTAAAGGCTGGAGGTCGTGGAAATCTTAAAGAGGAGGCAACAAAGAGAAATTACCAGTTAGGGAGGTGATTCAGAAAGTAGCTACCAAATCCTTATCTTTTCTGTCCTTTCCCAACCATTTTGTCCTTTTAATCCTTGGTGCTGGTATTCTTTTAAAAATGTATGTCTTATGCAGTCACTGGCAGAAGGTACATAGGGGGCCTGGGGAATTCTGCAGATCTGGTTATCCTGGGAAGTGCTTCTGCCAAATTGCATTTCTGCACGATGCTAGAGCAGCACCTGATTTTACTGATGCAGGCACTGTGTGCACTGAAAGCTTCATAATTCTGTCCCATCATCAGTAAATGGATGCCAGTTAGCTTGGCCTTCCTCATTATGGGTATCGTTGTGGCTGGGTTATTGACACACATTTGTAAAGTCATCATCTCACATGTTATAGGGTGGATTCACTCGGAAATATTCCCTGAGCTCCAAAACTGGGACCCTCCTTCCAGAATTTCCCAGTGCTCAGCATCTTGTGCTGGATAGATGCATCTCTAAAGACAAGGTAAAATGTGAAGTGTTTGTATATTGAACTGACTTTTAAATCTGCACTTTTTATTCTAATCTCTGCCCTCGAAGGCTTCAGGTAGTGACATGAAACAACTAGAAATGTCTATAATCAAATAGGCTTGACTGATTTATAGAGGGAGCAAACCTCTACTATCGCCTATTAACTGGCTTTCCATTGGAAAGGTGGTTGAATTATTTACATATTAACTTGCCCAATATTTTACAGACAGACGGTATTTGCCTTGACAAAGGCAAAACAAAGAAATAGTTAGGAGTCCTATCCGTTCCAAATACCAATGGATTAATTTAGCACTGATAAGATAACGGGCAAATTATTGGAGGCAAATTATGAAGTGGATTTTTCCTCCTGCCTTTTTTTGTCAATGAACATTTGATAGCCTTCTTGTGTTTACTGATCATTTTAAAACTATGTACTTGTAACTGTGGGGTTTACATGCTAGTAGACAGGATTCTGTTTTAACTAGTAGATTGTGGTTATTTCTTTGTAGATGTTTGCTAATAATCTGAGATTTTGTAACAAATTTTAATTTTTAGTTTTATAATTATCTACAGAAGGGGAACCTAAAATGGCTCAAGGATTTCATCATATACCTGTGACATAAAAAAAAATTATATATCATAGGTTTCTATGTTAAAATAAGAAACACATTAACAATGCTTGCCCAGAAGTAAGTCCTGCTGACTTCTATGGGACTTCCAGTAAATGTGCATAGGACTGTTGGCCATTTTCCCTTGATTTGGCCTTTTTAGACTGACAAATCAAATCAGGGAGATCCAAAGATGGAGGAACCAAAGATTCCAAAGTCCTGTGAGGTTTAAACTGGCAGGGGAGAAGTGAAAGGGGAGCAGTGTTTTTGTTTCTCCCTCCCCCCCTTTTTTTAAAAAAACAAATTCTCTCCCACAGAAACCAGTGGAAGTTAATGTATGCCATCACCAGGCTCTGTCACTGGTTTGCGGTATGGCTGAGAGTTGGGAGAGCTGTGGAACCGCAAGATTCCTAAGCACGCCCCCACAGGCATATCCAGCATACTTCCGACAGTGGAGTTCTGACATTGTAGAAGAACCGCCCACTGAGTTTTTCTGTGGTGGCTGGGAGGGGAGTTCTGAGGTTGGATCTCTCTCTTTGACCTCAGAGAGGGAGAGCTATGGCCCCTGGGATGCCCTCTCAAGGACCGTACAGTTGTACTGTAGAATGTCAAAACTGGCAAACGACATAAGGGCATTTCATTTCTCTCCCTAGTTTTGATTAGTTTTTGTTCCCGCTTCAGCTTTGTGAAACCCAGGTAGCTGAGTTCATGCAAAGCATTTGTTTGTCACATTTATTCGTTGCTTGATAATGCACCATTCCCTAAGCAGCATACAAGATAAAACAAAATTAGAACAATGGGTCATATCCAGTGGTGTCCATTTTCAAGCCACCCTGCGGCTGGCATCACAGATTCCCCCTGAAAAATTTAATTGAATTGAATTTCATGTTTTTAATTGCTAACATAGGTGGACACCCTTATCATGATGTATAAAACCCACTGTCAGTGTGTCCTCGACAATGCCATTAATGGAAACTTTGAAGAGGTAAGACTTCTAGAAGCACGTGTCTACCTGTTACCTGTCCAGCAACATGGCCAGTATATAGTTCATGCGTGTGCTCTGCTTGCGCTTCCCTAGATCCAACATTTCCTGTTACATTTCTGGCAAGGGATGCCTGACCACCTTCTTCCTCTGCTTGACAATCCTGTTATCATTGACATCTTCTGTGTTTGCGACTCAGTACTGAATAAGGTGTGTTGAATACTAACTAAAGTGAATGGATGTTGGAGGTTTCTTCACTGGTCTACTTCTCAGAGAGTTGGGAAACGGCCATGTGATACAACCCTGTGTCTGGGTTGTACCACTTCAGACTGCGGGTGGGATTCACATAGCTGAATATTTTCTCCATACCGCCCTCCCCCCAATGTACACAGAAAGTAGGAATATTAGGTGTCCTTTCTCTTTGACATCTAGTTTCCTACATGAAACTAACTTTTTCTGGGAGAAGCATTCAGCCCCCCCTGCAGTCTGAAGTGGTACAGCCCAGGCATTGGTTTACCGCTTCAGTGAGAACTTGGCCACAGTTGTTTGACGTGTAGCCAAGTAAAATCCTATGAGGAAGATGGAATCCTGAATTTGGTGACTTTGGACACTTTCAGTTGGCGCATCTCCTGTTTCCTTGTGGCCTGTGGATAGGTTGATGCGTGGCTGTTTGGAAGGTGAGCAGTTTGCAGCCTTTGCAGGAAAGTGTTTTTGGTCCCTACAAACACTTTGACCTGTTAACTTCAGTGACTGTAATAACTGGTCATTGAATTAATCCCTCAGGTCAGGGGTGGACAACACCCAGCCCATGGGCCACATCCGCCATCCTGGCCTTAAGTACACCCCCTGCTGAATTCGCAACTGTGGCAGTAGCAGTGGCAAAACAACCCCACCAACTTTTGATGGCAGGCCATGATGGTGGCCTAAAAAGGCCATATTTAACTTTAAAGACTTTAAAGCTAGATTTGGGCTTTTAAGGCCACGTGCACAGTTTGCTGCCACATTTGGTGGCAAAACACCGATTGTTTAACCCATGGGCTGTTGGGGACACGTGGTAGAGAGCAGGTGTGCTGCCTGCAATGCACCAACCACTTCTGCTTTTAATCAACCTACGATTGGCCCATTTGTAGGTTGTTGAGCATAACGTGCGAATCTGGAGTGCTGGGTTGTTAGGGACTAAACAATGCAGTGGTTAACCCAGCAACAAACTATGTTAGCCCCTAAACAACCCAGCGCTATGGGTTCGCACATCACGTTAAACATCCTATGAGCGGGCTGAACTTTCTAACCTCCTGCTTCCTGAGCAAAAATGTCCTGACTTCTGTATTCTAACTAAACTTTTGACCTATAAATGCTAAAACTGTTAGCTTTTATGGACCTAAAATTATTAAAAGTTTGGCTGAAACTGACTAGCACAAAACATTTAAGCCTGTAATATCCTATAACCAAACTAAATGCCAAAAATGGAAGACAGTTCTGTCCTGTTACAAGCTGTATTCGTCTATCTGAATATATTGATTTCAGAGAGATGTCATCTTCTTGCTTTTGTATTCAAGGTCCTTACAGATGTACTCATCCCTGCAACTATGCAAGAAATGCCAGAAAGGTAAGAAATGATCTGCATACAATGTTGTTGTTTGAAACCTAAAGATGAACGTTGTGAAAACTGATATCTAAGAAAAATACTTTACCAACTTTAAAAAAACCACTGATGTGTTGATAACTAAAGATGAGAATAACTGCAGTAGCATATAGAGCAGCTTCGTTGGCAGCAGTATTTTACCTAATAATACGATTTATGTGTGTATTGTATGAGATACTTACATATTTATGTAATGGCAAAACCTCTTATGTCGGGCACTGAGGTGATCACCTTTCGAAGTCGTAAATGTAATTTATGAGTACATTGTGGGTCACAAAATAATACTGTTGGTCTGTAAGACCCTTATTTTTATTTTGGTTGCATTTATTTGTCCCTATCCAGCAAGACAGTGTAGGCTGGTGGCTCCAATTTCTCTGGGGCTGTGAATCTATTTGGGGTTCAGTGAACCAGCCAGAACTCTAAAGGAGCTATCCAAGGTGCTGAACCTATTTGGGGGCTATGGTTCAGCACCTTGGACAGCTCCTTTAGAGAGCTGACTGGTTCCGGCTGAAGCACAGAATGGATGTACAGCCCCACCAAAATCAGAGCCACCAGCATCCACTGCAGCAAGGGTAACCCAGCCCTGTATGGTCAAAAGGGCACTGGTTTCTGTTGCTGCATCTCTGCCACCATCACACAAGGTTGTGTACAGGTTTCACCTTGCTGGTGTTCATGCAAGTTTGTTCTGTCAGTTTTGGCAATGCTGATTACCAGTTTGGGGAAAACTGCATCCAGCCTTCCTTTCCCAAAAGCTGATTAGTGCTGTCCTGTAGACAACAGTGTTAACTATCTATACAGTGGATGTGGACACAGATCCTTTCTGTCCATTACTAACTAGTGTTGTCTCTTTTTTTTTGTAAATGGTATCTGCTGGATATATTTCCCTGGGCTGGATCTTGTTTTGTTGTGGAATGGATTGCTTTTGTTCGCTGTTGCTTAATACTCTATTCTATAGTCAGTTATGACAGAATTATTAATACATTTAGATCAGATAGGTTTGCAGTGGCAACTGCCAATTTAGCTACAGCCAAAATCTGTTGCACATTGATACTATGCCAAACCAGGCCAAGGCAGCTAGTTGGTGCGGGTACAATAGCATTGTCTTATCTTGTTATGCCAAAGCATCATAACATCATCCATTGTGACATTTGCCATTATGGGAGTCCTTGTCCCCAGTCTTACAAACTTGGCTTGGGTCCTGGCCATATGGTTTTTCAGTTAGATTCAAGCAGTGAGGTATGGTTTATGTTGGCTTATCAAATATATGGAATGGGCTATTTAGCATTTTTGTTTGGCAATATGTGGTGAGTATATCTAAGGTCGATTCATAAACAGACTGTAGACTGTTTTTCCCCTTTTTCATTACAGTTTATTGGCTGATATAAGAAATTTTGCTAAAAACTGGGAACATTGGATTGTTTCATCATTAGAGAATCTGCCAGAAAACCTCGCAATAAAGAAATTACCAATAGCACGAAGATTTGTATCTTCTCTGAAGCGTCAGACGTCCTTTTTGCACTTAGCCCAGGTAAAGCTAGAGTAAAAACCATTGCACCGTATGTATAATACAGTAAATTCAGAGGATGTGTCCTGGAGAGATGGGAAAATCTTGTTCCTAGAAATTCTTGTTTCTAGAAGTAAATACTCATAAGACTTACTTAGTTCTTGTGGACCAGTCATTTCTTTCTTTGTGTTCTCTCCACCTTTTCTCCATCTTTCCTGTCTGTTGTCCATGGCATAAAAGATGTTGTGCATACTCAAGGGAGAGTCATGTGTGGATGGTTTATGATCTTCTAGTCTATCAACACCTAGTAGTCATGATAGTTAAATGGAACATCCATTTTCAGAGGCAGTATGTCACCGATAACCAGTTGCTGGAGGGCAACAGCATGGGTGGGCAATTGCTTTCACATTTTGTTTGTGGTCTTCCTGGAGGCATCTGGATTACCACCGTTGGAAACAGGTTGCTCAACTAGATAGACTTTTGGTCTGATTCAGCAGGACTCTTCTTGTGTGTTTATGTTCTTAGTCTCCTGTACTTTCATAATGTTAATAATTAAATGGAGCAAAAAATAACCATATCTGATTTGGTACCAAAAAAATCATCTTCAGACAAGGGAAATAGCAGTTATTACTTTATGTACCATTCCTTCACTCCATTAATGCTAATTTCAGCTTATTTTTTCTGTTGCCTCTTACAGGTTTTCTTTGACATTTCATCTAGGGTGCTAATATTTAATACCCTTAGTATTAAGCATATTCTAAAGTACTCTGTGGAAAATCTTGTACTTTATCATTAATATTTGTAAAGATATTTTCCGTAGCAAATCCAGATTGATGAGAAAGACCCAGGGATGCTCCAACCTTCCATAATCTTGGACATTCTTTAGGTCAGCTGAATATGATTATAAGCATTTTCACACAGTTTGTGAATGCATGGGGGTAACTGGGATCATGCCCACTGTCTCCATTCCCAACCTCCATACATTTAACTAAAAGACTGAACAGGGCCTACATGCATAGGCTCTACATGTGCGATCAGGGGCCTGCCTTTTGTGGAGTTCCTGTTTATGCAGAGAGACTCTACGCATGTGTAACTCGTATGTCTGGATTCTATACAGACTAAGGTGTTGTTCTCACATACGATTTGCTGCGAATTGGGAGTGTTAGGCGGCCGTTGGCAGCAGACGTCATGGCAAAACTGAAGCCATCCCAGGCTTTGCAGTGGAAAATCCGTATTTTCTGATGCTATTTATATTCTGGGGTTTTTCCTTTAATTTGGGTTCTCCATGCTTCTCATGCTGTGTGCTCCTATCCTCTGCACCTACTGCAGCATGATAGCCCGCCCGGGGGAGTGTCAAGGGGTGTTTCCCCTGCCTGTATTTCCGCCATTTTACACCCAGGCACTCTGGATTTCCAGTATTTATTTCTCCTCGCTTCACTTCGCCTGTCATTGCAGTTGCTTTTTATCTTCTTCATTACATCAGCCACCCTGCAAACAAAGTGACCCCTGTTTAGGGCCCCCCAATGTATTTTTTTTCTTATAAACTGATCGTGCATTTGGCCAGGCTCAGCTGGCATTAAGCACTAACTAGTGCTGCTTTAGCAGCGGGAACCCACAAATGGCTGAGCCCGGCTACACGGAAAGCAAACCAGAGCAACCCCCCTTCTGTGCATGTTTATTCAGAAGTAAGAAATAAATCTCACTCCCCTGCAGTGAATCTTTAACAGATCTCCATGCATATGCAGCCATGGTAAATCGTTAAAGCGTTTAAAGGGTTAAAGTTCTTTTCCCCCATCTCTGTGAGATCGCTGTCTCGATGCTGTGCTTCTCAATGTTCTGTAGTTTTTCTGTCGTTATATAAAGTTGCAGTAGCCACCAGCTTCTGATCTCATTGAGCAGGGAGAAGGAGAAAGGGGGGTAGAAAGGGGGGTTGGAAGCAATAATTCCCTGGCAGAGTGCTGGAATGGGGTGAAATTGAGAGCTGGGCTGCTTTCATGGGAAGCCTTTAGATGGGAAGCCTTTTGTCTTCTCAAGGCAAAAGTGTGCACATTGGGGAAAAGTGGGGTGGAGAGAATATAGTAGCAGAAGGGAGCCTTCAGAATTGTGAATTAGTTGCTCTCCATTCATAATAACATCGTAGCAGGGGGGAGCCTAGACATGGGGGGCAAACAAGCCTCTCTCATTGGTTGAGCAGCCCCTGTCAGTCTGATGATGTTCAGTTCTACCCCTACCCCACCTGGAAGTATGTTCTTTTCAAGCTCTGTGTGACCCCTGAAAATCAGAATTTAACAGCGCTGTACGCTCGGCTTTTCTTTCTTCATGTATCTCTGATGGACTAAAGCCAATTCCATGAAAATCTGGGTAATATTCCAATATGCTTCTTATTCCGTTCTCGTGAAGCCCCGTAGGGCTGCTCAAGGTTTTTGTTTCGTCCTTATTTTTAACTGACCTGACCTGATTTGCATTTCCTGGACCAATATGTGGATCGGAAACACAGTTGTCCTTCGGCCTTTGTACTTCTCCCAAATTTGCAGTTCAGTTTGTGGCTCAAAAAACATCCCAAAACACACATAAAGTGTGTATTTCGGATTAAGAGGCATACAAAAATTCATATTTTAGGATAAAATGCATACATGTATTTTGTAAAAAAAAAACAACACCCCAAAACCAAAAATGAAAATATTGTGAATTTTCATGCAGTTAAAAAAAACCAACCAGATTGATGTGGAAACAGGTTGGAGTGGTTTTATGAATGAATTCATGTGAAACTGACACGGACCAGAAATAGGCTGCTCTGTCCATCCCTAATGCAGACCCGCAGATGAACACTTGTAGGTTGGGAGCAGGGACAGCGGGTAGATCCCAATTCCCCCTCTCCGTGTGTTCGCTGAATGTCTGATAATGGTATTTGACACTACTAGACAGTCAAGGTAGACACCTGAAGTCCTCTTGCCTCACTGGAGCCCTCTTCCCTCCTTCCCACTGGCTGTGGGATATGTACAGACTACAGCACAGTGGCCATTTTGTATAACAAGATTTAGATACAGATCCCTGTTACTAATCCACCAGTTCTTCCCAGAGATGGAGATTTACAAGCTAGGGCTAGTTAGAATAGATAGGCCAAACACTTGCTTTCGGGGGTAGTATCCAACGTTAGTCCTATGTAGAGTATGTAGGACTAACACTGGATGCCACCCAGACAGTCCAGACTAGTTCTGTATTTGCTGCTGGGGCAGCTAACCTGAGCTAATTTCATTGCATCTGAACATTAGTAATCAATCTGATGTCAACGATAAAAACTTCGCTTTTGGTGTTAATTCCACTGGCTGCCTATTCACTACTGGGCCAGGTTTTAGTACTCGTATACAAAGCCCTAAACAACCCGAGACCAGGATACTTGAGAGAACGCCTTCTCCCTACCAACCTGCCCAGTCATCGAGGTCATTGGAGGACTTGCTCCTGGTGGTTCCACATGGGCCTGTGGCCTGATTGGGGTCCACCAGGAGAAGAGCCTTCAGTATGGTGGCCCCCTTTCTTTGGAATTCCCTGCCCTTGGAGGTCAGGCAGGCACCAACACTGCGTTGTTTCTGGTACCTCCTGAAAACAGCATTCTTCCAGGAGGCATTCCTCAATTGACTAGTTATGGTTTTTCTTAGCATTGTGTTTTTAAACAAGTGTAATTTGAATGTGGTATTTTAATCTTTTTATGCTCTTACTGTTTTATCTTCTGTGTTCACCGCTCCAAGATCTGTTCTAGATATGGAGCGGTATATAAATATTGTAAATAAATAAATAATTTCATCCATGCCAAATATTAATATTTAAGTAGGACAAAATAATAACCATTATCTGATACTGTACAAAAATGCATTCTTCAGAACACAAAGACAGAGGAACACAGGGGTATCTTTCCACCCTCCACTCCCCCATCAATAGCAATTTCAGCATATTTTCCCTGTCGCCTGTTCACAGATTGCTAGACCAGCTCTTTTTGATCAACATATAGTGAATGCCATGGTTGCTGATATTGAGAAAGTGGATCTATACAGCATGGGATCTCAGGCGCTACTCACAGTCTCAGGAGGCACGGACTCTGATGCCGAGGGCTACATTGAATGTAAGTTTAGGGTCGTATTAGAAAATATTGCTGATTCCCACAACTAGAGCATTTTTTCATATAAAAAGCACATTTAAGCATGTCTTGTGCTTTTTACATCATGCATGAACGCTGTGAATGCAAGAGAAATTCAGATGTTACTCCCAGGCAATCTAGGTTTTGTTTTGCATTAGAAGCCAATTTAAAACAAAGCTGATATAAGGCTCATGTGTGAAAATGCACCTCCTTCTGTAGATGTTTAATGCGGACACCTGAAGTTCCATGCAAGCAGAAGCTTCCCAATTCACTTCAGTGGTGGGAGGACCTCCATGCTCACCATCCCATTGCATGCACACAGCTGTCTCTGACACTCAAATGCATGTGGAGCTTACCTACTTTCATGGAACTGGATATGCTCTGGAAAGTGATAAGCATTGGATCAGGTGACTGTATACAAGTTACAACTGCAAATATTATGAGAAATTGTAACCTGTTTCGATCCCCCCGCCCCCAGCACATTGACATTTCAGACTTTTGGAGAAATCATTTCGGCACCAATGATATACTGAATTGCTCTTTGATGATTTATATGATGATCTGGCAAATGTCCTTGTGTCTAGCTATATTCTTTTATTCTATGTGTGGCAGTGAAAGTAATTCATCACATGAAGACTGCTGAGATTTAGTTTCTGAACTGGTTTTAGTTTCCTTTTTAAAGCAACAGCTCAAAGCCATATTTACATTTTCAGTGTAGTTTCTTTTCCTCTTTGTTGTTTACTCCATTCTCCTGTTCTGCTTGCATAGATTTCTCTTTGCTGTGAGGCAAACAAGGATTGATTAATTCACAAGGGAAGTGCAAATGTTACCTAGCTCTACAAGGTGCATGCAACCCCACTTGTTGAGGGCTGAAGTGGTTTGCTCTGGAGTCTATGTAGGTGAGAGTAACTGACCCAGGAGGGTACAGCGACACTACTAAGAGTTTATGGTATTTTACTTGTAAGTTGCTCAAAATCACCCTAAGTGTGTGTCCCAAGGAGCAGCTGGAGACGAGACCTAATCTACCCAGAGGTAAGTATTTTAAGTCCTACTGATTTCCACGAGAGACTTAAACATTTACTTAAATATTCTCCCACTGAAATTAAAGGACTTAAAAATGCCTAACTTTAGCTGCCCTGTATCATGCCTTTTCTCTTCAATGACGCTAAGTAGAGGTTCAAAGGATTGCATGAAAACTAGCAAAACAAAATCCAAATTTTCGCTCTGATTGCAAACAGTTTTCAGTTTTCATACTCAGTACAATACTCATTATTGTACTTGTTACTTAACCACTTTTGCCCCAAGATACTAGCTGCTTCCCAGCATGACAGGACTGTTGGATTTTATTCGTTCATCCCTCTGCTCAATTCAGTGGCAGACCATGCAGAACCTTGAGCAGCATACTGGATTCCATTCCACCTCCCTTGTTGATCTTTGTGCCTTATGGCCCTGCTCAGGGTCTTTGTATGTGATCCAGTCTAGAGGAATATGCTTGTTTATGGGGTTTGGCTCCTGACGTGTGGCAAAAAGTATTAGAATTAGAAATATTTTTGACCTGTGGCAAAAAAGCGTTCCAGTCTGTTGCTTCTCTAGTATAAATCCCCACCCCAACCCTCAACTTATTTCCCTCAGGCTGCTGGGATTTAGTTACATGTATTTGGGCATAACATGCAGTTAGGTTTTGAATTAGAGTATTTGTATTTAAGACAGCATAATCCCAGGGACTAATGCTCTAATCCTAAACACAATCCAAATACAAAGAAGGGCAGATACATGTTTTACAAAAACTAAAGAAAGAATATTTGTCATTTGACCAATGTTACCATAATTATGGTTCCACTAGAATATGTAGCAGAAACAATCTTAAAAATAAAGGGCATACACCAAGAGAATTATTGAATAAATTATTATCGTTGTTGTCATGGATAATTTATACGCCACCCTTTTCTGTCTCAAAAAAAAAGACACTCAAGGTGGCTTACATCCTTAAGCAAATACAAAACAATCTCCTTAATGACAAACCCCATTTCAAGTGTCCTCTAATTGTTTAGCAATATGTGTCCCTCCTGCTGTGGCCAAACCCTGCCTGCCCTTTTGCAACCTCTTTGTTCCCTGTGAAAGAGGCAGTTGTTTTTCTGCCTCTTTTGTGGGGATGATGAGAATTTAGGAGAAATTTTTCAGGGTGCAGGGCTTCAGTGCTTACCTTATGGTAAGGAGGTGGCTGATGGGTTTGTGTGTGCTCTTTATTTTTCAGTTCTTATCCAACTTTGTCCTTGCAGCTTCTCTGGCTTCTTGAGCTTCTCAGAAAGCCCCCTGGAAGACGTAGCCAGGACTTCCTCCCTTGGAGCTTTCCAGTGCTATTGCCTGCTGAGTGCCTGAAAGCTGAGTGAGGAGTGGTGGTGGTGGTGGTGGTGGTTAAGAGGACTTTTAACAATACCAAAACAAAACAAAACTTTTTTCACTCAGCTTTCAGGTACTCAGCAGGAAGCAGCACTGGAAAGGGAGGAAGTCCTGGTTAAGAGAGGCATTTATCATGTGCTCGTCATTCCCTACTCATGGTTGTTTACGGGGGGTTTAGATGACGTGCCCCTCCAGTTTTCCTCTGTGTCTAACCAACATTTTTGGCAAGTCTTTTTAGAGTAGAGAAAATGCAGCATTTAATTGTGAAAGTAAAAGGAAGCACAATTTCATCTTGTGTATTTGTGCTACTCTACAGTGCTCCCAGAAGTTATGTAGTGGAAAAGCAGGGAAGGAAACACTCCTTGTGTAGTGCTCAGTTCTCAGTTCTGTGACAAAACCGAAAGTAGACATGGGATTAACAGCCAATTAACACCCTCATGTAGAAAATTTCTAAATCTTCTAGGGGGCTTTCCAGAAAGCTCAAGCAGCTGAAGAGACTGAAAGGTCACAATGGAATAAAAAACTGTAAAAGAAAGAATGTAACCCCCCACCCCCCAGCCAGCCACCTCCTTACAGTACGATAAGCACACTGAAAAATTTCTCAGAAATTCTCATCCCCACCCACAATTTTTGGGTGCAACTTCTTTTCGCTCCTCCTCCCAATGAATGGTAAAAAAAAATAGATGGAAAAACGTGGCATGTGTGCCAGCCATTCTATCTTCTTTGCTACTTTCCATACACTTTTAAACTCTGAACAATCGCTTTGCTTCATAACACCCCCTCCAATTTTCTCCCAAACCAGCTAAGCCCTTAAATCCAGCCTCTACTCTAAATCCCCCCAAGTTATTTGTCTTAGGAGCTCCCCAACCCCTCCCCATGAACCCCTCCCCTCAACTATTCTCTGCCTCTTGCAACCAGACTTCTAAAATCATCCCCCACCCTCACTAACGCATGCCTCACAATGCTGCTGTGTCAGTCCTTCCAAACAAAATCTAAGCCCCACAACTATATAATCTTAGAATAGTATTCCAAGTACCATTTTCTTGGAAAATAAATCCAACAGTTGTCTTGATGAGCTCAAGGAAACCTCTGCAAGATACTATCTTCCCATTCCCCCTACCCCCCAACTGCTCTAATTCTTCCTTTTCCTTTCCTTTACATGCTACAAAACTATCAATGACTCTGGTGAGTGTCTTTCTCCCCTGTTCAGAGTAGAATGCAACCACATATTTTCCTTTTTACATGGTAGATGACTCTATTACAGTGTTCCAAGAACTGAAGGACCTCTTAAAGAAGAATGCCACTGTGGAGTCATTTATTGAATGGTTGGATACTGTGGTTGAGCAAAGGGTTATCAAGGTAAGTTTCAACAGTTCCATCTGGATTGAAGACTGAAATCAAATTATTCCCAGTTAGGTTTCTTTGTAGGCCAATTGTGTGGGTCTTCCTATATGAACGCACCCTTCCTCTAGGTGGTTCTTCCCCACCCACTTGGCACCTCCTTTCCCTGTGGGGTGCCTCTCAGATCCACATAATTGGCTCTACCTATGTGTTTGCTCAATTCTCACATACCTCTCAGGGTGTGTATATGTGAAAGAGGCTTTAGGAGGATCATAGCCTTGGAAACACTGATTTCCAAGGTTCTGTATGCAATCTGATGCACAGACAGTAATCCTGTACAAAGTTATGAATGCAGCAGTTTCCTTACTCCAATGAATGAAATGGTTTATTCCCATGCCATTGCAAAAAAGTATTCCATCTTCTCAATAGTGAGAAGATGGAAGGTTAGGGGACTTCATCACTGCACAATAAATTCATCACTGCACAATATTATATCATACAATTAGGTTTTTATTGTGATTTGCTTTGTTGTGCCTAGTGGTAGAACATCTGGAATATAAATTTTACAAAAACTAAACAAAACAGGAATGCTAAACTGCACTCAACTGGAACACACAAGTATATATTATATAATATTGTAATATAAGGGGGCAGAAAATAGTGTGAATACAAAAAGGACCCTTATATTACAATATTATATGATTTATACTCGTGCATTCTAGTTGTGTGCAGTTTAGAATTCCTGGGTCTGGTTTTGTCACAACTGGTGCCCTTTGCACTAGTCATGTAAATTTTACATACATACATTCCAAAATGCCATGACCTTTTATAATGGGACAGGGAGTTTTTTGTAGCAGTATTTTAATAGGATATACCATGAGTTTTCAAATGTTCTGATTTCTGATCTTATACTGAAGGTGAAAAGCAATATAATTGCTCTGCCCTAACAACATGTGAGAAGCCACTGGAATTATTAAATGGTGATTGTAAAGTGCCACTGAAGAAAAATAGCAAATCCAAAACAGCTCTGAGCCAGATATCTGTCAACAGACATATAAATAAATATATAGATATCTATAGGTATTTTTTTTATTCATTATAGGCTCAGTTCAGAAACAATTAGAGATGTTGGAGAAATCTGCAACGGAACCAAATGAGTTCAGATTTTCATAAATCTGACCCATGGATTCTGCAGCGGACCAGCTTTTCCCATCAGGTCAATTCTATGGACTTGTGGACTGGTTTTCTAACTTCCCTGAATTTTGCACAAATTTCATCATAGAAAAATGAGCAAAAATAAAAAAGGCCAAAATGTGCATTTCTCCATAGGCTAAAGTGTGAAAATGTGCATAGGGGGATTTGCACATTTTCACATGTGTGAATTTGCACAAATGCACATTTGAGCAAATATGAATTTGCGCATATTCAGAAACAAAAAAATCTGATTCTGTCAATGGGCAGATGATGGAATAAAAGGCGCCTGACAATCCGTGAAACACAGATGTAACAGATTTTACACAATCTGTTCACCCCTAGAAACAATGATCTGAGGAATAAGCCATGTGTGTACACACCCCCTCTTCCCAAACCCTCCTTTCTTCTCTCACACATCTTAATTCAATATTTGGAGATGTATTAAACCAGAGTTTTCTGTGGCATCAGAACTGGGAAACTGTGGTATAAACAACTGTGATCTGATATCCTGGTTTGTAGGAATTACTTAAAACCACACTTTCCAGGTTAGGATGTTAGGGAAACTGGTTTAACAAACTCTGAAAATATTGAATAAAGATAAGTGAAGGGAGCAGAAAGGAAAAGGAGAAAGGGGTGCGCGCACACACACACACACACACACATATGGAAAATTCCTGGTCCAGTTTGTTGGACTGGAATTGTTCCATCTGAACTGTGCCATAGTATTATAAAGTTTATACTTTATAGGGAGAAATGCTCAGCTGTGAGAAGACCTTAAGAATAGAAATCCATACAATCCCTATCATTCTAGTATTCAAAAGACATTTCTGTCCTCAGTTTCAAGAAAGAACTGAAATATCACAGAGTAAAATGGTAGTCTCAATTCTGTTTAACTAATCTTTAGATAATCACTATTAAACAGAGGACGCAAGGGAGAGGGGAATTGCCCACCATTCAGCATCTGTTACAGAGCATTGTTCCAGGACAAACAGGTATAGTTTCCAGTGTTTTCCTCCCACGTCTGGAAAAAAAATGCTGAACAATTTACTATATGAATCAAGATTAGCTGAGTAAGTGGTAATGATTTACAGAACACGTAATCCTTCCATTGCCCTCTACCTTCTGTTCATTTATAAGTGCAGGGCCTCCCCATCACACCAAATGGCCTCCTTTTGTTTGCTGTTTGAGAAACGGCAGCTTATAATGTTACCGCAAGCTGCCGCTAAGCCCTGGTAGGGTAGCCAGTGTTAGGACATCATATGACAGGAGGCCAAGCAGGTAGATGCACATGGTATTTATTTACTTATTTATTTCCTATTTAGCCCTCCCTTGCAAAACAATTCTTACAAGAAAACAATCTAATTACCATGCAAAACAATTCTTACAAGAAAACAATCTAATTACCAGGACTAAAAAAAGAGAGTTCATCCATTTAAAGTATTTAAAAACCAGTTCACAGTACTTTTAATAGAATGCAGTTTGAAACAAATATGTTTTGAAAGTCTGTTTAAAAACTCATAAAGGTGGGACCGTGCATACTTCTTTGGGGAGAGAGTTCCAAAGATAATGGGCTACTACTAAAAATGCCCTATCTCTAATGCCCACCAGTCTGCAAGCAGGGTCTTCGAGGCTGATCTGAAGCCTGGCAGGTTTGAATAGGTGCAGGAGGTACCTTCAAATAATCTGGTCCAGCCAACACCAGCCTGTGGTACCGACACCAATATCTGTTAAGTGCATCTGTGGTCAGGTTCATCCGTGATCTGACTTCAGCATCATGGATGTTTGATCAGTTATATAGTGCCATCAAGGTACATGGCACTACACAGAATATCTTAAACAAAAGACTGGTTCCTGTCCAATCAAAACTCCATCTCCATTTCAACTGTAAACAATAGTGAGAGACAAAGGCAAGGATTACAGGGAAGAATAATTGTTAATGCAGTTACGATGTGCTAAAGTATACACTTGCATTGGCAACAGTAGAACCTTCCCTTTCATAGCTAATATAAACTTTGGGTGGACAGTTTTCAGCTGAACTGTGGCTAAAGTTCCACAGGAAAGGGAAAGGGTTAAAACCCTTCTATATGCTTCGGCCCTGTAATTCTGATATTTAAAGAATTAAAAACATGTGCATTAAATACTTAGGTACATTTAATGTCATATGTATTTTGGCCCTTACTTTAGCTTTCTTTAGACTGTGAAGACTAAAGGATTATGCCAAAAATGCTAATCACTTTAAGGATATATTGAGAAGAAGGAACACATGCTCGTCTAATTGAGCTGCTGGAACTGTGCTTCTAGCTGACCTGAAAGCCAACTGACACAACTCCTGTGAGCCTGATGGTCCTCAGTCTGTGATCCAATGTGCTTATGATCAATTGGCCCTGGGTTTGGTTGCATAGGATGCAATCCTGAACATGAATGAAAACCTGCATAGAGTGGGTTCAATAGTAGCGTGCAGAATCATGATCTCTACTAATGAATAGTGACAGCTATGATAAATCCAGTTGTCAGCTTAGATAGGTAACATACAGTCTCCAAGAGAGATCATACAAGCCAGAGGCTTATTTATTTATGTAATGTAGTTATTGTATTAAATTGGTATCCCGACTTCCTTCCAAAAATAGCATTCTGCACAATCAGTAAGAACTGGCCATCAGGAATGCTGGGCAGTGACAGTTATCATTCTAGTGTGCTTTAACTTCTTTACATTTTTCCTCTTTTGTCCCCTTTTCCTTAGGCAAGCAAGCAGAACGGTCGATCACTAAAGAAGAAGGCACAAGACTTCCTTCTCAAGTGGAGCTTTTTTGGCGCGCGAGTAATGCATAATCTCACTTTGAACAATGCATCCAGTTTTGGTATCTGGTTTTATTTAAATTTTCTCTCTTTTTCTAATTACATGACAGCAATGTATAACCAGAATCTCCACAAAATGAAAAGTGTGGGCTCTGCAACTTAGCCTGCCTGAATGTCACACTGACTGACAGCCTATTTCCCCAAACCTGGAAGAGAACACCTTCTAAGACATATCCAAGACATTGGCTGATTGTGATTACTCAGTGTGATGAGTCATGTTCTGCACATGGTCAGAGGCTTTTATATCACTGTTCCAGGACTGAGCCATTAAAAACACATTCTAATGTTAGGCTCTGGCTCAACTTAAACCCTTCTCTTTGTCCATGTAGCTGAAATAATTGGTTCTTTCAATTTTAGGAAGATAAGTGTTTTGGTTTTTGAGATGTTGAATGTTTTTATTTTAACTCCATGCAACCAGAAGAACATGTTCCTTGATATTTTAGAAGCTTTGATGTATTTGATGTTTTGTGCTTTGGCAATGGGTATTCCATTAAAATGCATGAACAAGAACTTACATAATGGGATATAATTTTAATTTCAAACTGAAAGGTGCTGGGGCTAAACTTTGTCTGGAAGTCATGCTCAATGCTTTCTCAAACAGACATCCTTCCCCTTATCCATAGGTGCGTAGAGAGTAGGTAATGTTCAGTAGAGAGCCTATGGTACTCTGCACATGTTTTAAGATTAATTTTCCTTTATAACTCCTACACGTGTCCTGATACGGCAGTTTAAAAAACAAAAACAAATGGCAGCTGCACCATCTCAAACTGTCACCAGCTACTATTGGAAAGTAGATCTTAAATGTGGTATTAAATCAAAATTTCCTGGCAATTTAATCCATTTAAATCTGGCTTAATTTTACACCATAGAGGTAAGCCAACAAGCCTGTGCCAACTACTTTCTGGCTATTTAGTATCAAGGAAACTGAAATACAGCAAACCCAGACTCCTTCTAGTAGAGCTCAGCTTTATCTTACTCTAATGTATGCCCTCTCCAAGTATAAAGCATATCTCACTTTCATCAGTGTTGTGCTTTGATGTCATTAGTGGCCAAATAACCTACAGGACAGTAAACATATTGAGCTAGGTGGGCCATCACAAAGCAAGATTAGAGCTGAGAAGTTAAGCACTGCGCCTTGTTGGTCTTAGCAGGTCATTGAAAGTCCAACAATTATTTGTTTGTTTCACTTGCTTCTTGTAAAGTGTTGAGAGATGGTCACCAAGATAACTTTATGACATACCTACTCTCTCCACTTTTCTCCCCCTGCAAGGTTCATTTCATCTGATCCGCATGCTTTTAGATGAATACATCTTGCTTGCCATGGAGACCCAGTTCAACAATGACAAAGAACAAGAACTCCAGAATTTACTGGACAAGTATATGAAGAATATGGGTAACTGGGATTGGTAGTTTAGAATTTTTTAGCGTTCTGAAGCTTTGACAATGTACAGCCAACTTTACTGATTGCTTGTGCATACTTAAAGTTAAGTTTTTACAGTATTTATTCTCTTATACCTAATACTAGTGTGCTAGCTTGTTTATTTAAATGTCTTAGCCTTGATGCACTTACGAGGAAGTAAGTCTCATTGAACTTAATGGCACGCACTTCTGAGTAAACATTCTTAGGATTGTGCTGTGTATGTGTTTCATATAAAAATAGATATATTTGTTTATTATAATTATAGACAAAGTAGCTAAACAGCAATGCAATCAAGTAGACCCTGGATGCAGCCAACCACAATGGGAATCTATATTTCAAATAAACCAGTTGTCAAAACAGGAATAAATGTATATTTTTTCATGTCTATTAAGCATTTTGGCTTCCATATTCGTGACTGACAGTATAAAACAAAGACTTGTTAGAACGTGATTGATAGATAGATAGATAGATAGATAAGCCCTTTATGATCCTATTAATTCATCCTCAGTCACAAAATACCGACCCTAAAAGGGTCTTAGAACTTTTCCAAATTTTGTTCAGGCTGCTAGTTTTGTTTGGTTTCAAGAAAAAGGGAATTCCAAGTTGGAGGGACTGTCTCTGAGAACTCCTTTTGGAGATAGTACAAAGGTGGTGAACTAAGGAAAGTACTCTCAGAGAGAATCCTAACACCTCATAGAGAAGAGGGCAATCTGTTAGATATCCTGGGCCCAAACTGTTACAAGCTTAATAGATCCAAATTAGCACTTGAGTAGTGCCCTGGAGATAATAGATACCCACTGAGCAGAGATTCCACTGGATGGCCGAAATGGCCCTTTCCAACTTATGATTCTATGATTCATTGGACACCCTGAAAAAATTCTGAAAGACTTTTTAAAATAACACTTTTAAGATCCCATTGTGTTTTATTGCTGGGCACACGGTGGTATGCATGAATTGGAAACAGCATGGTGTTCATGGATCTCCCCTCAGAGGAAAATCTCTATTTTTGCTTTCCACATTACACTGGAAGTGTTGGCTGTAATGAAGGAAGCCTCCCGAAACAATCAACTGATTTGATGAAGACTGACTCCCTAACAACCTATTCTTCTATCTTCAAGTCATCTGTATAATATATACCATGCTCTATTTGACATGTCACCAATCCTATTTTTTCTAGATGCCAGTAAAGCTGCTTTCACTGCATCCCCAAGCTCTTGTTTCCTAGCAAACCGCAACAAGGCTGGTACAATTTCTAGTGATGCTTCAGTGAAAAATGAATGTCTTGTGGAGCAAGCCTATTTCCCTTTGTCGACCAGTCAACATAGTGGCTTGTCCTCGGGTCTGGACTCATTCTCCGCAGGGAACACGGAGAATATAGAGCTGACAGGTAGGAAACAAATGGATCCCTGCCCCTTTGTTCTTCTTCTTGTGTTTATGCAGTGTTATTGAAAGGAGCATAGGAGAAAACAACACATCAACTTACATGGCTATTGCTTTTTGCTTGGATTTTGAAAAATCTTGGGGTCATATCCAGTGGTGTCATTCCACCCACAGGAGGGAACCACCAGTGGAACGGATGTCTCCCTCTCCCCCGTAGCTTCCTGAGCATCCCCAAATCTGCTGTGGAGGCTTGGGGGACCCTTCAGAGCAGATATGGGACATGCATGAGGGCTGCAGGGAGAGGAAAGGTTGGGGAAGTCGCGTTGCATGAGTAGAGCTATCTAACATGTATAACCCCTTACCCTGCTGTTTGTTTCCCCAGGTCAAACAGAGCTCTCTGAGAATGCTGCCCATCTCATGACCCCACCCATTTCTCCAGCCATGACCAGTCGAGGAAGTGTCATCAACCAGGGACCAATGGCTGGCAGCCCTCCAAGTATTGGTCCACCCTTATCTGCACACTCCCACTGCTCTTCTTATTCAGAACCCCTTTACCAGACTGTGCCACAAACGAATCAAAGCTTTTATGGAGTCAGTGCCAGCTACCCAGCCATGTTCAGGACCCAGACTCACCCATCCTCTGGAGCCTATCAGCACAGGACAGAACCCAGCCACTTCACAGCCGCAAATGAGCAGCAGCGGTTCTCCAGAGACTACTTCAGTAGCAGCTGTGCTGTGTCTCCGTACAGCACGAGGTCACCCCCTAACTATGGATCTCCTTCAGCTATGCAGGAGACACACGGCATGCAGTTTTTGAATACTGGGGGCTATAATTTCATGAACAATTCAGCGGCTAATTCCTGTCAAGGATCGTCATACTCCTCAGCTGCTTCCAATGGTATTGTTTATTTTTAACAGAGATTGATTTTATATCCAGAAGGGGAAGCTGTGTTAGTCAATTGCAGCATCAACAGCAATGAGCCTTGTGGCACCTTAAACCAATCTTGGGGATGGGGTTCAGCACTTTGGATAGCTCCTCTAGAGTTCTGGCTGGTTCTGACTGAAACCCAGAATGGATTCACAGCCCGACCGAAATCACAGTCACCAGCCTCCACTGGTTTATTGTGATGTAAGCATTCATGGAAAAGAGTCCATTTGAAGTTACCCTTCTCCCCAAACCAAGCACATGTTAGTAAAAAGTCCCTGACTCCCGTACAGCAGCAGCAGTTCATAGGAGAACACCAGCATTGGCTGCTGAGTTAGAACATAAGTGCCCTGCTGGACTAGATCAAGGGCCTATATAGTCTGGCATCCTTGTTCCCACAGTAACCAGCCAGATGCTTCTGGGAACTCCACAAGCAGGACATGAAGGCAATCACATTCTCCTGTTGTCGCTCCCCAGCAACGTTCTGAGAAGCACGCTGCCTCTTGAGAGTTGCTGGATGGGGTAAGGAGACCTGATGCAGTACTGAACAGCAAACACAGGCATTCTCCAAGGAGCTGTCTGACAATATTTAGAATTTATTTGCACATTTAGGACAGCCTAAGAATGTGATACACAAATCATTTAAGGTGGCAAACCTGCATTTACTCTAGTAAAGTCTCAATGAACCCAGCTCTATCAACCTACTCTACAAGGGACACATAACACGCAGTTTGTGAACAGCAGGAAGTCCATCTGAATTCCATTGATTTCCACATCCCAGACTAATGTGTGGTTTGAAACATGGAATATGTACCTTCACTGCATTTCAGTTGGCCTGAGGTTTGATTTTAAGCACACACACACACACCCCATTTCACATGCTGTTGCTCCCAGAGGAATTTGCAGCTCCATTCCAATGCGCATGAAAGGAGCCATGGGTTTTCTCCAACCCAGACAGCTAGTATCTGTTAAAAAGAGAGGGAAAAAGTGTAAAACCCAGCCCTTGGAACACCTCATAAGTACTTGATTAAAAGTCTAAGATTGTGCAGATTTAAAGAACAAATTACACATTTAATTTGGGATGGGTGGGATGGATTAAACTTCCATATTAGCATATGTGAAAAGCGAAATGAACTGGATTAAGACCAGTTCACCCATCCCTACTAGGTTTATTTGCAAATTCAGTCCATAAAGGTCTATACATCTGAAAACTAATGTTGTATTCATCACAAATTATTAGTAATTATAATTGCTATAGCATTTTCCAGCATACAGAGTATTTCACAGTTCTGACCTTATTTGGGCCTGATAATAATCCTCTGAGACAGGTTAGATTGTAGACTTCCACAAGGCCACTTAATGAGCATCACAGTTGGAACCTGCATCTTCCCAGACCCAATATTCTATGTACTGCATTACACTTCAGATAAGAACTGGGTGGTGTATGTAATGGCCTTGAATTGTCTAATGGTGTTAGTGGAGTGAACTGTAGTTGAACTGTCTGTGAAAAGGGAAGTCATAACAATCCCGTACAGCTGGAGAATCCAATTAGCTCTGCTCTGTAAATGAAAGTGGACCAGAAGTTTCTTTCATTTGCTGTAGACCAGCAGTGGCCAACTTGTGGCCCATGATTTGCCTCTATGTCATCTGAGAGGGGTGCCAGCTAGGTGGCAGGAAAGCATGAGAATTGTGCTAACTTTAGCTGTGCCAGCACAGATCTCTGCTTCCTTCCCCATGTGCTTGCATCTCTATCTCTGCTCCACACTTGCAGTGTTCCTTTATTGATAATGCAAAGGGTTGGGATTTCATGGGTTACTAAGCCCAACTCTTTGTCAGAAGGAGGATATCTGCCCTAAGCTGTTCTTGTCTCCACTGATCAGCACCCTTGGCTATATAGCAAGAAGTTACCTTAAATGCTCATCAGATCAACCTTCTTGCCTTAGGTAGTTGTCCACCTCAAAGAAGTGAGCCAAACACAGAATCTTATGGGCATCTTGCTGCAGTTAGCCTCTTGTAGAAAATGGTGCCTATTCTCATTTTACCTGGCAGGGTTAAAGTTGGTGCAAGCCACAGGAGGTGCCAGCTCACCTAAGCAGCTACCACACGGAGGAACCATGCTGTTTAGTTTCCCCAAAACACTAGCATTGATAATCTGCAGGTATGCATACACTAGGGATGGGGAATATGTGGCCCTCCAGATGTTGTTGTTCTGCAACTCCCATCAGCCGTAGCTAGCATGGCCAGTGGTGAGGGAGAATGGGAGTCACAGTCCAACAACATCTGGAGGATCACACACATTACCCATCCTTGGCATACACACACACACACACTGCAAGCATAGAACTTTAATTTTCTGGTTGAAGAATTGGGGGGTGATAAATAGAATTCCAGATCCTCTGAGTGTAATGCTTGTGTAGCTATTTTCTATTATTACTAATACTTACTTACTGTCCAATCTTGTCAACAGGGTTCTATGGAAATAATATCAACTATTCAGAGTCACACAGACTTGGGTCAATGGTAGACCAGCACGTTTCTGTCATCAGCAGCATTAGCAGCCTTCGACCGTTGCCTCCATACAGTGACGTTCATGATCCACTCAGCATCTTAGAGGACACTGGAAGGAAACAGGGAGCAACCTATTATCCAGATGCCTCATTAGCCTGTCGTAACCCTATAAGTAAGTAGATCTGATGGCAGAGCAAGAACTCTGAACCTTCTAATGGAAGCCCTCTTCTCAGATTCGGATCCATGCATTGAGCAAACACCTGGAAGGAGAGCAGGATCATGCTGGCTAGCCATGCCCTCAACCAAAGGTGAGAACTGGCTCTGCACACGTATAACTGATGTGCTAGGACTTGTACGCACAACAGTTGTGACTGAGCAGGATTCCTTGCTGTGCATATAAGCCCTGTGAACATACAGATGTACATGCATAGGGTCTGTTTTCACCCTTGGCCAGATACTAGACCGTAGGTGCAGGGTCAGCCTTTAGACAAATCAGGTCAGGAGCAGGGCCAGACAGTGCAGTCATGCTTCCCTACCTTCATACGTTTGCTCTCCACATTTCTTGTTCTCCATGAGGATCCAAATGAGAGAAGAGCACTTAGATCTTAATTTGAATTTGGGGTCTCAGCTGAAAAACCTGCAGTCAGTGCCAGAACTTGGCTCTAGAATGAGTGCAGTATAAATGTCATTTACCAACAATAAACTCAGTCAGCCCCCTGCATCTGGGAATTATGACTTTCAGCTCATACTTTTTAGGGAGACTGGAATGCTGGCACACCTCTTTTTAGAAGTTAATCACAACTAGTAACATTTTTGATCAGGGGACTGTTTTCACAAGCGATTTAGTGCGAAGTTAAAGCAGTTTGAGTTCCTCCCTGATCGATGATGTTGTCAGCAATCCACTGCCAACCAACCACTTTCCTCTTGAAAAGCTGCATTTTCTGAAACTCCTTTGACTTTTTTTTTAATGAAAGCAGCTCCCTGGTGGTTTTACCACAGTGTGCCATGTCCCTTCCCCCTGCCCCGCATTAAATCTTGGGCATGCCTCTGTGACCTGGCAGTGCCATCGTCAAGGGGTTGAGACACCCCATTCCCTCTTGTTTCCCTAAGGGAAGTAGTTTTTCCCATTTAGAAAATCTCCAGGAGCACAGCAGCAACCCCTGACATTACTGCAGTAGTGATGACACTCATTCACCTTAGCTAGCCTGCTTTTAACCTTTAACATATTCTCCGCTTCTGTGCATGCTTACTCAGGAGTAAGAAATACATCTCACTCCCCTGCAGTGAAAGGGTTAAAGGCCAACTTTAGTAAATCACCCTAAAGCACTCTTTCACTTCTCTCTTTTAAATTGCTATTGTGACATTGTGCTTCTTTGATGTCCGGTAACTTCTCTGATGTAAAGTTGTTCCTCCATTGTTATGTAAAGTTCCTTCTCTGCTTTGTTATTGTATTGCAGTAACAGGGTTTAAGAGAGCTTCTCATTGTGAGCTGGGAGAAGGAGAAAGGTGGGGAGGGTGGAAGCATTAGGCAAAAGTGTACACATGGGGAAAAATGGGATGGGAGCAATAACTCTGTAGCAGATCGCTGGAATGTGGTGAAATTGGGAAGCTCTCCGGGAGCCTTCAGATGCTGCACTGGAGAACTGGGGATTCTGGCTTCTTTAGGGAAATTGCACACAGGGGGAAAATTAGTTGCTCTCCATTCATAATAACATAGTAGCAGGGGGGAGCCTGGACAGGGGTGGGAAACAAGCCTCTCTCATTGGTTGAGTAGCCCCTGCCAATGGTTTGATGGTGTTCAGTTCTACTTTCCCCACCCCAACCGGAAGTATGTTCCTTTCAAGTGCTGTGTGACCCCTGAAAACCAGATTTTAAAGGTACGCTACACTTGGCTTATCTTACTTCCTGTGTCCCTGACAGACCAAAGCTAATTCCGGGTAATACACCAACATGTGTTTCATTCTGTTGTCGTGAAAATCTCCCCCCCTTGGAGTGGTTGATCTTTTTCCAGCTCTAAGATCCAGTACACATGTGGTTTTAGGCTACAATCCTATTAGCACACTTACCTCAGAGTAAGTCCCATTTAAAATGTTGAGACTTACCTCTGAGTAAATATGCATAGGATTGTGCTGTTAGGGTGCAATCCTATCCAGATAGGCGGCCACCTGCAAACTCGGAGGCGATTGCCTGTCCAAAGCGGGGCAGGAGAAACATGGAGGGGATTGTTCCCTCTGCGCTTCTCCTGCCCTGCATTTTCGGGTAGACAGCTGATTGCGGCTGTCTAGCTGCGGGAGGACGGATAGCGGGAGGAGGCTGCTGTTTGACACATAGGATGTGATATGATAGACATGTGTCATACAGGCATTTCTGCCCCCCCATGCCCCCAGACACACCCCATTTCGGCCACTCCGTGCTCCTCTTGCGAGCACGTAGCATGGGCTGTTCCACACTGCCTGTGAGGCAGCACAGAAGTGGGGGGAGGTCAGTTCTCCAGAAACTGACCTCCGAGCATGGGTTCCAAGGTCGGTTCCCGGATAACACAATATTCTATGGCTGTCTGGCACTGCCTAGCAGCCATAGGATTTCTTCCTTAGTCTGTTTAATTTAGTTACATTAATCATTATATGTCCTTTAACGTAATAAGATTCATATTAATATGTTCCAGCAATCTGAGTAATGGAGACCTGAGCTGAGATTTCATTCCAGGATGGCCTAACTGGTCTCCCCAGGCAAGTCACACTCCCACAGGCTTAGGTCTTCATCTGTTAAATAGGAATGTAAGCTATTTACTTCAAAGGGTTCTTGATACAATAAAAAGGTAACAGTTATAAAACAGTTTAGCACAGTCTTCCCCACCCTGCTGCCATTACTCCAACTTCCATAATCCCTGACCATTGACGTGCTGGTGAGTCTGATTGGACTTTTAGTCCAAAACATTTGGAGGACACAAGGATGGGGAAGTTTAGCATACAGAAAGTGTGCGTGTGCATGTGTGTGTGTGTGTGTCTGTCTGTCTGTCATATCTCATCTTTCCACCAGTTATAGCCCCCAAGACAGCTCACAGTAAACAGATAAAGAAATAGTCCATTACAATCAAACAAAAGAAAAAGAATAGAAAAATTCCAATAAACAGTGGGCAAAAAAAATGAATTAAACATCAAATAAAACCTATAAATTAATCCCACTCAAATGCCACCAAAGACCTGGGCAAATGAGAAATAATCAATGGTGACAAATCAGTTGTTGTGAACCGCCCAGACAGCTTCAACTACTGGGCAGTATAGAAATGTAATAAATAAATAGCAATAATAATCTAAGCATCTGACAAATATGCCTATCTAATAAATAGATATAGGGTTGGATCTGATTTAGGCACATGCAACTGGGCTGGCAGACTTGGACCTCCCTGCCTTCCTCCCTATGGTAGCCCCTCCAACCCCTTAAAATGCTACACAGGGTCAAGGGACCCTGTTGCATGGGTGAGCTGTGGTGCAGGGGAGGGAGGGTCCCCCGACATTGGGGGGAGGCACCTTCCGTGAGCAAAATCCCTCTATCAATAGAAGGTAGATCCTAGATCCAACCTATGTGCATTTGTTGGAAACGTAAATATGGTAAACCTTTACATAATACATAAACTGTATACATAAACTGTCACTCTCAGAGGTGAAAGCTTGCTCTTGAAAAGGTCTTTATGTAGTCTTGAAAATAATGCAAATTGAAAACAGTTAATCTTCTTCTCCCCACCCCTCTCTCTCTTTTTACTTCCTGCATTGTTTTTGATACAGATTTTCAGATTATCTTTACAGCTATGCAGGTGATTGGTGGTTGTGGGTTGTTTGTTTCTATTCCCACTTTTCTGTTTAAAACAACCAAACGGCTAAGTTTGGAAATGCTGGAAATGTTCTTTGGACTGTTCTTTGGAAATGTTGTTCAGGTTGGAAATCTCTTTTTAATAAAAGCTTAGACTCAGAGGAGCCTTAAAAGGAACACATGGCCACCAAACGAAAGAGATGTTTTTAAACAGCCTTAATAAATAATAGCTACTTAACCTATATTGGTAACAAGAGAGAGCGAAGGAGGCAGGCTTACTTTGTGCCAGGGCTGTTCATAGTGCCAAAGCATAAACTTGGAACATGCGAAAAGAAATAGTTGAAAGTTCCCTTGAACTGGTGCAGAATTGCCAGTTCTGTTGGATTGTCCTCACATACCAGCTTCTATGAGGAAGGACTTCCAGATTAGATCATGCTAATTCTAGATAGGTTTAAATTGCTGGCATACATCCCGTTTTCCCGCCTAGAAGTGGAAGGAATAACTATTGCCATTTTCTTTGCAGCCTCCGATATGCAGCCTGCTATATCTGCATCCTCCTCCCAATGCATGTATGGGCATTCCAGACAATGTCCTTCTCATGAAACAGTGGACTCTTCTGGACAAGCCAATAGTGAGATGGTATCATCCTTACCACCAATCAATACTGTCTTTATGGGAACTGCCGCTGGAGGCACCTGAGTTACAGAAGTGGCTGCATATTCTTCTAACTTACTCTCCTTTTCCAGTACTCCTCTAGTGACTGGAATGGAAAAGTATTACAAATTACTTCAATGACCACCCCGAAGAGTTTTATAATGTACTAAAAACACAACCACATACACACCTATGGCTGGATGCAGAATATGTCTGGTATATGAATGAGAATATAATCACGATACTGCTTTTAGGTGTCCCTTATTATGGCTCTCTGTTTTTAAATACATGAGTACATGTCCATATTCCCTTTTCTTCCAATGTCATAATTGAAAGCAATATTTTTAAACCAATATGGCCTTCTTCCTTGGTCGCAACTTTGCTATCTTTCTCTCCTTGATGTATGTTCTACTTTATAGATGAACTTGTGGTTCCAAAAGTGCGTAGGTACGCACCTGACAACCTTGCTGTACTGTTTTGATGCCCTAGATTGGGCATAGGCAATGTGCTCACACACACCCCGACACTTTGGTTTGTGCCTGCTGAGGTGTCATCCCATTGCAGCCTTGAACTCAGTCTTTTGGGCAGGTTACTTGTCCTTTGTGACTAGCCATACCTCCCATGGCAACCATTTTCTGGTGGTGCCCAGGAAAGTTTCTCAAATCACATAATGTGCCCACGGACCCAAAAAGGTTGCCTACCTCTGCCCTAGATCATCTTCCAACAAAATCACATAAATTGTGATACTGCTCTGAAGCAGCAATTGTGACTCTGCATCCCAGCAATTAGGCATAATCAGGGCAAACTCTGTTGTCCTACTAAAGTGCCATCACTTCCAAAATTTGCATTGCTTGTATTCTGATTGGTCTTGTCTACATTGCCATCCTTGCAATGATGAACATTCTACAGGCCTTGGATAAGTGCCAGTGTGCACTTTGTTTACTACTGTATTGTGATACTGCTCTGCGCCACACGAGGCTCTACTATTGTATTACATCAACTATTTTGTCATCTGAAGTTGCTGCATGCATGATTAGCGTAGTTCTTGCAGACACTTGTTTCACATGTGTGAGGTCAGCTAACTTTGAAGAAAGGCCCTGGATATTTTCAGCATGTACACGTTGCTCACAGTTGCGCTGTATAATGGTAGTAGGTTGGGGCAGTTGCTCAGTGGCAGAGTACATGCTTAGCAGAAGGTCTCAGGCTCAATCCCTGGCATGACTAGATAGGACTGGGAAATACCCCTCCCTGAGACCCTGGAGACCACCTGCCAGTCAGTGTGTAGGCAGTGGGCTCCTTCAGGTGGAGCTTTTATTCTGCGATTGAAACTGCTCTTTCACGGAAGTTTGCGGACTCTTCACATGATGCTGTGACCCTGCCATGACCCTCCAGGGCATCTCCTGCACTAAATGCCCTTTGTTCCATTCTTAAATAGATAGCAGATAATGAGCTTTCAGATTGCCCCATTGTGTTCTGCTTGAGTTTCCTCCCTGAAAAGAGGAAAAGCGGCAAGAAGAGGAGTGAGGTCAATGAAAGATAATGGAAGACTCAGATACAGGGAGAAGGGGGTGGGTGGGAAAGGAAACACATGTAAAGGGAGTCATCGTGATCCTGCATTTAAAACAGAAGCAGAAAGCCCTGTTTTAAATGCAGGTTTTAGGCTGGTGTAGGGATGCCCAATATTGAGCTGGATGAACAAGTGGCCCGACTTGTTCAAAGTGGACTCCCTTTGTTCCTGCAGTAACCCACAAAGGTCATGAAGCAGCATGACTGCGATCACTGTGACAGTAGTGACATCCACTGCAAATGACAGCAGCCGCCATGAGTAAAGTGCTTGCATGTGGAAACATTCCATGTGTGTCCCTTTCTACATAAACACAGCATATAATTCAGCCTTTTTGCATACAGAATTGGCGTGCCAGACGATGATCCACATGAGTTCTGCACTGGCTTACTAATTCAACATTTGAATGGGCAAACCTGTGTGTGAACGGCACATTTATACAAGACGGAGCACATGTGGAATGCTTACACAGGCCAGGGCTTTATCAGTGACCACTACTGCATCTGTTTCAGTCCTCATAATGGTATGTTTGTGCAAAGGGGGCAGATGGAATTTGGCAGGCAAGGTGTGTTTTCCATGTGACCCTTTGGCCCCTGACTAGGTAAACAGATTTCATGGCAGAATTCTACCCAGGGGTTTCACACCTCTATATGCAGACTATTATTTGCTGGCACTCTAAATCAAAGAATCGTGTGTTAATGGACTTTCCTTACTTTCAAAGTACTTCCTCACAGAACGTTGAGGCTGCAATCCTGTACACACATCTGAGAAGACATGTATAGGATTGCATTGCTGTATAGCTGTCTCTTTTTTCTCTTTCTGTGCCCAAACCTGCATGTCCTTCATTGTTCCTAATTTTGTTCTAACAATCCAGTTCCTTTGCCCCATCTTCAGAGCAAGTAAAAAAGACTAATACATTCTGTTGAGTGGTGGGAGGAAAGTATCATTCATTTGATCTCTACTTATTAAAAGCAGTTCTCCTGTCACTCCTACATACATTTTATGTTGTACAAAGAAACATTATTTAATAGGTGTGATTTTCTTTATTTATTGGGATTGAAGAGTTGTTTACTTACAATTCCATTTGGCAGATTGTCAAATATATGTATTCTACCTCCTATGGAAATGTTTACAAGGTCAGTTTTTATTGCTTCAAACCAGTCTAGTGGTTTTCTAATCTTGTGGATTAAAGAGCTCATTTCAAATGATATTGAGTGGCAATCTCATTTGTTCTGCTGTCATTCTCCGGTTGTTTCAGATCTGATGTTAACATATTTTTCACATGGTGAAGTGACTTTTGCCATCCTCTTTGCATAGTGAACATTGCCTCTGAATGGAATTTCCACATTATACAATCAGATATTTACCATGTCTTAGAAATCACATGGGCACGTGAAGGGGACTAGACTACAAACCAGGACCAGCCCTACCATCAGGCAGAGTGAGGCAGCTGCCTCAGGTAGGAGATGCTGGGGGTGGGGAGCAGTGGCGGTTTTGGAGGACAGAGCTGTGTGTGCCACATGCCCCTTAAACTACCTCACTTTTGGCCATCGGATGTGGTGGAGGACCCTCTCTAGCACCAATGTTGAAGATTCATCTGCCAGTCCAATTGGCTTTATGTATGGGATGGGGAGCAGCATCTTGTTTTCTGCTTCAGGCAGCAAAATGTCTTGGACCAGTCTTGGCATAAGCCCATCTGCCTTACCCGTTATGAATTCACGAGCACACTGACTTCAGCATCCAAAATGTTTCTTCAAATGTGTTCAGTGTCCAAAGCTTGGGGTGAGGTGTACATAATTTCTGAAGCAGATAATTAGCATAACGGGCCAAATCTCATGATAAAACTGGCATACTGAGCATATATTTAGGCTGAGTGGATCTATGCTGCATTTGGCATCTGGTGAAGCAGGACTGTGGTTCTTCTAGCTTGCAGTTTAAATCTCATTCACTGTACATCTGTGGCCCATGTCTTACATTGCAGTATTAGTGTGGGAGACACTCAGGGTTTTGTGAGAAGCCCTGGGCCACATGGGCTTCTGCCCATGCTGCAGATCTTCCCTATGGCAGCAGCGTCCCCTGGAAACCATTCTTAAGAAGTAAGACACACAACCACATCTTTCAAGGTGGCTGGCACTTCCCTGTCTCACAAGGAGGTAATGACTACCTCTTGGATCCACCCACCCAGTCAATACACCACTCCGCAACTAGCTGTTAACAGGCAGACTGGGCAAGGATCAAGAATACAGATGGTTGGCTGCACCCCTCCAAGCACTTTGTCCACAGCCTCCAGCCACATTAACCGAAACTGATCCCACACAGCCGGACTAGATGGGGTTCTGGAACTGTGTCAAGAATGGCATGACATTCAACACAAATATGGGTGATGTTGTCCGCAAAGGACCTTACAAATATGTCACAGCAGGCCTCCAAGGATCCCACCACACCCCGGCCTAGGATTGGGTTTAACAACTTATTCACCACCCAGAAAAGTTCTGCTGGACAGCTACTTGAGGATGCAGTGGAGGTGGAGAACTACGATTGCTTTGCCACCAACACAGACAAAATTGGCATGATATACCATGTAACAACAGACTGGTTTAAGATTGGGAAAGGAGTACGGCAGGGTTGTATACTCTCACCCTACCTATTCAACCTGTACGCAGAACACATCATGCGACATGCTGGGCTTGATGAAGCCATGGCTGGAGCTAAAATTGCTGGAAGAAACATTAACAATCTCAGATATGCAGATGATACCACTTTGATGGCTGAAAGCGAGGAGGAGCTGAGGAACCTCATGACGTAGGTGAAAGAAGAAAGTGCAAAAGCTGGGTTGCAGTTAAACCTCAAAAAAACCAAGATTATGGCAACCAGCTTGGCTGATACCTGGCAAATAGAGGGAGAAAACGTGGAGGCAGTGACAGACTTTGTCTTTCTAGGTGCAAAGATTACTGCAGACGCTGGCTGCAGCCAGGAAATCAGAAGACGTTTACTTCTTGGGAGGACAGCAATGACGAATCTTGATAAAATAGTTAAGAGCAGAGACATCACACTGACAACAAAGGTCCGCATAGTGAAAGCAATGGTATTCCCCATAGTAACCTATGGCTGCGAGAGCTGGACCATAAGGAAGGCTGAGCGAAGGAAGATAGATGCTTTTGAACTGTGGTGCTGGAAGAAAATTCTGAGAGTGCCTTGGACTTCAAGAAGATCAAACCAGTGCATACTCCAGGAAATAAAGCCAGACTGCTCACTTGAGGGAAGGATATTAAAGGCAAAACTGAAGTACTTTGGCCACATCATGAGAAGACAGGATACCCTGGAGAAGATGCTGACGCTAGGGAAAGTGGAAGACAAAAGGAAGAGGGGCCAACCAAGGGCAAGATGGATGGATGATATTCTGGAGGTGACAGACTTGACCTTGGGGGAGCTGGGGGTGGCGACGGCCGACAGGAAGCTCTGGCGTGGGCTGGTCCATGAAGTCACGAAGAGTCGGAAGCGACTGACCGAATAAACAACAACAAATGTGCTCTCATTGGTCCTTGGTCATATTCACTATGAGATTTGCACCATCTGTGTTCTAGTCATCATCTGGCCTGTTTCATACCCCATGGATCCCAGTAAACCAGGGAGCTGGTTAGGCTTGACATACTTACCTGGCAGGGGAAGACACCTTGATCAAGAAGGATGGTTTCCCAGGGTGAGGCTCATCCATTGCACTCCGGCTGTGCTGCCCCTTGCAATTTCCCCCAAAGCAGGAAACTCAGCTGCATAATTTGGGGCAGCGTGGGCTTGGCAGTGCCAAAGCGGACGCTTGGGAGCCATTGTGTCAGTAGCTCATTTCATCCCACTGCATCATAGTGCAGAACTTCTTTCAGCCTGAGAGCCGAATTCCATTTTGAAGGAGCTGGGGGGGGGGGGTTGCATTCCAGTGGTGGGCGGGGCAGAAGCCCTGCCATAGTGGGGGCGTCTAGCTGAGGCTTTAGAGTACCATCATTCCTCATTATAGTCCCATTCCTGCATTTTACGAGGGGTACGGATGTTATCATCTTCCACACTCCCTGTGTCGCTCCCTGTGTTTTCCTGCCACTTTTTCTGACACTTTTCTTACCATAGGATTGCTGTACAATGCCTTCCAATTGGTAGGGCTACGAGTCCTCCCTCTGGAGACATCCAGTGAGACCAGGGCATAACCAAAAACTCCCCAAGAGCATTCAGGAATCCCCCCCTGGGGTAGACCAGTGTGATTGTACCCCTGCAAAGGGGAATGGCCACCATCAATTTAAACTTCACCAGCAAATGGTTGGACCATGACATCAGGATCACAGGGAGCCCCCAGCCAACCTCCAGAGACCACCTCACTGAGCTTGGAGGGCAGGACAGCTGATTGCGGTGAATGCAGAAGCTGGATCCTTGAATGCCACATTCACGGTCTGAGACACAGCACCGCTTCTTCTATCCAAAGTTTCCAGCTTAGTCTCACAACGGCTTTAAATGCAGGATTGCATCCAGCACATGCCCAGGTCCATGCTCAGTTCTGGTTCTGAACCCTTGACATCAAACAGGACTGTAGACCTTCTGGGTTTGATATGCAAAATAATGACATGCCATCAGCACGACAGGGTGTATGTGTATACTGGGGAAGCCCAGTATAAGTGTGTGTGTTGGGGTTGGGGGGGTACTGAGCTGCACAGATTTCTAGGGGAAGCACAAGAAAATGGATCCCTGTAGGTGGAGACCAGACTTGCCACTGCATTGCCTTTCCTGATGGGTGTCAATGACAATCATGTCAAAGAAAAGAAAGGGGTGCACTTAAGTGCTCTGTTAGAATGGGCACGACACCTGCCCCTGGGAATCCACACATCCAGTGCACAGGTTGAGAGTGAGGTTTTGCATCCTCTCCCTTGTCCCAATTTACTTTGTCCCATAGAACTTAAAGGGTGCAATCAAGAACCAAGCCAGCTGCTACCTGCATGGCCCCGCTCTGGTCCATGCAGGTAGGTTCCATTTCTACCTGCATGGCCCCGCTCATGGTCCAACGCTAGGTACCATTTCTTGATGCAACCATTGAGTGTTGGTAAAATACTAGGAACTCACTCTAGACAGACAGACAGACAGACACTTCGAAGGGCAGAAATATATTCAGGTCAATGACATAGCATGATAGATGTATTAAGATTCAACATCTTAAATACACAGCAAGATGGTGGCAGGAAGGCTGAACTAGTTTCAGTGTGGCGAATGTATGTTTAATGTGTTACAGCAAATGTCCAGGCATGCTGCATTCTCCAGTTGTCTGAGGGCCAAAACAGACATTACCTTAAATCCATACCTAGCAACTACATTTCTCATTTTTACTCTAGAGCACAAGGCATAAGGCCCCAATCCAGATCAGCCCCCTAGTGTGGGAAGTGTGTGTGTGTGTGTGTGGGGGGGGGGTGTTAAGGTCCAGATCAGAAGCCCTGAGCCTACTCTAGGAAAAACATTAAAAAGACATGGCTGCTAGATACTGTCTGTTTTGGCCCACAAAGGGAGTTGCAAAGTGTTTAAAATGGTGGGCTATAATGCAAAATAAGGATGTTAGGGAAATACTCAGGAGAATATTAAATTTTTACAAGCTGTTTTTCTAGAGTTCAGCTTATGTAGCATCCTAATGCTTTTTAGAATGGTCTTTGCACACAGTAAACTGGAAATACCAAAAAGATTCTTGCAAGCTGTTGAAATGGGAAAATCTACTTCCCGTCCTCTTGGCTTGGTTGATTATTATCCTTGATCAAATAAAAGGCCACATGTTCAGGCTGCCCTGGTGCCCTTGTTGCTATAGTAAAGACAGATACACAGTTAAATTCTGCATTTAAAAAGAGATTGATATTGAAAGTCTTTTTGTCTCCTTCGTGTACTGTATGTCTTTGCAGTAGGAGCAAGTTAATAGGGTATTTCTCCCATTGTACCAGGAGCTTTACTCAGGGGATTTACTGTACAAAAGATTCACTTCCTCAATGGATCATAAGGTAGAGGAGGGGGAAAAAAGAACCTACAAATGTGCCTATACAACGTACAGCCCAACCCAGTTGCAAAACTGCACGCTCTTAGAGAAAACAAATATGGAGGGACTATTTCTTTTCACACATAAAACTGAAATGCGAAATGCATATTTGTTGCATTTTACTTTATTTTGTCGTATTGGATTTTTTTTATTGTTGTATGCCATCTTGGGTATCTTGTATGCAAAGGTGGAGTATAAATATTTATAATAAAATAACCTCTTTTATAGATTTATCCATACAAGATGCTCCTCATTCTGACAGGAATAAGAAAACACCTGCTCACCTTTCAACATATGGAGATCACAATGAACTTCAACTAAATAAGGGCATTTCTCATAGCATATTGCTAGTGATCAACATCTTCTTATACATACTCTTACAACCACTGGTGTAGTGGTAAAATCTGAAGAGCAGTCACTCATCATGACAGCACCCATAGCCATGCCCCAAAGGAGAGTCCAAAAATGCAGGCAGCCGTGTTGATCCATGTGCGTGTGTGTGTGAGTACATGCACGCACATACACACACCAAAGAGGAGTAGAACATAGCATAATACCCAGTTTATTAGGATCAGCTGGCAGTCATAGAATAGTGAGCTGGCAAAGGGCAGTGTAGTGGTTAGCATGTTGGACTTTGGCTGAAGATACCTGAGATTGCAGGACAAAGGGAAGAAGGGAAGACAACATATACTCAAATGACATAAGACCACCTGCTCAAGTTTTTCCAAGAATTTATTTTCCCAGCACCGGAGAGAAACAATTTATCTCAAAGTCAACAAAGAGGTTTTCATCTCCATCAGAAGCAGGTATTTTGTAAAGCTAGTGAATCTTAACTGCCTGTTCAAGACCAAGCCACCCCAAAATACTTTGCATGACAGGATAACTCACAACAACATCTTGTTGCTGGGAAAATCCATCCCCACCTCAGCTACTGTGCAGATTTCAGTCAAGCTCAGAGGGAGCAGGGAAGTCTGAGGGGGGCAGCAGATGACATCATTGTCCCTTCCATTCCTGGAAGTCCGGGAATTCCAACCCCGCAAGCCCTGGCTTCACCACACCAGTGCTTGTGACAGTTCTGTAAAGTAAGTCAGTATTGTTGTCTCATAACAGATGTGCCAGGGGAGGGCAGGGGGGCTGAGAGAATAAAGCCTCCTACTGCTATAGTATTTGAGATGATATTTCAATAGGAGATTTCCAGGATAATACTCTTATCCATTATACTACTGCTGCTTGCTCATGTTGGTGTACTTTTCTGGGCAGGACATGGAAGATTATCCCTTCAAGTCTCTCCTCAAGATATAGTAGTTCAGCAAAGTTTCTCCTTAGCTGTTTTGCCCACTGACTGTGTTATCCATATATATCCCTAACCTATCCATATAAATCCCTAACCTATCCATGCTTAGCTCTTCTCTTTTAATATGAATGCTAAGCGTTCTAGACGGGGACTAAGGTTGGACCAAAAGTTCTCTGAGGAGTGCGTGCTAGTCATACTGTCGATTATATTAGGAATTGTGCCTCCAGGGTAGCAAGGCAGCTGTAATATCCATGAGAACTAAAGATAAGGTTTTCCCCCATCTCTCATTGTTGGATGGCCTTTGCGTCTTGTGGTGGTGCCCCACAGGATTAAGTTATTTCCCCACCACTACGCCATCTTGGTTTAAAGTACTTTGGCCACCCCTCAGTGAAACAATTAACTTTTCCTCAGATTGAAGGCTTTGTAAGGTTCCTACTGTAAAAAGATCCCCTTTTGCTCACTTCGCCATCACCTGAATCTTCTTGAGACCTTTTTAGTGATATCTTCACACTGAGAAGAAGCCTGCAGCTGTCTTGATACTGAATGGAACTTCCATTGACTTTCAGTGAGTTTTGAGAAGGCTCAGTTTGTTCACCAAATAAACATATCTATTCTTAAGAATGATACGTAGGCTAGGTACAATGGTCTAATGTCAATGGATTGCACGAGACTAAACCAGTGAAGTGGTCTGTGGGAAATAGCCTTCCCCCCTTCTGTATTTTACACCACATGCATTATCACCATATGCTGTTTGGTTTGGTCAAAAAGACAACTTGCCCTCTCAATCCCTGCCCATCCTGGCTTGTAGTCCAGGGAGGGGAGAAGAGATGGTAAAGCAACTATTGCTGAATATTATTAATGCCTCCCTAAGGGAAGGTAATTTTCCATCATGTCTGAAAGAAGCAATTGTTAGACGGCCTCTGAAGAAGCCTTACCTTGATCCCCTAGACTTCAATAATTATAGGCCAGTAAGGGTGCAATCCTATCTAGATAGGTGGCTGCCTCTGAACTCGGAGGCGACCATCTATCCAAAGCAAGGCAGGAGAAGCACAGGGGGGAATCATTCCCTCCACGCCTCTCCTGCCCTGTTTTCGTTTCCGGCTGTCTAGCCATGGGGGGGCCAAGCGGGAGAGCAGGCTGCTGTACGATGATGTGTCATACAGGAAGATCTGCTCTCCCTGCCCTGAAACACCCCCACCCCCAGCCCTTTTCAGCCACTCCGCGCTCCTCTTCTGAGCACGGAGGATGGGCCTTCTCCTCACTGCCTGTGAGGCAGCACAGACATGGGGGAAGGTCAGTTTTCCGGGAACCGATCTCAGAGTGCAGGCTCCGAGGTCAGTTCCTGAAAAACAGCATATCCTATGGCCATCTACCTGCTGTCTAGTGGCCATAGGATTGCTCCCTAAGTAATTTACCACTTTGGGGCAAGGTAATCGAGAAGGCAGTGTCCATTCAACTCCAAGCAGTCTTGGATGAAACTGATTATCTGGACCCATTTCAAACTGTCTTCAGAGCAGGATACAGAGTTGAGACCGCCATGGTCGCCTTGGTGGATTATCTTTGCCTGGGAATCAATAGGGAGAGTGCATCCCTGTTGATTCTTTTGGATTTCTCAGCGGCATTTGATACCATCGACCATGGTATCTTCTGGATCGCCTGAGGGAGTTGGGGGTTGGGGACACTGCTCTGCAGAGGTTCCACTCCTTTCTCTCAGGATGGTTCTAGATGGTGTCACTCAGGGATAGTTGTTCCTCAAAAAAGGAACTATTATGTGGAGTCCCTCAGGGCTCCATTCTATCCCCGATGCTGTTCAATATCTACATGAAACCGCTGGGAGGTTTGAGGCTGAGTGTTATCAGTATGCTGAAGACACCCACATCTATTTCTCCTTAACATCTTTATCCAAGGAAGGTATGACTCCTCTGAATGACTGCCTGAAGTCAGTAATGGTCTGGGTGAGGGAGAACAAGCTGAAGTTGAATCCAAGCGAGACAGAGGTGCTCATCGTGAAGGGTCCTAATTCAGGTACTGAGGTATGTCAACCGGTTCTGGATGGGGTTGCACTCCCCTTGAAGGAGCAAGTTTGTAGCTTGGAGGTGTTTCTTGACCCAACCCTGCTCCTGGCACCCCAGGTGGAGGCAACGGTGAGAAGTGCCTGTTATCACCTTCAGCTGATACACCAGCTACGCCCATTCCTGGAACTTGTGGACCTGGTAACAGTGGTGCACGTGCTGGTAACCTCTAGGCTTGATTTCTGCAATGTGCTGTACTTGGGGCTGCCTGTATATTTAGTTCGGAAACTTCAACTGGTACAAAATATGGCAGCCAGGGACATCCTGTGGAGACCATATTACACCAGTTTTAAAATCTTTACACTGGCTGCCAATTTGTTTCCGAGCAAACTATAAAGTGCTGGTTCTTACCTTTAAAGCTTTGCATGGTCTAGGTCCAAGGTACCTTAGGGAGTGCCTTCTCCCTTACATCCCTGTCCACCACCTGAGGTCCTCTGAGGGCTCTCTGCTGCAGCTGCCTAATGTGAGATTGACAGCCTGCCACACACAAGAGGACCTTTCCTTTGCCACCCCTCAGTTGTGGAATGACCTGCCGGTTGAAATGCACCTGCTGACCTCGTTGAAGGTTTGAAAGCAGGAATTTAAGACTAGGGCTATGCACCTCTTTGGCCCATGGCCTGAACCCCAAGTTGAAGCGGGCCGATTCAGGCCACATTGTGCCCCTTCTGAGGCGAAGCGGAAGGGGCACAAAGCAGCCCAGAGCGAGTCAGGGGCTCACCGAAGCGCTTGGTGTGCTTCGGAGCTTCGGCCCCTGGCCCAGCCCCCCCGCACCTCCAGGTCCTTACCTGAGCCGCCTTCCCCTCCACCGCTGCCACCATGGCCTTCTCCTCGCTGCCACACTGCCTTCTTCTTTCCCTTCTCCGCCACCGTGCTGCCGCTGCCTTCTTTGCCGCCACACTGCTGCCACGCTGTCTTCGCCGTCGCCGTCAACACCACCGCCCACCACCACACACCGCCACCACACACCGCCGCCGCCTCAGTCTTCACTGCCACCCTCTGCTGCCGCCATCTCCTGAGGCCTGGATTGGTGGCAGGTGGCAGTAAAGACAGTGGCGGTGGCAGCGGTGGGCAGTGGTGAAGGAGGCGGCGGCAGCTGCGCAACAGAGAAGGCGGCAGCATGGTGCAACAGAGAAGGTGACGGTGGTGGTGGCAGAAGAGGAGACGGCCCAGGTAAGGAGCTGAGGGGGCATGGGGGGGACCCAAAGTGGGGTTCGCCATCTTAACCCTGCTTCGGGTTTGGGGCCAAGGCAGGTCGAGGGGCCCCCAAATCTGCCTGATCTGGATCAGGCCTGCATCGGGAGCCGCAAAGCAGCTTCCGAGTCGGATCGGGGAGGGGTCCCTGCACAGCCCTATTAAAGACTCTGTTATTCTGGCAGGCTTTCCCTTTTTAGAACTCTTGTTCCTTTGCTGACTTTTGTATATTGTTTTTAAACTGTGTTGTTTTAAGCTGTGTTGTTTTATTGTTGGATTTTTAAAAAATTGTTTTTAGTTCAAACTTGTTTTTAGTGATATGTTGTTGGTATATATTGTCCGTATGCTTTTATGTAAATGGCTTTTAAACTTTGTATATTGGATTTTAATGTTTTAACTTTTGTAAACTGCCCAGAAAGCTTTGGCTATGGGGCAGTATAGAGAAGATGATGATGATAAATATCCATCAGGAGCACTGCCTACATTTATTTCTGGTTATTTTGAAGTATAAAAAAGTAACCACAACAAATGCTCTTAAAATATGTTGTTCTTTGTTTGTTTAATTCCAAGCAGACAACTGAAGTTTGCGATGACTCTTGTTCTCCCCCTTCCTCCCAGAAACCCAAAATGACATCCCTGTGGTTACTAAGGAATTAATAAGGAACTTTGGGGATTTATTTAGATGGAATTTAAGACATTTTGCTCTTTAGCGGCACTGCTCACCTTTCTCTCAGCTTCCAGAAATGTTGCTTGCACCTTTGTCTGCATTTGTGAAGTAGATCTGATCATGAAGTAGCCTGAGTAAGATTTAACAATGCTGGTAATCTGCTCTGTCTGTGCCCCTCCATGAGCCGGCACAAATGTCGAGAATTCCTACTTAACACCTGCATTGTCTGCCTAGGAAAACCCTGTCTCTCTTAAGCACCATTTTATCTGCTCTTCTCAAGAAGAGCTCCCGAGATTTCAAAAGCCAAACTGAGTAGTGGAAGAAGGGATCAAAGCAGTGCTCTCTCTGTTATATGTGGCCATGACATCAGTGGAGAGAACAATTGGATACCTGATATCCAGGTACACGCACCCATTGGCCGTATCTGATTTCCCAGTTTTATCTGTACTGATAGGAAAGCCCCACTTCTGGCCCAGACAATGCAAAATGGCAAACATGATTGAGAGAGCTTTGTTAAAGCACAGCCACAAAGGATGCTTGGATTATTAGTGCCTTAGCATATTTTTGAATCTTTCAAAATCCACATCTTTTGACCAGAAAACAGACAGAAAGGAAAGGGCTGAGTATCATCTTCATCATTTCTATACTGCTCCATAGCCGAAGCTCTGGGCAGTTTACAGAAATTAAAACATTAAATACAATATACAAAGTTTAAAAGCCATTTACATAAAAGCACACAGACAATATGCACAAACAACATATAACTAAAAACAGCTTTGAATTGTCTTAACTAAAGACACATCCAGGACCAATTAAAACTCATCACGTGCTGCCAAATGCCTGGGAAAAGAGATAGGTCTTAACCTGGTACTGAAAAGACAATAATGATGGCGCCAGGCAGACCTCATCAGGAAGCTCGTTCCACAGATGGGGGACCACCACTGAGAAGGCCCTCTCCCTCGTTGCTGCCTTCTGAGCTTCCCTTGGAGGAGGCACTCGGAGGAGGACCTTAATGCTGAACGTAGTGTATGGGTAGGTTTATTTCGGGAGAGGCGTGCTGTCAAGTATTGTGGTCCCAAGCCATGTAGGGCTTGATAGGTTAAAGCCAGCACCTTGAATTGAGCTTGGAAGCATATAGGCAGCCAGTGCAAGCGGGCCAGAGTTGGTCTTATATGTTTGGACTTTCTGGCCCCATTATCAATCTGGCAGCTGCATTTTGCACGAGCTGCAGCTTCCAAACTACCTTCAAAGGCAGCCCCACGTAGAGCGCATTGTAGTAATCTAACTTGGAGGTTACCAGAGCATAGACGACTGAAGCCCAGCTATCCCTGTCCCTCTTCCCCTGCCCGCTCCCCTCCCATACCGCCACAGAAAAATGGATCCTCACAGGCTGCTTTCAGGGGGTGGGGTGGGGAGTAAACCCACCACAAAACATCTGAGAATCGATGTATGTAGCTGCGTGTCAATGTGGCCCACTGAGAAAATGACCAGGCAATATGTGCACATATTTCATGGCCATATTGGCAGAAGCAGCACATTCACCCTTGCTTACACCAGTCGAGAAGATGGTCGTTCTGCAATACAACAAAACATGGCACTCACCAGTCATTTCTCTATAAACTAGCATTTGGCTCTGCTGTTCCTTAATTTTATTTATTGACTCTGTGTGTGTGTGTGTGTGTGTGTGTGTTTTGCTGTTTCTTATGTTTTTATGTCTGTTATTATGCTTTTATATCTTGTAAGCCGCTTTGAGTAGCTCCTGTTTTGGGGGAGGGCAAAAGCAGCATGTTCATTTTTAAAATCAATAAATAATAATACTTATCCTTGCAGAAAACTATTTTCATTAGACGTACTAGCCAATGATGCCTTAAGATCAAAACAGGGATGATTAACAAACATAAACCAGGGAAGCACTTGATCTTCGGGAAAACAGCCCTGCAGTAGCTAATGCAAAGTTCTCGTTAAACATTGCCTTACCGTTTGCACTAGGCCGTCTGTTGTTTTTATGCTGAAGGCTTAGTAGAGCTTGGTGGCAGTATTGACTTTGTAATTAAACTATTTTAACTTCAGGATTTTGTAATCACCATATTTAAACCATCTGCTATAGGCCAGACGTGACTTTCTCCTTTCGAAGTATAAAGAAAACCCTGCATAATGTTTTACCCCGCAGCACTGTGGAGGCTTCGCAGTCTCGCTTCTTAGGCATCTAGTACTCAGCCAATGAGAGGACAAATGAGGATGATTTCTTTTTTCTATGACAAGGAAGTGTTTATGCCCTCAGAAAAGCACATATGTAGACTAGAATGGCTGTATGACAGTGATGCTTAACCCGTGGGCCAAAACAGGCCCATCTGCGGTCCCAATCCAGTCCTCTGGGGCTCCCCAGATAGCCGTGCCCCAATCAGCTGGCCCCATGCCCTCCCCCCCCCCCCCCGCCAATTGTTTGGTGGTTTCCTGGCTTTTTCTCAGTTTTTACCCCATTCTGAAAGTTTGAAGTGCCTCTCCTAAGATCTTCAAGCTAAAATATGCTGGTATTTGGGGTACTGTGAGATGAAAAAAGTTTGACAACCCTGCTGTATGGTCATGATCACAGTGGTTAATACCATTGCAGAATTGTTTAAAAGCCTCTGAGAACTGGCCCCACCAGAAGCACCATCTTTATTTAGGGAAGGGGCTATGACGGAGTGGTACAGCACATGTTCTGAATGCAGAATGCCGAACACGTGTTTTGAATTCAGTCGCTGGCATCTTCTGTTAGAAGGAGCTTAAATAGCAAAGCTGCGAAAGACCTTCTCATGAAATGTTAGAGACAGACTTGGTCAGCTTCAGATGTTCAAGCTGTAACATTTTAGACAAAGGTAATAAATGCCCAAATCCACCAAGCTGATTTGTATGTGAGAAACCAACTTGGATCGTCCCCTGGCCCAGGTCCCACACGCACAGGGTGTTGTCTGTGGAGAGAAGCCAGTGCGAAGCTAGCCTCTGAGGTATGTCACACAGCTATGATATTATTATTTATTATTATTATTAACGTTTATAGATCACCTTATTTGCTTTTTAAAAGGGGGGGCATCACTGATGGCACTGATCACCTGTCTGGGGGTGGAGGGCACAAAGTCTGACTCTAGGGACCCACAGCAGGAGATCAGCACCATCCAAGCTGAATGATCGGGCCATCTGTTGCCAAAGGAGCTCTTGCATGACAATATCTGGAGCTGGGCCAACGGATATCATGACAGAAGTCAGTACAGTGTTGAGAGTCTTCCTGTGCTCTTATGCAAAGCCTCTCTTAAGCCTGGCTGTGGCAATGGAAGTGGATATCTAAATGGGCTGCTCTGAGTAAAGGCACTTTTGAATTTACCTTGACTCAAACTGTACTGTATAAATAGATGATTTCAAAGATACCGTAAAGCTGGAGTCCCCAACACAGTGCTTGTGGATGCCACCCTGCCTGCGTGGCCAAAATGAGCCACTCTCCAGGCTATTTTCCTCCTCTGCAAGTGAACGGAGCAAAGTAGTGAGCTGAGGTGAGAAGGTGCTTGGCAAGGGTTAGCTTCTCTCCCAGCTCCCCCACAGCTGTTTTGGGCAAGGCAGGATTTTTTTCTCCCTATTCAAGTGAATGGAGTGATTTCTCCATTCACTTGAATAGGGGGGGAAAGCCTACCCTCCCCCAAAATGGAGGCTTGTCAAAGAGCCTTGGGGCAACAGGATCCTTGACAGGAGGTAGGATCCTCCCTCTCCATCCCATTCTCAGAAGGGAAGCGCCTCCCTGCCCCCGCCCCTGCCCCCATGCAAATGGATGGAGAAATTACTCCATTCACTTGCATGGGCAGTGGGGCGGGGGAGGAAAAGGAAGAGAGAAAGAAAAAGAGAAGAGGTGCTGGAGAGAGAGAGAAGTGGAGCCAGACATGGGAGGGGGGCAGAGGGGGGGAGAGAGAGAGAGAAGCGAGCAAGAGAGAGAGGGAGAGGGAGACGTGAGAGAAAAAGCACAGAGACATACAGCGCGCATGTATGCGCACACACCTACAAGCAAAGAGAAGGGGGTCACTCCCAACATTTTTTGTGATTGACCATCCTGACACACACCAGCAGCTAATTTGAATTAATGCCCAGGGCACTTTTTCAAAATTCCAAATGTGCCCACAGGCTTACATAAGGGAGACCCCTGCCATAAGTGGTTACTCCTCCCCAGGAAACCGAATCTTTTATCCCAAGGTTTTGTCTTGTTGTTGTTTTACCTAAGCTTCTCATAGTTTGATCCTCAACATGATGCTTTAATGGGCCTGTTCTTATGCAAAGGAACCTTGGAATGTACAGAACATCCCACCTGTAGGACCCGTTTGCCCAATCTGGATCTGGAAGCACAAGTTAAAGTATGGAATGACAGAAGCAGGTTTGGGGATTTCAAGGTGCTAATATTACTTGCATGGCCTGAAACCTAATTTCTGGGCCATGAATAGCTCAGTTCAGTTGTGCTCCAGACAGTCCGGCTCTGGAATAGGCCAAAAGACCGTACACTTGATTTGCCACACGTGTGAAATCACTACAAAATACAATTCACATAGAAGTATTGTTAATTAGATATTCATTAACATTAACATTAATCAATTAAACATTAACATTAATTAATGGCATACGTAACTGGGAAAGGACCATAACTCTAGGGTAGAGTACATGTCTTGTATGCAGAAGGTGTCAGGTTCAATCCCCGGCGTTACCAGGTAAGGTTGAGAAAGTCCCTGCCTGAAACCCCTGGAAAGCCTGCTAGCCAGTCAGCGAAGATCATACTGAGCAGATAGACCAAAGGTCTGACTTCGCATAAGGCAGCTTCCTATTTAATTAATATCGCTATATGGGAGTCTAAGAAGGAGAATGAAACATTAACCCGCAATCTTGCAGGGCCAGCCCTCGAATGAGGCAGAGATGGGGTGAAGCAGTCACCTCAAGCAGCAGGGGCAGGGTGTGGGGCAGTGGCAGCAGCGCCCGGGGCATTTCTCCTGAGCTTCTTGGGCCATCCCTCTCTGTGGGAGAGGACAGAGCTGAGTGTGCCATGCAACCTGAGAGCTTCAGCTATTGGGCGGTATAGAAATGTAATAAATAAATACATAAATCTGTCCTGCACACCCTGAGCTAGCCTATTGCTCTCAGGTGCAGTGGAGGAAGCTGTCCCATTGCCACTGTCACCGTAAACAATTAAGATTCAGCTGCAAGACTCGTCAGTTTCTCTGCATGGAGGGGTGGCTGCCAACTTGTTCTATGCCTCAGGCCAGAGCTGGTATCTACAGTAGGCATGGCTGGGCACCTGTCAAGGGCCCACATTGCAGCAGGGGTCCACTGGCAAGAGTCCCCTGGAGTTGCTCCTCCCCTTCACCCTTGCAGCCTGCCTGTTCTCCTGCCTCTTGCTCGGCCCAGACAACAGTGGTGGTGAGAAGGAGGAGCAGTGGATGCCACGGCCTACTTGCCCACTGGCTCTCTGCCTGTTGAGCAAGCAAGCAGGAGCAATGATGAGAAAGAGGACAGGAAGCAATCACAGCTGATGACACTGGTGGTGAGAAGGTAGACTCATTGCAGAAGGGGCCCATTGGGGGAGTCTTGCCCTCGAAAACCTGGGCCAGCACTGCCCCAGCCCGCAAAATGTCTTGGGCTGGCCCTGACCATGAGTGGATGTTACATAGCTAAATCTGAAATAGAATCATAGAATAGTAGGGTTGGAAGGGGCCTACAAGGCCATCGAGTCCAACCCCCTGCTCAATGCAGGAATCCAAGTCAGAGCATCCCTGACAGACGGCTGTCCAGCCTCGTCTTGAACGTCTCCAATGTGGGAGAGCCCACCACCTCCCTAGGTAATTGGTTCCATTGTCGTATTGCTCTAACAGTCAGGAAGTTTTTCCTGATGTTCAGCCGGAATCTGGCTTCCTGTAACTTGAGCCCGTTATTCCGTATCCTGCACTCTGGGATGAACTATTCCAAAAATAGTTTTGGAAAATATCATTTATTATTAACCATTTAAATATTGAACTTTAATATTTTTGCTGATTCAGAACCACATCATAAACCCACTGAAGGCAGTTCCTGTCCTTTGATATTATCGATGCAATGAGTGACCTGATTACATGATGGAAGTGGTAGCCACACTGCAGTGGTAACATATGAATTAGCCCTCAGGTAAATACACTAAAACAAAACATGTAGATTTGCCGTTCTATGACATACTTAGGCTTATGTGGAAGGAGTCGTTGTCACTTTCCCTTTTAGCCAACAGGCATTTACTCCAAAATGAGCCATGACCTGCTGACATTTTTAAACTATTAAAAAGTGTTAAATGTAGTGAGATATGGCAGTATAATTCTATTTTAAAAGCCTTTGGTTTGCAAAGCTTTCCATTAATGTTGGCAACAAAACTATTGAAGCCCGCAATAAAGCGTTCTCTTAACAAATGCACCTTCTTATGGCCAATATTAAAATGTGTATCTGTTTTTAAATTAAACACATTGGGTTCTTTAATGTTTCCTTTTCTCTTCAAATGTCTTTGTTGAGAAGAGACACCAGAGGAAATGTACTAGCAACAGTAGGATGTGAAGAATAGCTTGGAGGACATTAAACAGATGTCAATGAGCTATTATCACAGGGTGGTTTTTTTTAGATATTGCCACCTGTCCTATGTCCCATGAACTATTACTTTAGCACTTTAAATCATCACATAACAGATTTCTATTAAACCTTTACTACCACATTAGAGGGGAGCTAAAAAGTAAGTGCATGCCTTAGTATTGTGAGAAAACAAACCAAGACAAGAAAGTGCCCTACCTGTGGGTGACATCGCTGACTTTGAAGTTAGTTCCTGTCAGGACGTGCCAGCCACTCTCCCATGCAGCAAGCCTCATCACTGTAATTTCGCAGTGAAGGGTCAAGAAGTGCTGACCACTGCCCCATGTGGCAAACCATGTCACTACACCTTCTCAGTGAAGAACCTTCTGGACTGACTCCACTGAGGCTGGCCATTGGCGTCTACCGGGCAGGAAGGAGTCTAAAAGGGCTTTCTGTTTCAGTGGACCGTGGCTCAAGCAACAGAGTCTACTTGAACTCTTTTATATCTTGTGTTTCTGGTCTTGTTTTTCAGTTCTGACTCCTGCTTTGCCCTCTGACCCTTATTGCTCTTTAGCCCTGACTCCCAAGCCAGACTGTTGCCCATGGCCCAACCCTGACTGTCGCCACCCACACATATGCACTGAAGCATTTCGGATTATAGGGCTATGCAGGGACCCCCCACCCTGCCTTGGAGGCTGCTTCGGGGCTTCTGACCTGCTTCGGGCTGATTTGGGCCCCCCTGACCTGCTTCGGCCTCTGGAGCCAAAGTGAGTTTCGGATGACTGAATCTTGCTTTGGGGGCCCCCACCATGTGAGCCCCCAGCATCTTACCTGAGCCCTTGGGACACACGTCGGCAGTCATCTTCTTCTTCCAGGAAGTATTTCTGGAAATAGATCCTGTTCAAATGGCGGCCATCAAGCTGTCAAGTACGCAACAACTCCCTGGAAGAAGACGGCTGCCGGCAGGTGTCCCAAGGGCCCAGGTAAGAGCGGGAGGCTGGGTAGCGGTAGTGGTGACTGGGCTTCCAGACCTCTCCAAAGTGCTTTGGAGCAACCAGACTCACTTCATGAAGCTTTGTGCCCCCTCCACCCCACCTCGGAAGCAGCCCAAAGCACCATGCTTTGGCTCAGAGTTCAGGCTTTGGGCTGAAGTGGTGCACAGCCCTATCAGATTACAGAGAGTGGAGGGTTACTACAGCTCCATGCTGTAGTAACCCTCCCTGCACATTAGGGAGGATTTTCTTTCCTCTTCCCCTGTGATATCGTATTTACTAGTAGTTATTAAAAGGAAAAGGAAGGTAGAGGCAGGGATATGGCCCTCTTTTTCAGTCACCTCTGTCAAAGCTTTCTCGTCTAATAATTTGTGCTGAAGTTACAACCATCCTCACAAGTGACTTTGAAATGAAGCCAGTGCAAATGGACTTTTCTTGTTTATTGTGACATGCTGAAAGGGTCTGCTGAATGCTCTAATATATGTCCAGCTATTAAAATCATCAGGTGTCAAATGCACATATCAAATATGCAGCAAAATTTTTTTTTTCAGTCTTAGGATGACCAGTGTTGGAAAGGCCATGATCAAAAGGGGACCTTTTTTCCATGGTTGGTGGAACTGCTTAGGGATTCAAAACGTTTGGCAGCAAGTATGCAAAGATTCCACACACACATACACACAAACACCTGACCATCAGCTTGCAAGCACTCAAAAAATGTATTGCCCAATGACATGTTCACAAGGTGGAGAGAACCTTTCTCATATCAGCATCAAAAATAGAGCTTGCAAAACAGGGGAGGGGGAGCAGGGAAGGAAATCTGATGAAGTTCCATTGGTTGATTGAAGTTCTCACATTAAACCAAAGAAACAATCGGCATTGCTAACCTGGAAGATATCCTTTCTTAGCTTAGATAGAAGCTCATGAGACACTTGCTAGCAAACTTTTAAATCCAGAATTTTAGCTCTGTATTTACTTAAAGGTAAAGGTGTCCCCAACCAGTCGTGTCCGACTCTAGGGTGGGGTGCTCATCTCCATTTCTAAGCCGAAGAGCCAGCGCTGTCCGAAGACGCTTCCGTGGTCATGTGGCCGGCATGACTGAACACCAAGGTGCACAGAACGCTGTTACCTTTCTCACCAAAGCGGTACCTATTTATCTACTTGCAATTTCTTGCTTTCGAACTGCTAGGTTGGCAGGAGTATTTACTTTTTGAAGCCTTATTATTGATTGTGTGGTTGATTTTAAAAAAAAAATCTAGCCTGTCTTTCAGGAAAAGCTCTGTGGCTAACAAAACGATACAATACAAAATTCAACAAGTTAATGTCAAAGCCAATTAAAATCCACATCAGAAGTTAAAAAAGTAGCTAAATCAGCAGCAAAAGAAAGCCAGCAGTAATAAAACAAGAGAGCATAGAAATAAAATTATCATTAAAAGCCTGGGAGAACAAAATTATCATTTATTTATCGATTACATTTATATCCTGGCTTTTTTCCACTTGCAGGGAACCCAAGGCAGCTTACATGGTTCTCCTCCTCTCCATTTTTATCCTCACAACAACCCTGTGAGGTGGGTTAGGCTGAGAGCCAGCTACTGGCCCAAAGTCACCCAGTGAACTTCATGGCCGAATGGGACTAGAACCTGGATTTCCTGAGCTCCAGTCCAACATTCTGACCACAACACCATCTCTACTGGGAAGATTTGAGAGTGGAGGAAGTCCTGGCAGGCTGCTGGCAGCATGAGAGGGATGACTAGTGTTTTTGCTTTCCCTCCCCTTTTCCAGCCCTTGGTGTTTTGTTTCTGTTTTTTTAACATTACATTCCCATTGGTTTCAATGGGAAGAAATTAATCTACATCAGCTCCAAGGCTGGAATAGATATGTTGCCAGATTGGGGGCATGTCTGGGGACAGGGAGGGTTGTGGATCCTTTGAATCCACTATATCTCTCAGCCCAACACAGCCGTGGAATGCCTTCTTTCTCCGCTCTGATATTGGAGTTCTGCCCAAGACATTTTGTGCCTGAGGTAAAGGCCCTCTCCTCAGTCCACATGCAGAATCTGGCCGGACTGCTAGCTGAATCTTACTTCAACACATAGTATCCTTGATCACATCTGAGGCAGCAGGCTAGTTTAGGAGGCCCTAGTTTAATTTGTGTGGCATGAACAGCAATGTCCTCCAACAGAGGCCAGAGGGTTCATGAGGAACAGCCAGAGGCTGCCACTGCTGTCTTCCAGCATCCGCCACCTGAGGCAGTTGCCTCACTCTGCCTCATGGTAGGGCTGGCCCCGAGCTTCATGATACCCATGCTTTTTGTTAACTGGAAACTATCTCCATGCGAAGGTGGGGTGTGTAGAGTAGCCTATGATGCTGACCATAATCTATATACCAAATACTGAAAACGCTGCATAAGAGAAATCCTTCTGAATTTCTTCAAAAATGTCTTATGTTCCAGGCCTTAGAATACAAATCTCTGGGATTGGGTCAGGGGTCCAATAATGGATTACTTTCTTTAAAATATGGCAAAGACTTAATTAGTAGTTCAGGAGATGTGAGCTAAGAGTGAGGAGAGGCAAATATTTTAGCAGTTTGGCAGATAACTACACATATTTTCTCAACCACTAGAAAGATGTGAGCTGAGGCTGCATGAATCCATAATATAGAAGCTTATTCAGGAGTAGCGTTCGTGGTGGGGGTAATATATTAGCTACATGCCATTTTCCTAGGAAACAAGCAAAGCAATACTTGGGCTCCCTCTAGTGGTTTAGAGCCCAATCCACAATCCAGTTGAAATGAATTACTAGGATTGGGAATTATTATTGCCCCATTGATTTTACTGATTGTATAAATCAAACCAAAATGTCCCTATTGTTTAACAAGGAATTATATTATATTATATTATATTATATTATTATCAATAACCTCAAAAAAGGTGTATTATCGAAGTCCCCTTTAACATCCTAAGGTATCTAAATGTGATCAGTTAAAAATCTTCAATGCCTGGACAACAGCCCTAATAAGAGAGAGAGAAGAACTTACCCTCCCCAAACCTGTTTGCTTGGTATCTGCCTTAACACATTTTATATGACAGGGAAAAGCTGTTTGATTCATCAAGGCTTTGCACAAATTTTAATGCAGGAATAGCTCCAAGAGCTAGCAAGGATTGGCAGGTGCTCCCCCCAAATATTTCCCAATCCCCCATTTGCTTCCCCAGTTTTCATGCATGCTATAATTAAGGGTCTATATAGCATAGTAATATCCTTGCTCCCCTAATAATGGCCTTTGCTCGTTGCTCCCCCAAACTAGTATTTTCTGCAGTCGCCTCTGTTTATGGATAGAATTTTTAACAATGCTGCTTATTAGGTAGATTTGTTATCCTCTCTGACAGATTGTTATATCCTTTATATTCCTTTACATAAGCTGCCTTGGAGATCATCAGGTGTCAAGGTGGGATACAAATTTAAGATAAAATAAAGAATAATCAACACAAGGTCACTGTCAAATCGGGCACGGAGGAAAATTCCTTCTGCACGACAAATGTGCTGATTGGTGTAGAAGGACATTTGCTCTGCACATCACTCAGAAGCATGTAGCAATACAATCTGATTTCAAGAGCAACATGAAAGTACTAAATGTAAATGGCTCCAGACTCTCATATCTGCCAGACAGGAAAGGAAGTTCAACTACTTGAAACGTGTCTAGCCCTTTGTCAGGCTAGCAGAGATGCTACTGCTGTTAGCAACACATGAAAAACCATCCATACTTGCAACGTATGTTATGTCCCACTCTCTGTAACACTAGACTCATCAGGTGCTGTCTCTCCTTTCTTTTACTGAATTGATTACAACAGGACTGGACAATAATGCCAGCCTTGCAGGCCTTTGGCATGGGTCATCAATGACTAGGATAAAAACAAACAGAGGAAAGCGTTTAGAAGACGGCCAGCACACCACTAGATGGCAGTACTGCCTTTGCCGTATCACACACAGACAGGTCTTCATCATCAGTCATAGTCAGAGGCACATATCTATTCAATACAATAAATGCTTGAAGTTTGACAAGGATAATGTGTCAGTGGAAGAGAAGCATCTATGTTGTATTTGACTATATACACCCCTATTTTAAGGAGGTTACTGCCATGCACTCTATCTGGGGCTGACCTTGAAAAGTGATTGGAAACTATGTACAGCTGGTGCAAAATCCTGCATTCAGAATAATTTCTGGTCCTCATTTTTCTGACCATATTACTCTTTTTTTTTTTAATGCACTGGTTTCCAGTTTGTTTCCAAGCCCAGTTCAAAATGCTGATTATATAATTATTGTCCTAAATGGTTTTGGATCAGGATATTGGATCCAAAACTTCTTCCTGCTTAGGTATTTTAGTATATTAAGTGATATATAAGTATTAATAATTAATAAACAAACAAACAAATAAATAAATAAATAAATCTGCCTGTCAACTGTAGTCATTTCTGTGGCCCTGCTCTGTGCTCCACCAAGAAGGCAAGTACGACCGGTATTCATGCAGTACAGGGCCTTTTTGGTGGCAGTGCCCTGATTGTGGAGCTCCCTCACAAGGGAGGATTTATTTATTTATTTTTAAAAAATCTTGGCCACCTTTCAGAGCAGAAGCCCTCCGAACGTGGCTCACCAGAATAAAATATATTTAAACAGTTAAAATATTAAAAGCGATAAAAACATAAACAAAATAAAATACCAATAAAAGCAACAATAAAACCTGATAATAAAACCACCACCAACAGCAATAAGAGCAACAACAGCAGTCATATCGAGAGAAGGCCACGGTAAAATAATACATTTTCAAGGCCTTCTTAAAAGCCTGCAATGATGGAGCATGGGAGACCTCTGATGGAAACTTGTTCCAAAGGTGTGGGGCCACTGCAAAGAAGGCCCTCTCACATGTGGTCACCCACTTAACTGCTCTCATGGGTGGGCAGATGAGAAGGGCCTCTCTTTCTGATCTTAAAGTGCGGGCAGGCTTATATGGGTGAAGGCGGTCCTTCAAGTAACTTGATCCCAAACCATTTAAGGCTTTAAAGGTCAAAAACAGCATTTCAAATTGGGCTCAGAAGCACACTGGTAACCAGTGCAGTTGGTGCAGTATAGGCATTATGTGATAAAAATGTTAGACTAGCCCCTTGTCTGTTGTCCTTTAGGCAGCCAGTTAAGCCATTTTTGTTCCACCGGGCTTTTAATGGACCTTCATTTGATCTGGGCATGGTTTTGTTTTATCTAGTTTATTCTGGTTTTGAATGCTCTTTTTAATTGTATTGATATTTTATTGTTGTAAATCTCCTTGGGGGCTCTTTTTAGAGCTGAAAGGTGGTATAGAAATGTTTTATTTATTTCTTTATTTATATTTTATTGAAAGATGTTTGATTTTGTACATAGTGAAACAATCCCCATTTCACCTCTCCCTCTCTTCACGTCTCCCCTCCCAGGTCTCTCTGTTTACACAAACACACCGCTATAAAATATAAAAATTAAAAAATTAAATAACAAATTTTAAAAAGAAAAATTGATCAGCATGTCTGAGGTGAGGAAATTTGGCAAAATTTGGAAGCATTTGGGATGGATTCTTGGGGCTGTACCTAGTCTAGAGGCCACTTGGAGCACACCAGGGGGAGCTGTCAATTATGTGAATTTTAGCTATCACACAGGAGTGTTTTGTATGATGTATGTTTTGTTTATGTTTATGTACATTAAAAGGAGAAAAGGATACTGTTTCACTATAGTTCAATACAAATATCTTAAAGACTGTGACATCTAATTAAAATAAAAACATGTATTCTAATTTTTCTCTAGTTAGGATAATAATATGCTTGGAGAGGAACAGGTTTTTTAAATGTAGCGACTACTAGATACTGTTGTGTCATGCCCCCACCCCATCCCAATACAACCACGATACAACTGATCCCAAGAGGAAGCAAATTGGAGCAAAAGCTGGCAGAAAAGACACTTTTTGCATTGCTTTTTATGGCCTGCACTTTGAATTTCTGGTAACTTAAAATGCTATTTGGATGTGAGGTTGCTAAGAATGATTTCAGACTGATTTTTCACTAACTTTTCTGAACATACACTTAGGGAAGTGACCATAAAATGGATGCAGACATGCCTCTTTTCCACATGGGAATGGTCAAGTATGTGTCTGAAAGTTATACCTACCAGAACTCTCAGATGCTTCTTTTCCATTCCATAACTATGAACAGAGGGGGGAAAAAATATTTTCCAGGAACTGTTGGTTTTATTCTTATAGTCCCATTGTTTCTCCATTAGACACACTGATGTAACGTTTCCCCTCCCATATTTGACAATACCTCTTCTTTAAAGAAGCTGGCTATTTATAATGTAAAATATATTATATTATAGTTACAACTTCCAGGTACCCTCCAGCACAATCCAAGAGAAAATGGTGCCATGTTAGGGTTTAATTTGTGCCAGGCTAATAAAATCCTGCCACCACAAATAGCCAAATAGAAATTAGAAAAGCATAAGCATTTCTACATGAGGCTTTTATCCTGCACATTTACCGAGGCTTCTCTTCCGAATTCTTTGTGGGATTAAGATCGGCTCCTTTACATGTGCTTTTTTCAGGAGGGGGAGGGGTGTTCTGCCTTTCTATATGTTTATTATACAACCACTAGATGGCACTGTGGTATAGCAGAATTGTGCAATTACATGAGACTCTCATTTTGCCATTTCTAAATAATACCAGACCTTCCTCGTTAGGAAAATAAAACCTTGCAATAATGGTCGCGAAGCTCGGAAGAGGCCATTGAGGATGACAGCGTTATGTAAGGGACCTGCAAACTACTGTGAATGAGCAATCACGAAGGCACAATAAAAGCCTCATGTAGCAAGGCTCCATGTCAATGTAATGTGTGAATGCCCTAAGAGTTCTTTGTTGCTTTTGCATCAGGAAGCCACTGCATGTATCACCTTGCTACATACCTTGAATGAAAAAAGAGAGAGATTTTCTTGGTTTGCCTGACATGGATATTAATCTACACGTCAAGAAAAGTAGCTACTGAGGTGGACCTGAATGTTACATCACAGTGTGATGTGTAGTCAAGAGTAGCAGTGAGGGAGAAAGAGAAGGCCCCAACATGTCAAAATGCCTTCTTCCTAAATCATAGCCTATACAGTAACACCATCTAAAGGATAGCTGAAATGTAAAAAAAAAGAGCAATTGGCTAGTGCTGATTATAATGTAGCCATTCTTGAATTTGTCATATGTGGGAGGGAGAAGGAATTATTTCATTTTTATCAGTGAATTCAGAGATGTAGTATTTTGTTTATATGGTTTATATATTTATGCAAATTATGTGTTGAGCCCTTCTTTCACCTCTCCCCTCCTTGCAGTCTTCGCTCCTCGCCTCTTTCTATCTTTTTTTCTCTTTGGTATGAACACAAGTTCTCTGCTAAGAAAACAAATGCCTTGGAATGCAGTGAATGTGTGTTCAAAAACCACATTCACCACACTTGAGAATGTCTTTTTTGTCTCTCTTCCACCCTCCTTGGCACATTCTGTTTCAGTTCTAGCCAGTCAAGATGGCTTCCTCCAGCTGTGGGTATAATATATTAAGTGGGCTATCAGAAAAGGCAAAACCACTTCCTTACAACCCTCTTGCTAGGTTCTGCCTGAGAAAAGATGGACAGAAAGAACCATGGATGAGAAAACAAGGAAGAGAGGTAGAGAAAAGTCTAGCTGCTGACAAGGTAATATTATCCTAAACAGACTTCTAGGAACTCTCCCATTGCAGCTGTAGTTCAAAATCTCCTCCTTTCATTTCAGCTTAATATTGCCCTCTAGGCTAGTTTGTTGAAAGCCTTAACTTTTTAGGGTGTTCTGAAGTTCTGAATGCAGAAGGGATAAGAGGTAAATATGCCTAAGTATTACAGTGTCATTATTCCAGGCTTAATGCTGAGGAAAAAGATGTGCTCTTGTGAACAAGTGGATTTTCCTCTCTTATCAAACCCTCATTCTACATGTCTGTTTTCCGCTTCACCACAACATTGCCTCCTTTTCTTACATTTTCTCTCTCTGGATGGGATACCTTGTGCACAGAGGTTCTTTATACCCTCACCTGAGCTCTTTTCAATTCACCTCTGATACAACTTGATATTTGTAGCTGTCACTTTTAGCTAATGCTGAGCTGAAATGGGGAATGTTTAGAAAACATTATCACCCAAATGAAATGTGGAGGGTCCATTCAGGTGATTTTTCACAGCCCTTTGAAAGGGTATGAAACTCTTCAAAAGAGGGGTGTTTAGGGGAAGTGGGAGCATGTTCCCAGTGCCAAAGAAACTGGGCCAATGCTCCCTTATACCCTTGCACCAATCCATGACATCCGAATGCATATTCCATTGAAAGTAATGTTACATGGATGGATATGTTCCAGTTTGAATTTGTATGCAAATATTCAATCTAATGTAAATGTCATCCATTCACATCACATTACTTTCAAGTGGATGTGCACAATAACAGCAACAATAATAATGTATATGTTTTATATCCTGCACTTCCTCATAATTGTCCCAGGGCAGCCAGCAACCTATATAAAAACAAGTCAGCACATTAACGCTAGTAACATCATAACTCTAAAATTACAAATACTTACTAAAATACAATAAAACCATCAATACAAACACAGTTGCTATATATGCTCCCCCAAAGCTTGCCATCTTTAACTGGTGCCTAAATGACAGCAGCAGGGGGACAGCCAAATCTCTACCAGAAGGGAGAACTGGGGTGTAACCACCAAAGGCCCTGCCACATGTGGTAGCCCCACAGGCCACATTTCTCAAGGGCACCACAATCAAAGCCTCCCTGGCCACCCTTAAATCCTGGGATGGTTGGTACTGGGGAAGGTGGTCATTCACGTACCTGAGTCCTGAGCCATTTAGGGCTTTGTATGCTAGTACTAACACCTTGAATTGGGCCTGGTAGCTCACTGGCAGTCAGTGCAGAGATATGCTCACATCTCGCTGCCCCTGTTAACACATGAGCAGTAGCATTCTGCGCCAGCTGCAGCTTCTGGATAGTGTTCAAGGGTAGCTCTACATAGACAGAATTGTAATAGTCCAGTCAGGAAATTATCAGAGCATGGACTACTGTTGTCAAGTTATCCTGGTCCAGGAATGGTTGTAGCTGGCAAACCAGCCGTAGCTGGCCATTGCCACTGAGGCAGGAAGCCTCCAGTGATTGAGGACTACTCCCAAATTAACATACCTGCTCCTTCAGGGTCAGTTCTGCTCCATCCAGAACAAGCCTTCTACCTAATTCCTGGTCCCAGCAACCACCTATTCACAGAGCCTCCATCATTTAACTTCAATTTATTGGCCCTCATCCAGCCCACGACTGCCCCCAGCCACAGGTCCAGCATGTGCACAGTCTCTCCTGATTCAAATGGAATGGAGAGACAGAACTGGGTGTCATCTGCATATGCATGATGTCACACCTTGCTCGAAATCCCTGGATGACACCCCCCAGCGGTTTCATAAAGATGGTAAATAGCATGGGAGACAAGATAGAACCTTGCGGGACCCCATAGCATAACTGCCTTGGAGCCGAGCAGAAGTCTGCCAATGCTGTCCTAACTAGTCAGGTAAAATTATGCACAACCAGAGCTGGACTGGGACAAAAGTTCTGCTGAACAGGTCTGACAGGCAATGAAACTATCAGAACAGCTTGGCAAGAGATTCCCTGAAACACTGGGCAAATGGGATGCATTTCCCCCTTTTTTTTTCTTCCCTTCAGCAAAGGCAGCCAAGGGAGATCCCTCTGTTTGCCCTTCATGATGTCATCACATAGCCAAATCTAATTGGCTGTGTGGTGCCATGATATTACTGTTCCCATTATGTGATTCCTGATTAGCTGGGATCACACTGTGAGGAAGCCTCCTCAAGTAACATAAATGGTGCAAAAGCAGCATCATATGCAGGGAAAGCAGCATTTTATCAGAGTTTAAAAATACATGAAAGAATGAGAAATAGGGGGTTTGATGGACAATTTTGCCCATCTCCATAGAAATTTTTGAATTGAAAATCAAGCCTCATGATTACAGGGTTAATGTAAAACACAAAAGTCTTTCTGTTTGGGAACAAAAAGTTTAATATGTGAGACAGCATTTGGCCCCTCAAAATCTATTTTACCCCTTCTTTACTTTTCATCAATATCTTTTCCTGGTCATGCCAGTGCTTGACAGGACCATTTTAGCCCCATCCAGAGGTTTTAATTCAATGTAGCATTCATTACTTCCTGACCTAAATTGCTGTGCCATTCTGTTGGGCATTGTTGAAGAGGTGCCACATTTCATGGTGAGTTGGTTGCATTTCTGTGATGAGTTACGTGATTCTTAACATAGATGCATATCCCCCACCCACCCCATATGTGTACATGGTATACAAAGCACTGGGATTCTCCTCAATCAGAGAATGATCTACAGACAAATATAAACAAATGGATTAACATTATTTTCCAAGTGTGTCAGTATAAATTGATTGTCCAAATAAGAAACACATTTTCTGTGATATTCCTCTTTCTGAAGTTGTCCTCCAATAGGTGTCCTCCGTCCACCAGACCAATCTGAAATTAACTGGTAGTCCCCAACCCCTCAATAACTGGGAGGATGAAGGAGAAAAACAGCGTATGGACATACAAAGACAAAGTGCTGCACTGAAATCTACCGCAGGGATGGACAGAAGGTAGATCTTGATATGTTTGGGACTTCAACTCCCAGAAGCCCCTGCCAGCATGGCCAATGGTCAGGAATGCTGGGAGTTGAAGTCCAAAACATCTGGAGATCTACCTTCTGCCCACCTCTGATGTAAAGCCTATCCACACAGCATTTATTTTGAGAAGCAGCTGAAAAGCACTGGAGCTGGCCATGCTGGCTGGGGATAATGGGTGTGGCAGTCCAACACATCTGGAGGATGCCAGGTTTGGGCAGGCTAGTAGAAGATAACTGTGGAACTAATGTGGATGATACAGTGTGTGTTGCCAACTTTCTAGTGTTTATGGGGAAAGCGGTACCTGCCATTTCTGGCATGATTCTGACCCTTTTGGCTGTGCACAGAGCCATCAAACCAACTGCACAGAGTGGTGCCCTATGGACATCCCCCTAAACTTCAGAATGCCCAGTGATGATCATTGCCGTCTCAGGGTCCAACTCCAACTTTTATCTGGCCCAGCTAGTAAAAATTGTGTAACGGGTTTAGACCATCCGGTTCAGATACTTTAAGAGCCAGTGCCATGAAGTCTTCTAGAGATACCAAAAGGGAGTGGAACTGTTAATAGCTTTTATCTTCATCCTTTCCCAGGATACTAATAACCACCTGCCACATCCTCATTCTAACTTTATCTGACCGTGGAACCAATTTTGTCATTTTAACTGGTCGCCTGTCTGACAGACAGACAGAGAGAGACAGACAGACAGAGAAAGAAAGAGAGAGAGAGAGAGAGATGGCAGTGAATATATGGCCCTTTTAGCCATAGGCATGTAAGCTTGGGATAGAAAACAATTTAGACATTCCCAGCCTGGAATCCTGCCCTTAGCAAACACATCTAATGATCATACATGGTCTTTTGGCAGGCTCCACTCATGACCATCTGTTAAGGATGGCCTTGTGCCAACTCAGGGCATGCCAGACTGAATAGGACATACAATGGATGCCAAGCAAAACTTGCCCACTCGTCCTTCTATTATTTTAATTCCAAATTACACAGTAATACTTATCTGTATTTTAACATTACTGCATTTTAAAGGAATTAACACTTGGTTTTAGCTAGATATTATGCATACATTAGCGGAAGGCACCAGCTGAGAGAACTGGCTGCTATTCAGTGAACAGAGGGCGATGACGGTACATACAAAGTCAGATTTTTGGAAAACCCCAGAAGAATAAGAAGTAAATGAAGAGCCTTCATTTCCAAATCCATAAGGAGCCTACAATCACTGGGCACTTTTCAATATCCCACCACATGCTATGGTAGTATTAAAATATAGGTTTACAGACTGTTACACAGTATATGAAATGGACATAGATGTTTGCGGCACAGGAAATACAATTTCTAAAGCACTTCTAGCAACTTGCATCTGCCCCCAGTTAAAAATTGAATGTTTTCTTGTTCTCATTAGGCTCTCTGGAAGGCTGGCAGTGAAACTTTTAAGTGTTGTGTTTTGTAAAGGCATGGCTTCAAGGTTGAGCATCACAAGATGCCTATACTGAAGATTAAAGAGTGTAAAGGAGTTGAAAGGCAATAAAAGCATTCAGTTACGTTGCTTGAAAGGTTTTTCCCAATGCAGACACCCTGCCATGTTCAGTGAACATGCGAGGTGGGAGAAGGAACATGCCAACAAGCTATACTGCTACACACATGCATACACACTGACAACGACATGTTCAGCTGAGTGAAACCCACACACACACACAGCGTAGAGCTCCTCCATACATGCATCTGCATACCCTTGCTATAGGTTCAGATCATCAAGAAAACGGAGTAGAACTCAATGTCTTTTCCTTCAAGTGCTCTCTCCGAAACTCTCCCATTCAGAAACATCCTGTCCTGGTCAGAGTAGTTGTAGTTTTTCTGAAGATCCTTATGCTAATGGGTAGCAATGTAGTCCTATGAACTAGACAAAAGAGAGGAGTGATGAGGCAGCCCTGCCAATGGTGGCTGCTGCTACTGCGGCTGCATTGTGTAAACGTGTGGACTGGGGATGAATGGTGTTGCTGGCAAGTGGGATGACTCTCCCCCTGTGTCAGGGACTCTGGATCTAAATCTGGGAGCCTGATAGCCTGGGTCTGGAAATGAAGTGATTGCCGCCTGACTGTCCTCAGCGCCTTCCTCAGGGCCACAAGGGGGCAGGTTCTGCAACAGCCCCTGTAACTGGCAGGGAGTATGAAGCCTAAGGATTGGCTAAAGCTGATACAAGTACAAGTAGCTTGGCCTCAGTGCCAGTGCCAGGTTTCTGAGGCCCCTTGGGCAAGATGCCCTCTGTGGGCCCCCTGCCTCAGTGAATACTCAGTACCTTCTCACTACCATTGTCACCATCTGCTGTTGCTTCTCCTTTTTTTATCATAACTCCCACTTGCTTGCTTAATAGGCAGCCAGCCAGCGAGCGAGAAGGCAGTGACATCTACAGCTCCTCCTTCTCTCCTCTACTGTTGTCTGGCCCAGAGCAAGAGGCAGGTGAAGAAGCAGTAGCTCTGGTGAAGAGAAAATCCTGGAGCTTTTGTCAGCGGGCCCTTGCCTTACAGGGGTGTGGGCCCTCAGCAGGTGCCCAGCCATGCCCATCTTTGACACCAGCCCTGCTTGGCTTTATGGCTTTGCCAGGAACCTTCTGCCTGCTGCGCTTCAAACTACAGCTTCTTGCTTCAGCAGCTCCCAGCTCAAGCCCTCAGCTCCAATTCCAGCAACTGACTTAGGGAAACCTGGACTGGGGAACGCACCCTCGCAGCCATCTGTACTGCCTCCCCTGGCCCTGGCCTCCCTCTGACATGCCTGATGCTGGGATTTGCACGCTTGATGGTGTAAAGGGTAATGTAGATGTTACACCTAAATGTGTAAATGAAGCTCCCATTGACAATTTTAGTAAACAAGAGGTGCTTTCGCTGACATTTCATATGAAGAAATGGCAGGTGGGGGAGTGATGCTTAACCCATTCCCTACCAGCCATTTCCCTGCTGCAAACACTCTCTCCCAAGTTGTTTTTTCCTTCCACAGAGTTACAGTCTCACATTAGTGAGGCTTTGGCTTATTGAAGAATGCTTAGACACTAATAGCACAGGCGTAATATTTTATGTAAAATATTAGTAATATTGCTTTGTTAAGGCCAACTCCCAGAAGGCCTCTAGTAAGATAGTCTAGTCTCATGAATACAGTTTGGAAGGAAACCCAGCGTAACCTGGGTCTGGTTGAGGCCTGTTGTTATACCGGTTTGTTTTTGTACTCTGTGTAACAAACACAATAATAATTTTTCAGCCCTCCTGCCTTTGCTGCTGGTTCCTGATCGAACAGGAAACATTACAAGGTGACTATTTCAACACACATGACTTTGAATATGAGTCCTATGGATGGACATATAAGTCCTGAGGTGGACTCAGGACCAGTTCACACAACCGCCATGTGCACTCCATGCACTCTGATGTCTTGCATGGATGGCCTGCTCAATCATCTGCTGCCTGAGGCAACTGTCTCACTCTGCCTAGTGGCAGAGCTGGCCCTGATGGGCTGCCTGGTCCACTGAGATTACACATGGGCCTGGTATCTCCACTGAAATGAATCCCTTGTAAATGGAAGAGTTCTGTGGACCCCAAATGGGTCCAGCACCTTGAATAGCTCCTTTAGACTTCTGGCTGGTTGTAACTAAAACCCAGAATGGAATCTCCGCCCCACCAAAATTGGATCCACCAGCCCCCCCCCGAACCATAAGAAATCACTGGATTGGGGGTTCTGATTCTGCATGAAACAAAAGGTAGGTTAAGTGAATTGTTACTAGGCTTGCCACCACGAAATTTGGACAACTGACATAAATGTTTACACCCCCCATTGTGGTGGGTGACAAGGCAGTTGCCACGTCTCCTGTCCCTATAACTGCTGTCTGCCTACACGCACATCCCGCAAGTGCTGTGTAGGACACCCAAGAATAAAGGCGGTGGGGCATTTACAGTAAAAACATGCCATGGAGGCTGATGGCTCCCATTTCGGTGGGGTTGTGAATCCATTCCGGGTTTCAGCTAGAACCAGCCAAAACTCTGAAGGAGCTATCTAAAGTGCTGAACCTATTTTGGGGATATGGTTCAGCACTTTGGATAGCTCCTTCAGATGTTTTGATTTTTAAAAATTCTAATGGACCAAGACAGCTGCAAACATTTTATTAACAGATCAATTCACTTTAAAGCAGCCTTCCCCACCCTGGTGTCTTCCAGATGTTTTGGACCAACTTGTTGCCCTCCCATCAGCCCAGACAACATGGCCAATGGTCAGGAATCCTGGGAGTTATAGTCCAAAATATCTGGAGAGTGCCGGGTTTAAAGCTTTATTTTTATAGTCTTTTTCAATGCAAAATTATGTATTGTCTCCCTTATCACCAGACATGACAGTATGGGGTGGGCAGGGGAGTGAGCAAGACACTAACTCAGTTCTCACATCATAGTGGCAATTCCTGGGTTTTTTAACCCAGGAATTGCAGGGATGAGCAAAGCATGCAAGCCACATGCTTATCGTTTTCACTTTTAATTAATAAGCCAGGAACACCCTGTTCCTGGGTTGTTTAGTGATATACACATCATGAATTGTTGTTAATTGAATGTAGAAACAATGAGCATGCAGCTTGTGTACACCAGTCATTTCCACAATTCCTGGGTTGTTTAACCCAGGAATTGCTGCTGTGATGTGTGAACTCATTTACTCACATATATTTTGGAATTCCAAATCCTATCAACAGCCTGGCCTCCTAGCGTGTCCCCCCTGCCACTCATCAAGTTTAGGCCTGCACCTGGAGACCACCTTGGTACAGCAGGTGAGGGGGGTCAGGTGACAGGGACAGGAAGGAAAGGAACAAGCAAATGAACCCACACCTGCCTTGTCTCCTGGCTCAATGTGAGATGTAATATTTATAGATCTGTGTCTGTTGACTATGTTGCAACCAAGATGTTTATTTTTCACACCAGTTAACCATTACCAAACTGGTAATGGTTAATATTCCTCTCTCCTTTTTATTTCTCAAGACAAGCTGTGTATACATCGAGAGAAAAAAGGTTAATTTCTTAGCATTTTCTTTTTCTGAAATAACCAGTCATCAACAATATAGCTTAGGAATACATGCAACCAATCTACTTTAATCAGTGAAAGAATCCTAAATACCCATGAATGAGGAAGCGTGATCTCTCCTGGGTTAGCAAACACATTTAAGATATGGCTGATCCTTTGGCATTCACACTTGTTGTAAGGTTTGCTTAGACGCACCTAACATGCCCTGAATACTAGTTGAATATGCCATAATTTATCTCTAGAACTCAGCTTACTGTGAGATTTACCATGCCAAAAATGCAGACAGATTTCCCAGATATTTACCACCGATGAGAGAAATGCCAGCAATGCCTGCCGGGCGACTCTACACACAGAATTAGTGACCTGCTACACATTTCAGGTTAAGAACTGAATTAAGGCTCTTAATGCGCTTATGGAATTCTATGCTTGTGCAATAATCAGAGCCCATAAACTGGTGCACATGGCACTCTTTCTGCCAATAAAATTTTATCGTGAGGCTTATCCTGTGCATTTCCAAAGTGTGCAAGGGTTAGGGAGAAAAGAAAATAAGAGCCAACAAGAAGAGTCTAGCTTGACAGAAAGTTGTATGGACTTGCCTAATGGTGGCAAATGGTTATTCAGAGCGAATACCAAAATCCTCCAAGCAAATGGATCATCGGTGTAAATAATTGTTACATCTGACCCTAATGGTGCATCAGCATGGAAGCATCCTGCAGCTCCATTCTGCTTCCAAAAAAAAGCTTCCAAAAGCATGGCATATGGGCAGTGGTGGCATATGGGCAGTGGTGCTGTAGAGCCAGGACTCACAGGGATGCTGAGGTCATCTGCCACCCCCCTCAGGCTTCCCTGTTCCCTCTGAGCTTAGCTGCAATCCTCACAGTAGCTGTGGGTGGGGAAAAATGGATGTTCTCAGCGGCAATGTATTGTTGTGAGCTATCCCTGCTGTAATCTATTTGCAGGTGGCTGGTCTTGAATAGGCAATTAAGATCCATTTGCTTTACAAAAGACCTGCTCATGGCAGGGCTGAAAAGGTTAGAACTGGTTTGTTGATATGGATCAACACCAGGATGGCTGGCATTTTTTAGGGCTTTCCTCGGGGGTGTGGTTATGGGGACTGTCATGATAATCACCTGCACTTCAAAATGTAGTACTAGGCCACTGCAAACAGGACAGCCACAGACTAACAGGTGGAACTTTTAGGGGTCCTCATTCTTCTGGGGTCAGTGAGCACATTTGGAATTTTGAAAGTGTGTCATGGGCACCCTCACCAAATGGCTGCCATGGGGGGCTTGGGCATTCATAAAATGGCTGCCAGGGTGGACATGGTCAGTCACAAAATACTCACTTCCCATAGGGCAAACTGGTGAGGCTGAAAGAAAAGTAGCTTTCCCATGAATTTAAGGATAAGGCAGAGGTGGGATCTCAGATCCAAAAACACTACACCACTCTTTTGAGCCCAAATAAAAATGGCACAATAGGGCAGTACTTCGCTTTGCCACATGCCAGCTCCGTCGTTAAAAATGTTTTTGTTTAGTTAAACAAAATTTTAAGAAATAAAATAAAAATTAGGAAGGGCAGGGAACCTTGTGGGTGCCAAGGGGTGTTCATGGGCATATTGGTGCCCATGGGCACCACATTGGAGACCCATTTTAGACCCTGAAAAGGGAATTATGCCAGTTACAGCTTCTTCTCTCCCTGCAGCACTATGACCTGGCAATCCCAGGAGGAAATGAAGACCAAAAAATTATGGGAGGACTGCAGGGGCTGAACTGATTTGAATCAACCTATCAATTATTTGACCACAGGTTTCTAGCTGTCACTCTTTGCTTTGCTTTGCTTTCATTGTATTTGCTGTGTATCTTCAATTTCTCTCTGCCTGTGTTTTCATGTAACAAAGACTGAACCACAGCCTTCAACTAAGAGTTTCTCTCAATAGTTGTCGGAAAATACAAATACAGCCTGCCCTCTTTTGAAAAAGCAGTGTAATTGTGGTAAATCTCTCTTTCCTTTGAAAATCATAAATGAAGATTCATGTTCTTACGTGGAAATGCAAAGAGATCTCCCCCACCCCACACCTGCCCTGCTGAGCATGACACCCTCATATCTTTGTTTTGATAGCGATCGTTGTGCATAACACAAATGCCTTTGTCAGGATTCTCCTTCTTGTCACCATAACCTCAGTAATTAATTAAGTGAAGAGGCTGTCAATTAAACACTGATACTAATCTAGACATAAAAAGCTCCCTTAAGAAAGGCGATGGGGGAACGTATTTTATGGCAACATCAATGTTGGCTTCATTCAGTCCAATTCCCAAACAATTGAGTGCTCTACATAGTAGCAGCCGTCCAGGCAACACTTACAGTGTGAATTACTCCTGCTGTAGATACAGCCCCTGAAAAGTATGCTGGGAGAATAAAATGTCCATTGTGTAAGAAAGGCTTAATGGATGAAAAAAGGAAAATTGGCATTACATCATTAATTAACGTCAGGATCAAGAATGAAAAGATTGCCAAGGACAATTAAGAAAATGATTTCAAGTGTCCTTGGAAACTAGAATGCAGTCCTGATTCCAGCCTTACTTTTATTAAGTGTAGCTTAAAGGTCAGTTTCTTTGAAGTGTGAATATTTGAGTATTATTGATATAGATAGATGTCATTATATGTTAATCTTTTGGTAAGGGGAGATAGATAGATAGATAGATAGATAGATAGATAGATAGATAGATAGATAGATAGATAGATAGATAGGCAGGCAGGCAGGCAGGCAGGCAGGCAGGCAGGCAGGCAGGCAGGCAGGCAGGCAGATGCCTGAGTAGTCGGTGGGCCCTATGCAATGCTGCTGTTGCCCACCTTCTAAATGCATTGCACCAGTGAGACCCACTAGTACAACAGGGATGTAGTGCTTCCTAAAGTAGCCCCGGAAACAAGAGGAAACGCTCACTTTTGGATTGGGACAGGTCACTAGACTTCCCTTCTGCAAGCTCCGCTGACCTGTTCCATTCCAGAAACAAGTGTTTCCACTTGTTTCTGCTTGTTTTAAGAACCACTTCCTCCTTTAAGTTCCACTAGTGATGGGTCCTTCTGGCTCACAGGCACAATAGGATATTGTGCTATATGTGAAAAACACAAAACTTTTGTTGAGAAATTGAGGCAAAATATGCCGAATGACAAAGGATTGTAATGAATGCATTTTTGTATTTGTATCTTTTTCTCAAGCTATTGAAGGATCACTGCATTTATATGAGCCTGCCTAAGTTCTCAGATCGGCAGCAGAAGGCCTGTTCATGTGACTGCAGTTAAGATCTATTAGGTTTGTGAGCAGAAGAGACAGGGCCATTTCGGTGGTGGCCCCATTCTATGGAATACCCTACCATGGGATGTGCATTTGGGTCCCTCACTGACTGTTTTTAAATGGTGAGTCTAGACAAACTGGAAAGCATCCACCACAGATCCACAGAGAGAGAACACGTCTTAAGATGCTGGAAAATATTACTGTATTATTAATAAACCCAAGCTTTATCTTTACCAGCACCTTGAAATGGTTTCTCTTTCTGTGGGTCTGCTTTTAAATGAATGGGTGCCAGTTTTTATTATATACATTGGTACTCTTGGTGTTATTTTAAATGTCTTATGCTGCTATTTTAGTTAATTGTATTTTTGTATTAAAAGTTACCCTGTAAACCATGTATTTATTTATAATAAATAAGTATATAAGGCAGTATATAAGGCAAATCAATATATAAGGCAGCTTTATTAGGTATTCACTAATGTGACCCCTGTAAAGATCTTAATAGACTTGGAATTAGTATTTCTGATTGAAATTCACAGAACATTTATTTGAGACAATGTCTTAGATGCCTAATTTATGATTCCTAATTCTGAATTTATTGTGGCTGTTAGTAGTAGTAGCAGTAGCAGTATTTATTATAGAATCTTTTAAAACAGACTACTGCTTTTAAATCAGTGGACGCCCATTTTATTATATACATTGGCATTTTTACTACATACTATAATAAAACCTGGCAATAAATCTTTAAAAAATGCAACAATACAAAAGTGAACATAATAAAATAAATCCAAAATGTAGGGCTCAAAACTAACCAATAAATACAGGAGCTAAATCTACCAAAATGTCAAAGGGGTTTTAAATAACAAAGATGTTATAAGGCCTGGATGAGTAAAAATGAAGAAGTCTTAACCTGGCACTGAAGAAAACCTAGGGTTGGTACCAGGTAAGATTCTCTGGGGAGAGCATTCCATAACCACAGAGTCACCACCGAAAAGGCCCTCTCTCTAGTAGCCATTCTCTGAACTTCAGAATGAGATGGCTCTCGCGGGAGGGCCCGGTAGATGACCTGAAGGAACGAGTAGGCATATAGGAGAGGAAGTGTTCCATCAAGTATTTATTTATTTATTTGTTTGTTTGTTTATTTATTACATTTATATCCCGCCTTTTTTCTTCTTTAAGGAACCCGAGGCGGCATACATAATCCTCCTCCTCCTCCATTTTATCCTCACAAAAACAACCCTGTGAGGTGGGTTGGGCTGAGAGTCAGTGACTGGCCCAAAGTCACCCAGTGAGCTCCATGGCCGAATGGAGACTAGAACCTGGAACTATCGACTCCCAGTCCAGCACTCTAGCCATTACATCACACTGTCTCTCAAGTTCTAAGGACCTATGCCATGTGGATCTTTATAGGTCAAACTATTGTTCTGAACTGGGTTCAGAAACTAATCAGAAGCCAGTACAGTGCATCTGAAAACATCAGGGCGGCAATTCTGAACATATTTGTATGAAGTAATTGTTAAGATTACAAGGTCAAATTGCTATATGAATTTGTTTCTCTTATCTGTATGCCATATGATTCACTGTTCGCATTACAAAAGAAAATGCCTCCAACCATGTTTTGGAGTACACTTTACTGAAGCTCCTCATGCATTAGTTGTGGTTGCTAGTTAATGAAGGGTAAATACAGTCTCCTTGCCATGGAATGGTTTTGTCCTCCCTGAATGTTTCAAGGGAGGCCTTGGCTAATAGTAGTAGTAGTAGTAGTTAGTAGTACAGCCAAGCAAACAGCACTACAGTGTCACCTAGTGATACTTCATATGCAGCACGTGTGTTACACCACAACCTATTACAAAAGAAAAGAATCACCAACCATATCATGGGAAAGAAAGGAAGCACCCACTCAAGAAGAAGGATGTTTGAACTGATTTCTGCATTATATTACAAATAACCAACCATGTAATGACAATTACATATACCGGTTATGCAAACTCACCCTGCATGCTATTAAAATCAATCTGACTTACCTCCACTTGTCCATTTATAAATAAAGATAAGGTTCTGTTATCCATTAATTATGGTGAGAATACTGCAGTTTAACTGAGCCATAAGAATAGGTTCATAGACATAGGATTGTGAAGATATCACATGGATAATTAAATCTGGAAAATGGACTTGGTTTAACAAATAGATGGGAAGCAGAAGGAACTATCCAAATGGCAGGAATTAGTTTAGATCAGGTTTCCCCAACCTGGTGCCCTCCATATGTTTTGGACTTTGATTCCCATCAACGCCAGCCAGCTTGGCCAATGGTCAGGAGTGCTAGGTGTTACAGTCCAAAACATCTGGAGGGAACCAGGTTCGGGAAAACTGGTTTAAATAACACTATAAAGCATTCTGTTTTTGCTGTCCTTTCCACTCAGAACAAGACATTCCCCAGATATTATCCTTTGAGGAATACACTGTGAGTCTCTAAATTGTTGCCAGGTACTATGTTGTTTCTTGCACTCTTGTTTTTACTTTGGACTAGTGATGTCCAGTCATGCATTCAAGAAAGCCCAGGAAGTGAGAGCTCACCCTATTCATTCCTTTTGTTTACCAAACACACTGTTTTGTGTGATGCCTCAGAGTAATGGACTGCCATTTGGAAAATGGTCTACTTTACACAAATGCAAATAGCTGCAAAAAAGGGCTAAAGGCCATTCTGTTTAAATAAACAATCCTGCCAAATCTCATCTTTGAAACGATAGATTGTAATTCTGACTTTATTGTGCTCTCTGACACAACAGCTGAATTTGCCACTGTTTCAGCACTTTTCCACGCTTTTCAGTATGGTAAATATTATTCAAGCCTTAATAGCGAATGTTGCATTGAACCTAAAAGGGGAACATCCATATTTAATATTTCTCAAATTAACAGCCACGTTTCACAATATGAGCAGCCTCAAATATATCTGTTCATTCTGTTGCTCGGCTGTCACCTGGGACTGCAGTGGGGAGTCAAAATTTTGAATCCTGACTCTTTTTAAACACGTTGCAACTACAAACTAGCGTGTCAGAGAAAGTAGCTGTAGCCTGATAAGGTTTCTTCCTCACATGCCAGGTTTGTATGTGCAAGTAATGTACATGCATGTTGTGTGTGTGTGTGTGTGGGGGGGCATTTAAACACCCAGTACCACACTTGAAGTCTGGTACAGTCCTGCAGCAAAAACATAATCTGACACAGTCAGACTGTGTTTTGTATTCACTGACTAAGGAACGTAAAGTTTGGCAGGTGAATCCTTCTAAGTATTCTGTGTTTCCTAAGCACAATGTAAGAGGAAGCTTCCAGGCTGTTACTGGTCTCAACTACAGTCATATTGGGCTGGATCTAGAGTTTTAACTCTGCCAGCTCAGAACACTCCTGCTGGTGGAAAGGAGGGAGAGGTGATTTATGCCAATTCCCTCTCCCTCTGCAGCCCCCAGTGCCATCTCCCCTGCTGTTCAGAGGGTCCCCCAACCATCAGGAGCAGATTTGGCTCAGCAAAGATCACCTGCATTCCTGTTCAGTCAGTGGAGAAGCTCCACTGGATCAAACACCTTCCATCTGCAGGTGGCTTTTACTGGATCCAACCCACTATCTCCTAGAAATTAGCACATAGATCAAGCTACTGGCAAAATAACATATGATATCACAACATTCAAATGAATGGGATTTGCTTGATTTCCTCATAGAAACCAACAAGACACTCTGGGCCACTCAGTTAGGCTCATCAGAGACCTGTTATGGAACATTGGGATTGGGATTGTCCCCTACATGCAAATCACTGCAATGCCATGACTGCATGGCATCTCCACTTAGGGAGACAGCCAGCAGCCTTTTCCCACTGTTGCAGAGGTACTTTTTTTCCCCAGCCACTGGGATCACAGGAATAGCTGCAGCTGTAGGTTTAACAGTCATTGCTACATGCTACTTCTCAGGGGACTTTGGGCTCAGAGACAATCTCAGCCTTTCCAAAACTACAATTCCCAGGATTCTTTGTCATGGCAGCCATCCAAAGATATTAGTTTCTAATGTCAATAATATGCCCACTGTGAAACAGTCCAGAGTGTTAGAATGGCCAGGGAATCTTCTGGGCAGGATAATTTTGACAGTGTTTTATAGGTACTTGGAGAGCTTATTGAGAGAGACTGTAGTTATAACACAATTAAGCATGTTGCTATTCATGAGCCTTGATATTTATCAAGAGTGTGCCATGTAGAATTGTAAAGAAAAGGCAGTCCTGATATAATATTTCACATAGCATCTGCATACAGACTAAGGATTTCTTTGCTGGCACAGGGGCCTTAGCACAGGGCTTTTCTGATGTTGACAGATTCCATCTGCTCCCCCTTAATTAACATCGAATATGTAAACCATCTAACACATAGAGCACTGCATTTCAAGGGATTAAGAAATTGAAAGTAGCTCTTCATAAAATTGCATCACACTGTATTTTAGTTTTAGTGAAAATCTGAATACACCATGGATTAAAAATGTATGTAATCATATTTGGCATACACATACGTGCGCATACACACACACACACACACACACACACAATGTATGGGTGGCATAATGGAAATGACATGAGTTGCAGCGCTCCTGAAAGAAGGGCAAGCTAATGTGAGAATTCAGTTCAGCCTCAGCTGACAGATAGACTTCCTTGGTACTCATTACTGCTTCTGCTACTTAGCAGAGTCAGAAAACACCCAAATGGGATTTGTATTATATTACATGCAAAGCACATCCCCTGCAGTTGGTGAGGCTGAAATAAGAGGTGGACTTACATGATGAAAAGCATTGTTGGTGCCATGCATTTACAAACGAAACCACGAAACACAGTCTGAAGGAACCACTAGTAATTCTTACCTGGTATCTCCGATGACGGCTACAGAAGGTACTTACACTGCACCAAGACAGCATCAGCAATCCCTACATTGACAAATGATGGCTGGTCGTCCTGTTTTCAGGAGCTGGTAAAGGGCATGACATGTTTTTTCTCACCAGGTCAGCAGCCAGCATATGAGAGCCATGGTATCAACACTCAGTACTAGCAGATCCTGCTAATTTCAATAAGGAAAACTTCCTGGGGGCCCATGCTCTGTGTCAAGTGAGTGCGGGCAGAAGCTATTTTGACTTTCCATCAAAAAAGCTTTAGTAGTCCTTACTGGTGGTGTTGGCTGTTAATTGCTGACTGAATATTTAAGCTGCAAGGATTGACGCTGGAGTTGCTTTATACCTCCTGCACCTTAGATTTCACTGATTGTTTTTTATGGGTTGTATTATGATGTTTTGTTGTGCTACTGTTTCAATGTATGTTTTTTTTAAAGTTCTGTAATTTTAGACCTTGGATAAGAAGCAACGTGGGAAGTAATAAACAGGGAAAAAATACAGTGACTTGGGAGAACCCTGTTTAGAATACAGCTGGGGGCTTCATGTTTGAATGATCCCCCCCCCGCCCCAGTTAAAAAGCCTCTTTGCATGTAGAACGCTCATATGTAATAGAGAAGTTTAGGCTAGAATTTTCTCCCTCTCTTGCTGCTTTTCCAGAGTTTTTGTCGTAGGGGCAGAATTCAAACATGCAATCCTGAAGTAATACAATCCAGAAGAGGCTGGTGGCTCCGATTTTGATGGGGCAGTAAATCCATGATGACTTTCAATCAGAACCAGCCAGAACTCTAAAGAAGCTATCCACAGTGCTGAACCCTGTCCCACAAATAGGTTCAGCACCTTGGATATCTTCTTTAGAGTTCTGGCTGGTTCTGACTAAAACCCAGAATGGATTTACAGCTCCACCAAAATTGGAGCCACCAACCTCCACTGGTACTATCCCATAAGGACTGTTCCACATGCTTTTCTGAATCTGGAGATTCTGATGACCCTCCAGATACTGACTGACTTCACTTCCCATCAGCCCCAGCCAACATGGCTAAGGCCAGGGATGATGGAGTTCAACAATGTCTGGAGGACCACAGGTTTCCCACCACTGGTGTAGACCACTCCTCAGAGGTGTTTGCGTAACTACAAAGGGCACGAGAGGTCCACATCATGGTGGTTAATATCACTTTGTATGATAGCATCTTCTTCCACAATGCTTTCAGGAGGATTCAGATGAATAGCGGAGTTGATGACTGATGAAGTGAAGATGCCAGAGGATGTGCAGGCACATCAGGCACATCTCAACATGAAGCAGTTATGCATTTTTTGGCTTCAGCACAGATTTGCCAAGTCCTCTCTGCCTTCTTGCCATGTGCTGACACATGACACAGCATTAAAATGACACAGTCACCACATCAAAAGAATAAGCACACTACAACAATGACAGTCACAGCTCTTCATCTGAATCCACCTTCTGTGACTAGGACTTGCAGATCAAGTTTATTAGATGGAAGCATCCGTTGTCTAATGTTTAGAGGGAGGAGGTCAACAATGCAGAGGTCGAAAACATACAGAGGGCAACTCATCAGGTTCTGATGGCATGCAAGACCTATCGGCCATTCCATGGTACCAGGTTTTGCAGGACCGCAGTCAGACAGTGCGTGATTACTTTTGCAATGAATGAACAGATTGAATGCAGGGGAAATGGGTTCTCTGTAGGGCTTTCAGATAAATAAAATAGATTTTGCCGACCATCACATTTCAGCATAATGGACTTTTTGCAGCTTGCCAAAGAGTGGTGGATCCTTTCAGACAACCTTTACCACACAGAGAACTATAGTGTAGTGCAGTGCCGTCTCCAAGTTTTTGAGGGTCTTTGGGCAAGACACCCACAATGGGCCCCGCTCCCTCAGCAAGTCGACCTTCTCACCACCATTGCCACCAGCTTCTCTTGCTCCTTATCGTCTTTCTCATTAGTGCTTCCACTTGCTTGCTTGACAGGCAGGAAGAGCTAATAATCAAGTAGGCAGAGGCATCTGCTCCTCTTCCTTCTCTCCATCACCTTTGTTTGGGCACATTGAGAAGCAGGTGAGTGAGCAGGTTGCAATGGTGAAGAGGAGAAGCAAGTCTAGGGGGCTCCTGTCAGTGGGCCCTTGCTGGGATGTGGGCCCCCGGCAGGTGCTCGAGTAGGCCCACCCTTGATGCCAGCTCTGAGTGGGGAATTCCAAGTGTGTGTGATATGTATACCTGGTACTTCCCATCACACATATCTAAATGGACCACTTCCTGACATTCCTGGGGATCCCGTAAAAATAAATAAAAAATAAATTCAGTCTAATTGATTTCAACAGGGAAGTTGTATTGATTTCATACAACATGTGTATGAAATGGGACTTAATTACTTCCCTGTAGCTGAATCATGCCTTTGCTCAGATTCCGTAGCTGTCATTTCAAATCTGAATGGAATAGTAACACACATACAAAAATCGCTGACTTCTATATGGTAAAAGTACATGTGAATCCATAAGGTCTGTCTGTATAGCTTTGTCCACCACTTATGGTTTACAAAAATCCATCAGACTTGGTTGTCTGAAGCCATTCTAGGATAGATGTGTAGCGGTGGCCAGATGAACTTGTCAGGAGGAGGGGATAATGTACTCCTCTGCACTACAGCAGCTGATGTAACAGGCATGAAATTTATGTGGCTAAGGATCTGGGATTGCCACCTTTCATGTCCAACCAAGTGACATGAAAGGTCAAGGCCACTATGTCTTTCTGCTAACATCTGAGCAGAAACTGGCATTTGGAGATTCTCATCCGCACGTATATATAGTAAGATAGATTAAACTTATACAGAACAGCTGTGGTGGGACTTACAATGCTTAGTTAAAGGGCAGAAAGATTAGAGGCCATGTTAATAAGACATGAAACCTATTGACAGAGAGGGAAAAAGGAGAAAGAGCCTTGTCCAGATTTCAGCAATTAAAAAAAATACATATCTTTTAACTTTTAATGATATGCGGAAAGGAGAAAGCAACTTCAAAAGCAAGTTTAGAGAGAGTTTGGATTTTTGAATCCTTGAGAGTTTGGATTATTGAATGTAAGCTACAGTCTGTTGTGGCTGAGATGTTTCTGCCTATCATATTGTTTAAAACTGTATCAGTTGTTGCGCTCTTATTCACTTTGAACCATTTGGAATTCCAGGGCTGTAAATTACATTCCAATGGAATTTCTGGGCTATACAGATCAAGCTGGTCTCCACAACAGAAGAATAAAAATAGCTCCTTTTCACTTCTGGTCACTATATAGTCCAGTATCTCCTCCAACCTAATTTAAATACACGCTTAAAATCAGCTATTCTCAGCTCTCCTTAAGCATGTACTTAATGTTCATTGGTATGATTGAAAATAGGGCAACGTCTTAAACTGCTACTTTATTATCCCTTTGCTAAGAGGAGAGGTTTTTTCCTTAAATCCTCAAACCACTTGTAAAGAAACTGACATGGGTTCCAGTAATTTAGATGTAAGTTGCTTTACAATTCCAGCCTTTGTACATTAGGAAATAGAACACAAACACCCAATAAAATGGGCTTGATGGGAAATCATATACTAGGGCCCTAGGAACAGATACAGAAAGAGTATCTGTGAAGTTACTGAAGTCCACAAGAGTGCAGCAGGTCACACCCAGAATAAGTAAGTAATGAAGATATAGGTGACAATCCACTATAGTTATGTGCACTTAAATTTTATTAATTTCCATGGGTCTAAAATGCATATGTCCCTGTGTGGGAGGGATTAAGGTTGCCAGGTTGCAACACAGAGATTGATGCAATATCTTTATATAACCCACTGAAGTGGTGAGCCATGGCTTCGTTGCGCAGGCTGAGTCTTCCGCTTCATCAATCTCTAGTTTGCAAGCTGACAACCCTGGAGGGATATTGGCCATAGGCTGTGATCCAGTTCCTGCAGGCAGAAACCCTTCATGAAGTTCCCAAAGCAGGAGCTCCAACAAGCTAAAAAAAAAAAAAAAACTGCTTTTGAATTTTGCACTCCACAGCTTTTCTGTTGCTTTCTTTAAATTTATTCTCCCCCTAAGCAATTACTTTTTCTTTAAAGAGTGATTTTGTCTGAAAAATGCATCTTATGAATGATGCATGATTTCTTCTGATATTGCAGTATTGACTTCATTCATAGTGCTGACACTTTACAATGTTTCACTTTTTGAGAAAATGCTAAAAATGCATTATCTGCAAGTGTTTGTATTTAGAATCCTCCTACTGGGATAAAGGCTCTTCCTGACAGGTAGAGTTTCATCCTTATCTCACCTTCTGATCAGACAAGGAAGTCTTGCCAGACTTCCTCTGGCTTAACACCTGCTGCCTACTATAGCCATTTACACAAATAGGGATGTTGTCCTCTCAACACCTTGAGGCGCCTGAACTGAAGTGCAATTTGTGTGATGTGAACTGGAAGATCTGAACGCTAACTGAGTTGTATACTAACTGCTGTTGGGAGAAGTAATGCAGTCACAAACAACCTAATATGCAGATTTGGTGGGGAGGGCAAAATCTCGTGTTAAACAACCAAACAACAACAAGGGTTGATTGTTGGGCAGAAGGCAAAAGCTGTTTCTGGGAGAAGCTGGGAATTACTGAAGATGAATAAACTGTAAGAAAGTAACAACTGGATTTGTTTTCATTAACTGCAGCCTTTCTAGACAGTTATACCAAGCAAATGGTATATTTAGAGCAGGGGTGGGCAACCTCTGGCCTTCCAGATGTTTTGGCCTACGACTCCCATCAGCCCTTGCCAGCATAGCCAATGAGGGATGATGGGAGCTGTAGGCCAAAACATCTGGAAGGTCACAAGTTGCTCAGCCCTGCTTTATAGCTTTTCATCTTTGGTATCAATAGACCTTCTCTGCCTAATTAAAAACTAGGTGAGCACCTCTGAAATATCACAGACAGGGTTCAGCGGGGTTTGCCAGGCAGAAGACGTTCACCAGCCCATTGTCCTTACTCCATCCTGCCTCCCCTTCTTATCTTCCTCACTCTAATCACTGTCCTCCCATTTCAGCTCTCCACACTGTTACCATCACTTCTTTGTTCTTCTGCTGGGGTTGAAGAGTCTAAACAAGTGATGGGAAGCGCCTAGTGTGATAGCTTTGGTACTTTGCAAATAAGCCATCTTGTTCATGTAGGTACCATACAGGAACCAATGCAGCCGCTCATTGGTTCCTATCAGTTGTCATCATTTTAACTGAGTGCCTACTGCCATCTTGAAGCCTCTTTGTTCATTTAATTTCATTTACTACATCTCTATATACTGGCCTATTGCCAAAGCTCTCTGGGTGGTTCACAACATGATAAACCACAATACAAAACCTTTAACATTCAGAGGTTTAAAACGGTTTCAAAACAGGTTTCAAAACAATTGACAATAAAATTACCATAACCTGATAAAAACTAAAATGCCCCATCACATGCTGTCAAACGCCTGGGAGTAGAGGAAAGTCTTTAGCAGCTGCTGAAAAGATGATAATGTTGGTCCCAAGAGGGACCACTCTGGGGAGAGTGGTCCATAACTGGGAGGCCACCACCCCAAAAGCCCTCCCTCTTGTTGCCATTCTCCAAGCCTTCCTCAGATATTGACTGTAGTGTACAGGTGGATTCATACTAGGAGAGATGCTCCATCAGGTATTGTCGTCCCGAGCCATGTAAATCTTTATAGGTCAAGACCAGCACCTTGAAATGGGCTTGGAAACATAAAGGTAGCCAGTGCAATCAGGCCAGAATCAGTGATATATGCTCAGTCCTTCCGGTCCCCGTTATCGATCTTGCCACTGCATTTTGCACAAGCTGCAGTTTCTGAACCACTTTCAAAGGCAGCCTCATATAGAGCGCATTGCAGTAATCTAATTTGGAGGTTACCAGAGCATAGACTACTGAAGCCAGGTTATCCCTGTCCAGATAGGGGCACAGTTGGGCCGCCAGTCAAAGCTGGTAGAAGGGATTTTATGCCACTGTGCCTTCAGTGCCAGCAGTGGTATGAGAAAGTGGTGACAGTATGCCAGTACCAGGGTGGAGTGTGAAAAGCATTCCAAATAGTTCTTTTTTCTCAAATCAGCTGAGTTCAGATTGCTCCAAAATCCAGTATAGCTGAAGAAGGGAGCCATCAGAAGGCCATCAGAAAGCTGTGTGCTGCGCAGACCTGCACAACTGTATCTCCAGCCAAGAAGCACGAGATCCCATGCACAACACAGCTCTCCTGTGCAGGAGCTAAAAACACCAGGCTAGTCCTTCCAAAGACCATGAGTTCCTCCTTGCTCAGGTAGGGCTTGGGGACTATGGCTGCACCACCAACTGTTGGGCCCAGTGCCAGGAGAAAGACATTTAATTCTTGAATTCCAGACACAGACCTCACTAGATTAGATTGTTGCAAGAGAGTCATACATCTGATTTACCAATGAATAGCTAGGGGGGACTGAAAAGAGAAAAAATGTATGCTCAGCCTCTTTTTTTCTTGCCAGCTAGCTAACCTTATTTCAAATAAGCTGCCCTAATTGCTTGAAGTTCACAAAACATGTAAACTACACATACAGAACACAGGAAACACAGACACAGGGAAACAGTGAAAGTGGGGGGGGGGAGCTTAACTCACTGACAAACACCAGTCACAGGAGTAATACCCCGCCATGCTAACCCACACAGCGAGGCTGCTTTGAAGTTACTTCTGAACAACTCCTGTCTTCTGACCCATCTCCCCTCGCCTCCACCTGCTGGCCAGCCGCTTCTACCATCTTCTCCCACCCAACCATTTGCACACCCCTTCAGTTGCTCACGGCTTCTGCTGCCCAGATGAGGAAGGGGTCCTGGCGGACATCACTGCACCTGCAGGCGCTGCATTGCTGACCCTTGTCTGTTTTGTTCCACTTCATCTGGCTGTCTTCTGCACTGGATTCTTCTTTGCAACCTTCCACCACCGTCCCTTTGAACTCATGACCATCCCATTTAGAAGTCTATTTTTCTTCTTATGACACCAGAAATGTATACCTGGTGTCATGGAAGGCTTACATACCAGTCAGGAAACTAGAAGAGAACAGAAATGTCTCTTTTAAACAAGAACAGAACAGCAACAGGAAACTCTTGTCTCCACCCAGATGCAGCTAAGTGTGTTGTTGTTGCAAGTGCTGTTGTTGCACTGAATCGGGGATGGACTGGATGACCTCCAAGATACCTGTCAATTTTAAAATTCTATGATTCTAAGTCCAGTGCCACCTAGTGATTAAACTATAGAATGACACTCTCCACATGCATGAGTATATTGAATATGTAGATAGGATGAATTTGATAACAACATACACAAGGACAGATCAGGTTCATGGCTGTTCTATCTTCAAGAAATTGTGCTTCTTTTCACAAAGAGCTGAGTGAATCTCATTCTGTGCTTTCTCACACAACATGCTGAATACCTCCAATTGGAGTTGCTTCTATCAATACACTAAAACATGAATAGCACCCTTTCTCAATGGAAAGAATTAATTAAACCATGACTGTAGAGATCTAGCTACTAATAAAGCTCTCTCTGACATAAGACCCCTTTACCTTGGCTCTGAATCACTCCACATTCTGCTGGAAATGCTTTTGTCAAAAACATACACCTTGTGTTGTTACACAGGAGAAAAGAAACCCAAGAACATCATAACAACCTGAGCCCTTCAGCGCAGCAAAGGAACTTACAAATTTCCTTGCCTTTTGTCTGCTTTGTTAATTTTTTTAAATGGATTTTTATTTCCTATATGAAATTAATTGCTTCACATTAAAAAGAAATTACACTAATTTCAGTGTCCATCAGTACTTCAGTTGTGGATTTAAGAATGGTAATTCAGGTGGTACTGAGTGGAGAAAAAAGCAGACAGAAAACACGTGAGTGATCAAGAGATATTCTTTCTCCCTAGTGCACTGCACACCTGCTTCTGTTCACCTGTTGGGAAGGAAGAATGCATGTCCTGTATTAATTCAAACATGTGAGCAACACCATCAGAGTTGGCAACGTTGATAATCTCACCAGCAGTAGGGAAGGGTGAGGAATTCATTCAGTTCGCATTTCAAAGCAAACATACAAAATGCACACTTCCCAAACCTGAACACGAACAGAAGAAAGTTAGACATTGAAATCTATACTTTTCTCAATTTTGTGATGCAATTTGAAAGAAAGAAGAAGAGTTGCATACACAAAATGTGTACGTTTGGAACACTGCACTGGAAAAATGCATATATTATGGGGAAATGTGCACAAAAATGCATTATTCAATGGAAAAATAACTTGCAAAAAATGCATACATTTCAAAAAGTGTGCCCAAATAATGCGTACATTTGAAAAATATGTATATTTTGCATTCAAAAATGTATATATTTTGAAAAATGTGCATGAAAATATGTACACATTTCTGTGTGGAACACACACACACACACACATACTTGCAATCTGATGTGGAAACTGGACAGAATGCACCTAAGAGTGGAAAAATGAGAACCTGAGTAAAACTGAGCATGACACATTTGCCTGTTCCTAACCAGCAGTGTGCTGAACTAGCAAGAGTATTCGGTATACATTTCTCCCTTCCTGTGTAGCACAATTTTCCATATGTGAGTGCAGGTCCAGATTCATTGTAAGTTCCATAAAAATCACTCATGATTTTTGCATGATTCTGTAGTTTGCATTTGGTTACACATCACTTGGAGCACATGGCAAGCAATTTACTACATTAACCAAGCCTTCTCAGCCGCATGTGAATGGCAGCATACTATTTGGTACAGGAGGCTGATGCACACCTAATTGACAGACAGACAGATATATCCGTTCACTCTCCAAGAGGCCAAGTCCACAAGTTACTTTCGTAGGCATCCTCTTCCAGAAAAAAAGAATACATTTATTTATTTATTTATTTATTTACCGCCCATCTGGCCAGCTACCCGGCCACTCTAGGTGGCGTACAATACAAAGAACAACAGAAAATACAACAAATGTACATAATCAACTGAACAAAACAACATTGCTCTAAAAAAAACCCTAGCCCACCCCAAATGCCCGCCTGAACAGCCAGGTTTTCAAAGCCTGGCTGAAACTCATCAAAGAAGAGGCATGGCAGAGGTCACTAGGGAGGGAATTCCACAGAGTGGGGGCCACCAGAGAAAAGGTCCTCTCCCTAGTCCTCACCAGCCTAGCTGTCCTGGCTGATGGGACAGACAGAAGGCCTACTGAGGCCGATCTCGTTGAGCGGCATCCCTGGTGTTGCTGGAGGCGCTCCTTAAGACAGACTGGGCCAGAATCATATAGGGTTTAAAGGTCAATACCAACACCTTGAATTGGGCCTGGAAAACAACTGGTAACAGCTTCCAAACTGTCTTCAAGGGTAACCTCACATACAGCGCATTACAGTAGTATAGGAGAGAGGAGACCAGGGCATGAACTACTGATGGGGCAGATGGTTAGGGAGGAAGAGGTGTAGGGGTGCAGCTGTCATATCAGATGGAGTTGGTACAGTGCCTTGTGGTTGATGGCCAACACCTGAGCCTCCATGGACAGCTGGGAGTCTAAAATGACCCCCAGGCTGCGGACCTGAGCCTTCATGGTCAGCTGCACACTAACCAACCTTGGTTTGGATTAACCAAGTGGTGGGGAATAATGAAAATCCACAAGTTAAAAAGCTTATATTTATTTAAAAAGTAATGAATATACCTGGTATTCACATGGGTTGGATACAGTGAAGGCTGCAAGCAAATTTACACAGCAATCAGAGTTCGACATGTTGTGCCTGCCCTGTCTGAGTGACGCCATGCCTGTTGGCACCCCTAGGCGTGGCCGTTGCCATGGTACAGCCCTATAGACCCCTGAAGGAGAGGCCTTCCCACTTCATTCCTGGGGTGGGGACTGCCCTACAGCAGGCGGGAGGGAGAAGCATATCAGTCTGTCCTTTGGCCTACTAATCTCCCCTAGCTTCAAATTGACTGCAAAGCTTTGTGTTGGTTAGGGAAGTCTTCCCCTAGTGCCTGAAGATATTACTGCAGAGCTCAACTACACAGACATGTTTAAACTTATTAAAATTAATAAATGCATTTAGGGAGGCGGCCGCCTATCCAATGCAGAGCAAGAAAGGCACAGAGGGGATTGTTCCCTCCGCGCTTCTCCTGCCCTGCATTTGCGGCTAGACAGCCAGTTTTGGCTGTCTAGCTGCGGGAAGGCGGAACGGGGGAGGAGGCTGCCAGATGACACACAGGATGTGTCTTACTGGCATTTCCTCCTTCCCCGCCCCGGAACGCCCCCCAGAACACCCTGATTTGGCCGCTCCACACTCCTCTTCCGATCGCGGAGCACGGGGCCATTCCGCACTGCCTGCAAGGCAGCACTGAAGGGGGGGAGGTCGGTTCCCAGAAAACCACATATCCTATGGCCGACTAGCCGCTGACTCCCCCCAAAACAAAATAACCTCGAGCTGCACACCTATTGGATTCCCTTAGTATGCATACCAAGTTTCAGGTGTGTGGTTTCACTGTCTTGGCACTATGGTGGTGACAGATGGACTGACGGATGGAGACACACACATCCTCTTTTATTATTGTAGATTATATTTTAAATTCAAGACTTTAGCTTGAAAAGGGAGTCACACACTTTGAAAGATCTAAGTCTACTAAGCAAAGTTGCTATATGCTACAGCAAAAGAACCTTTTAGAAACAGTGATATTTCCACTAATTAAAGCATTGTTCAGAGTCTATAGGGCTCCTTGGTATTTCTCCAAAACTGGCATTTAGCAAAAGGGAAAAGACATTGCCCTCTGGAGCAGGCAACTGTTCTATTATAATTTAGTAAGCCAATGTTAAAGTGGTTTTATTCCTTTCTTTATTTTCATTACTGTTTTGATGAAGGTTGATGAATATTATTAACTATGATTTCAAATTTTAAAATACATTTTCTTTAGAAAATGCTTGTGGTATTTTAGGTATAATCTATATTGTGTAATGTGTAGCTTAATTTACCCAGCTCCTTCTAGCTAAGGAGCTAGGTTAGCATGACTTTAGAATTTACCAGTAGTCATTGACTTACATGAAACATGAAAGGGAAATCTATTGTTTCAGTAGATTTATTCTGTTGGATCCAGCAAAAGCCTCTTGGGAGTAGAAGAGCTGCTTCCATCAGCAGGAGGCTTTTGATTCAGCAGAATGTTTCTGCTAGCTAAAGAGGGGAGGAGGTAGTCTTTGCCAATTACCTCCTGACCTTGAAGCCCCCATGTCTCCCCAAATTCTGCTACAGAGGGGTGGGGGAACCCTCCAAATCAGTGAGAAAGGTGGCACTGGGACTGGAGTGGGAATTGGTGGAAATCACCTGCTCCCCTTTCCACGAGCAGGAGTGTTCTGAGCAGAACTCTGTTTGGGGACTCTCAACTAGGGATGTCAGATAAATCCGCAATGGAACCAAATGAGCTCGGATTTTTATGAATCCAACCCATGGATTCCACAGCAGACCAGCTTTCCTCCTGTTGGGCAGATTCCACAGACTTGCGGACCATTTTTCTAACCTTTAGGAATTTTGCATTGTAAAAAATATGCATTTTTTTTTAATGGCCAAAACTGAACATTTTCCCCATAGGCTATAGCATGGAAATGCACATTTGGGGGATTTTGCACATTTTTGCACATGCAAATTTGTGCAAATTTGCATTTGCACAAATCCAGAAACGGAAAAAATCCAATTCTGTCAATGGGTGGACGACAAAACGAAAAGCATCTGACAATCCACAAAACACAGACAGAATGGATTTTACACAATACATACATCCCTATGCTCAGCAGAGTAAACACTCTAGGCCCAACCCATTATATCCTTCTTTTCTACTTTGAAGCATTTAAAAGCAGCTACTGTAACTGCCGTTACAGTTTTGGGTGATAAAATCTCAGAAACTGTGGTGAGATATGCCTTTGAAGACATATTTGTTTGCACAGGGTTTCCTTGACTTGTAATGGACTATGATTCTGCTGTTTTATCATTGTTTCTGTTGTAATGTTATTAATTAATAAATATTGTTCTTATGTTGTTTTTATATTTTATTATGAATGTATTGTAAACTGTTCTGGAGATTAACCAATATAAAAGTAGTATAAATAAATATATTTTAATCATATGTTGCAACAAAAATGGCCCAGTGTAGCGAGGGCATATAAATACATGAAAATAAGTTTACACATACCAATCTATCTCCCCCCCCCCCCCATCAGATGAAAGGACCGTTTTGGCAGTGAGGAGTGGGAAGAGTAAAATCCTGCAACCAATCCCAGGAGTTACATGTACAGAACCCATGAGCACAGCAGAATCCCACCCTGTAGTGACTGATAGTGTCAGAGCTGACAATGCTGATAATCTGATAAGGGAAGGGGCTGCACAGGGAAACAAATAATCAAAATACTTTTTTGAAAAAGGCAACTTAACACTCCCCAGTGCCCTGCATGGTTTTGGTTTTTAGTTCTAACAATAGTTTTTTCCCCTAGTATTTCCTTATATCAGGGATGGGCAGCTTGTGGCCCTTCTGATGTTTTGGCCTATAACTCCCATAAGCCCTAGCCAGCATAGCCAATGGTGAGGGGTGAGGTGAGTTGTAGGCCAAAATATCTGGAGAGCCACAGATTGTCCACCTCTGCTTTATATAATATTTTATATTTCTTCCAATACCTTCAAAAAATTTATGGAGAGTTAAATGGCCACTTTTACCATGTTTGTGTGTGTGTGTGTTAGTGTTCTTTTTTTTTTTTTAAGTCTGATTGTAACTTAACATAATTTATGAATACACACACACACACGTTTCCTGTTTGGACATTGACAGAATGCTACTGTAAACTTTAGGAGGTACATCTGGAAGCTCTGTCCCAGAGGTCTGTGTATATTACAGTGCATTTACAGGTGGCTTGTTTAAGCCATGGCCCGTGCCAGATGCCATTTGCTTAATTACCTGCCCGGGGGCAGCTTGTTTTAGTCGGGTAATTGTCATGTCATCAGAACCCAGGCAGCATGGCTTGTTTGAGAGGGAAGCAACCCACAAATAAATTATGGCCTGTTGTCAGGTTATTTGGGGTTTGTTTCATCCTCAAATAAGTCATGCCACCTGGGTTCAGATGACATGACAATTACCCAGGTAGGTAATTAACCATGGTGATCGTGCAAACCAGATCAATCTGCAATTGTTGTTGTTGTTGTTCAGTCGTTAAGTCGTGTCCGACTCTTCGTGACCCCATGGACCATAGCACGCCAGGCCTTCCTGCCCTCCGCTCTCTCCCGGAGTGTGCTCAAGTTCATATTCATTGCATCGGTGATGCTATCTAGCCATCTCATCCTCTGCCGTCCCCTTCTCCTTTTGCCTTCAATCTTTCCCAGCATCAGGGTCTTTTCCAGGGAGTTTTCTCTTCGCATTAGGTGGCCAAAATATTTCAGCTTCAGCTTCAGTATCTGTCCTTCCAATGAGCACTCAGGGTTGATTTCCTTTAGGATGGACTGATTTGACCTCCTTGCAGTCCAGGGGACTCGTAAGAGTCTTCTCCAGCACCATAGTTCGAAAGCATCCATTCTTCGGCGCTCAGCCTTCCTTATAGTCCAGCTCTCACAGCCATACGTTACTACTAGGAAAACCATAGCTTTGATTAGACGGACCTTTGTCAGCAAGGTGATGTCTCTGCTTCTTGCTATGCTGTCTACGTTTGCCATAGCTTTCCTCCCAAGGAGCAAGCATCTTTTAATTTCATGGCTACAGTCACCGTCTGCGGTGATCTTGGAGCCCAAGAAAGTAAAATCTGTCACTGCTTCCATTTCTTCCCCTTCTAGATGCCAGGAAGTGATAGGGCCAGATGCCATGATCTTCGTTTTTTTAATGTGGAGTTTCAAACCAGCTTTTGCACTCTCCTCTTTCACCCTCAACAAGAGGCTCTTTAGATTCTCTTCGCTTTCTGCCATTAGGGTGGTATCGTCTACGTATCGGAGGTTGTTGATAATTCTCCCGGCAATCTTAATTCCGACCTGTGATTCATCCAACCCAGCGTTTCTCATGATGTACTCTGCATATAAATTAAATAAGCAGGGCGACAATATACAGCTTTGTCGTACTCCTTTCCCAATTTTGAACCAATCGGTTGTTCCATGTCTGGTTCTTACTGTTGCTTCTTGACACAGGTTTCTCAGGAGACAGGTAAGGTGGTCTGGTACTCCCATCTCTTTCAGAATTTGCCACAGTTTGTTGTGATCCACACAATCAAAGGCTTTAAAGTAGTCAATGAAGCAGAAATAGACATTTTTCTGGAATTCTCTTGCTTTCTCCATGATCCAGTGAATGTTGGCAATTTGATCTCTAGTTCCTCTGCCTCTTCGAAACCCTGCTTGTACTTCCGGTAGTTCTCTGTTCACATGCTGCTGAAGCCTAGCTTGTAGGATTTTAAGCATAACCTTGCTGGCATGGGAAATGAGCGCAAATGTGCGGTAGTTTGAACACTCTTTGGCTTTGCCCTTCTTTGGAATTGGAATGTAAACTGACCTTTTCCAGTCTTGTGGCCACTGTTGAGTGTTCCAAATTTGTTGGCATATTGAGTGCAGCACTTTAACAGCATCATCTTTTAGGATTTTAAATAGCTCCGCTAGAATACTGTCATCTCCGCTAGCTTTGTTGTTACTAATGCTTCCTAAGGCCCACTTGACTTCACTCTCTAGGATGTCCGGCTCAAGTTCAGTGACCGCACTATCATGGCTATCAGGGACATTCAGATCTTTCCTGTATAGTTCTTCTGTGTATTCTTTCCACCTCTTCTTAATCTCATCTGTTTCTGTTAGGTCCCTGCCTTCTTTGTCCTTTATCATGCCCATTTTTGCACAAAACATTCCCTTGATATCTCCCATTTTCTTGAAAAGATCTCTAGTCTTTCCCATTCTATTGTTTTCCTCGATTTTTTTGCATTGTTCATTTAAGAATGCCTTCTTGTCTCTCCTTGCTGTTCTTTCGAACTCTGCATTCAGTTGGATATATCTTCCCCTTTCTCCCTTGCTTTTCGCTTCCCTTCTTTCCTCTTGTAAAGCCTAATCAGACAGCCACTTTGCTTTCTTGCATTTCTTTTTCTTTGGGATGGATTTAGTTGCTGCCTCCTGAACAATGTTACGGACATAGTCCATAGTTCCTCAGGCACTCTGTCTATCAGGTCTAATCCCTTAAATCTATTCCTCACCTCCACTGTATATTCATAAGGGTTACTTCCTTCAAAATGTGATGAGCAATCCCTGCTGCATTTGGGGCCCCTCCTGTTTGCTCTCCTGAGTGGGGATCTGGACCTCTGCCCCACAGTCCTGCCCTGATGGCACTATTGATGATTTCTCCCAAGGGATCTGGAGGTGGGGGTGTAAGACAGCTGCAGGTGGCTTCAGGTTGAGCAGAGAGCTGGTAGCGGGGAGGGACTATTTAAACCTTTCTTTGCCAGCCACTTGTCAACTTAAATTCCCCCCACCCAGTTACTTTTCTATTCAAGGGAGAATAGAAACAGGGATGTATAATTGATCCTAAACTGTGTGTTGCAGGATCAGTCTAAGGTCTCCTAGTGCTATATCATTTGCAAGAATCCAAGCAACAGCATGTACTAGGTAGCCCTCTTGCGAATTGATCAGTGGTTCCTTCTGCTCACAACTGCCTTTCGGGACTGTTCAAGGATTATTGAGACAATATATGTGAAATGCCCCATAGGAATGAAAAGTATTTTATAGATGTGATCAGTTTCAAGAAATCTCCATGGGAATTCTTTCCTATTCCCCACCCTTCATAACCCCATGTGTACACACCCAGTCAAGTAACAGGAATCTATGCACAAGAAACAGGCTTCTGCACACGGCATAGGGTGTGTACAAGCCAGCCGCTGGAGGAAGACGTCCTAGAACCAACAATCAGGAATGCCCACTTGGCACAGCTGCTGGGAAAGGCAGAGTTTCAATGTGGCCAAGTGTCCTCTTTTACAGAGGACAGTCCTCTATTTGAAGGGCTGCCAGAGGACTGTCCTTTATTTTGAATACATCCTCTATTGGAAGGGCTATTGACTCCAAGTTCAGTTTAAAGATGAAGAATCATCAGAAGAAAGAAATGGGCCTTGAAGTCACCCATCAACAGCACCTGGATAGCAGACTGAGCGAGAGGCACAGAGGTAACCTGGTCACAGTCTTCCACCCTATGGTGAGATGTATTATATTTCTATTTAATTTATAATTCTAATTTTGCATATACATTATTTAATGTGTATTTTACATATTGAAATGGCAACTTTTATTTAAATCAATCTCTTTTGTCCTCTTTTTTTGATGATGCATTTCCTCTTTTTGGTGATTCATAACTGGGTGCCCTCTTCACTGTTGGACCACATCTGTACTGCAGATTATCTTTTTTTGTATATGGTGATGGTTTGGGCTGACACATGTATTTGTAGCTGAGCAGTACTCCAGCATTAGAAATGCATTTCCTATCTGCATTGCTGTTGTTGTTCAGTCGTTCAGTCATGTCCGACTCTTCGTGACCCCATGGACCATAGCACGCCAGGCCTTCCTGTCCTGCGCTCTCTCCCGGAGCGTGCTCAATTTCATATTCATTGCATCGGTGATGCTATCTAGCCATCTCATCCTCTGCCGTCCCCTTCTCCTTTTGCCTTCAGTCTTTCCCAGCATCAGGGTCTTTTCCAGGGAGTTTTCTCTTCGCATTAGGTGGCCAAAATATTGGAGCTTCAGCTTCATTATCTGTCCTTCCAATGAGCACTCAGGGTTGATTTCCTTTAGGATGGACTGATTTGACCTCCTTGCAGTCCAGGGGACTCGTAAGAGTCTTCTCCAGCACCACAGTTCGAAAGCATCTATTCTTCGACGCTCAGTCTTCCTTATAGTCCAGCTCTCACAGCCATACATTACTACTGGGAAAACCATAGCTTTGATTAGACGGACCTTTGTCGGCAAGGTGATGTCTCTGCTTCTTACTATGCTGTCTAGGTTGGCCATAGCTTTCCTCTCAAGGAGCAAGCGTCTTTTAATTTCATGGCTACAGTCACCGTCTGCGGTGATCTTGGAGCCCAAGAAAGTAAAATCTGTCACTGCTTCCATTTCTTCCCCTTCTATATGCCAGGAAGTGATGGGGCCAGATGCCATGATCTTAGTTTTTTTAATGTTGAGTTTCAAACCAGCTTTTGCACTCTCCTCTTTCACCCTCAACAAGAGGCTCTTGAGATCCTCTTCGCTTTCTGCCATTAGGGTGGTATCATCTGCATATCGGAGGTTGTTGATAATTCTCCCAGCAATCTTAATTCCGACCTCTGATTCATCCAACCCGGCATTTCTCATGATGTACTCTGCATATAAGTTAAATAAGCAGGGTGACAATATGCAGCCTTGTCGTACTCCTTTCCCAATTTTGAACCAATCGGTTGTTCCATGTCTGGTTCTTACTGTTGCTTCTTGACCCTTGTACAGGTTTCTCAGGAGACAGGTAAGGTGGTCTGGTACTCCCATCACTTTAAGAATTTGCCACAGTTTGTTGTGATCCACACAATCAAAGGCTTTAGCGTAGTCAATGAAGCAGAAATAGACGTTTTTCTGGAATTCTCTTGCTTTCTCCATGATCCAGCGAATGTTGGCGATTTGATCTCTAGTTCCTCTGCCTCTTCGAAACCCAGCTTGTACTTCCGGTAGTTCTCGGTTCGCATACTGCTGAAGCCTAGCTTGTAGGATTTTGAGCATAACCTTGCTGGCATGTGAAATGAGCACAATGGTGCGGTAGTTTGAACACTCTTTGGCGTTGCCCTTCTTTGGAATTGGAATGTAAACTGACCTTTTCCAGTCTTGTGGCCACTGTTGAGTGTTCCAGATTTGTTGGCATATTGAATGCAGCACTTTAACAGCATCATCTTTTAGGATTTTAAATAGCTCGGCTGGAATACTGTCATCTCCGCTAGCTTTATTGTTACTAATGCTTCCTAAGGCCCACTTGACTTCACTCTCTAGGATGTCCGGCTCAAGTTCAGTGACCGCACTATCATGGCTATCAGGGACATTCAGATCTTTCCTGTATAGTTCTTCTGTGTATTCTTGCCACCTCTTCTTAATCTCATCTGCTTCTGTTAGGTCCCTGCCTTCTTTGTCCTTTATCATGCCCATCTTTGCACAAAATGTTCCCTTGAGATCTCCAATTTTCTTGAAGAGATCTCTAGTCTTTCCCATTCTGTTGTTTTCCTCGATTTCTTTGCATTGTTCACTTAAGAAGGCCTTCTTGTCTCTCCTTGCTATTCTCTGGAACTCTGCATTCAGTTGGGTATATCTTCCCCTTTCTCCCTTGCTTTTCACTTCCCTTCTTTCGTGAGCTACTTGTAAAGCCTCATCAGACAGCCACTTTGCTTTCTTGCATTTCTTTTTCTTTGGGATGGATTTCGTTGCTGCCTCCTGAACAATGTTACGGACCTCCGTCCATAGTTCCTCAGGCACTCTGTCTATCAGGTCTAATCTCTGAAATCTATTCCTCACCTCCACTGTATATTCATCAGGGATATGATTTAGGTCATACCTGAACGGTTTAGTGGTTTTCCCGACGTTCTTCAATTTAAGCCGAAATTTTGCAAGAAGCAGCTCATGATCTGAGCCACAGTCAGCTCCAGGTCTTGTTTTTACTGACTGTATGGAGCTTCTCCATCTTTGGCTGCAAAGGACATAATCAATCTGATTTCGATATTGACCATCTGGTGACGTCCATGTGTAGAGTCACCTCTTGTGCTGTTGGAAAAGAGTGTTTGCTATGATCAGCATGTTCTCTTGGCAAAACTCTATTAGCTTTTGTCCTGCTTCATTTTGTACACCAAGGCCATGCCTGCCTGTTATCCCGGTGATTTCTTGACTTCCTACTTTAGCATTCCAATCCCCTATGATGAAGAGGACGTCTTTTTTTGGTGTTAGTTCTAGAAGGTGTTATAGGTCTTCATAGAACCGATCAACCTCAGCTTCTTCGGCCTCAGTGGTTGGGGCATAGACTTGAATTACTGTGATGTTGAATGGTTTGCCTTGGATTCGTACTGAGATCATTCTATAATTTTTAAGATTGTACCCCAGTACTGCTTTTCCCACCCTTTTGTTGACTATGAGTGCTACTCCATTTCTTCTAAGGGATTCTTGCCCACAATAGTAGAGATGATGGTCACCTGAATTAAATTTGCCCATGCCTGTCCATTTTAGTTCGCTGATTCCCAAGATGTCGATGTTCAATCTTGCCATCTCATGTTTGACCACCTCCGGCTTACCTTGATTCATTGATCTGACATTCCAGGTTCCTAAACAATATTGTTCTTTAGAGCATCGGATTTTCTTTTCACCACCAGACACATCCACAGCTGAGTGTCCTTTCGGGTTTGGCCCAGCCGCTTCACTCTTTCTTGCGCTACTTGGAAATACCCTCTGCTCTTCCCCAGTAGCATATTGGACACCTTCCGACCTGAGGGGCTCATCTTCCGGCGTCATCTCTTTTAGCCTTGTGATACGTTCCATGGGGTTTTCTTGGCAAGAATACTGGAGTGGGTTGCCATTTCCTTCTCCAGTGGACCACATTTTGTCAGAACTCTCTGCCATGACCTGTCCGTCTTGGGTGGCCCTGCACGGCATAGCTTATGGCTTCACTGAGTTACGCAAGCCCCTTCGCCACAACAAGGCAGTGATCCATGAAGGGGCCTATCTGCATACATTGGATTATTCTGGGTATTTTGTTGAGTTTATGGACATGTGCCACGCCAGTCAGACCTATCATTTGAAATGGAGTGTTGACATATTCTTTCTTGCTTTTTCCCACAATGATGAGTACATTGTTTCTCTCAGAGCGAAACTACACATGACATTAAATGGCTAATGTAAAAACATACAGGGTTTTTTTAAATGCCAGTAGCAAGCATTGAGAGGGAATTTAACCCTTTCCTCCTCTGCGGTGGTCCTGAGGAAAATCCTTCATCTGAAACTGGAATTTCCACTGGAACCAATGGGAGATTTCCTCCCAGTACAGTGTAGTTTAGCCCTCACTGGAACCCACACATTCTTCACTGTTTCATGAACGGTGTATGGGGGTGGAGGGGGAATAGACCTTTTAATAATGGAAAATTTAGCTCATGCAAACAAGATTATGTGGCTGTCAGCAATGCATACCTGTGAGGGACATCTCCCAACATTTGACAGAAGCCCAGCTGTTATGGAAGTGGTGAGAGATTGAGGGGCCTAAAGAAGTATGAGTAGGCAGGCGATACAGGAAGCAAAACAATTGTGAAGATGAAACAACTTAATGTCCCTCAAAATAAGGGAAAATTGAGATGTTTGCTCATTTGTGAACCACCTACAGAGCTTCAGCTATTGGGTGGTATAGAAATCTAACAAATAAATAAAATAAAAAATTGACAGTTAATTCATCTTCAAGGGAAGCAGTCAGATTCAAATGCTCTTAAACTGACAAGATCAATAACTAAATGCCTAGTTTATATTTATTTCAGGTCAAATAACACTTTAATATAGTCACATTTGAGTTTCCTTTTCCCATCATCTAGTTAATGAGGAATTAATTGCCATTAATAACCGTAAAGCCTGAGGCGTCCATAAAGTGGCTGTAACATCCTGCCATTGCCCTGCTGCCTGGGATGACTCCTGCCAATTGTTTACCAAATGTTAAATCACTGCAGTGGGCCCAAAATGACATGGGGAGCTGGACAACTCTAACATCTGTCTACCTGGTAAGAAGAATTTTACCACCTTCCCTTTCCCCTGCATTTCTGACTGGATTCAGATGCATGTGGTAAATATTTCCTCTCCACATGCGTGGATACCACAGATGTCTGGCTCCTCACATGGTTGTATACCCATCATGGTAGGTTACAACTTAGCTGACTGATCAGGTGAAATTCTCATCAGTTGACAGGACATTAGAAATGATCCACTGACCAGCGCAAGTATATAGTACATCACAATAAGTTATGATTTTGTAAACAGCTGCCTGTATTCACTCTTTGTCTCCACAACCAAGCCTGGGCTGGCAGCTGCGTTTTTGTTCCCTTTCTTGCCCCTCACAGGATTAGACCCATGTTGCTGTGGTAGCTGTTTTGTTTGTATGTTTGTTTGTTTTGTGGTTTTCCACTTGGCTGAGGCTGCTGGGTTAGTCTTTATATCTCTCCCAGCCCCAGGCTGCACCTCGCTGGCAGCTCTTTTTTTGGTCCCCTTTCTTGTCCCTGACAGGATTAGACAATCGAGCCTGGTGTCAGCACCCTGAACCCTCAGGCAACTTCCTGGGAGTGGCAGGATGTTACAGCCAACTGGCCTACCAACAAGTACTCCATGCACAGTCACTTGCCACTTGCCCAAGCAAACCCAGCTATCTGGTGTAGCGGGGAATAAATCTGTGGCCAAGAACTTTGCACATCCTGTTCTTCAAACTGGTATTGCCAATGAAACAAAAAGATTCCAAAGGGAGCCAAGCCAATGGGGGAGCACACTGAATGGGGGAAGAAAGAATATAATCAAAATGGAGTAGGAGGAGCATGCTGTCTCCAAAGTTTGGTTGTAGGGGCTTCCCCATCACTAATGGGCCATTGTTTGCTTTTGACTCCATTCTCATTCCCAGTTAGATGGCCATGTGTCCTAATTTACTGAGGATAGTCATCTATTTGAAGGTCTGTCAGAGGACAGTCCTCTGTTTGAAGGCATCTTTTATTTGAAGGGCTGCCTGGTCCAAGTCCAGTTAAAAGATAATGAACCATCAGGAAGGGAGAGCAGCAGGGGCCTTGAAGCTGCCCATCAAGAGTAAGCACCTGAACAGGAGACTGATCAGGCACACTAGTCTAAGACTAGTCATAGTCTTCCCCACTATACTGAGATGGATTCTATTTCTGTTTAAATTATAGTAATTCTTTTTAAATTTGCATCCATACATATAAATACTATATGCACTTCTTGTGCAACATTATTTCCGCTTTTTTGCAATGCATGTCCTCTTTTTAAGCAATATATAGCTGGCCACCCTATACTTCATTGATTAGCATAAAGTAACAACAGCAACAACAACATCAACAACAGATGTAGGACCTGGAGGTCATCATGCTGATTGGCACATTGAGGAATAGGTGGATTAGAGTAGTCAGAGATACAAAATGGTTGTATCGTCTGATTATCTTCAACAAGCACAAGGCTTATTTCCTTCATTCCCCATCAACAATCCAGTAAAGCTGAAATACCATTAGCTTTAATGAGATTTTAAAACATAAATGTTGCACCAGAAATAGGTATAACCTTGTATTGAAAAGAAAATCCCAAAAGGTTTTATACCAAATGCCTATTAACAACTTGCCTTTTTAATCTAAAGTATAATGTGCCAGAGAAGCAAGAGTGTGAATGGGAGTGGCTGGTCACGGTGCCATGTTTTGGGGGCACAGACGTCTATAGGTCACAAAATGTATTTGATCAAACAAATCCAGTTGGCTCAAATAAGTGAAGTGTACAACTTGCCATGGGGGAAGAAATCTGTTCCTAGGACTGTTTTACACATTATTCAGTCATAAACCTTGGTTTGCTACAGAGTGCATGCAAGAAGCCCCAAGCAATTGGGATCTGATTTGTAGGGCAGAGTGTGCCTCTAGGATGTGTGTGTTTTCAGACTTGTGCTTGCTACAGTCACAGCTCACATTTTTATGCATCAACTTTTTTTAAAAAAATGTACACCTTCCAAGCCTAAACATGTTTACTCAGAAGTTAATTCCATTGATCCCAAATGGGCCTTGTTCTCAGGTAACTGGACAGCCTTTAGGTGTACACATTTAAAAGTAATGTTTGACTAGCCCCCAGTTACCAGCCAAACTACTTCACAGTAAATTCCTTCATAATCCCACATATTAGTAAGTAAGAATGCAGAAAAGAGACGTCTTTCCACATTTCCTTGCAATTAAGCACACTGGGGAGAGAATGTAATTGAAGCCGGGAATGCCTCAGATTCTGGAGAAGGTTCAGCAGCAAAAGACTTACTTTCTCTTTGAGTGGAGTTCTTCCTGGAACTAAAGTTTTTGTTTTAGCTTGTTTATTTGCTCTTTTCCTACCTACCTCTTTGACTGAAAGATTAGAGGGAGTTTAATCTGAACGAGCAAAATGACTTGAAAGGTCTCAGTCCCTCAGGTGTTAATTGCGCTTCATCACATACAAGATAATTCTATAACCATATACATACCCAAGGATTTGAAACATATATTGGAGATGTGGCAAACTTAATCCTGGCCCTACAAAGAGAATGGTGCTTCTCGTATGTCTTCCCTGATGCCCGCTTTATGAATTAGTACCAAAGTGACAAAAATCACCATATTTTTCACTGCTTGAAAGAAAAAAAAGGAAGCTAGTCCAAGAAGAGAAACCAGATGATTTTTTTTAATCTATTGGTATCTCTTAATGACCACAGCAAATCTTTAAAGAATTGTTAGAGTATATCCACATAATTTCTAGACTCCAGGTTAAACCAATAATTTCTAAAATTAATCCCATCAGTTTTTTTCCTCTGGTTTGCATAAAACGTGAAAACATTCATGGACATGTCTTAAACACACACCCATATGTCAAGCATAGGACTTTTCTTCTGGAAGTTCATGCAGGGAGAAAGAGTAAACCTAAGAAGGAAAATAGAACCTAGGGATGACACTGAATTCTAGCCCAACTGGAATTGACGCAAGGATATGTGTGATTACAAGTGACCACACATTTCCCAAAACATCTTCACTTGAAGTAAAATGCTGTTACCACTTCGTAGAATGATACAGGCAATCAAGCTGTGGTGGGGTGATAGTTTGGTTATCTGTATAGGCTCTATGTGGTTCTGGTTGGGACAGAATTGGTTCTCAGAAGGAACCAAGATATGTCAAAAGGTATAGTAAGTCTAATTAAACTTGAGAAAGAATGTGTACTGTGGTACTGTGAAAACAAATGTTTTACATATACCATAATAATGGACCATTACTGAAAAGCTATTGCTTCCCTTTAAGATACATGATGAAATTCTCTACAGGGGCAAGGAGCCAGTTCTTCCTTTTATAATCATCATAATCCACCAGAAACAATATATAATTCTGACTAACTGCACGGCTGTCTCACAGATGGATGTGGGTAATATGTCTCCTCTCCCTGCACCACTTTTTCTTCCATTCATTGGCAGTTCCTGTAATTGTCACTTTGTAATGTATATTCCAGCACATGGGCATACAGGGTTAATGTTGCATGCCTGTTTTGCACTATAAATGATGTGTATTGTCACAAACAGGCAACCCTTTATACTAAAAGTCTGCTCATTTTCACACCACTCACTTGTTCAGTAACAGTTGTCCATTTAAAAAAAATAAAAAATAAAAATCAACCCCTTATGCTAATCCAGCAACTGCTGGCCTGAGACAGGTGCAAGGATCAAACAGGCTCAGTAAACTAAAACATCTGGCTTCGAAATGATAATAGACCCATTTAGTCTCCAACTCAGAAAAGGAATGTGAAATTTACAAACGTTAAATCATGCAGTTAGGCCTTGTAGCAGTCTTAAATTTAAAAAAGACATTGCCTTAGATTTGTTGAATTAAATAGCTTCACTTTTTGACGTTTTCCAAAAAAATATCATTTCTGAGATTATTATTTTTTTTTGCAAGGTTTTAAATAACAACAACAAACTGGGAGAAAAAAGAAAGAAAGCCAAATATGAGGAGTCCAGTGATGTATATCAAGGGTCAATAGTGCCTGCAGACATGGCTGCTTTCTGCCCAGTGTCTTTTTCCTTCATGTCTTCAATGCAGGTGTTTCTGTCTCACTTATGGAGATGAAAGAGAGAGGTTCAGTGAAGATGCTTGCTGGCCTCCATGTGACTGGATACAGGAGTGAGCGAGGACACCAGCAGGCTTGTGACCTAGCCAAGATCATGCGACGTAGGACGGCCACTTATGCATTGCCGAAGGGTGTGTGTGTGTACAGATTTGCATAAAATTTGTATATGCTAATTTATATGTATAGATGCAAATGGGGAAATAATTCCTATAAATATTTCTATTATAAAATAGAAATACAATCCATCTCAGCATAGTAGGGGAAGACTGTGACCAGGTGACCTGTGTGCATACTGAATCTGCTGTCCAGGTGCTTGCTGTTGATGGGCATCTTAAAGTCTCCTGCTCTCTCTACTTATGGTTCTTCATCTTCACACTATATACTTCACCTGAACAGCTCTTCACCTAGAGAACATCTTCAATAGAGGACTATCCTCTGTAAAGTAAGACCACATGGCTACCTGAATGCAAGGGCACCAGTGATACAAATCATTGCTTTTCCATGGGTGTGGATATATAGCTGCTGTGACTGTAAGGGCTCAAAAAAAGTGGGGGGCCTTGCAATTCTGCAAACAGTGGTGGCCACATGTTTATCCCTCGCAAAGAGGAGTCAGTTTATACGGTAGTATTGGCTATGGGTAGGGATGAATCCAGTTGGGAGGTAGAGCTCAGCAAGTTTTCACCAGCTTAGCCCCGCCTCCCTGCCCGACTCTGGCTTGTGGACCCCTGGGCTTGCTCATCTCGACAGATGCTGACTTGGGCAAGTTCGCGGTTTTCCACTTTTTTAAAAAAATGCACAAATTGCTATTTGCACAAAAGCACAGGTACATTTATAAAAATTAAGATTTGTGCAAAATTGCATCCATAAATAGAGCAATTTTGCACAAATTGCACTATTTACGGCCACCATTTTGCACAGGTCTTGATTTCTGTAAATATTTATACCCGTGATTGTGTACAAATTGTGGCTCTTGATATTTTTTTAAAGGCAGGAAAGCTCCTGCGTTTTGGGAACTGACCTGCTACTTGGCTCGCAAATGCATGCTGAGTTGGGGGTGCCATGGGGATCCCTTGAGCCAAAAGTGAACAGATTTCCCTGCAAAGGCTATCCCTAGCTATGGGTTGGATGCAGACATAGTCACATTTTGGGTAGACCAGTAATGGAGTCAGGGCTCACATGGTCGAAGTGACAGAACCTTTTGCTTAGTAGCAACAATGATGTCATCTAGCACCTCTCTCAGGCTTCCCTGTGGCCACTGAGCCTAGCTTCAGTCCTCACAATAGCTGAGGGAAATGGACTTTCCTGGCAACAAACTATTGCTATGAGCTATTCTTTTTAAATACTTTAAAACAAAGTATTTTGTGGAGGCCCAAATTCAATTTCGGTGAAGCTCTCAAGGTCCACATTCCAGTGATGGATGAGGCCTAAGGCAAAAGGGGCAGGGCCCAAACCACAAAAATATTAGAGCTGTGCACAGGTGGCTTTTCAAAATTCTCCACTTCATTTGTGGGCTGGGCAGAGAAATTTGGGAAATAACCGAATTTCTTCAGGAAGGAGAAATTCTCAACAGTTTTTCACAGATACGGCTCCCCGTTGGCAGGGCTTGTAGCGCAGCTTCTTTCTTTTTTGGTAAGGATTTTGGGGGGTTTCACGCTGCAACATCATCAACTGTGTTGGCAGGCTGGCCCCTGTTTTGCATCCACCACAATGCAGGTGTGTGTGTGGCGGGGGAGTGGGGGGCAGTGTTGTGTCAAGCTCCAGGGATGAGGTGGACTTAGTGCTTTGCCAAAATCTGTCCTCCAATTTCCAGAAAGTTTTCTTCCTTCCTCCTTGAAAGGGGCTTGTGTTGCTCTGCCTCATTCTCAGGACAGTCTATCATTTATGTTGAGTTTCTTTTGGTGGTGTTTTTGAGCTTACCTCATCACAGCTAGCCTCCCAGGCTGCCTGCACGTCCTGACCTGAAAAGCCCTAAGGGAGGAATGAGTTCATGATGCCTTCCATGGGGCTTTGATTGAAGCGTAGGGAGCTGAGGAGGCTACAGGCTGCCAAAGTGATGATTGTACAATGAAAGACAGGACATTGGGCTCGTTCCTCGGCCACCTCCTAAGTAAGGTAGGCCCAAGAAAACCAAAGCCAACCATTGAGAATTTCTCTGAAATGTCTTCGCCATTTAATTTCTTTTCCAAAGCAATTTCTCTTCTATCAAATTGAATGAGAATGGTCAAAAGAAGTGTGGGAGAAATTTTTGGCACAGCACTAAAATATACCAGCATATTATAGCTTAAACCTCTTGCTGCCAGTAACTAAGCTTTAGGAGAAGCATTTTAATCTTTTAGAAGAGGGGGGGGGGACTGCACAACAGCTGTGAAACTGCCAAACAATTCGTGATTGGGGGAATGGGGGTGGAGCCATAGGAAAGAGCATGGCCATCTGGGGAACCCCAGAAGGCTGCACTGGGGCCTCAGGAAGACTGAATTTGGCCCTTGAGCCTGAGGTTCCCCACCACTGCTGTAGAGACTTTCAGTAAGAAGACCATTCAACTGAGAGAAGAGACAAGTGAATCGAAAGGAGGTCTGGCTGTAATCCTTCTCATTGGCACTCCAGAGAAGGGCTGTACTGACATGGCTGGGCTTCCACCTAAAATCTGGGACCAAAAGCAGAACATTTCTCACCATGCACTTATTTTATTATTTTATTATTTATTTATTTCTATACCAGGGTTCATGGCTTGGAGTGTGATTTTAGCAAAAGTGGTTTTAGCAAGGAAGCGAGGGTCCAAGAGACAATAGGAACAGTGGGAAGTATTGGAACAATGGGCACTTGGACCCTGGGTTTCTATAGTAGTGTTCAACAAACTTAAAGAAAAGAGAAGTACCTTGGCCATTATGAATATCAGCCTTAACAGGCCAGATTCCCCTGCCAAATCTAATCAAAACAGGATCTTCCTGTGGTGCTGCATCCATGGGTGAGGATCTCTACCAGATCATAATGAACAGTATTTATGCAACACCTTGCTGGAATGGGACTCTTTGACTGGGTGTAGTCACACTCAATGCCTGATTAAAGTCCCTCAATTCCCATCGTGGAGCACTAATTTAGTCTAGCTAATCAGATTATATTGCTGACTCCAGTTCTGTGTACATGACCAGAACTTCACAACCCATGTGGCAATCACCTGCTGGACCTTATAGCCCATCTCAATTAGTGCTGCAAGCCTTCCATGCTTGTCCTTCCACATGGAGCCAGCAACCTTAAAGCAACCTTTAAGGAATAATGGGGTGAAGTGTCTCCCAGGCTCTGAATCCAGCAGCCTGTCAACAAAATGGCTCCTGCCACTACACCATTGGCTTCTCCCATCACTGCAACAATGGGGTCACATCTACCAAATCTGTCCCCACCTTTCTGTTATTAAAGACTAGGGTCTTTTCTACATGAGGCATTGGTTGTACTACTCATGGTTGTTTACAGGTTCTTTAGATGACATAATGACCCTCCAGTTTCACTTCTGTGTCTAACTAGCACTTTCAGAAAGTTTTTTTTGAGCAGGGAAAGTGTGGCATTTAATGGTGAGACTGAAAGAACGCACGATTTCCTCTTGTGTGTTTGCACTATTCCACTGTACCACAGACTACTTAGAGCTTATGTAGTGGAAAAGCAGGAAAGAAAATGCTCTTTGTGTAGTGCTTGGATCCCAATTCTGCGACAAAACCAAGAGAAGATACAGTGGATTAACAGCCTCATGTAGAAAAGCTCCCAGCCCCCTTCTTGGATCACAATAAGTTGCCAGTTCTACTGGTGAAATAGTACCTGTTCCCCTCTCAATCCCCTTCTGAAACAGGATATAGAAACTATGGAAATTCTTGTTCTCATAGCTCTCTGCCTTGCAGATACCCCTGCTTGTGTACCCAGGTCACCCCTCCCCCATCATTTTGGTTCCTTTCTCCTTTTGCTCATTCAGTACATTTCACAATACATCACTGTTTATTATTATCATGATGATAATAATAATAATTATTATTATTATTTAGCTTTTCTCCTGAAATTCCCTGTTTTGTGTGTTTTAGGCAGGCAGTTTAATCCAACAGGCTCCTTTCCCCATTATAAATTTGGAAACATATTATTTAATCCCCAATCCATTTTGGTTCTACTCTCCATTTGTTCCAGATTTCTTCCAATACGTTTTGCATTACATCAGCATGTATTAATTATAATTTATAATATTCATTCATTCATTCATTCATTAGCTTTTCTCCTGAAATTCCTTCCGTTTTGTATGTCTTGGGCAAGCAGTTCAGTCTAACAGAGCAGACCAAAGATGGGATCATGAAATGGCCATTCTTCCAATGCCACCATGCTTCATTATGAAAAAGCCTTAAACTGGTTTCAAGTATCATAACTCCCTAGCCCCTGCACCCATCCTTCTGAAACTTCGCAGCTCTCTTGCCTAGGAATGTCTCTATGATTTCTGCTATTTTCATACCAAAAAAACATGGGGAAAGAAATAGGAAGAGAACCACCCTCACTGCATCTATCCTTCTGAAACTTTTTTTCAGAACATTGGTCCACAAGGAACAAAGGGGGATAAGCACATCCTCTTTAGGATACTGGTCCACAAGGAACATTAAAAAAAAAATCACAATTCAATAGGGTGAAAGAATAACTAAGGGTACAATCCTAAGCATGCTTAGACAGAGAAATAGTCCTCCAAGTCCCAGCATTCCCCAGTCAGTTGCAGAACTTTTTTTTGTCTAAACATGCATAGGATTGCACCCAAAGAGACAGACATAAAAGTAGATGGATAATTTCTCCCCCTCCCCCCTCCCCTCTCTCTCTAACATGCACACACGCATGCACACACACACACACATGCACGCACACACTTGCAGGGCAAAAGGAACTAAATCCAAATCATTTGATTTCTTTTTCTTAACTAGTAGAGGGTGAAATTGATTCACTACCCAATTCTGCACAAAGACAAACAGAGTAAAAAATACAGAATGACTGAGAAATAGAAGAGTATCTCAAAGAGAAAGATTTTGCAGGAAAAAGTATGAGAGAAAGATTGAGTTGACGTAGAAAGAATGAAATCATGAACAAATAAAACCTGAAACCAAGTGAACCCCCAACACACAAGAACCTGTCACTTCATTTCATACTCCCAAACTACTACACTGTACAATAGAGAAAGAAGAAGACAGCAACAATTTTATTGAAAGTCTCAATAGAAATGTATTCCTAGCCCAAAGCGCCGTGATTGGAGCTCCTGGCAAAATGTGCCCTAAGAGTAGAAGGTAGACCTGTCAGTGACTCAGCTGCACTCCCTCCCCCCCGCTCAGCATTTTACAGAAATGAAACGAAAAGACGCTGTTTGCATGAGACATAAAGTCTCCACATCTCTGAAACATGAGTCAGTAACAAAGCCTCGTTTGGCTCTGACTTCAGTTCTGGTGGCTTTAGAGGGAAGCCTGCTTCGCCTCAAGAAACACCAGAGCTGGAAAAAAGTGGTCTCAAGCCTGCTCGGACTTCAGGCTTCATTCAAATCTGATCGTTGTTGTTCAGTCGTTAAGTCGTGTCCGACTCTTCCTGACCCCATGGACCACAGCACGCCAGGCTTTCCTGTCCTCCGCTCTCTCCCGGAGTGTGCTCAGGTTCATATTCATTGCATCAGTGATGCTATCTAGCCATCTCATCCTCTGCTGTCCCCTTCTCCTTTTGCCTTCAATCTTTCCTAGCATCAGGGTCTTTTCCAGGGAGTTTTCTCTTCGCATTAGGTGGCCAAAATATTTGAGCTTCAGCTTCAGTATCTGACCTTCCAATGAACAGTCAGGGTTGATTTCCTTTAGGATTGACTCAAATCTGATACACAGCTCTAATATAAAGCATGGTACAGTCGATATTTACAGTTATTACTGTTACACAGAGGTATTTCCCAAGGGAAAAGAAAGCAAATCTAAAACAGATGATGGGCTTAGACAGTATCACTTGCCAAGGTCAGAGTGTGGCTACAGGTTTAGTTTTCATTCTATGACATGTCCAGCTGTGGTTCAACTAAACACTCTTTTGCTGTTAGAAGCCTTAAGTCACTTTCTTGGCTGGTCTGGAGTTCTTGTCCTCACAATATGATCCCATTTACAAGAATTCCTCAGAAATGCAGCAGATGATCAGTGTAGCAAAACTCCAGCCAGCTTCTGGGTCTCATTTAATCCTTGGCTGAATCCAACATTTAAATAGAGGAAATACACCATAATCAACATTTCCTGACTGAACAGTTAGATATTTTTATCTGCAGCTACAAAAGTCCAACCCATTCTGGACTTGAATTTCTTCTTAACTGCAATGGAGAAAAAAAAATAGGGCTATGCACCCAATGTGAGAAGATAAAGAGACTGTCTCATTTAAAAACAACAACAACAGTTTTTCACACACACGCACACGCGCGCACACACACACGTAATGCCTCAATGCTAGATCCAATGTTTATTAAGTGAAGTCAATAGAACTGGAAGCCTGAATGTCAAGGTTACTTCTTACGATACTTTCCCCCCTGCCAGCTAATGTATGGTTGCCAAGTTGCAACCTGGACAATTTTTATACTAGTGTAAAATTGGTGTGTTTTCAGTGTGGATTGTCCTTGAGAGGTACGAAGGATGATTGTCTGTGGCAATTATTTCTACTAATGCCTTTAATACTACGGTAGTTTTCATTAGGTCATGATCTTTTCAGTACAGATAATGGGTTGCATTCAATTATGGCTTTGCTCTAACAGAAAGCAGTTCTGCTCGTGCAAGGTGAAACACCTTATTTTTTCCAGTCACCTACTCCACTGCAGCCCTTGCACCCCTCTGAAAAGCTGCTCCTGAGAGCTGGGGAACCTACTGTATGGGACAGTATGGAACATGGTGCAGAGAGCTGCAATAGATAGGGGGGATTGATGAAAATTGGGAGCCCCACCTGTTGTGGGTGGAAGCATTTCCCACTAGCAGAAAGCTACCATTGAACAGAACCCAATATTTCTAATATATCATCTGTTATTTCCTGGTCACCAACATTCAGCCAATGAGGCAGTGGAATACCACTCTGCTGATGCCACCACCTAAATGCATGTGGTTGTATTTCTAATTTATAAAAACATTGCCCATTGTAAAAAATAATAATAATAAATTCGGCCATCTGTTCTTCTTTGTTCCCAGAGTCAAGGTCACATTCCCAAGGTGTGGTCTGATGACACGTGATGCAGCTACCTTGCTGAAGCTAAGCAGGTCTGGGTCTAATCAGTTCTTGGATGGGAGATTGCCTGAGAACCTCATATATGCTATCTTGAGCTCCATGGAAGAAAGGAGGGCTGTATATAAATAACCAAAAAAAATGATGTCTGAAATAAGTAGGGATGTCAGAGAATTCCGCGACGGATCTCGGTGAGGCCGAATGCCAGTGCATTCGGCCCCCCAAAATCCGTTGCGGAACGAAGCCCCCCCAACCAACGAAAGGCACGCGGGACGAAGTCCCCGCCACCCCAACCCCACGAAAGGCGCACGAAATGGAGCACTTACCTGCTCCCGTCCATGCTGCTTTGCAAATGGCGGCCGTCCTGCGGCCGCCATTCGCTTCCTCCTCTTCATAGCCGTGATGGTCTACGTAAATACTTACATAGCCTATCATGGCTAACACAGGGACGCCATTTGCGTCCCTGCGGAGGCCGTGATAGGCTACATATGTATTTACGTAGCCTATCACGGTGTGTGGGGGGGAACCCAGCATACACAAATGGCGGCAGCTACCGCCATTTGCGTACGCTGGGGTTTTTCCCCTCAATACAGGGATGCAAATGGCGGTGGCTACAACAGCCGCCATTTACGTCCCTGCAGGGCTGCCCAGCGGCCAGATGTCTGGCTGTGGGCAGCCAGAGCCAGCCAGCGGCTCCACGGCTTGGCTGCGGAGTGGAGCCGGCCAGACAGGATTCTGGGGGGGAGGACTGGATTGCCTCCCCCCCATTGAGGATTCCGGGGGGAGTGACAGAGCGCCTCCCCCCACCGTAGATTGCCCGGCACGGAGCCAGGTAGGTGTTTTGTACATCCCTAGAAATAAGTTAACTATGAAGCAGGTCATTCAGATCTTTACTGTACTGTTTTATTTCGTTTTTTTATATTATATTGCATTGTATGCATTGTTATGTAAACTGCTTGGAAATCCTGTGACACAGCTTAAATAAATAATAAATAGTTGATCCCCAATTTTTGTTAGCATGACCTCATATGAATGATCAACCAGTGGTTATATGTGCATCATTAGACATATACCAATAATTGCAGGGTGAGGGAGTTTAAAACACAAAGACCTGGTTCACACGTAACAACCCCCCATCTGTTAAACAACCCATGGGCAGGGGTGTCCGCAGGAATTTTTCTGAGGGGAAGGGCAAAGCTGCACACTGTTGTGTGATTGCAATTCACACACAAGCATGCACAGCTACAATACACCTGCACATTTTCCTTGTGTGTCTGCACATGCTTTGTTGCTTAGAGTCATATATTCCATGACATTTAGAAGCCTACACAAACTGGCAGAAAATCCTGGGAATTTGACAGCACTAATGCAGAAGGGTATTTTAGTCCAGTTTCACACAAAAGACATCATGAACTCCAAGTAAACTTTATTTGGAAAAAGGGATATAAAAAAACTAAGAACAAAAGAGGGGAAAATAGATGCAAAAATACAGAATGCAATTTCTTAAGAATGTCATATTTAATATTTTATGATATCACTGTCCTTATAATAGAATTCTAAGAGCTGGAACAGCTCTTGGAAATCATCTAGTCCAGTCCCTGTCTCAATGCAAGCTCTGCACTGCAGGGTGCAGCAACATTACATTTATTCCCTCTGGAACTGCACATTTTGGGTGTGGTTGCACATTTTGTATATGTAAAAAAAAAGTAGGTGTGCTAGTTCCTGAGATAAAAATCTAAAATCCACAGTTGGGCAATACCTTTATTAGGGCCTACCAAAATTCCACAAAATTGTGCAAGCTTTTGAGTTCTCCAGAACTCTTCATCAGGCTAGATGGTACAAAAAGCAGTGGATGGGGGAACTTAGTCCCAAAATTTGGCCAGGTGCTATAGCCATGAGGTCTGCAGTTTAGATAGGCCTAGTCTCAGAATAAAGTTTTTAAGTCTGAATGAATTTGTCAGTGGTAGAGATGGAGCCAGAGGAAGATATTCTACCACCTGAAGAGACACTTTGCACTGATGGTTCCATCCTCTTCAGCCACTAGGTAATACTCACTATTTGAATTGACTTTTTTTCCCTAAAGCACCATCTAAAATTAATCTCTGGTGTTAATATGAGGACTGTCATATTTTTCTGCACTTCAGTTTATATCATCTCAGGAACCTGTGTGTTTTATCAAAAACAAGAAGCAGATTAGTTATAGGCATCCTTTGTGTTCTCAGAAATGGAGATCAGACATTGGTTCTTCTTCCCAAGATGCAGGTGTAACCTGATACCTGCCACACCTACCACTGACTCATTCATTCAGACTGCAAATCTCCATTTTGAATGACACTGGGTCTATCTGAACTGCAGATCATGGCCATAACACCTGGCCAAATTTGTGGACTTTATTTTTTTGCCCCAGGAAGGATTTCTTGCAGAATCTACTTTATTTTTCAGTAGAACCCTGAGATCCACCAATTGGAGCCTGATGCAGAAGATATATAACCATAATTAAAGAATTCTGAGCCCAGGCACTTGGATTGAACTGAACTGAACAGAGCACACAAAAAATCCGCTCATGGTTACCCCGGGCTTTCATCATTTCAGTATAATTCAGGGTACGGAAAATTCACTTTGTTGTTGCTATTGCTAAACAATTCATTGTCAGAAATCCTTGCTAATCTACTACAAATTGCCCAAATGCCTACCGATCTACATCTACTTTCTGCTCACTCCTGTTCTGGAGAACTTCAAAGCTTGCCCGATTTTGCGGAATTAATACAAGTATTGCCCTACTGTGGATTTTGTATATGCTTGCACATTTAAAAAAAGGGGGAGGGCCTGAAAGCACCATAGAACAGGTTGCCCATTTCTGATAGATCTGGTGATTGAGCAAGCGACAAAGCCTGGGTGCCAGGTCTACTTTGAGAAATGTGTATACTGGCTCTACTTCAGTCATTTCTTAATAGGTAGACCTCATGTCCAGGCAATGTCTTTCCACCTACAGCTCAATCCCTCAATTCTTTTCTTTGCTCCCTTCAATCCTGTAATGGCCCTTGGGCCAAGGGCCATTACAAGCATGACGTGCATGTGTAATATGGGGGTGGGGGGACCTGTTCAACTTGTAGCCCGTTCCTAGGCTCTGCTCTGCAGGCAGCAAACATCAGGTCCCTTTACAGCAGGGTTGTTTATTACTACAGTACATGGGAAAACACTAACTTCTGAGGAGCTATATGGCATACTGTCTCAGCTCCAAGAAGCTCTGCACTAAAATAAGAGGGGGACAGGCCCCACTCAGGCTCTTGCAAGAACTAAAACTTGTTCATTCTCTTATATGCACACACACAGAGAGACATCCCAGTAACCCTTCGGAGACCTTAATAAATTGCACTGCTGCATCAATCAACTTCATAGCCCCCATGCCTGAATTTCTCTAAAATAACCAACACATCAGGAGAGAGGATAACAACACTGCATAGTCATACACTATGCTACCTACCCACCCTGTCTCCAGTAAAACTGGAATAATGGGAATAACAGCACTGGGCTAATTCGCAGGACTGGCCTATCCCACACTCTCTCAGCCAAAGCCCTGACTCCTGTAATGTAGATATAATAATGGTGAACTTATCTGCATGCATCGTAAGGTATCTACATACTCAGAAAAAAAATTAATAAAACCTCAGAAAGATGCTTGCTCCTACCTTTTCTTTTGGGGTAGCCACACTATTGTCTAGTCTGAGCTATACTATAAGCCTGGATTTCTGAACTGCCTTTTGCCTCATTTCTCAGGTTCTATAAGGTCTAGACTAGCTTTTTTTAAATGAAAGCTGGGAATCTGGAGATTATGGCTCATCTGAGGGGTGCAAATTCCCCCCTGACCTCTTCCTGCGGATGCCCAGGCCCATGGGTTGTTGTGCACAAGCAGGGTTAACCACTGAGTTATTTAGCCCTTAAACAACCCAGCAATCCAGGTTTGGACATCATGCTAAGCAACCTACAAAGGAGCTGACTGTAGGTTGCTGAGTAAAAGTGGAAATGGGATGTGTGCTAGAGGCAGTGCGCCCACACTCTCTCGCATGTTCCCAAGTTAATTGACCCATGGGCTGTTCGACCCATGGGCTGTCTTTACATGTGAACTGCCCCAAGAAGAAAGTAGGAAGGGATTAAATGGGTGAGATTCCTGAATCCAGTTTTATGGCTGAAAAATACCCTTCACTTACTTACAGTCACCTAACTCAATCTAATGGAAACAATAGCAACAGGTACCTGCACCATATTCATTAATTTGATAATTTGAGATCATTGGAAGGCAAGTCTTTAAGATATGGGAAAGAATATTATGATCAGAGGGGCCACCAAGTTTGAGGGGACCATGGGCAAAATGCTTTTGGGGGAGAGGCTCCCCATGGCCAGCCTCTCCTTGCTGCCTGCCATATCCCCTCAAAGGCAGCATTGGGTTGGATCAGCTTGCTGCTACTCAATTACCAAAGGAAAAATACTTTAAAATGCCACACTTTCCTTTGGCAGTGGGTCAGTAGAAGGAGGAGCAGCTGCCACAGCCATCACCATAGTGGCCCACAGGGCCACTTATCTCAGGGGGTTGTTTGGGGACCCACCCAAATTGCAGGACCCAGACCTGTGCCCCATGATCCAGCCCTTGGGGCGCCACTGATTATGATGCTTCTGTCATTGGCTTGTTTTGATTAAAAACCTCTTTCGTTGAGCAGTTGTGCACACACATTGCTGGAATTAACATTCTCACTCAAATTTGATAGTCCCCTTTATACTGAATATGTATTCTCAGAAATATGTATGTAAGTGCTCATGCTGGCCACTCCATTTCCCAGTAACTGGCATAATTCACAGTCACTTTATTGTAGAAAATAATGTCTTGCTTCCACCTCCTTTTATCTGACTTCTTGCTGGCCTTCCATTAAAGTTGCTTGGAAACTGCCTAGAGAACAGTCAGCTGGTTCTCTTGATTGATATCTTCCTTTTGTGTCTTCTTTGCCATGCTCTCTTTTATTTTATTCCTTTGCAAAAGCTTTTTAAACGGAAAGAAGATGAAAAGCAGCCTCACAACAATGCCCCAACATTTGTTCTGCATTAAAAGGAATGACAAAATCAGCCTCTGCCGATCTCCACATTTGACAGGAATATAAAAGAGTCGAAAGAGATTCTCCGAATAACAAACTAAGTAGATTTTAGCATGTATGTTTTTATTAAGTGCACCAAAGGTTCTTCTCTCCTCTGCCTCCCACCACTTCCCAAGTAATTTAAATCTGTAATATAGATTATGTATTCTTATTTAGATATGCTGACGTTACTGTATAGACAGGAGATAACTATAGGTGGTTTGTGGGTCACATAGAGCTTCCCTAGTCTGGTGATAGAGCATCAGAGAACAAGGGTGGGCATGCAATCTACTTTACAGGGGACAGTCCTCTATTTGACGGCATCCTCTATTTGAAGGCCTGGCCAATTCAAGTCTGATACAATGATAAAGAACCATAAGAAGGGATAGCGACAGGGACCTGCACGATGCCCATCAACCGTTAGCACTTGGAGAGCAGACTGACACATGTCACCTGATCACACCTGATGGTGAGGTTTGTTGTATTTCTATTTAAATTATAGTAATTATTTTTAAATTTGCATCCATCTATATACTGTAAATTAGCTCAAGCAAATTTTATGCAATCTTTTATCTCTTTTGTCCTATTTTTGCGGGGGCGGGGGGGGGGAGCATAAGTGACCAACCTACAGAGCACTGCAATTTTTATAGGTATGACTACTATGGAAAATGAGAACTGCAAAGCAACATGGCAAGCATCATTGGCAGGCTTCATATAGCAGTTTTCTTGAGTTAGTCAGAGTCCCATGGGTTTTCTTTCTCATAGAGATCCATCCTAAATATATTGGCCCCATTTAGGGGAGCAGAAGGAGACTTCCCCATCCACTCCCATCTTTCAGCCCACATTGGATAAATATTTAGGAGCACTGGATTAACACAATGAGTGAGGAATTTTATGGAAAATTAAATGGCCAAATTACTTTGCTTAAAAACAAGGGGTGACTGTTTGACCTATGTTGATATCATTGCTGTCAGTGGTATAACAAGTAACTCCAAGAATTGCTCTTACAATTCAGGGGTTTCTTCTTCTTCTTCTTCTTCTTCTTCTTCTTCTTCTTCTTCTTCTTCTTCTTCTTCTTCTTCTTCTGCAATTTAGTTCAGATATACCGAAGAGTAGCCCTTGAAACCTTGCTGAGAATCTTGCTCTCCAATAGAATTCTCAGTGCCTACTTCCCCTCTTTAAATCTGAAATGACAGTTGTCTCAAGGGTTCAATGGAGATTTGGACTCAAGATTCATAAAAGGCAAACGAAGGAGGGCAGCCACGATGGTGAGGGGTCCGGAAACCAAGTCCTATGAGGAATGGTCGAAACAGCTGGGTATGCATCTTGTATTACAGATCCTGCACTGAATTGTATCGCAGATCCTGCAAACTAAGACTTGTTTGACTCAATAGTACAGATCTAAGAATCCACAGTTCATAATAGTTCTTATATTCTGATTTTGGGGGGATGGATGGATTCTGATCTTCAGTAAACCTTCAGACTTCAGAGGCTTGCTTAAGTTCTGTTGCACAATTATTCTGCTTATTCTCATTTGGGATCTGGACCTCTGCCTAGACCACATGCAGTGGCAACACCTCAAGGAATATTCTTAAATACAGGCCATAGCTGGTGATATAAGATAGTCCTTGAAATATAATTGCTTACAGTGTGTTCTTGGAATGACAAGTATTGTTCATTCATGGTATGTACACACGGCCAATATTGGCCATGGAACGAGTCCAGTTCAGGTTGATCATGAAAATTTTGCCCATAAATTACATGGTTTCCACAAACTCTGTTCCAAGGCTCCCTGGATTTTCTGCACTCCTGCTAATCCACAGCTCCTGCTTGTCTTGAGCTCCTAAATTCCATTGTTCCCATTCCCTGGACCTTCTTACCACACCTCCCCCTCCTAACTTTCAAATGGACTTTTGGAACTTTGATATTTATTTCCTGCCTCAACCTGGGCCCTCATAAGCTGATTCTTTGATACACAGTTTCTCAGTGCTATTTCACTCAGGGATTCATTTTATGGTGATATACAACTTACTTCAATTTAAGCCGAAATTTTGCAACAAGAAGCTCATGATCTGAGCCACAGTCAGCTCCAGGTCTTGTTTTTACTGACTGTATAGAGCTTCTCCATCTTTGGCTGCAAAGGACATAATCAATCTGATTTCGATATTGACCATCTGGTGATGTCCATGTGTAGAGTCGCCTCTTGTGCTGTTGGAAAAGAGTGTTTGCTATGATCAGCGTGTTCTCTTGGCAAAACTCTATTAGCTTTTGTCCTGCTTCATTTTGTACACCAAGGCCATGCCTGCCTGTTATCCTGGTGATTTCTTGACTTCCTACTTTAGCATTCCAATTAGGGATGTACGAAAATCACTTACCTTTCAGGGATTATGCTGATGGTGCAGGGGGAGGCATTCTGTCCCTCCCCCCGGAATCCTTGCTGGGGAGGGAGGCACTCCGTTCCTCCCCCCTCCCCCCCCCGGAATCCTGGCCGGCTGGCTGTGCTCCGCAGCAATTCTGCGGAGCCGCCGGCCGGCTCCGCCAGCAGCCGGACATCCGGCCGCTGGCTAGCAGGGACGCAAATGGCAGCGGCCGTAGCCGCCGCTGTTTGCATCCCTGCAGTCAGCCGTGATAGGCTACGTAAATCTTTACGTAGCCTATCACGGCTGATTAAAAAAAAACAAAAAACCCGCGCATATGCAAATGGCGGCACCCATGGGTGCCGCCATTTGCGTTCCTTAGTTTGGCACATCTTAGTCTACGTAAACATTTACGTAGACTAAGACGGCAAAAATAAGGGGAACGCAAATAGCGTAACGTCTACGCTATTTGCGTTCCCCTTATTTTCACCGTCTTAGTCTACATAAATGTTTACGTAGACTAAGACGTGCCAAAATAAGGAACGCAAATGGCGGCGCCCATGGGCGCCGCCATTTGCGTACACACGGGTTTTTGTGGTTTTTTTTAATTAGCCGTGATAGGCTACGTAAACATTTACGTAGCCTATCACGGTGTTTTTTTAAAATTTAGCCGTGATAGGCTTCATAAATCTTTACGTAGCCTATCACCTTTTTTTTCTTTTTTTTTAACTTGGAAATGGTGGCGGCGGCAGCTGGTCTGAAGACCGGCTGCTGCAGCTGCCGAACCGCCGCCACAGCCGCCGCTGGAGCTGCCGCCACCACCAGGAAGATCCACCCCAGGTAAGTCCCATCCCAGGGGGGTGGTGGGGGGGTGACAGGCCGTTCCGCCACCGATTTCAGGGGGCCGAATGCGCTGGCATTCGGCCTCCCCGAGATCCATGGCAAAACTTTCGTACATCCCTAATTCCAATCCCCTATGATGAAAAGGACATCTTTTTTTGGTGTTAGTTCTAGAAGGTGTTGTAGGTCTTCATAGAACCGATCAACTTCAGCTTCTTCGGCCTCAGTGGTTGGGGCATAGACTTGAATTACTGTGATGATGAATGGTTTGCCTTGGATTCGTACTGAGATCATTCTATCGTTTTTGAGATTGTACCCCAGTACTGCTTTTCCCACCCTTTTATTGACTATGAGTGCTACTCCATTTCTTCTAAGGGATTCTTGCCCACAGTAGTAGATATAATGGTCACCTGAATTAAATTCGCCCATGTCTGTCCATTTTAGTTCGCTGATTCCCAAGATGTCGATGTCATCTCATGTTTGACCACCTCCAGCTTACCTTGATTCATTGATCTGACATTCCAGGTTCCTAAATAATATTGTTCTTTACAGCATTGGATTTTCTTTTCACCACCAGACACATCCACAGCTGAGTGTCCTTTCGGCTTTGGCCCAGCCGCTTCACTCTTTCTGGTGCTACTTGGAAATTCCCTCTGCTCTTCCCCAGTAGTATATTGGACACCTTCCGACCTGAGAGGCTCATCTTCCAGCGTCATATCTTTTAGCCTTGTGATATGTTCCATGGGGTTTTCTTGGCAAGAATACTGGAGTGGGTTGCCATTTCCTTCTCCAGTGGACCACAGTGGACATGACTGGCTACGAAGGTGGTGCCGACGAGAGAGATTTGGATTCTGGGACCACGGGCTATACTTCCTGGAAGATGGGCTGTTGGCTAGGGATGGGTTGCACCTCACAAAGGCTGGGAAGAATGTGTTTGGCCACAGCATGAAGAACTTCATCAGGAGGGCTTTAAACTGAATCCTACGGGGAAGGGAGATGTAATGTTGGGGGTAACAATGGACGTAGGCGCATGCACTGCAATGGAGAGAACAGCGCTGATAGCGCCCAATAATAGTCTTCAGACACATGTAAGAAGAAAGCCAGACTATGAAGCACATGGTCTTCGATGTCTATATACTAATGCCCAGAGTATGGGAAACAAACAGAACGAACTTGAACTCTTAATACAGGAGGGAAATTATGACTTGATAGGTATAACTGAGACTTGGTGGGATGACTCTCATGACTGGAATACAGCAGTTGAAGGATATAACTTGTTCAAAAAGAACAGGAGGAACAGAAAGGGAGGCGGGGTTGCACTGTATGTGAAAAATACATATCTCTGCACAGAAATACAGGAGGAGGAGCTTGGTAGCCCCATCGAGAGCATCTGGGTTGAAATAAATGGAGCAAAGAATAAAAGGAACCTGGTGGTCGGAGTCTACTACCGGCCACCCAATCAAGGAGAAGCCAAGGATGAAACTTTTGAAAAGCAAATAGCCAATGTTTTAAGGAAGCATGATGTAGTAGTAATGGGGGACTTCAATTTCCCCGATATTTGTTGGGAGACAAATTCTGCAAAACATGGCCCCTCCAGGAAATTCCTGACTTGTGTGGCGGATAACTTCCTCCTACAGAAAGTAGAGGAAGGAACTAGAGGATCGGCTATCCTTGACTTGATCCTAACCAACAGAGATGACTTAGTGGATAAAGTAGCACTTACAGGAACTCTGGGGGAAAGCGACCATGTTGTACTTGAGTTCTTGGTTCTAAGGGAAGCAAAAGCCGAGTGTACTCAAACGCGTACCCTGGATTTTAGGAAAGCTGATTTTAATAAACTCAGAACAATGATCAGTAAGGTCCCATGGCAAACAATGCTAGCGAGAAAAGGAGTCCAAGATGGGTGGGAACTTTTAAAAAAGGAAATTCTCAAGGCACAATCACAAACAATTCCAACAAGAAGAAAAGGTGGAAGACAACAGAAGAAGCCAATGTGGCTTCACAAAAAGCTTAGGGATGACCTGAAAACAAAAAAGGACACATATAGGAAGTGGAAAGAAGTTCAAGTAACAAAGGAAGAGTACAGGCAGGTAGCACAGAATTGCAGGGATGGCGTCAGGAAGGCTAAAGCGGAGAACGAGGTGAGGTTAGCGAGGGATGCTAAAAACAACAAAAAGGCTTTCTTCAGCTACGTGCATAGTAAAAGGCAGAGGAAAGAAATGGTTGTTCAGCTATTAAATAAGGATGGCAAAATGATAACAGATGACAAAAAAAAGGCAGAGGTGCTCAATTCCTACTTTGGCTCAGTCTTCTCCCAAAAGAGGGTCTATGACCCCCCTGGCAAAGGCGAAGTACAGGCTGAAGGGGCAGGATTGCAGCTTGAGATCGACAGGCATATGGTCAAGGAACACCTCATTACTTTGAATGAGTTCAAATCTCCAGGGCCAGATGAACTGCATCCTAGAGTAATAAAGGAACTGGCAGAAGAACTCTCAGAACCGCTGTCTATTCTCTTTGAGAAATCATGGAGGACCAGGGAAGTGCCAGATGACTGGAGGAGGGCTAACGTTGTCCCTATCTTCAAAAAGGGTAAAAAGGAGGAACCTGGGAACTACAGACCAGTCAGTCTGACATCAATCCCTGGGAAAATTCTGGAGCAGATCATAAAGCAATCCATCTGGAAGCACCTTGACAACAATGCCGTGATTACTCGAAGCCAACATGGATTTGTCAAAAACAAGTCCTGCCAGACAAATCTGATCTCATTTTTTGATCAAGTCACCTCCCTTGTAGACCGTGGGAATGCTGTAGACATCATATACCTCGACTTCAGCAAAGCTTTCGACAAAGTGCCCCATGATATCCTGATGAGCAAACTTGCTCGAAGTGGGCTAGATGAAACAACGATCATGTGGATCCACAGTTGGCTACAGAATCGGACTCAAAGAGTGCTTATCAATGGGACCTTCTCAAGCTGGGAGAGGTAACGAGTGGGGTACCTCAGTCCTGGGCCCAGTGCTGTTCAACATTTTTATTAATGACTTGGAGGAGGAGGTGCAGGGAATGCTGATCACATTTGCAGATGACACAAAATTGGGAGGGATAGCTAATACTTTGGAAGACAGAAACAAAATTCAAAGTGATCTGGATAGACTGGAGTGCTGGGCAGAAAACAACAGAATGGCATTTAATAGGGACAAATGCCAAGTTCTGCACCTAGGAAAAAGAAACCAAATGCACAGTTACAAGATGGGGGATACGTGGCTCAACCATACTACGAGCGAGAAGGATCTTGGAATTGTCGTCGATCACAAGCTGAATATGAGCCAACAATGTGATGTGGCTGCAAAAAAGGCAAATGCTATTTTGGGCTGCATTAATAGAAGCATCGCTTCCAAATCCCGGGAAGTACTAGTTCCCCTCTACTCAGCACTGGTTAGGCCTCATCTGGACTACTGTGTCCAGTTCTGGGCACCACACTTTAAGAAGGATGCAGACAAGCTGGAGAGGGTTCAAAGGAGGGCAACAAAGATGATCAGGGGACTGGAAACAAAGCCCTATGAAGAGAGACTGAAAGAACTGGGCATGTTTAGCCTTGAGAAGAGAAGACTGAGGGGAGATATGATAGCACTCTTCAAGTACTTGAAAGGTTGTCACAGAGAAGAAGGCCAGGATCTCTTCTTGATCATCCCAGAGTGCAGGACACGGAATAATGGGCTCAAGTTACAGGAAGCCAGATTCCGGCTGAACATCAGGAAAAACTTCCTGAGTGTCAGAGCAATACGGCAATGGAACCAATTACCTGGGGAGGTGGTGGGCTCTCCCACACTGGAGGCCTTTAAGACGAGGCTGGACAGCCATTTGTCAGGGATGCTCTGACTTGGATTCCTGCATTGAGCAGGGGGTTGGACTCGATGGCCTTGTAGGCCCCTTCCAACCCTACTATTCTATGATTCTATGATTTTGTCAGAACTCTCCGCCATGACCTGTCCGTCTTGGATGGCCCTGCACGGCATAGCTTATGGCTTCACTGAGTTACGCAAGCCCCTTCGCCACAACAAGGCAGTGATCCATGGGGTCACAAAGAGTCGGACATGACTTAACAACTGAACAACAACAACAACTTACTTCTTCAAATCAAATCCGCTAATCAAGGCCCAGCCAGCAGTGACTTTTTCAAAGGTACCTTTTATAAGCTTCTATCATTTAAAAAACAAAATCTGATGGGTAATGTTTAAAGTCAGTCCATGTATTCATAGATAATTGCTACAGACATCTCTGCACCTGTGAGTATTGTCAAGTTCATTTCCAGGTCAGATGCATCTTCATTGTTTTTCTGAAGTAAATGGAGCTCAAAGGTCTGTACAGTCCATGTGTCTTTCATGCTCATTTATTTGCTTGCATGATGCCCTTTGAATTCCAAATTTAGGTATCCCTCCTAATTAATGGCTATTTCAGACTAGTTTCAAAGGCCACTGGATTTTGATTAACTAGCAAATGAAGAGGGACTCATTTTCCTGCTCTGGGCACATAGTTTTCAGTCTCCTTAGCAGTTAATTGAATGGGTGAATAATAGCATGCACACACTAACAGGCAGCTCAGAAGGAAGGGTGCTTGGTTGGCCACTAAGAGAACCTCACTGACATCAAATGTGTGTATTGTGATCCAGAAAGGACAGAAACCACATCACTGTTCTCTACCTCATCCAGACCTGCCATTTCCTGTGCAGCTGCTACCAGGAAAGCAATGTATGCCGGCTTTCTTTGTGATGAATACTGAATACTTCACCTTGCTCTTCCCCATACGCTCTCTTGATTACAGGAGGCACAATAGGAAATGGAGAGGGTAGCTCATTGTTTCCACCTAAAAACAAGTAAACCCATTTGTTGCCTTTCACTGAATCCAGTACAATTCTCTCCTGAGGGCAGTGGAATTGCTTCAATAGAATGATTGGCAAAAATTAGTAGAAGAATATGTCAACATTAATTTCCATGGATGAACACTTCTTTAAAAATCCCTTTTAGATTTAGCACCAGTAAACCTGTAATAATAAATAAATAAATTGGGAATAAAAATTCCAGAGACTTGAAATAAGTTCCCTTACACAGCACCATTTTATAAGTCATGGACATGCTAACTCTAACAGAACCATATTGGCAGAGTGAACTGGGTAATTCTTCGTTCAAGAACAAAATCTGGTATACGTTTACTTTTAAAACATTTTTTAAAACATTTAATTTTTAATGGCACATTTCTTGCTTTTTCATTTTTTGAAAGAAGCAGTAAAATGTACAAGTAGTTATTGTTACAGGTAGCATCACAAAGAGGTAGCCCAAGTCTTCTAGCAATGCGAGATCATGTAACATTCATGTATAAACAGCTGGTGAATATGTGCTATCAAGACTAGCATTGTAGTTGCCACATGGCGGCCATTTTAAATAGTTTGCATAACATGGCAAAAAGCACCCAGTTCATAGGCTGACTCCAACTCTCATGATTCCTGACCATTGGCCATGCTGGTTGGGACTGATGGGCGCTGAAGTCCAGAACATCTTGAGGGTACCTGGTTGGGGAAAGATGCTTTAATCATGTGAAGTATTTGTTCCCCCCTACTCAGCACTGGTTAGGCCTCATCTGGAGTACTGTGTCCAGTTCTGGGCATCACACTTTAAGAAGGATGCAGACAAACTGGAGAGGGTTCAGAGGAAGGCAAGAAGATGATCAGGGAACTGGAAACAAAGCCCTATGATGAGAGACTGGAAGAACGGGCAAGTTTACCCTTGAGAAGAGAAGACTGAGGGGAGATATGATAGCACTCTTCAAGTACTTGAATGGTTGTCACAAAGAGGAAGGCCAAGATCTCCTCTATCATCCTAGAGTGCAGGACATGGAATAATGGGCTCAAGTTACAGAAGCCAGATTCCGGATGAACATCAGGAAAAACTTCCCGACTGTTAGAGCAATATGACAATGGAACCAATTACCTAGGAAAGGTGGTGGGCTCTCCCACACTGGAGGCATTCAAGATGAAGCTGGACAGCCATCTGTCAGGGATGCTTTGACTTGGATTTCTGCACTGTGCAGTGGGTTGGACTTGATGGTCTTATAGGCCCCTTCCAACCTACTATTCTATGATTCTATGATATCTACCTTTCATAAAAGAGAAAATGTATATATTATCACTGTATCTAATATAAGACAAAACACATTGTACTGTGAAAACTAAAAAACAAATCCTGCTACCACATCTACTGGGACATCATTTGCTCAATGGTAAAAAAAAATGTGTTTTCAGGGCTAGATCTTTACTAGTGCTTTTTATCAGTATTGAAGTGCACTGATAAGTGTTGGGGCACATTAAGCATCCTGTACACCACTTTTCTAGCATTATTTCCAGCTTTTTATTCTGTATTATCCAAAATACCTCAACAGATGACAGTGTGTGTGCTACAAGGTATAAATGTGCAAGAGGGATATAGCATCACTATGGTGGGATTGTGTCGATATGGCATGAGGTGTAGATCTGGCCCTGGGTTGCAGAATTAGGAAGAAGGATTGTCTATACATTGCAGAATGTGGAGTGATGAGAAGAATTTGGAATTACAAATTCACACACATCGTTCAGTGTCTCAAAAATTCATTGATATTGAAAGATTGGTGATATGCAACCTCCCTCTCCAACAAACACCATGTTGTTGTTTTTATTTCTTAGGTGGTCAAGTGAAGCTGTTATAACAAGTGAGTGACAAGCTCCCTGTAACCGGCCCCACTCAACAGTCTGGCCACAGCATTTTGGACCAGCTGAAGTTTCTGAACACTTTTCAAAGGCAACCCCAAGTAACTTCACTATAGTAGTCCAAACAGGATGTAACTAAGCCTCCTGGGCAGACCATATTAATTGGCGCCCTTCCCCTACAGAGGCTGTGAGTCCTACTGAATCTAAACCCCACCAGACAGTGATCTGTCCATGACAACAGAACTATACGAAGTTCCTCCACCCCTAGGTAATCATCATCCCACTCAAGACAGAAAACTAGATCCAAAGTGTGCCCTGCTGAATGAGTGGGACCATATACCAGTTGGGACAGACCCAACTGCCATGGAGGCCATGAAATCCTGAGTCACTCCTGATAGGTCAGCCTCAGCATGCTATGTTGAAGTCCTCTAGCACAACAAGACATGGGGACTCCAGCAACACCCCTAAGACCACCCTGGCTACTTTAGGAAGATAGATTGTTGGGCAGTGGGCTGGGTGGTATACCAGCAGAATTGGTATCCTTTCTCAAACAGCCACCTTTAGACACACACAATCAGAACTGGAAGGCTGTGAGATGGAGCAATTGGTCAGCTCCCCATCCTCCAGGTCATCTGTGCTGCTACATGGTGAATGCAGGCAGGCAAAGCTAGGAGAGGTTCACACACATACACACATGCATGCATTTTGTCAGGTCTCCATAATACAAACCAACTTGGCACACTGTTGTTTTCCCATTCACCAACCTGGCATTCAGCAGCAGTGCTTCAAAAGAGGACTGTTACCAAGGCCATTCAGGCCCTCTGAACTGGGAGCCATTCCAGAAAGAACCAACACCCTGTTGGGCTTCCTTCCCTGATAATGACCCATCTGCCTTCCCCTGAAATGCCTCCCACTGCCCTCTGTTGTTACACTGGCTGCTTCCCTCCATATCTCTGCACCTTTTCAAAACACATCTCTCCCACTACCAGGCAAAGGCTGTGCAGCTCTGTCAACTGATAAACATGTACAATACAGACAGGTAGTCTTTTTAAAGCTGTGATATTTATTTATTTGCTGTAATAAATTTGCTAGGCACTTCAAGGAGAAAGTCGCTCGTATTCGCTCAGAACTTGACGCCACAGTTATCGCAGAGTCTGGGGCGGTGTCCAGTGCTCCATCTGGTTCTGTTTCCTGCGATCAGTTTCAGTTGTTGCAGCCTGATGATGTGGACAAGATGCTTGAATCAGTCCGGCCCACCACATGTAAGCTTGACCCTTGCCCATCTTGGCTTATACAATCCAGCAGGGGTGGATTGGCTGGGTGGGTCCAGGGAGTGGTAAATGCTTTGCTCTGTCAGGGGGTGGTTCCTGCTGCCTTGAAAGAGGCTGTAGTGTACCCTCTCCTGAGGACGCCCTCCCTGGACCCAGAGGTGTGTGAGAACTATCTCCCCATTGCCAGTTTCCCCTTTGGGGCCAAGGTGCTTGAGTGTGTGGTGGCTGGGCAGCTTCAGACATTATCGGAGGAAACTAATTATCTGGACCCATTTCAGTCTGGTTTCAGGCCAGAGCACTGAAATGGCCTTGGTTGTTCTGACTGACAACCTACTCCAGGTGAAAGACAGGAGGAGTGCTACCCTGTTGATCTTCCTGGATCTCTCAGCGGCTTTTGACACCATTGATCATATTGCCTTACTGGGTTGGCTCTGCAGGATGGGAGTTGGGGGCACTGTGCTACAGTGGTTCCACTCCTACTTGCAGGGCTGATAACACAGAGTGGTATTGGGGGAATCCTGTTCTACCCCATGGCTATTATTCTATCACCCATTCTGTTCAACATCTATATGAAGTCATTGGTAGAGGTCATTAGGAGTTTTGGGGTGGGGCGGGTGTCACCAGTATGCCGATGATACTCAGCTCTATTTCTCCTTGTCACTGGAGTTGGCTGAGGCAGTGAAGGTGCTGGACCAGTGCCTGGAGGCTATAATGGATGAGGGCCAATAAATTGAAGCTAAAACCTGACAAGACAGAAGCTCTGTGGATTGGTAGTTCCCGAGTCCAGGAATTGGGTAAGCGACCTGTCCTGGACAGGGTTGCACTCCCCCTGAAGGAGCAGGTGAATAGCTTGGGAGTACTCCTAGATCCATCCCTGTCACTGGGGCCCCAGGTGGACTCTGTGGCCCAGAGTACTTAGGGCCAGCTTCAACTGATCCGCCAGCTACACCCTTTCCTGGACAGGGATAACCTAGCCACAGTAGTACAAGTGCTGGTAACTTCCTGATTAGACTATTGCAATGCCCTTTATGTGGGGCTGCCCTTGAAGACAACTCGGAAGTTGCAGCTAGTGCAAAATGCAGCAGCTAGACTGCTGACCAGAACACCTCATAAAAACCATATAATACCAGTTTTAAAGGAATTGCACTGGCTGCCAATACACTTCCAGTTGGAACTCAAGGTTTTGGTGATGACATTTAAAACCATTTAAAGGTTTTGGTGATGACATTAAACCTCTAAGTGGTTTGAGACCTCGATATTTGAGGAAGTGCCTCTCCCTATATATGTCTGCCCAAGAACTGAGATCTGTTGGAGGGGCCTTCCTCTGTGTCCCACCAGTACGAGACATACACTATGGTGGGGCGTGGTAGAGGGCCATCTCTGTTGTGGCACCCCAGTTGTGGAATGCCCCCCCCCCCCCGGAGGCCTGATTGGTGCAGACATTGTTCTCATTTCAGGACCAAGTAAAAACATGGCTTTTTACCAAAGCCTTTGAGGGATAAATGTATTCCCTAGCACATTGTTTCAACTGTTTTATTGTTTTAGATTTTAACTGGTATTAGTCTGTGTAATAGTTTAATATGTTTTTAGGTGTTTAAATTATTTAGTGTTTTATACTTTTTAAATTGATTTTATCAGTATGCTGCCCTGAGATCTTAATGATATAAGGCGGGATAGAAATGTTTTAAATAAATAAATGCTATAAATAACCAGAATGCATTACTTCCATCCTCCCCTCTCTCTGACAAGCCAGGCAGACCTCACCCTTGTTCATCCTGAAAATAGCGACTCCCTTTGGTGTGCCACTTCAGTAGTGACCCTGCTGTTATTGAGCTTTTTACGCCTCAGCTCTAGGAAGCTGATGCAAGCTGGTGTAACTTGGCAAGAAGTTCCCGCTGGAAAGGGCTTGACAAGCTTGGGTCTCTATAGGACAGGGATGGAGAACCTTTGGCTCCCCTCCTGCCCCCAAGCTTCTACTATCAGTGATCAGAGATAAGAGGATATTTAAAGGGATTTGAGCTGTTCTTTCTTTGCAGCATGATAGCTGTTGCACTGGGCTTACTCTTGAGTAGACCTGCATAGAATTGAGTTGTGCTTTCCATGCCTGAAAGCTGTTGCAGTGATGCTTACTCCTGACTAGACTTGTATAGAATTGAGCTGTGTTTTGTATGCTTGGTGGAAAAATGTATAAATTGATAAGAATTACATCTGGTCCTGTCCGCTTTGCCTTCTCTGTCCTTAGCCCCATTTCACTGTTAGAATGCAGCCCCCAAATTGGAATTAGGCTTCCCAAGTTGGAATTAGGCTTCTGGACCAAAAAAGATTGATCTTTTTTGCTCTTGGAGATAAACCTGAATTGATGGGACACTTGAACTGCTGGGACTGAAAAGTAAGAACATATGTTTGTGGGGTGATTGTGAGGAGCTTTTTTTTTCCTGGTCTGTGTAATAAAAAGTGAAAACACACACATTGAAGATGGTCTTTCCTTCGAACAATAAGCAGCAATTTTGGTTCATTAAACTATCAGTTATCACATGCTTCCTTCACTGTCTCAAAAATGTACTGATATTTAGGGTCTGGCAACATGTACATTCATTTACATGTAATCAATGAGTTAGTCAATAAGAGGGCAGGTGATAAATAACTACAATTAACAACCCTACTGTTGAGTCAAGAAGTGGAAAAAGAATGCCTTTTAACTTCATGGAGAATTAAGCCTTTAGAGGTCACCTCCATGTTTCCTTTAGCAAGGAAAAGGTGGAGAGGAACAATGTACTAGGAAGTATAAGGTAGCAGCATTAGCATTAGGAAGAAGGATTGTCTATACATTGTGAACTGAACACCTTTGGGGTTTGGAATGTGCTAGGTCAGTATAAACAAGCCTTTCTACAGAATTGGCTGAGAACAGCCAAAATGACTTCAAAAGATACCAGGTTTGATCTCAGCATGCTTAAAGCAATTCAACAACCCTTGAAAAGGGATGAAAAGTGTGTGTGTTTTTTAATAAAAAATTTAAAAATGTAAAGCATTTTAAATGCTTTTGTGTCAACACTAGCTCCAGGGAAAGTGTTGACAAGAAACTAGCTGAATATGGTGGCTTAACTACTTTTAGGAAGATAGCACACAGGATTTGTGGTCATTCAGTTGCTTAAAAAAATAGAATCCTTTTATTCTCTTAGATATTTATATCTATTTGTTGATTAGGGATAATGTTTCTAAACTTAATCTAGGGACAGTAGTTTATAGGAGGTTATGAACATGGATCCCTTTTGCAATGATGGAGTTGTGTTTGGTTGATTATCGGCTAATTGTATTCAGACAATGAATCTGTACACTGTACAGTGTGTATCAGTGACACTGTACTGCAGAAATTTAAGAGTAAGCCCTCAAGTTTGAGTTACACACGATTTTTTTTAAGCCAATCAGGGGATTAGATTTTTGGTGGGTTTGTTGACCATTCTTGAAAGAAGATAGATTTGTGTTTTTAGTGAATCAGTAGTAGTTATTTGAGGACAGGAATTGTCTTCATGTCCTGCTTGTAGGCTTCCCACACACATCTGGTCTATATAGATAGTTAGTCCAATCATGCAGCAGTCTAGCATTTGAACTCTTTACCTCCAGCCACAACATAGCACACTGAAAACTGACAAGCTCCATAGCAAATTAAAAGCAACTAATGACTTTTAGGGGGGCTCCCAATTCTAACCAAAGCTATATTTCCAGGGTTTCAGGTAGGGTTTTTACCTGGAGATACCAAAGACTGAACCTGTGTCCGTCTGCATGCAAAGCATGTGCTCTACCATTGAGCTATGGCTATGAACATTTGTATTTTAGAGACCAGAATATTCTGTACAGCACAAAACCATAAATCTAAAAAAAAGGATCTTAAATTATATTGAAAGGTTTATTGAAGCCAATGGCATGATATTCTAACTTTTTGTTAAATAAGCAATATCTTCAATACTTTGTGTACAGCATTTGGTCACAGAAATGTCTTTCTGGACATGTCCTTTTCTACCAACATAGCCCTTTATTGTTACATTATTCTGATCTGACTAAAGTAGCTGTGGAGGCCATTAGTGTCGTGTGAAAGATGACGCCTCATTTTCCCTGAGGCAATGTCAGCTTGACCTTTCATTTAAGAGCACATCACTTTAGTCTACTCAAGGCTAGCACTAATCCTTGTTGAGCTGGTGTTGTGTTGAGAAATGGTCACTTGGACCAGACCTTATATTTTGGGAGTTTCCTTTCCTTGTGGATTGTAAACAAAGGCCATTACCCAACAGAAAGATAGTTTGTGGTAAATTATTTTCCTTGAGCCTTTTCTTTAAAAGTGCCACAGAGCTCTTAATAAACAGGAGGCAGCACATTTTTTAAAGAAGGAAAGATACAAAGTTTTCTATTACATAGACAAAGGAGAAATGGTTGCACTTGGTCTTTTGTATTTTGTAATTTCTATTAAGAATAAGGACTGTGGCACTTCAACGATTCTTTAGGTAATCACTACCATTTTTGAAGGTAAATCTAGATTCGATTTGATTTAAAAATTTTATACCATCCCTCAATTAAAAATGTTCAGGACCGTTTCCAATATATTATAAAACAATAAAAAAAACACTTGCCTACAGTCAAACACAGCATTTAAACAATCACACCAGCTCCAAAGAAGTTCTGAGAGTTTGGGTAGGCTGATGTGGAAGAAGACATTTCCTTAGGTAGCTGGGTCTTAAGCTATATAAGGCTTAAGAAAGTACCATCACTTTGAATTGTGCTCAAAAACAGAAAGCTAGTGGGGTTCTTCATGCACTAGAGAGATTGTTCCAAATGCCCAGTCCCAGTTAGTAGCCTAGTGGCTGTGTTAGGAAGTAATCACAATTCCCAGGCAGTCTTCATTTTATTGCACACAGAAATGGATTTACCCTTAGCCTCCCCAAGTTGGTGCCTTCCAGGGCGTTGAACCACATGTTGGCTGGGGAATGCTCAGAGTTGTAGTCCAACACATCTGGAGGGCACCAGGTGTCAAGATTCCTTTAGCACCCACTTTACTTCAAGCCCAAACGTACACACAGACAAGAGGCTGAGACTGAGAGGCTTCCGTCTATAGCTTTTAATCCATTACTTCACAGGGTCATACAGATGCAAATTCCCAGAGACTCCCCTGTTTACAAAGGAATGCCTTCAAGGGATTCAAATGGGATTTACAAGAGTTACCCCCTGTTTGAAGAGGGAGGCTGTCTGGCTAGCCTAACTTAAGGGGGGGAGGTCCCTCCCTTCTCATGAGGCTTCTAAGCGCACCTTTTCAAGCAAAGCCAGTCAGGTAGACCATCTAAGTTCTACCCCTGCCTTCTTTCTCTTTGCTCTGCGTCTGCGTCTAGCATCTATTAGGTCATCTTCCCCAAACCCCACCTCCTCCTGTTTGCTGCCTCTCACAGGGGGTGGGGGTGGGGAGGGACCCTCATGCTCAGCCATCTGGACGTTTGTAACCTGAGAAGCAGGCATACTCATATCTGGACTAGCCTGGGAAAACACCTCCTCCATATCTGACAGTTCTCCTTCAGAATCTGAACTGCTATCCAAATCCCTGTGCTCAGAAATACTCCTGACACTAGGTTGGGCAATGCTGCCTTACATATTTCTCAATCAGCACATATGGGATCCCTTTTGTACGTAGGGATGTTGGAGAATTCCGCCATGGACTTCCAGTGAGGCTGGATTCTTTAGATTTCCCCCTGGAATCCATGGTGAAAGGGCCTTGCCCCCCCCCCCCGCAATCACCCCCTGAAATGGACCTACCTGGTGGCGGATGCGGTGGCGGCTCCAGGTCGTCTTCCAGGCTGCTGTGGCCGCAAATGGCGGCCATCGTGGCAGCCGCCATTTGCATCCCTGCTGTAGCCGTGATAGGCTATGTAAATATTTACATAGCCCATTACGGCCTAGCGTAGGGACGCAAATGGCGTCCCCTACGCAGGACACCATTTGCGTCCGCAGCAGCCCAGCAGCAGATGGTGGCCCTGCTGTGGATCGGCCCGGCTGGCAGCTCTGTGGACTGGCCGGGGAGCGGAGCTGGCCAGGCAGGATTCCGGGGGGGAGGACCGGATCACCTCCCCCCCATTGAGGATTCCGGGGGGAGGACCGGATCGCCTCTCCCCCCCCACAGAACCCAGCGGAGCCAGGTAAGTGGGGTTTCCTACACCCCTATTTAGAATCATAGAATCATAGAATAGTAGGGTTGGAAGGGGCCTACAAGGCCATCGAGTCCAACCCCCTGCTCAATGCAGGAATCCAATACCATTTGTATGGCAGCACCCTGTTATCAAATGAGATTATATAATTTAAGGATGTATTTGAAATCTTTTAATCTTAACTATTTCTGGAAATGTTCTACATGTTCCAATATATTGACATAATTGAATGTCTCAGATCAGCAAGCACAGGCAGCTTGGGAGGCTGCAGAACAACAGAGAGATTTGTAATAGAAAGAAAACACACAGAGCACATCTCACAGCGATCAAGTAAGCTCAAAAGTAAGATATAAAATGCCCTGAGAATGAGCCAAAAAAAAGGAGAGAAGCCTCCTTCATGGGGAAAGAAAACTTTCAGGAAATTGGAGTAAATATTTTGGAACAGCACTAGCTCCACCTCTTCCCTGGAGTTGGACAAGGAAGCCTCTCACCTGCTACAGGGCTTCCAGGGAAGTAGCGATATTACAAGCATCTACAATAAACCCTCAGAAATGTAATATTTGGAAGCCCCTGGGGAAGGGGTTTTACCCTTAAAAGCAGTCTAAGAATCATTTTAAATAAATATAAAGGTGTGGAACCCTGAAGAATGACAACTAGAGCTGACCCAACATTCCTTGGAAGGCATTTCTGTCAGAAATTTTCTGAGATTTTTCTTTTCTTTCTCCCCTAGAAATAAAAGGCCACTCTGGAGAATTTTCTCCCAATATTATTCACCATTTTTTGGTGAGGAGACCCTTCCCTCCCCCCTCCCCTCCCCACTATGCCCCAGAATAACACTAGGTATGGGGTATTGTGGAGGATGCAAAATGCAAGCCAGGCTGCCACACAGTTGATGCTGTTGCCACTTGCACTGCAGTGCAAAAAAACCCCAAAACCCTTAGGAAAAAAGAAAGTAGCTGTGCTACAACCCCTGCCAAATGAGAGCCCCACCTGTGAGAAACTGTTGGAGAATTTCTCCTTCCCCTGGAGAAATTCACTGAAATACCCCCCTCCCCGTTTCTCTGCCCACAGATAGGGTGGAGAATTTTGAAAAAGTGTTTGCGCGCAGCTCTAAGTGTGCGTGTGTGTGTGTGGGAGGATGTCTAATGCTTTCTCATGAGTGCCTGTGCATATACAGATACCCCCATAGGACTCAACAGAATTCTGTTTTTCCATTTCTTCCCTTGGTGCATGCTGGTTGTACAAAGGTAGTCTGTAGAACATGAGATCTCTGCACACCTCCCATATCACCATTCAATCCTCCCCATCCCAGTTCTGAGCTCTGGAGCCATTGCGTTGCCTGCATTTATGCCTGTACACACGCACACGCGCGCACACGCATGCGCACACACGCGCACACACAGGGGGAAGGGGAAAGATAAGGCTGAAATGAAGTCTATGGACTATGAAGTCCATGTGCAGGCACTGCCCCCATGCAAGCAAGGTTTGTATCCACTGTGTGTGTGTGCAGATCAGTCCATCATAGTCCAATGTCAAGGTTTACAGATCACTAAAGCAAAAGAAAACCATACAATTTACAACAATCAGAATTACAATCCCAATAAAACTAATGACAATCTAATACAATTTGAAAAGTTCAGTAGCTTCAATAACTAATAAGGCTACTCCAGCAGCCTTGCCTCATCCCATAGGCTCTTTGAAATGACATGGGTTTATATGCATAACAAAAGGACATAAGGGAGGTACAATGCTGTGCTTTCTCAGGAAGATCATTCCATAACTTTGGGGCAAGTGTGGGGAAAACTCTGGTTTGCTTTAGTAATATTTCTTACCTTTAGTAATATTTCTCACTGTGGGACCTGGGACTTTTAGCAGCATGTTCCCTATGGGAAGGAAGAGGGTTGCATGAGATATGTGGTTCCAGTGCTCAGGCCACCTTTTAGTATGGAATACATCACTTGTGAATGTTCTTAATGCATAATAATAGAGACATTTTAAAACTTGAATGCATATTCTAACGAAAGGCTGGAGATAGATGTTTTTCAAAGTCCTGATGGTGATATGAGGGAGCCCTTATTGCCCATGGGGTGACCATTCATCCTCCCACTAACTGTTTTTGCAAAAAGGTTGTGCAGCATTTATAGTGTTTGGGTGGGACGACCATAAAACCTGTTTTCAAAGTCAACAGAAATAATGTGTGCATATATCGAGGGCAATGATGCTTCTGCTATACCATCAACTCCCTTAAAAATGATCAGCTGTCTCCAGCCTAGATTTTACATGCAAATTATACATGTGGGAAATGCATCTTGTGCAAATAACCAGCGCCTTGCAGAATGACCTAGTGCTTTATTTTTAAAGTCTGCTTATGTCAATGCTTTCTGTCCTGTGACCATGTTAGCCGCCATTATTCCACGGTGAGGTCAGTCTTTTTCTTTGCTCAGCCTGCCTGCCAGTTTCTTAACACCTGCCTTGAAAGTGACAGCTCTATGGGTGTCCTCATAAATTACGAATCATGTGCCCCTGTCCTGATGCCTTGGGACAGGCACAAAGTTAGAAACTGTCCTGTAACTTTAGAACTGTGGCTTCTGGATGGGACAGCTGAGAAGAAAACAGAGAGACAAATCAGCAGGGGGCTAGCTAAGTATGCCCCAGGCTGCCAGCTTGGGATGAGCGGACAGTTGGTAACACAAGTTGAGAACTAAGTGTGTTATGTATGTATATATAGACTGTTATTACATTGTAAAACATTATGGAAATATGGCCTCCTTCTCCACAATTCACACTGGAGCTACAAGAAGTCAGCCTCAGGATTCCAAGATAGGAAGAATATAAAGCATTCAAACTCAGAGGCCAGACTGCCCTTATTTTGGTATGGGGAGCATCAGCATGGCTGCCTCTAATTCTCAGAGTCATTCATCCAATGCTGTTCCACATACCTGAAATGGACCAGTGCAAGGCAGGCATAGGCAGTACTAGCTTTGGCACCAAGCACAGAGGTTAAGGGAGAAAGGAATGCTCAGTGAAGAAGAGTTCAGCCTTTTCAGACAGCGAACTGCCTCAAATCTTATCCTGCAACCTGGGATCCCATCCATTTTTATTTTTATCATGTGTGTCCTTCTTTTTCATGCTCTGTCCATCACAGGGTCAGATCACACGCACACTAGCCATATGATTCTCTTCCCATGGTTGAGACATGGGAGTGTAGGTTGCCCTCCACTATGGACATAGCATAATGTGTGCAGAGGCTCATGTGCAGGACCAGTTCCAGGTGTCTGTCGCTGCTGGTTTTGAAGGAGAAGAAGCAGGCACATTGGACTTCATCACATATGGGCCTCTTCATGGAGTGCCAGCATCACACATAGTATTGTGTCTGATGTAGAGGTGCTCAGTCCTCCATATTTCAAAGAAGACTGTTTGGATAAGCAGGTGGACCTATGCTGTATCTATGGGGGGGGGGGCTTTGCTCCATTTTTCTTCTATTTCTTCTATTGTCCTTTCTCTTCCCCCTCCCCATCTTTCCCATTTTCTTAAAAACATGTAAACAATGAAAAGAAAATGGCGCTGGTGTGACCAACTCTTGGTCAGGCAGTGACCAGTTGTGAGTCATGAGAAATTATTTGAAGATCAACAAACTATAGAATTCAGCCAGTAGCACAGGATGCTGACTTGTACCTGGACAAGTTTTTATTGAGGCTAAAGAGAGATTATCTTTGTTACATTTATACAATGTCACATTTTAAATGGGGCTAATAAAATGGCAGAAATATAGCTCACTATCCCTTTCCCAATGAGCTTCTTAAAGTTTCAACTTCTAAGCTTCTTCATTATGATGTTGACTTGTATCTGTCAACAGTTCATGAGCATAATGTCCCCATTTTGACACATAGATCATCTTTATGATACAACTATTTTTGGCATTCAATGTGAACCTGAAAGTTCCATCTCCTCACTGTGAGTTACTCTAAATTTTCATATCTCTAAAAGCTTAACTGCCATCAACATTCTATAAGTCTTGGAAGCTCACAGGTCCTTCTTAAGCCATTGTGTGTGTGTGTGTGTGTGTAGTTAATTTAAAAATGTATATACTTCTGCACACCTAGCAAGTCCCCTAATTACCACTACCTTATTTTTGGTGGCCGTATTTCGCTTCCACTTAACTACCCAAGTATGCCACTGGAGGGAATGTTGAATTGGCGTACTCCATATTTTCTCAGTCCAGATGGATTTTTGGCTTCTTCACACATGATGTTATCTATTTGTCTACTGACAGTAAAATAAAACATAATTTCAGGATTGTTTTCTCCACAAGATGTGGTCCTGTCAGGAATCACATATAATTCTGGAGTTTCTAGGCTATATTGTGGTGATACCATTTCTGTCTCTTAGCCCTCTGAATTGTCTTGCATTGTGTATAGCTCAATGGATGCCGAGTGCCACTGAAGCTCGAACCAGTAACCTTCATATCTGCACTTGCTGAGTCACCCAACGCTGAAGATTAGAAGCGTCCCTGGGTTATGATGTGCTCTCAAGCTCAGTGTTACTCCATTCCCCCTCAATCCCAGGCCGACCACTGGTTTCACTGGGTCTCACAGGGCTATAAAGGCTTCTAAGTAAGGTTGAAACTTTGCCTGAGCAAAAAAAGTCTTATTGGTTTGATTGATTTCAGGTCCTCAGGCTCTGGTCACAGGGAATAGTGCCTCCTGCTTTCCTCTCGAGGCTGCCTAAAGCTCAGCATTTGACAATGGAGAAAATGTCTCGAGGGTCAGTAACAAGAGCTCTTGTACCTGAGAAGTGCTGTCTGCCCCACCCCCCTGTGCCTCCCCGTTGTCAATCTTGAGGCCCATGAGGTGTGGAGAACGTGTCACGATAACAAAAACTTGTTGGTAGGCCATATGGTGGTAGGGACTGAGAAACTGTCTTACCATCCTTCACTTCCTCCTCAAAGTTGCTGTCCCATATGACTAACTGAGGACCAAACTTTACTAGGTCCATGCAGGGTGTAGCATGAGAAAAAGTCCACATGAGGAGAGGGAAAAGTAATAGAGGAGTACATTTTAAAGAACAAACTAGAAAAAAAGCATTAGCCACCCAAATTTTGGAAGAAAGTTAGCAGATAGTTTTCAGGATGAAGGATTTAGGGTTGTACAATCAATAGAGTTTGCAATTGTTTTTCCAGGTCTTGTTCGGGCCCTGGAGAAATAATCTACACTTTTGAGTTTTACTATAGGTGCTTCCATACAATGCATTTAGTTCATTCTCTTTTTACAGAGCATCCACACAATGTAGTAATCAAATAACTGTACTCCTATGTTTTCTTGGTAGATCTTCCATCTTTTCTCAGACTGTGGAAAATACAACTTTTGGCAGGAAAAGAACAGTAGTGCAAATCTCTGCAGGTGTGGATCACTCTTAGCAGTACTCATCTTTTCAAGAGGCGTGGTTTCAGCATGTATCAGGCTGCCATTCAGTGCACCTTCATTATAACCTTTCCTGTGGCCACCATTTTATCATCCTGATGTTTCTTAATCGATTTTTAAATTAGCACTAAAACACTTTTCTGGCTATATATATTTTTTAAACCATTGGTTACCCACAAACACAGTTCATGGAGAAAAATCAAATCTAACAAAAGGTTTAACTTAACTAACTGCAGTTATTGAAACATTCAAACTGTGGCATCTTTTATCTTTACAAAATTTCCCTAAATACAATGTTCTTGGTGTAAACTCCAGGGTGGCCACTGTAATGTCCTGCTTCAGGTCCATCGACAACCTGAATCTTGAGGTTTGCCAATGAGTGCACATGACTCATGGCAACGTAGATCCCTTCATGATTTGTTTACAGGCCGTATGCTACTGCCATATCATTGTACTTTGGCCTGCACCTCTGTTTATAAAGGTGTACAGAGACTTTTAAATGTTATTTTGTTAAATGTAACAGCTAGAGACTTAATTTCTGAGAAATAACTAAACTTCGACTGGCTTACTTTTAACTATAGATATCTCTTAATCCCTTCATGATTCTTTACAGGCCATACTGGCATATCATTGTACTTTGGCCCGCACCTCTGTTTATAAAGGTATAAAGAGACATTTTTGGTATTCATATTTCATTTTGCTCCAGTTTTCAATTAATTATGTTTGTTTAATTATACTTCACTTTTTATATTAAAAATAAAACTTTATAGTACATTTTTATAGAAGGTAGCCTAATTCTTAAAAAAAAGCTTTATGGACATAAACTCCCAGCTTTGAATTACAGTGAAAACTGTTATTATTCGTGGAATCTGCATGTCAAGAGCTTTCCAATGAAGCATGTTTCATGAGAATTGGTCAACAGGAAGGCAATCAAAAAGGGATGACCAACTAACTCATGACTTTGAATTATATATATAAGATATTGAAATATATGTGCAATAGCACTCAAATAAAATATCAGTATAGTGCTAATTAAATAATTGATTTAAAAATCTGCACTGCCTTCGGTCACCACCATTTACGAAATTAAGAAATGTGTGTGTGTGGGGGGTTCTAATTAAATACTTCCAATCCACACTTCTGATCCAAAAAAACATTAAGCGCTTTGTGTGGCCAATACTTGGCAATCCCACTTGAATGAATAAGCACTTTAGACACACCCACACATACACAGAAAGAGAGCTTGAGGAAAGACAAGTTTTTTAAATGGCCACTTGTCCATCCATGGCAGCTATAGCTAAAAGTAGTTAAGTGCAATACAGAAACCAGAAGAGAGCCATGCCAAGTAGCCCTGCTCCCTGACATCACATACACCATGCAGCTCTGCTCTCAGGCATCTGCACATACAGCACAGATATCTGCAGTGGGGAGGACTTAAACTTATGGTCTATTATACTACACAACTGGTGTCTGTCTCTTTCTTGTTATTGCATAGTTATGGATGAAGGATTCAGAGCAGCCCTAAATTATCCTTACTTTGCAAATGAAGAAAAAAGCCATTTTCACTGGCATTACATCACATTTCACTGTTATTTTATCTCTGTAAAATAGAGTAAAATACTTTATTTCATAAAATCAAAATTCAGCAAGTATTATTTTGTCATCACGCAGTATCTTAAAAACTATTATTACATCATGATTACCACTGAAGAAGCCATTTCCCACGTGTTCCCAACCTTCCTTCAGTTTTAGCACCAGTTGTTTGCTTTATGTTTTAGATTTGGGTATGGCCTTTCCCCCAAAACCTTTATGGTGGCGAATGTAACAATTTCACACAACTACACTCCTAGTTCTTCCCACTCCCCTCCCTCTCAGTTGGGGCTTGCCTTGCTTCAGTACTCTAAATCTTCCATCTGTCAAAGTTCATGAAAACAGCAGATATGGTTACAGCATAAATTTAAAAAGAGATAGTTTGTAAAGGAAAATCTAGCCTTTCCTAGTAGCCATTTCATTAGACAAGACAAGAATGACAAGACAAGAACAAGCAGGACAGCTGTGAGCAATTTACAGCATGTCATGCCCAGAGTAAGACTGTCCTTGTGAATGATGAGCCAATTAAGGTTGGGAAAAATCCCCAATAAACTTGCTTCTGTAATATTCTGTTAAAGAGGCCATTAATCCAATTAGATGTAATAGGCTTAGGTAGCTCTCCTCTTTCATACCTACCAATATGTCTTGTCCTAATGAATGACTTGTGTCCCAAACTGACCACATGTTAGTTCTGGCAAAGATCATATGAAAACATTGATCCAAAGCTTTTGGAGCTGTGCAGAACACTTCAGTGATTAGAAATCCTTACTTTAGATATTGATGCACATACTCATTGACATGAGGCTCCATGAGGAGAAGATGGAGGAAGATGGATAAAGCCTGTAAATTCAAGGGATTTGGCGGACTACCGTATCAAAGCTGTCAAGAGGTCCAAAAGAAATGAATTTTAGGGAGGGCAGGGAAAATCCAACCTCTTTTGTATCAGGACAAATAACAGCCCTGAAATGATCTTGCCAATTCTGCTGTTGTTGATTGGTTTTAACACCAATGGTTGATTAATCATATTGTAAGTTTTTAACTTTCTGTAAACCATGTGGAAGGAACATTTTTGGATTACAAAGTGGGATATTAATAGAACTAGGAATATGAATAAAATGGCTCTGCTTCACTGTTCTAAAGAAAGATCCTGTTTCGGTACCATAACCCTCACTAACGAGACTCTCTCCATAGTAAAGTGAAGAACTTTAACAGGAAACTGCAGAAAAGGCATTTTATCCTTATTAGGCCTGTATAAAACCACAGTACTATACACACTTAGCTGGAAATACTCTCAGTTGAACTTAATTCTGAGTAATCGTGCTGAGAGTTGTACTGCAACCCCTAAAGACTGTAGAAATGATGTATTTTGCACATATTTCTTTGGGAAACTATTTCCCACTACTGGACCAGCTCCTTTTCAGCCCTCTGGGTGGCCAAGAAAACAATAAATTTGATCCTTGCAGAGTGGCAGCTTTAGAATCTCATTACTGGGAGTAAAACACAGAATCAAATTGACCAAATCCTTTAGGAATTCCACAATGCAGCAGTTTTTCTTAATCTCCGCTCCATAACATTTTCATTATTGTGTAGTTACATTAATGTATTGCACTCCCCCACCTCCAAACATTTTCATTTCACTACATATGGGCACACAAGACCTTTTCCTTCTCATCAAATTCCTTCTTCTGGTAGAAAAAATGAAAAATGTCTCCCTTGGGTATGTTATAACATACTTCAGTAGGATTTTTACTCTGCCTCCAGTCCAACAGTCCTACTTAACAGGAATATGCAAGGAAACTTGAGTTAGAGAAAGATATTAACAGCAGTCTTGATCAAATGTAGCTTGGGTTTAACCGTTCAGACATATCAATATTCCAGAATAATATAGTAATATTGAAAGTCATGCAGAAACTTTTTGCACTCAGAATTGATCCATCCATAAGAACTCATTGGATGACTTGGGTTCCTAAAAAAACAGTGGGTTAACACTCAATTTGGGGCACAAAGTCAATTTTTATCACTGTAAAACATAGTCGTTGTACCGTGAAAGCTAGAAGGTCCAAAGTTCAAGCTGGATATCAAATTTTATGGCAGTTTTTGAAGTTTAAAGTGCATAGCCCATGATTTGCATTTACATTTTGAAAGTAAGTTTTTGTTATTATGTTAATGCCCATTTTCATGGCAAGTGACCCATAACTGGTGACTTCTATATAGGTCAGCCTAGCAACGACAAGGTGTATTCACAATGAGCCACTCATACGGGCCATTTCAGTACTGGATGATATATTCAGAACAGTTCCCTTTGCTTTATTGAACATGATTGCCTCTTCAGATCATTAGCAATAAAAATAAAAGATCCTGAATCTCATGGTGGGTTTCAGCAGCAGTTCTTGACCTCCATTTCTTTATCACTTCTTGTTACAGATATCATAATCAATGTGTGAACATACCCTGACTACTTTTTCACACATGGTATCTTATAGGGGAGCAGGTGCAGCATTAAGAGAGGGTGGTAGTGCTCTCTCGCTCTCGTTCTCACATGTACATATACATATACACAAAGAGTCTATGTAACTGCTGCAGATTTTGGTTTAGATACCTTTCTAGTTTGACCATTAGTACTATAATAATAAAAAAGTAAATGGCTGTGTATTAGATATGCATGCTAATGGCACAAATCTCTCTGACTAAAAAAAATAAGGATGAGGGTAGGCTGAGTGTTTGACTTACTTATATATTGCTGTAGGTATTATGAGGTAAAAAGAAAGACCCACAACAAATGTCTTTAAGATACAGTGAGAGAGAGAGAGAGAGAGAGAGAGAGAGATTTCTGATTTAATCCTGAATGTATCGAAAAGTGGGCTTTTAGGCCTTGTTATTCTAGACTGTGGCTCAGATTTCTATGTACTGAAGGTTGCTCTTCTCCGTGCTCTGAGAGGGTTTTTTTGGCAGCAGGGTGAGGGGGAGTGTTAACTTATTTTTTATTATAAAATTTCAACAAAAGAAAAATATGGCTACATAGATTTCAATATATCAATTTCAATGCATACATATGAAAATACAGGCTTCTAAGAGCTATACATAAACTTCAACAAAAGCAGATCAAATATCCAAAATAAATATCCATTCATAGATATACACCACCCATTCAAATATTGAAAGCATTTTAAGGTCTTCAGTCATTGCATTATAGGAGGTGAGCATTAATCCTTCCAATGTTGTAATATCACTCTTTTAGCTGTCAGAAGGACATGGAGAATCCATTTGCGCTGACCATGTGTTAACTTCCAGGAAGCAGGTAAATAATTTTAAAAAGCATGTATATCAGTAAATATTAAGGAGTGTTCCAATACAAAACTTATCCATATAATGACCTCCTCCTCAAAAGGGGCAACTACTGGCCATTGCCAAACATATGCTTGAAAAAAGCATTAGCTGCATTATACCTACAACACTTAGCCGACTTAGACAAACCCTTATTAAAGAGATGTTGCAGCATCCAATAGACACAAAACAAAAGTTTTTGCTGAATAAGACGCATCCTGAGATTCAGACACATCATATACAGATGCCAAGGCAGCAATCCATTGGTTAGGCAAAATGGAACAATCCAGTTCCCTATTCCATTCTTGCTTAAGACCCTGTATATCATATTTATTCACCAAGAATAAGAATTTATAGACATGAATTGTAGGCTGATTTGCCTGGCCAGCCTCAATAAGTGCTTCCAATAACGATGGAAACACTGAAGCTGTAAAAGCGGCAGATACTAACAAATGTTGCAATTGCAGTTATTGCCGTTCAGCCACAGCTGGCAAATCATATTTAGTCCACAAAATAGAGAATGCCAAAAACTTGCCATTAGCGCCCACCAGTTGATTCAAGGTAAAAATTGCCTGATCCATCCATGTCCACCACAAAGACATTTTCTTTCTTATTTTTAAATCTGGATTTCCCCATAGCATCAATTTAGCATGAGAAAATGGATCAAAATATAATTGATTTAAAAGCAAATAAAAAAGAGAGCAGCATATGTTTTCTACTCTGCTATTATAAGGAACTGTTCCGAATAAACCTCTTTCACTGCTACCCAATAGACAAGTATTTCTAGTAGACACACCAGTAGTAGCAAACTTTAGACTGCAATGCACAGCTCTCACTTTACTTGCACTTAAATAAGTTTTGTCCCATCAGGGTCAGTAAGTTAGAATGACATGAAGTACCATGTGGATAAAACCATTTAGCTTCTTTTCTCCCCTTAAATTGAGATTTCTGGAAAGTCAAGCCTGAGAGGACTGAATGGAACTGATACCTCTCCATGGAGACCTTATAGGCTCATATTTCTGAACCCTGTCTGCCTCCATTAGTTCCAGTTGCTAGAAGTTTTTAGTGAATTAAAAGTTACACTGGGCCTTCTCCCCACATTCCAGATCCAGAACTCCCACCTGTATGCAGCATTGGTCCTGCTGTATTAAGATGAAAAGCAATTTACTTTGAGGGAAAACCTATGTACAAATAGTGAACTCTTTAGCCCTATGCAGGCATTACTCGCATGAAAGGAAAACGTACCGATAAGGGGCTGTGAAGCCCTGCATTTAGCCCCGCCTCTGAGAGCATGCAGCTCCTCTCAGGCTCTGCACAATTTAGAACCCTGGAAAATCAAGGGCCTAAATCACATGGGGAACGTCCACAGATGGAAAAGGATGCACACTGCATAAATTATTCCTCAACGCAGGAAGGGCTGGGAGGGGCTGTGTGACCTCTGAGGCATGGCTAAATGCATGACCCTGCAGCTTGTGTTGCTTTTTCATATGAGTAATGCCTGCACAGAGCTATTTTCAGAGTGTGGATACTTACGTAGCCAATATGACACCATCCGCACACAAGGAGGAGGTATCAGGAGGTTCAGAAAACAGCCAAAGGTTTGCAGAAATACCAAAAGTAAACTTTGGGGGGTGGGAACCTAGGGGAAGGGTGGGGGAACCAAACCAGACTTGCCCAACCTGACATACTCCAGATGCATTGGACTACAACTTCCAGCATGATGGGAGTTATAGTCAAACACATCTGGAGGGTGCCGGGTTACAGAAGGCAGCCTAATGGGGGCTGAGCATGTTCAAGGACCAAGGAATGCTGGCTGACTGTTTTATTTGGGGGCTGAATACTAATGGGGAAGAGGAAAATGGAGTATCCTTGAAAAGGACATGGCTGGCTGGCACCTTGAGCAGGAGCCCTCCACTGCAACATTTTGTCACAGGTCCAGGTTGTATTTACTAATTCTGAAGACAATTTCTGAAGACTAATTCTAAAGGCTTGACAAAAGTTTGTGGTTTGTAAAAAAAAATAAAAAATCCAAAATGCATCTGTCAGTTCTGCGAAACAAATGTGACCTGAAAGCTATTCAGCAATTTAAAAATAGGAATATTATCTTCCAATGGTTGTAAAATGGAGTTAATGGTCTAGTCACTCTGTAGCTTTTGAAGCACAGGGTATAATTTAATGCATCTTCAGTTCTATGCCCTGTCTTTTGACATCTAATAATAATTGACCATTTAGGATAAATGAAACAGAATTAAATTTCCCAAATTTAAGCACCTCTTTGGTTAACATTTTAATAAAACCACTTGGCCAAGAGTCCTCTTTCTCTGCTTGAGCAAAAAGGAATCCTGACAGTCTAGTAGCAGCTAGCATTTAATTTAGCTAATAAAAAAGTTATGTAGAGCTGTTAGTTAGGCAGCGAAGTTTATAATGTTTGGCAGCGAACAAGCAGCTCATGGGATTGGTAACTGGATATGAAACCTTTTGCCTATAAGTCACTGGTTCAAATGAGCTCCAGGTCATTAGTTGTCAAAAGTTGCTCCAACACACAATGACAATTTAGACAGCTGTTCCAAAATATAAGTATGCACAAAAGATCCACTATTTGTCTTGTTTTAGATTGGGGGGTTCTCAAATCCTCCATGCTATCAGTTTAACCTATGGTTACCACTACTTTTTTAAAAAATGGGTGGAGTGTGTATGTCATTTATAGCAGCACAATAAGTAGAAGAACAAGAGAGCCAGTGTAGTGCAGTGCAGCATAGTGGTTAGAGTGGACTTATGAGACCTGGGTTTTAGTCGCCCTTTGGCAATGAAGTTCACTTGGTGACTTTGGGCCAGTCACTGTCTCTCAGCCTAGCCTACCTCACAGAGCTGTTGTGACGATAAAATGGGGAGGAGGGGGACCCTGGGCTCTTTGGAGGAAATGTAACAAATTATATGTATGTATGTATGTATGTGAGAATAGCAGCACATTCCACGAAGTTCAACTTTTTTTTTTAATAACAGCTGACTGGGAAAGGCCAGGGCAGGGGGGGGAAAAACCATTGTTACTGGCCAGTCTAGGTCCAGGATTGTTCTGGCTTCTGAGGAGCTTATGCAGGCCCAACTCATACAAACCTCTACTACTAAAATGACACTGTTTCTTCCAATTCGCTCACATGGCCGGTGTGACATGAGCCTCCCTCTGGTCTGTCTGCTTCCACTTCGGGACAGCTGTTCTCGCTGTCCCACAAGCTTCAGCCCCTAAATTCACCAGGTAAAAGAGACACCCAATATTCCTAATTGGTTCCCTTTATCGAACCAGGAGAAGTACACAGGTAATATGAACACTATTGGTGGTGCAGAAAGATGAACAAGACACAGGATTTCATAATTTAAAAACCACATTTATTTAATACAAGAGATGTTATATCTTGTAACTAATCACTCAGTTCTTGGTCTTACCCCACCTACTCTACACCTTCTAACTCCTGTTCTTTCAATCCCACTTTAGAGCTTCATCAAACTCTAAAGCCCTATCTAACCAACTGTTTGTCCCTGCCTTTTATAATCTCTCTCTCTCTCTCTCTCTCTCTCTCTCTCTCTCTCTCTCACACACACACACACTCACACACACACACACCTCCCAACTTTCACTCGCTACCAAATCCTCAACCCTAACTTGCCTGGGTTCTATTTAACACAGCAAACACATATAAATTCCACATGGCAAACATTGTGATTTTGTCACAGCTGGCTTATGCTGAACCCTTATGGCCTTGCCTCTTAAAGAGGCAGTAAGCAATAAAATCAACATGTTTTTTTCTCAGCATGGAGAGGCAGGGATAGGAAGTTTCACCTGCTGATTTATTTCTGTTATGCAGCTGTCTGTGTAGCAGTCTAGTGACACTAGGTCCTCCTACCCAGCAACAAAATGATTGCCACCAACTGGGGGTTAGAGGGTATAGTGGAACAGAGAGTCATCTCTTGTTGGCACTGGTTGGAAAATAAAAGTTTTAGCCTTGTTAAGAGACAGACCAAAATTGAGTGGGGAGAATATAGGGCTAAATGAGGTCTTTCAGTGCTTCTCCAACTGTAACAATGCCCTGCCTCCTATTTTCAGAATGGTGGCTCTATTTGTAACCTAGAGGCTAAGAGCCTGAGCTGTGAACCAGGAATCCTCGTCATTCCTTACTCATGCTGTTTAGAGGTTCTTTAGTCGACGTTGTGACCCTCCAATTTTGCTTCTGTGTCTAAATAGCATTTTGTGCGAGTTTTTTTTTTTAGAGTAGGGTAAATGTGGCATTTAATTGCGAAAGCAAAAGAATGTGCAATTTCCTTTTGCGTATTTGCGCTGTTCCGCTATACCACAGTGCCACCTAGAGGTTATGTAGCAGAAAAGCAGATATGGAAACACTCCTTGTGTCATGCTCGGATCTCAATTCTACCATGAAACTGAAAGTGTACACAGCCAATTAACAGCGGATTAACAGTCTCTTGTAGAAAACCTCTAGATGGCCCTAGGTGACCCATTCTCTCTCAGCCTCAATCCCACCTTCTGCAAGATCTGGGATAATAACACTGAGTTATCTTACAGGGTAGTTGTAAGTAAGGATTGCACCTAGATAATGCATCTGAAGGGCTTTGAATATTTAGAAGTGCCATACAAGTGTTGGTGGTGATGATGTCCTTTAAGCTATGACCACATAAAAATTTCCCATACTCTCTATAAAGCACTTAATGCAAAGAGGAAACAATAGTATGAGGCATAAATGCTTACCCTTCCTCTCTTTCTCCACACACCCCTGTGGGCTACATCATCCTGGTACTGTCCCTGATTCTCTATATCAGCTATGGGATTAATACAGTGGTGCATAGGTACCAATGTACCATGCACCGTAGGGTGACCAGATCACACCAAAAGGTCACATGACACATACACAACATCATGCCTTTAGAGGAAACAATGACCAGGTTGTTTTTAGGTCAAGTAAAAAGAAATTGAGGATCCTGGCTGTCATTTTTATTTTTGCATGATTGGCTAATGATAATCATGTAAGAAGCTGAGGCAGTCCATGTTGTATCCAGTCCTCTGTTCCTGTTTAGTGCTTCACCTTCACTTTTGTGTGTGAGACAGAAAGTTTGTACATCATGAAAGGGGTAGAAGCATTCCCAAGGCTGGTCTGAAAAGAAGTCCTGTGCTGTCACACTTCTCAACTATGTCGTAACTCCTCCTTCATGATTACAACCTGCCTGTCTGCCTGCTTCCTGGGAAGTACTGTAGCTCAGTGGCAGAGCACCTGCTTTGCATGCGGATGGTCCCAGTCCCAGGCATCTCCAGGTATGGCTAGGGAAGATCCCTGCCTGAAACCCTGGAGAGCTGCTGCCAGTGAGTATCGATAGTACTGGACTAGATGGACAAATTCTGATTCGGTATAAGGCAGCTTCCTATGTTCTTTTCTTCCTACTTTTTGGCTCAGTTTGCTACACTGGACCTATACACACATTAACCCAGTAGCTAATTTCTTGTGCTTATGTTTTTCCCCCTGATTACATAATGAACCTAAGCCCCTAACCATAATACCTGTCTCTACAGGTATGTCTTTCCTTCACTCCCATATCCTAGCACACTGCATCATATTTATTGGGTTATATATGGACACAATTGTGCAAATTCAGTGTTATTTGAAGGGTGAGAAGGAACTGAATCCACAATTCCATAAAGCAGAAGTGCGTATGTACATATGATAAATGTGAAGAGATCAGTGTCAGGACATGGAGGGACAAAAGTGACGTAAAATGGAACACTGGCCATCATGTTGTTGAATCTACAGAAGAGAATCAAATTAATCTGACAATAATTAAAGAAAGGGGGAAAAGCACAATTCACTTTCCTCACATATATCCAGTCCACAAAGGAAAGAAATGAGCATGAAGAGGAGATGGAGTTTGAGCTGAATTCTATGGAACTTTTTGAAGTGTCAGAAGTGAGGAACAGTTCAATTCTCATTTTAGTCTATTAAAACTCATGTTGTCAAATGGTCTTGTACACATTTCCAGCCACCAGTAATGTGTTATGTGCAGGCCCTCTGTTTTTCTCTAAAAATGAAAGAGGTTAGTATTAGAAGAAATAATTCATCCAGCCACCCTAGGCCTCCAACTGGCCCGTTTTCCTGCTGCAGGCTTAAATGCATGGTGAATTAAGCTGAACGTTCCCAAGATTCCCCACAACATAACAGCCATGCTTTAGAGAGTTTCTACAGCTTGTTATGAGGGATGCCATGCATAATTACTGGAGGGTGTATTTTCACTTAGTCTGGTGGCTTGGCACACTTGGTCAGTAAGCGGAAGCCCAGTTAGAAAAGAAAGGGTTTTTGTTGTTCATGCTCAGAATGGTGGAAATAATCAATCAATTAATACCACCGATGCCTGCCATCTTGTTAAAAGACAAGATACCAAGAAGCAATGCTAAACTCTAGCCTGCTCTGCTATGAGCACTTGGAATTATTTTATAGTGAAACATGACAAGTATGCAAATCATGAGGGTCCCCTTTTATGTTTACATTTGTGCATTTTTTTCCCACCCCCTTCAGCTATTTCTGACGAGAGGCAGATTAGTGGAGCTGTCTATAATTTGATCTCATTGACTGAAGTGCATTTGGATACTTCTTGCCCTAGTCCCAAGATCCAATCAACACAGCAGACCTCGCACTATATACCTATATGGTATTTTAAGTGCTGGTAAATATTTTCAAGAGGAAAATTGCCGCTAAAAATAAGCATGAGAGCATTACAGCGATCACAGCAATAATGCCCGGATGAAAGGGTTAGTTGGTGACATGTGACATGTTCAATTACTTATTTGGATCCCTTAAGCAGTTCAGTTAGGCTATTATAAACAGCTACAGATTCCATTACATAACTTTAAAACAATGTCCCTCCTTTTGTGCATGACTTGTGGGCCCAGGTTTTTTAACTGCTTGTGTAGTTAGTCCTCTCCTATTCTTCTGGTTAAAAACCATTTCTGTGTTGTTGTTTTTCCTTTGCAGTGTTTTCAGATCTGAATGCTGAGCCATGTGAGCAAATTCTTCCATCTCTGTGAAGTTCCAGAGGATCCTTCCAGGTAAAGGATCATAACTTAACATTATCTCACTGAACTGGTAAAGAGCCACTGCTTAAGAAGACGGTGCTGGGATCACTGCGGTACATAGTGTGTGCAGGGCGGGGGGACTGCTATAATAACTTCGAACTATGTGGTGGTGCTAAGAATGCAACGGGAAGGTGAAACTCCTATAAAGAAATCTCAGTGGAATCCTGTTCTTGAAATCTTTCTGAAGGGCAGAATCCAGTGCCACATGAGCAGAAGTCTGCTCATGCAATGGGACCTTTTCCTCCACTTCTTCTTTCTGCTGCCCCTGCACCCCACCCCCAATCTGCTCCAGAGGGTTCTCCCAATCTTCCAGGGCAGATTTTGAGAGCACACTGTGGGCTACAGGGGAGAGGTGGAATCACTCCACTCCCAATTCCATTGATGGAAGCAGCTCCACTGTCCATTGAACTAGATCCTGCTCGAACTTTCCCCATGCTTCCTTTGTCCCACTTGCTGTGGACTTTGTCCCTGGAACATCACAATAGAATAGAATAGAATCCTGGACTTGATCCTCCTAGAATTCGATCCAGCTGACCCTGCTCCATCCAAACTACCTATGCCCTAACTATTTCAATATTATCATCTAATCTGCAGCATGTACTACACTATTGCTGCAAAGCTAATGGTTAATAGCCATAGTTCTGTGTCCCTTAACAATGCGTAAATGAAATTTGAGCTTTCTAAAAATCATTTGCAAGATCATAAGGCGTTCAACTGCAAGTTCATAAGGTGTTCATCTAATGAAGGTATCTCGCTTTCTACATTTTATCCATTTTATCTTGGTGGTCATCAGGATTTTGCAGTTACCATACTGCAATATACCAGGTGCACAAATGAAGACCTTCCCCAGCACTCATCAAATGAAACATTGAAATGGGTGGGATGCTTTGCTTCCTCTGAAAGCAGCACAAGAACTTCTCCAGCACCTAATAAAATAACTCTTTAAAAAAGGAAGCAGAAAGACAGATCAACAAGCCAATGCCAAGTTGTACTACTCACTCAGATTTATAATCCCATTAACGCATTTGGGACTACACTGGCTAAAATCCAAGTGCTTCAGCATAACTGATTGGGCTCTGAGTGTAAGAAATTACATTCACACTAGTTCAGTGACTAGTTACACATTGAGTCACAGGAAAGGCATACTCATGTTTAGAAGGCCCTAGATTTTTGCAAAACCGTTGGCACTTCTCTGGTATTATTGGTGTCATGTCATGGAAAGCTCTGGTTTACTTCTTCAGTAATCATTTTGTTATGGAGAACTGGTCATGGGGGAAGCAAAAATGGAACAAAATATAACACTACATAAATGTGGCTAGAGAAAGTAGAGAAAGTATGAACATATGTGATTTCATGAAGAGGAAATGCAACTAGGTAGTCGAGTTTAAAGAAAACTCAGGAATGCATCTACAGCTTTGCAGATACTTAAACAAGTGTTAGAAACACAATGGCTGTATCAAGTGCTGGACAAAGTACAATAGTATTTTACATGGATCACAAGATATCTGATTCACATGGCCATTTTTAATGTTGTAATTACATTGCAGCCATAGAGTTGACTGGACAGGGGGGTATTTTATCTTCGGGCCTGTCCTAGTGTCTAGATCAGCCTTTCCCAACCTCCAGATGTTCTGGACTACAACTCCCACCAGCCCTAGCCTGCATGGCCATGGGTCAGGGATGATGGGATTTGTAGTGAATATCTGACCAGTGGCCAGGCTGTCTGGGGCTGATAGGAGTTGTACTTCAGAACATCTGGAGAGCACCAGTTTGGGGAAGGCTGGTCTAGGTGGCAATTCATGGTTTCAACACAGCTGCTGGAATAGTCACCTGACTGGTCGCCATGCTACAAAACAAGTCCATTCAAGAAAGCTTAAGCCCCTTGCAAAAAAGGGAATTGTATGAACTAGTTATAAAGTATACACACTACAGTGAAAAAGCAATAATAAGGAGGAATTCACACTTGCAGATTCATCACTTGATGACTGCAGCCTCGGCTGGTGGCTCCCATGTGTGACACAGACATCACGGATGAAACACCACATGAAAGAAGTTTCATATTATCTGACATCATCCCAACAACAACACTTTTCAAAAGAGGCATTCACATGGTCAGTTGCAAGCCACTGGATGTTGAGGAATCAAATGATGTCAATCAGGACTGGACCATCCATTACAGCCACTGTATGAAAACCACATGGCAGCTGTTATTACATGGTAAGCTGTAGTGCAGGGTCCACAAAGTGCAGCTTGTGTGCCACCCCAGAAGGCCTGTCTGGATCCCCCCCAGGGCTCCAAGAAAAAAAAGGGAAACACACTTTAGGAATGGGCCCTATGGTTCCTGCAGAGCTCAAAGGCTCCTGCCTGCTTCCTATGACACTCTAGGAATGAGACTTATATGGCAAGATCCTGTTCTTAGAGCATTTTTCCCCTGGTTTTTTTCTGAAAAAGATCTAGGTAACAAGAGTGGGGGTTGTCAGGATCCTTCATCAAGAGAGTGGATTAGAGGAAGGAGAAGAAGAGCTGGGTGGTTTGACACCTGAGATTTCTGGAAGGAGTATTGGTTTTATTTGATCAAAGCAGGTGCCAGGCCTCTGAAATGCTCTGAGAGAGCGAGAGAGAGAGCTGTATGTGAATGTGCGTGCATGAATGTATCTGTGCATGCATGTGCACACACACGTGTTGCTTCCTCCACACTGGCAGATACCATATGTGGCCCTCAGGGCTAAAAAGGTTGTACATCCCTGCCATCTGTCAATGGATCGCTCAATTGCATTTATATCACATTTGTATCTCCCTGAGCTCTAGGCAGTATAGATGGAGTGTAAAATAGCCATCATGTGAAGCTTGCACATCATGGCTGAAATGTGTATACCAGCCTTCAGTCCTAATTAGGTGATAGGATAAATTCACCCACAGAAGTAACCAACAAAGCTGGATAAAGATTTATTTTAATCAACAGTAGGTGGATAGCAAGGAAACTAGCAAAACAGGCCTGAGCAAAGATAGCTAGGCAAGTCGTGTCCTTTCAGAAGACAACCTTCAGTGGTTTGATCTTCAATGTGACATTTGTTAACATAGTCCAACACAAGATGGCATCGGAGCTGATGAGAAAATAATTTTATTTATAGCAGACATCCTTTAATATGCCAAAGTAATAGCTCGGGTATTGAACTGTGATCTTGATTCTCGAGTCTTAAGTGAATGTTACTAGGATGTCATATGCCTGTAAGGTTCCTATGGAATGTCCACATATTACTGCCAGCTACCATGCTCTTTCTGTAACCAGAAGCATATACTAGAGGGATCAAGTTGTAGTAGATAGTTGGTTGTGTCAGATTCTTTGCTATAAAGAGCAAAGTGAATTTTGTTTTTTGTCTGAAATTTCATTTAGATAATAGGTATCTAACTCTTTTTGAAAGCCATCAACTAGGTTCTGGAACTCCTTTCCAAGGTTGGCCATCTCAGTTTCTCAATGATGACCATCCAGAAGCTGGTAAAGGCCATTCGTTTTAGGAAGGCATTTGGTATGTGATTTTAATTTGCTGTTTTTAATCTGTCTCCATTTTCTGAATATTTTAAATATTTTGATTGCTGTTGCATTGTTATTTTCTACTGAAGTTTTCATGTGTTAATGTTGAGTGTTTATGTTGTAAATGGAAATCATGTTTTAAAATTGTTAAATGTTTGTGGGCAGAAGGTTGTTACTATTTATGCAGGATTTAAAATAAATAAATAATATGAAGATTCTTCTCAGAACATTACCCAGTTAAAGGGAGTTGTGTTTGATTTGGGACAAGTAGAAAAATGATATAATGAGGGACTTGCAGCCCAGGATTGGTAAAGAGATGGTGAGAGAAGACCTAGGTACTTTAAATGAGTTCAAGTCTCCAGTGTAAGATGAATTACATCCCAGGGTGCTGAAAGAGCTTGCAGGCATTATTTTAGAGCTGCTGGCTTTAATCTTTGAGAATTCTTGGGAGAATAGACGAGGTGCTGGAAATCTGGAGATGGGCACTTGTTATACCCATGTTCAAAAAGTAAGGAAAGGCAGATCCAGGGAGCTACAGACCAGTCATCCTGACGTCAATACCAGGCACAATTCTAGAATAGATTATTAAGTGGCCGGATTGTGAGCACCTAGGAAACAATGCATTGAGTCAACATGGGTTTGCCAGGAATAAGTCATGCCAGACCAACCTTATCTCTCTTTTTTTTTTTTTTGATAGAGTTACTAGTCCGCTAGATCATGGCAATGCTGTGGATATAGTATATCTTGATTTCAGCAAAGCATTCAACAAGGTTTCCTATGATATCCTTGTTGACAAGAGGGCAAAATGTGGATTGGAGGCTACTACAGTTAGATGGATTCACAGCTGGTTGAGCAACCATACCCAGTGAGTGCTCATTAATTATTCTGCTTTGACCTAGAAGGAGGTCTCAAGTGGAGTCCTGCAGGGCTTGGTCCTATAATGATGTATACATGACTTGGATGAGGATGCAGAGTGAATGCTGATCCAGTTTGCAGATGACACAGAGCTGGGAGGGATAGCAAACACCATAGGAAACAGAATCAGGGTTTAAAAGGATCTTGTCAGGCTGGAACACTGGGCTGAAACTAACTAAAATTCAACAGAGACAAATGCAAAATCTTATATTTGGGTAAAAAAAACCAAACACCAACCCAAAGGCATGAGTATAGGTTGGGGGAGACCTGGCCTGGCAACAGTATATGTGAAAAGGATCTGGGTGTCTTAGTGGATCACAACCTCAATATGACCCACCAGTATGATGCAGCCACTAAAAAAAGCTAGCAGTTTTCAGAGGAACCGCCATGCTAGTTTGTTGGAGCAAAAAACCCAAAGAATCTTGTTGCACCTTAAAGGCTAACAAATTTATTCTACCATAGCCTACCTTTCATTAACACTGTCCATGAGTGTATATAACACTTTATTTAAAAATCTAGTCCAGTCTTAGGCTGAAGTAACAGAAGACCATGTCCAGGTCACAGGAAGTAATAGTTTCACTGTATTCTGCACTGGTCAGGCCACATTTGTGGTATTGGGCACCACATTTTAAGAAGGATATTGATGAACTGAACTATATTCAGAGAAGGCCAATCAGACTGATGAGAGGTCTGGAAACCAAGTCCTACAAGTAACAGTGGAAAGAGCTGGGTATGTTTAGCCTGGAGAAAAGAAGATTAAGGGAAGACATGATAGAGGTCTTCAAAAATCTGAAAAGCTGACATGCAGTTGATGGAGTAGACCTGTTCTCTGTTGCTCCAGAGGACAGGACTATAACCAGTGGGTGCAAATGGCAGGGAGGTAGATTTCAGCTAAACATTAGGAGAATCTTCCTAATAATAAGTGCTGTTTGACAGTGGAACAGACTGCCTCGGGAGGTGATGTGTCCTTTTTTTGCTGGAGATATTTTAGTAGAAGCCGGAGAGCTGTTTGTCAGAGATACTGTAGCTGCATCTTTTACTGATCAGGGGGTTGGACTAAATGACCTCCAAGGTCTCTTCCAAATCTGTTTCTATTATTACAAAGTAGGAGACAGTTCAAAGGGAAACCATTTCAGAAAGACCATATCCCATGATGGGATGAGAAAAAAGCTAAAATATCATTGTTTTGTTTAGAGAGGGTTGTCTTCAGCCAAATCATTTCAATGGATAGTGTTCCATTTTAAGAGAAAGATGTTCTTGAAAGCATAACATTCGCTTATGAGATGTGTTCATCTCAGAAATCTGAGTAACGGTAGAAGAGGTGGGAGAGTGTATGCAACACTTTATAATGATATGAATATTGTGTTTCATGCATGTGTGCAAGGATGTATATAGTCTTTAGTATGCTACGAGAGACTTTGTGTGCATTTAGAATATATGTATTCTGTTGCAAATTCACTTTCATAAAATTATGACCTTTCTTGGCAATAGCAGCCCACCTCTCCTTTTGCATCAGCAGCTGCTCCAGAAGTACTGGCTTGTTTATTGCCTGTGCATGCAAAAGTATTCCTCGAAGTTCATACCAAAACACAAAGGAATCTTTAATGTTAGAATCAGCATCAGGGAGGGTCCTGTGCTGTCTGTTGGCCTTTTACCCTGTTTGTTCACTCGGAGCTAGTTCTACTACGTTTTTCTTCCTCCATCTTGAACAGACTTCAAGCCCTACAGATTAATCTTGTTTGCCTCCCTGTCATACACCTTGTTTCCAAGTATGGTCACTATGAGAGAGCTGTCACTTGGAGACTTTGTGTAAAATTGATGGCAGACAGGGAAGGGCAAAAAGACAGGACAGATGGCTCTGTCACCACCACCACTACCGGCTCAATGCTATGAAAGAAGTTCTGTGTCTCCGCAAATGCCACTCTCTTCCATATACTCACTCTCTCCTTAGTCCAATTGCCTCACCAACAGCTGTCTATTTTTAAAAAGACTTGTTTTATTTTGTTCTTTAAAAAAGAAAAGAAAAAGCAAAGTTAAGAGATCAATGTTTAAGCTGCCAAGTAATCCCTTCACTAGATTCAATCCATGTGAATAGGGCCTTAACAGGCTTTGGCTAAAGAAGGCAAGTCCCTAGGCACCAAAGCTCTACCACCTCCCCTGGCAGTCTCCCCAAACACCTTCCTCAGATCTTTTAAATGTATTTCTCTAACCTGAGCTGTAGTGGCCACAGTATTCATTGTCTACAAGCCGATCTGGATGGCCTTGTTTATTTATTTAGTGTGCTTTTAAACTTCCCCGATAACTGAAGTTTTCTGGATGGTGTACAAGACATTAAAATACAAAAAAGAAAACTTTACTACAATGAATAAAAACAGTGCAGAGTAAAAACCAAGATAAAAACCAGCAGCAAACAATAAAACCATCCTAGCACATAAAAGCAAATTAAAACCATCAGCAAAATAAAGCACTTTAAAACAGTACTTAAAATGCCTGGGAGAATACAAAGGTCTTTGTCTGGTGATGGAACATTGGCACCAGGTGAGCCTCTCTGGGGAGGACATTACACATCTGGGGTGGCACCACTGAAAAGGCCTTCCCTCTTGCAGCCACCCGCTTTGCCTCATTTGGTGGGGGCACCTAGAGAAGGGCCTCAGAAAATGATCTTAATGTCTGGGTAGGAAATTGTTCTGCTCACGTCCTATTTTAAACATCCCGAAGGACAGGAGCCTCTGCTACTCCAGTCGCATCAGGGATTCAAGCCTACAGGTGAGTTGAGTTGTTGCTAGGTCCAAAATGTGGTGTTTGAAATTATTTTTAATTGGTGGAACTATGAGTCATGCCAGGGGACCAGAACAATGACTTCAGGCTTTAGGCTGCGAGCCTATACTCCAGGGGTAAGAAGCCTGATGCCTTCCAGATGCCTTGGACTGTAACTCTCATCAGCCTCAGCCAGCATGGCCAGTGGTTGGGGATTATGGGAGTTCTAAACTATCTGGAAGGCACTAGGTTGCCTATCTCCTGCGATGCACACTTACCTGGGAGTTGACATGCAATACTATATTCAATACCTCTGAATACAGACATGCATTGGATTGCAGTATTAGTCAGTTAGGGTCCAGTCCTATGCATGTTTAGAAAGAAAAAAGTCCTACAACAAGAAAGTCCTACAACCAGACAGAAAAAAGTCCTACAACTCCCAGCATGCCCCAGTCAGCCATGCTGGTTATAGGACTTTTTTTTTCTGTACAAACATGCATAGGATTGCACCCTTCATTGGTTAGATCATCCTTCTCTGGCCTGCATGGCCACTGACCAGATTAAAAAATAAGAACAACTAAAAATGTGCTTCCAATAAATCAAGCTGTGGATTTTAATAATTATTCATAATTTTTGATACAAATATGAACAAAAGCTGCAGATGGCAAGCCCCTTTTTAGGAGAGAGAAATGCCTCTTCTGAGAAGATGCCTATTGTGTGATACATCCCTGCCATCATTTAAATAATAATTTTTAAAAGCCTTTTTCCTTTAGGATGATTTTTTCCCCTCATATGCACATTTATGTGGATTTAATTGATTGATTAACCATTAATCAAATAACATTGCAATCCTATGCATTTCTGTTTGGAATCAAATCCTATTGTTTGAGTTCCACGAGACTTACTCCGAAATTAAGTGTGTATAAGATTGCAGCTTAAGACTCATATAATCAATCATCTAAGATTTCTTCAACCATGCAACAGACCTAATAAGAACCAGGGGCAAGCATCAGACCATTTGGAAGTGGAGAGTCTCCCTATATCAGTTTTAGAGACAGGTTTTGTTCTGCTTTCCATATACTTTTCCAGCAGAGAAAGGGGATAGTTAACCCTGAACTATCAGGACCAAACACTTAACATCCATCACTGGAGGATTCGCATATTGTGAGGGTTTCATGCCACTAAAATGCCACTAAAAAAAAGTGGAATTTCACTATAATGAATGCCATGATTTGAAGTCTTACCCATGCACCCCCATGTGGTCTAATGCAGATACAACGACAAAGGAAATGCAACTCTGGAAAACAGTGACATTTCCTGCACTTGAATCTTGACTTTCCCTTGAACTGAATTTCAATGGCAATATAATTCTACTAGAGAAAAGCTGCACTGAATTAAGATGCTCTGTTCCTTGATTATTTTCTGGTCATCCTCCAGATCAAAACAGCTGAAACCTAAAGAAGGAATCCAGTAGCAGCAGTTCAGTTAGACAAATGGGATGGACTGATAGCATCTCTATTATTTTACTAGTCTTGCATCTGCCTTTGCTTTCGCTGCGAAAAGCCGAGTGCTAAGTACTAGTTGTAAGGCAGAAGCAATTTAGCTTATCACTTGAATTAAGCTGTGTGAAATTTACACGTGTTCAGTTTATGCGCAATAGCAGGTGGGAAGATATTGCTAAAGGGCTATGCTTTGCCTTTATGACAGGTCAAAACCTAAACAGCCAAGGAAATCATGTTGAGGCATCAAATTATACAATCTGGACATTTAAAAGCCAGTTCACATGGCTACTGTGCACATGGCCACCCACTGCTTTATTTTGCTTATGTGTCTTTGATTGGACAATGCTGGTGGCCCACCTGTCACTTGAAACCTTCATCATAAACACAGATGACAATCCTGAAGAAAGACTACTGCTAACCTTTCTAAAATGGCTGGAGCACTAGCATGTTCAAGTGAAATGTATGCTTGAGACAGACACTTCAGACAAGCAGAGGGGTAGCTGTGTTAGTCTCTTACAGCAGAAACAACAAAGAGTCTTGTAAGACCTCAACAGTTGACATATTCGTTACAGAAACAAAATGCACAGGTATAAGTTGGGGATACCTGGCTTGGCAATAGTATGTGTGAAATCTTGAAATTGTAGTCGATCACAAGCGGAATATGAGCCAGCAGGGTGATGTGGCTGCAAAAAAAAAAAAGGCAAATGCGTTTTTAGGTTACATCAATACTCTCAAATAGTATAGTTTCAAAATCATGGGAAGTAATAATTTTACTCTACTCTGCACTGGTCAGACCTTGCCTCAAATACTGTGTCCCATTCTGGACATCACACTTTAAGAAGGATTCAGATAAAATGAATGAGTTCAGAGAAGGGCAACCTAGATGATCAGGGGAGTAGAAACTAAGTCCTATGAAGAAAGATTGAAGGAACTGGGTATGTTTAACCTGTAGAAGAGAAGACTCAGGGGGGACATGACAGCACTTTTCAAGTACATAAAGGGTTGTCACACAGAAGAGGGCCACAACCTGTTCTAGGACATGAAATAACAGGCTTAAGTTACAGGAAGGCAGATTTCAGTTGAACATCAGGAAAAACTTCCTAATGGTCAGAGCAGTCAGACAATGGAACCAACTCCTTAGCGAGGTGGTAGGCTCTAAATCACTGGAGGTATTCAAGCAGAGACTGGACAGCTATCTGTCAGGGATGCTTTAAACTGGATTCCTGCCCTGAGTAGGGGATTGGAATTGATGGCCTAAATGGCCCCTTCCAACTCCAGGATTCTATGAAATGAGCGCATATATATATATATATATATATATACACATATATATACACACACACACTCAGAAATAACCACAGTATCAATAAGAAAATACAAAATAAAATAGCTGTACAGCTTCATATAAAATGATACAAATAAACCAACCTAATACAACAGCTTAAAACTAAACAGGACAGAAAATAAAGGTGGTTAAATTATTGGCTTATAGCCAACGTTGCACAAGCGGAATTCAACTCACACAAAGGGACTTACTTGTTCTCTCCTTCCACTTGCAGACCCCCCATGTGGCCCCATATTTGCTCTGGAGGGTGGATGTGGGGGGCTGCATGGGGGAGAGGAAATCCGTTCCGCCAGAGGTCTCCCTTCAGTTGGTGGAATGGGACCATTGGATACATTCATGGTGTTTATTTTGTTATGGTATGTTATGGATGTCGTAGTTTGGGGGGTGGGGAGGCTCTTGGATCCAGCATTGCCACTCGAGGCACAGGTGGATTCAGTGGCACAGAGCACCTTTTATCAGCTTAGGCTGATATACCAACTACAGTCTTATCTGGACAGAGGAAGCCTAGCTACAGGTCTCCATGCTCTATAACCTCTCATCTGGATTAGCAATGCATTCATACATGGGGCTGCCTTTGAAAATGGTCCAGAAACTTCCAAAATAAGGCAGTGCAATTGTTAATAGGGACTGGCCAACATGATCATATTATGCCAGTACTTTGCCATCTGCACTGGCTGACAGTCCATTTCCGGGCCTGATTCAAAGTGCTAGCATTAACATTCAAAGCCCTAAACAGCTTGGGGCCAGGTTACCTGGAGGATCATCTCCTCCCATATACATGTGCCTGGGCCCTAAGGTCAACTGCAGTGGTTCTTCTCCAGGAGTCCCCACCAAAGGAAGTGAGGAGGGTAGCTACTAAGAAGATGGCCCTTTCTGCTGTGGCACCCCAGCTGTGGAATGAATTTCCCAGAGAAGCTTGCCTGGTGCCTACACTGTGCTCTTTTCAGCACTAGGTGAAGACCTTTTTATTTTCCCAGGCATTATAGTTTTTCAGTTTCTGTTTTAAGTCCAGTACATATTTTAAATATTTGCACTACAGCTAAGTTCTCTTTGGTTATTATTTTAATTTAAATACTGTAGTTTTAAACTTTTAAATTTTTATATTGTATCTTATCATCTTGTATTTTATGGTTATAATTGTTGTGAACCACCTAGAGAGCTCTGGCTATTGGGTGGTGTAGAAATGGAATAAATAAATAAATAAATAAATAGATTTTGTTTTATTTTGGAGCAATTGAGTAATGATACCTTGTTTGTATTTTTTCAGGTACCACATATGTTACAAGAATTTTAAATTTCTGTGTTTATGATTTTACAATAGATTATTAGAGAGGTCACTTCTTTTTAAATTGATGTAGCTTTTTTCCTCTGAAGATCTTTTGAGATTGAAATACATTCAGGCTATTTATATTTCTTCATTGATATGTATCATATTCTTGTGCTATCAGGTTCATCAATGTTATTTACTGATTACTGCTAAGACATTTGGCTGACTTGGTCATTTATATCCCATAGATACTTTTTTCCCCCTAACTTTTTTGGGTCTCTTTTGGTTAAGGCAAGACCACTTTTCGTCTACTTGGAAAAATGAATCCCACATGAATCGAACTGCTGTAGACAAGGTCCAAAAGCCACCGCTGAACTGTAATTAGGGTGGTCACTGACACATCGCCAAGAAAAAGAGAACAAAACAGGACGCCATTTTGCAGAACATTTGCATATGCTAATTTATATGTATAGACACACATTTAGAGCCAATTGCTATAAATTAAAATACAATATATCTCACGACAGTGGGGAAGACTGTGGCAGGGTGACCGCCAGTGTGCCTGCCCAGTCTGCTGTGGAGATGTTAACTGTTGATGGCAACTTCAAGGCCCCTGCTCTCCCTTCTTACGGCGCTTTACCGTTAAACTGGATTTGGACTGCACAGCCCTTCAAACAAAAGTCACTTTCAATTAGAATACTGCGCTTTGATAGCCCGTCAAATAGAGGACTGTCTGCTGTAAAGTAAGACACAACCACTTTAATGGTAATCTCTTCAAATGGGGGTGAAACAGACAGTAGTCTGCTCTCTGTCTTGATACAATTCAGTTGCATTGATTCCACTGTGGAAACAAATTAGCCAAAAGTATCCCCAGCCCCAAAGCAGTCAACTCCTCAGAAAGGTTCAAGCAGCATTCTTCAGCACCCCAAACATTGAGCCTGCGTGGTCCTCAGACAGTTTAACTGTCAGCCTGTCCAAAATCCCATAATCTTACCTCCTTTCCCTAAGGTTGAATGATATGTAAACGTAATATATTTTATGTTATGATGTTTGATTATGAGGCATTTTATAGGTGCCATTGAATCTTATGTAAAGAGAGACTGCTCCAGGCTAGCAGTCATTATTTAAAAGTCCTGTTCATTAAATTACTCATTCATCCATTTTGACATTTGTTTTATTACTTACATTGTTCATTTTCTCCATTTTAACCCTTTTTTGCCACCACGTCAAGTGGCAATGGCACCAGACCTAATTTCACCAGTCATTCTGGGCAGCCACCATTTTATTTTCCCATTGTGCCTGGAATATAGTGTTATTCTGGGAGAGGGAAAGTCGTAACCACCACAAAAAAATGGCAGCTCCCACTGGCAGTCAGTGCAATATCTGGGGCATTCTGGGAAAATAAGAAGGCAGTCATCATGTCAGGCTGAAGAAATGAGCTTTGCTATTCCTGCCCCAACTAGGAAAAGGGAATCGCTCACCCCTAAATGGTACAAAATGTAGCAATAGGTGCAAATACAAGTAGTGAAGCACATAATCATTTGTACCTATTTATTTCTGAATTTATTCATTTCAAAAGGAATGTATTCATTTCAAACAATTCAGTTCAATTTTTCATTCATTCTGAATGAAATATTCAGAATGTATATTGAGTCTACACATATTGCAAGGTTGATTTATGGGATCCCATAATGTAATCATCCAATTTCAGGATGAGTGAAAATATCTAAGGACAGCTCATAAAGAAACATAACTTTCCACTGATATATTAATCATATTCCCACTTGAATTTTGTAACAGGAGGCTGTCATGTTTATGCCTGCAAATTCTTCCTCCTCCCCTTTCTAAACTCCTGTTCTGTGTACTGGAGGAAGATACTTACTATCTTGTTTTATCAATGATATTTTGATATTTGAACAGGCTTTCTGCTTTGTTGAGTATTACTGTATCAAAGTTTTTTCATGCCATAACAATGTCATGTTAAATAAAATAGGTTTAGTAAAGCAACATTTCTGGAAGGTGTTAAATAGTTTTTAATAGACAGCACCTCTTTTAGACAGTGATGTTTATATAAGATGGATGGAAAGAGCAAAGCAAATTTCTTTATGGTGACAATAGGAAAAACTGAAACATGCTTTCCTAGAAATCCTTTAAAAGGCTGAAGAAAGTGAGACAAATTTGGCTGGCAGGAAAAAATGTGGACAGGATCCAAAGACTTTTTTTAGAAAAATATTTTCTTTCTCCTTAGATTCTTCTTCTTATGAAGCTGCTGAAAAAAGGTATATGTTAATTAAATTGTTGTTTGATTTATATTTTTGAAATTGCTGAGAAACCTCTGTGAACAGAATGATATATTTCAGACAGACAGACAGACAGATGTATTTCAGGATGTATATAAGTTAGTGGCAGAGCTCACCTTGGCAGAAAACAGCGCTGCACCTGCTAACACCCTATCTGAAGAGGACAGGCTTTGCCTCAGTTATCCATGCACTAGTGACATCCAGGCTGGACTACTGTAATGTGCTGCACATGGGACTGCCTTTAAAGACAGTTTGAAAACTTCAGCTGATGCAGAATGCGGCCACCCAAGTGTTGGTGGGGGTGAGGTGATCAGATCATATAACACCTATACTGCGACAGCTGCACTGGATACCAGTGTGTTTCCAAGCTTAAAGTGCTGGTTTTGACCTTTAAAGCCTTAAACAGTTTGGGATGAAATTAGTTGAAGGACCAGCTTCACCCATATCAGGCTACCCACACTTTACGATCAGCAACAGAGGTCCTTCTCACCTGCCCACCTTTGATGACAGTTAGGTGGGCGACTACACAAGAGAAGGCCTTTTCTGCAGTGGCCCCAAATCTTTGGAATGCTTTGCCATCGAGGATCAGCCAGGCCCCATCATTGCAGGCTTCTATTTACTCTGGCCTTCACCTAATTATGTTTTATCAGACTGGGTTGTAGCTGCACTTGTGTTGTAGGTTATGTCTTATGCTGGTATTTCATTTCATTTCTTTTATTACATTTCTATTCCACCCAATAGCCGAAGCTCTCTAGGCAGTTTACAAAGGTTAAAACTTAAAAATACAATATTATACAAAGTATAAAAACTGTTTTCATACAAACTTCTGAACAGACACACACCCATCTAAGCAATTTTAAACTATCAACAATAAGGAAATCCAGGATATGATTTGTTGTTTTTTGGAATGTTTACTGTTTTTACTACTGCATCAGTTTTTATTATATGATTTTTTTTATTGTTGTATATGCCACCTTGAGAGGGCTCCTGCCCCAAAAGACAGCCTAGAAAGATTTTAAATAAAATAAAATAAACACAGGTCACAGCTTCCATACAAAGGAACAAAAAAGCCATCTACGCATTATGATAGCAAGCATGTCTGGGAGAAAGCTATTCTAGAATTTCTCTTCCACAGCACGCTTGTTCTAGGCCAAATTCAATGCTACACAGAGTTCTGTGTTACTCTCTCGAGCAATGAAAATTAGCTGCTTTGTGCTGTAAACATGAGCTGAAGAAGAGTAGGTGAGAAGAGAATGTTCACCAGGCTTCCCCAACTTGGTGCCCTCCAGATGTGTTGGACTACAACTCCCAGCATGCCCCAGCCAGTATGACTGGTGAGAGCATGCTGGGAGTTGTAGTCCAACACATCTGGAAAGCACCAAGTTGGGGAGGCTGGCTTAACCCATCCAGCTTGGGCCATGATTCATCTCAAAATCCCCCACCCCCACTTGCTGCTTTGTTCCACCCAGGAGAAAAGATACAAGTCCCCATATCTTTTCTTTCTGAGGTAGAAAGGCAGCTTGATGGGGTTCATTTGAAAGGACAAACATCTGTCAGGGAAAGGATTAAGCATCCTCATTTGAACTGCCGCTCTTCCATTCCTGATTACAGCCTTGCATAGCTGCTTTTTATTTAAAAAGAGCAGAGGAGAGGGAGGGTAGAGGCAGGAAAATGGCGCATATTCTGCAAACTGCTGCTCAATGCAACCGTTTCCTGTTGTTTCATGGTAAGGCCAGCTGTGATTCTCCTGCCATTGCTAGTTATATGGTGCCAGAAGAAGTGAAGTAAGTACATCCGATTTGCTGGGCTGCCACAGGGCATAGTTTCTAATCACCTTTGGAATTTCATGCAAATAATTTATGTGTTAGTTACATTTGTATCCCATCTTTGCACCAGATAGTGCTCAAAGGTGGCTAACTACAGCAATAAAAGTAAATACAAAGTAAAATACAAAATAACAATCAAAGACGGCATAAAAACAGTGCAGGTAAAACACATCAAGAGAAATAGTGGCCAGTTGAACAAATAGCAGGTACAGCAACCATAAACAAATCAACTTATAAAGCCAAAGGCCTATCTAAATAGAAACATCTTGGCCTGCTGGCAGAAGTCATCACACAACTGGAGCCAATAGTAGAAGTTGCTGACAAGATATGAAAAAGAAGGCCAAGTAGTTAGTTCCTAGACCTCCCACAAGGCTTCTGCCTGTGACAAATTCCCATGGAAATGGTATTGTGGCCAGTCCTATATAGGTGGGAATTGAATTCCTATACTAAACTATTCCATGGTAAGAAGGTACTCTTGGCTTCCAGCTTCCAATAGAGTCCTTCAAAATTATTTTTTATGTGCCAGGCTTTCTTATGTGATGAAAAAAGGCAGGGCTCCAAACATTGTGAGGGGGCATACTTTATGAGGGCCCGGAGATCTAGGGGTGCTCAGCCCAGACTGCAACCCCATTACCATGAAGGGGAAAATGGAGGCTCACTGGAGATCATGCTTCAGGATATTTATGGAAACTCACTTCCCCATATGTCTGTGTGTATTTATCTTGTGAGATTTGCTGGAGCCAATAGCGGCAGCAGAACAAATAACATACTTTTTTTCTTATTCTTATTTTTTGGTTGCTTTAACATATATACACATAAATTTGAATATATCCATAGCAACAAATACATATGAAATACATATATATGAAAATACAACCTGTTAGCAATTATATACAGGCTTCAACAAAAGTGGACCAGATATCCAAATAAGTATCCATTCGAAAGTAGCAAATAAGGTCCTCAATCCATTGCATTATAGGAGGTGAGTGTTTATCCTTCCAATGTTGTAATATCAGTCTTTTAGCAGTCAAGAGGGCACTGAGAATCCATTTATGCTGACCATTTTTTAATTTCCATGAAGCAGGAAAATAATTTAAAAGAACAGGAACATCAGCAAATATGATCCAGTACAAAAAGAAATTCTGTGTAATAACCTCCTCCTCCAAAGAAGCAACTACTGGACATTGTCAAAATATATGTTTAAAAGAAGCATTAGCTGTATTGAACTGCCAGCAATTAGCCACATTAGACAATCTCTTATTAAAGAGACATTGCAGTGTCCAATAGACATGAAACAAATGTTTTTGCTGAATAAGACTCAGCCTGCGATCCATAGACACGACAAGCAGAAGCCAAAGCAATGAACTACTGATTAGGCAGAATAGAATAATCCAATTCCCTATTCCGTTCCTGCTTAAAAGCCCGTATATCATATTTGTTCACCAATAACAACTATTTATAGACATGGATTGTGGGTCACTTTGCCTGATCAGCCTCAATAAGTGTTTCCAATAATGACGGAGACTCTGGTGCTGTAAAAGCAGCTGGGCCAAACCTAGATTCTAACAAATGCTGCAATTGCAAGTATTGCCATTCAGCCATAGCTGGCAAGTCATATTTGGCACACAGGATAGAAAATGACAAAAACTGGCACCCACCAGTCGATCCAAAATAAAGCTTGCCTTATCTCTTCATATCTACCACCAAAACATTTTTAACCAATTTTTAGATCTGGATTGCCACATAAAATCAATTCAGCATGAGAAAATGGGTCAAAGTGTAATTGATGTGAAATTATACGCCAGACATCTCCAACTGTAGAAACTGTGGGAAGAGCCCTATGCTTTCTTGTATGTCTAGAACCTAATGCCATCCATTTAAAGTGAGGAACCAGACCAGAAGATTCTAAAACTGACCAAGGTGGAATATCTGATGCAGACGGGAAAGTCCAAAATTCAGTATGAGTCAGCAGAGAAGCCCAGAGATATAAAGCAAAATCTGGAAATAAAATCCACCTTCTTTAATTGGAAGTTCCATTCTTTTCAGAGATAATCTTGGCCGAGAGGGATTCTCCACCCCCCGCCACCACATTTTTTCATGAAAAAAGCATTGATTTTGTAAAAGTATTTACCAAGTATAGCTAAGGTAAACCTACAAGCAACCTTCTGAACAGTGAGTTGCTGGCCCAGAGCTGCTTCAAGACATTTTGCTGCCTGAGGTGAAGGATGAGATGATGCCCTTTCCATTCCACCTACGGAAGCTGTCCGGACTGGCAGCTCGATCTTACTTCAGCACTGGTGACGGGACAGCATCCTCCACGTCATCAGAGGTCAGCAGGCTAGCTTGGGTGGGGCGGGGTGGGGTCAAGGGTCAGGGCAGGCTGTCTGAAACACACAGCTCTGTCCGCCAATGGAGGGAACTGGCCAGGAGGCTGCCACTGCTGCCTCCTCCATACACAAAGCAGCTGCCACCTGAGGCAACTGCCTCAATCTGCCTAAAGGTAGGACTATCTCAGGCCCCTCCCTAGAACAGAAAGTGTGTGTTTGTCCAGTTAAACTAGGACTTGCAGTTTGAGAGACAAAGAGAGAGATGTTTTCCTGTGTTACATACCCTCTCAAGAACTATCAGTCTCAGAACTTCTTGTGCATAAGCACAAGGGAGGAAAAACAGGTGTTAGGGACAAACAACCATAATAATCATGGACTTTGATCCCAGGGACTGTGGGAAGCTCTGCTGATGGAAGGATTTGCAAAATGTACGTGAGTAAATTCTAGTTCACATCTACACACTATGTCTAGATAAGAGGGGAGATCATTCATGGTTTTCGAATGAACAAGGCCAGAAAAATAAAGCTTGAAAGTGGATTGGTCAATTTATAAAATGTTTGTCGTTGTGCTGATCCATTAGAATTTTATGTATTATATTATTATATCATATCATATCATATCAACAAGAGAATACCCTTATGAAGATGAACCAAAAGTTTACAAAATAGTCAGCGAGCTCTGTAGGACTCTTCTTCAGGCTGGATGTTAGGTTAAACAAAAATAGCAAAAAGAAAGAAAAAGAAAGAAAGAAAGAAAGAAAGAAAGAAAGAAAAGGATACACGGGGGGAGGGGTGTCAGTGTGTTTTGGAGCATGGCAGAAAAGCCCTAGTGTGTGCTGTGGTATAGTTTCAGAAATCTAGAAAATCCCATTTCAAAATTAAAATAGAAACTTTTCTTTCATGACTCCTGAGATTGCAAGTATGTATGGGATAGAATTGTGGTATGTGCGTGGCAGTTTCTACTGTGTGCCCCCATGTTACAAGTTTCTACTGTGCTTTCCTCCAATGATGCTTGGGCCTTTCAAACAGGGCCATTCTTTGGTCTTTTGAACCCTCAGGCAAATACAAAAATGTTATTTCCCCAGTGATGCATGATAGTGGAAGATATATTCCTAGAACTCCCACCAGGAAGCCAGCCAGGGGTAAGGGGCAGGATTCCACAATGTGCCCAGATTTCCCACCAATGGTGCCAGGGTGCCCATCGGGAACAAAGCACCACTCTAATGCTGTTAATCAGCTGATATCAAATTTGCACAATGTACAACCTTTCCTGCTTTTCCTATTGACACCATTTGGCCCAGCAAGAGTAGAATATCCCCCTTGTTGAGTTAGGTGACAGGATATTGGAGGGCTACAAGACATTAGCATCCCCCAGCAAATGTTCAGAAATGCAATTTCTACCTCTGTGCTTCCTATCCAGCTTGTCATGTGGCATCTTTTGGGCCACTCTTCATGCATCCCAAATACACATGTAGTTTGCCATGTTTCCCATTGTCACAGCTGATAGGATTGTCTGATAGGGTTGCTGTCTTCACTATGTCTGTGCTTCATCCCTTGACCCAGGAGCACTGAGCTATACTTTTAATCTCCGTTAGCGCTGCTAACGGGATTATTATTATTATTATGATTATGATTATGCCTGCTGCATTGCCTTTTCCCCACCCCCTTGCATCAACAGAACTTCTGTTTTACCTTCACCTGCTGCCCCATGGAATACATTGGAAAAGGAAATGTCTCTTTGATGTGTTGTTGCAGCAAAGGTTCTGTACTCTACAAAGCCTACAGCTGCCTAGTTGTAAAGCTAACCTTGGCTACAATCCTCTGCGATTTGCTTTCAAAGCCATGGCAGTAGCTCTTAGTCAACACCCAGAACCAGTAATAAGAAACATCAGTAATGTCAGCCAAAAGAGATACGTGAGTAGCTGCTGTATATAGATGACATTTGTATCTCACATACAGTCAAAGATGCATGGCCAGATGAGGTCATTTGGTTCTGCAAGGACTCCACACAGGAAGGGGACTGGAACAATGGGGAGATCTTCACTAAAGCATGTGTTTATTTGAATTAATTGGAAAACAGATTTTCTACAAAGATATAAGGAGAAGAAATCCACATGGCAGCTGGCCAAAGTTGTAAAGTTGATGAGGGAATGGCTATGATTGAGTTGTGAGATAATCTGCCCCTGTTTAAGGAAGAATAGTGAGGTACCAAATAACCCCAGTATTGACACAGTGCAAGATTGATGTTGCATTCACAACCAATTGTGGTTGCACATCAGTGAACATTTGTTGTAACAAAAATAGCATAGCACTGAGCAGTTTGAGTAAGTTGGTAGCACACCAACATGCATCTGAAGTGCAACAGCTGATGGACCTTTCCTAGTACCAGTATGGTCTAACCCACCATCACTATCTCCTCATTCTACCACCAAAATTCTCTGTGCCAGTGGGTGAGTGGATAGCAGACTGTTCAAGGTAGGCACTCACATTCTGCTTTTCATGGGTGGGAAGTTCCACTACACTAGATGGAAGGATAGTTAAATGACCTCACCAGTCCAGTGAGGTGTCATAACAAAATAATGGCTCCAGGAACTGAGGTATTATGTTAAAAAATGTACTTTATTCAGTACAACACTACTGTCCAGTCCCATAAGTCTTGAACTAGAAGGCCTGCAGTTGTTGTTGTTGTTCAGTCGTTAAGTCGTGTCTGACTCTTCGTGACCTAATGGACCATAGCACACCAGGCCTTCCTGTCCTCCACTCTCTCCCGGAGTGTGCTCAAATTCATATACATTGCATCGGTGATGCTATCTAGCCATCTCATCCTCTGCCATCCCCTTCTCCTTTTGCCTTCAATCTTTCCCAGCATCAGGATCTTTTCCAGGGAGTTTTCTCTTTGCATTAGGTGGCCAAAATATTTCAGCTTCAGCTTCAATATCTGTCCTTCCAATGAGCAGTCAGGGTTGATTTCCTTTAGGATGGACTGATTTGACCTCCTTGCAGTTCAGGGGACTCGTAAGATTCTTCTCCAGCACCACAGTTGGAAAGCATCGATTCTTCGGCGCTCAGCCTTCCTTATAGTCCAGCTCTCACAGCCATACATTGCTACTGGGAAAACCATAGCTTTGATTATATGAATCTTTGTCGGCAAGGTGATGTCTCTGCTTCTTACTATGCTGTCTAGGTTTGCCATAGCTTTCCTCTCAAGGAGCAAGCGTCTTTGAATTTCATGGCTACAGTCACCGTCTGCAGTGATCTTGGAGCCCAAGAAAGTAAAATCTGTCACTGCTTCCATTTCTTCCCCTTCTAGATGCCAGGAAGTGATGGGGCCAGATGCCATGATCTTAGTTTTTTTAATGTGGAGTTTCAAACCAGCTTTTGCACTCTCCACTTTCACCCTCAAGAAGAGGCTCTTTAGATCCTCTTCGCATTCTGCCATTAGGGTGGTATCATCTGCATATCTGAGGTTGTTGATAATTCTCCCAGCAATCTTAATTCCGACCTGTGATTCATCCAACCCGGCGTTTCTCATGATGTACTCTGCATATAAATTAAATAAGCAGGGCGCCAATATACAGCCTTGTCGTACTCCTTTCCCAATTTTGAACCAATCGGTTGTTCCATGTCCGGTTCTTACTCTTGCTTCTTGTCCCTCGTACAGGTTTCTCAGGAGACAGGTAAGGTGGTCTGGAGTCCCATCTCTTTAAGAATTTGCCTCAGTTTGCTGTGATCCACACAATCAAAGGCTTTAGCATAGTCAATGAAGCAGAAATAGACATTTTTCTGGAATTCTCTTGCTTTCTCCATGATCCAGCGAATGTTGGCAATTTGATCTCTAATTCCTCTGCCTCTTCGAAACCCTGCTCGTACTTCCGGTAGTTCTCGGTTCACATACTGCTGAAGCCTAGCCTGTAGGATTTTGAGCATCACCTTGCTGGCATGGGAAGTGAGCACAATTGTACAGTAGTTTGAACACTCTTTGGCATTGCCCTTCTTTGGAATTGGAATGTAAACTGACCTTTTCCAGTCTTGTGGCCACTGTTGAGTGTTCCAAACTTGTTGGCATATTGGGTGCAGCACTTTAACAGCATCATCTTTTAGGATTTTAAATAACTCAGCTGGAATACTGTCATCTCCGCTAGCTTTGTTGTTACTAATGCTTCCTAAGGCCCACTTGACTTCACTCTCTAGGATGTCCAGCTCAAGTTCAGTGACCACACTTTCATGGCTATCAGGGACATTCAGATTTTTCCTGTATAGTTCTTCTGTGTATTCTTTCCACCTCTTCTTAATCTCATCTGCTTCTGTTAGGTCCCTGCCTTCTTTGTCCTTTATCATGCCTGTCTTTGCACAAAATGTTCCCTTGAGATCTCCGATTTTCTTGAAAAGATTTCTAGTCTTTCCCATTCTGTTGTTTTCCTCTATTTCTTTGCATTGTTCATTTAAGAAGGCCTTCTTTCCTCAGCTACTTGTAAAGCCTCATCAGACAGCCACTTTGCTTTCTTGCATTTCTTTTTCTTTGGGATGGATTTCGTTGCTGCCTCCTGAACAATGTTATGGACCTCTGTCCATAGTTCCTCAGGCACTCTGTCTCTCAGGTCTAATCCCTTAAATCTATTTGTCACCTCCACTGTATATTCATAAGGGATATGATTTAGGTCATACCTGAATGGTTTAGCGGTTTTCCCTACATTCTTCAACTTAAGCCGAAATGTTGCAACAAGAAGCTCATGATCTGAGCCACAGTCAGCTCCAGGTCTTGTTTTTACTGACTGTAAAGAGCTTCTCCATCTTTGGCTGCAAAGGACATAATCAATCTGATTTCAGTATTGACCATCTGGTGATGTCCATGTGTAGAGTTTCCTCTTGTGCCTGCAGATCAGGTACTACTTCCCTATTCATTGTGCTACAACAAGGGCTCCTGGTAGCCTGTTGTACCAAATGCCCCAGATGCCTGCAACATATCCAACTATGCCAGCCCTCAGAACAGAGTGCCTTACACTCATTGATGAAAATGGCAAGACTTCTCCAAAGCATTTTGATTATCAGAAGCCTACATAAAGCTTACACAGGTAACGGCTGACATGAAATAACACCTGTTGCCCTTCAGATGTTTTGGACTACAACTCCCATAGTCCATGACCACTGGCCATTCTGGCTGAGGCTAATGGAAGTTGTAGTCCAAATCATCTGAGGAGCACCAGGTTGTCTACCCCTGGAGGGATAGATGTCTCTCTATAAAACCCAGTTCCAAGCATTCCATTCCATTCTCTCAATACCCTGCCACACTCTAACATGATCAAGAGACAGATCCCAGGGCAGGACTGTGCAGGTAGCTGAATCTTCAAAGGCTTGGGTCGCCACAGGATGGAAGTCGTTTTTGCTCCCAACTAAATAGCTTCTTCAATGGCCCTCCTTTAGTTTCTCCCATACAGGTCAATGGTTGCCATTCTCCTGGCATAATCAATCACCTTAATGTGGAGAGTCACCCCATGAGGAATATTATTCAAGTGACCTGACCACATGAGGATTAGGATCACTGCATGCATAACATTGATCATGTCTCTGTGACTCAGCTCTCAAAGGCAAAGACACACTGAAGATAAGGGAGCATCCAACTAGGGAAGGAAGTCCACTCTCCTCGCATAGGGCAGCCTTCTCTGTTCCTGTCATCCAGGGCCAGTGTCACGAGTAGGAATGGTTGGACACCTGCCAAGGGACCACACTCCAGAAGGGGCCCACTGACAAGAGCCCCTGGAGTTCCTCTTTGCCATTGCAATCTGCTTGTTCACCTGCCTCTCATTCATCCCCAGACAACGGTAGTGGTGAGAAGGAGGAGCAGTACATGCTCTCTGCCTGTCAAACAAGCAAATGGTAGGATGAGAAAGAGGATGAGGACCAATAGCAGCTGGTGGCAATGGCAGTGAGAAGGCAGACTCACTGAGGGAAGGGGTTTACTGAGGGTGTCTTGCCCAAGGTTCTCTTAAAAACCTGGAGTCACAACTGCTGCCATCACTCCAGAACTTCAGTCTCCATTATTATAAAACCAGATAGCATATCAAAAGGGAGCCCAGGTAGATTTTTTTTATACTGCTGAATCACAGGAGTGAAAAGAGAAATTGTATGTAATGCTGACATCCACTCTTAAAGCCCCCTTGTTTCTTTTTTTGGTTTTCCAAATTGGCCTTCCCTTTGTTGGAGATAAGTGTGTGGTGTTGCAGCTTTGCTTGCCTAATTTTAACTTCTAACATGGTTTGCTAAACCACCAAGATCTAGATCCAGGCCAGAAATAGGAGGCCGAGGAATGATCATGTGCTCGGCAAGGAGCTGGGCTGCCTGCCAAAACACATTTGCGATGGATGGAATTTCTTGCCCCTGTGAAAATGCAGTGCTAAATCTCCCTCCGTCTGTCCTCCTCTTTATACACAAGTGGATCTCTCTAGCGCACTGAACTGTCATCTGAAACTAACAAGGAGGATGTGTCTCCCAGCAATCTGAGCTTCGGTCGAAAGTTCATGACTTACCCAGCCCTATGACAACTTGGACCACGATTTCTGGAATGATTAGAAAAATATTTCAGTGTAATTCACCTTGCTGTGTTATTTCACTAATAACTTCTAAAAATGCAAGGAATGCATCCTTAACATTCCTTTACATCCTCAGTGTATGAAGATGATACTTTTTCACAGTATGAATGGTCTCTTTGGTCTGGAGCTTCATGGATTCCCCCACCCCCATCCCCTGCACACATACACACATTTTGTGTGTGTATCATTTGTTTGTTTGTTTGTCTCTGTTTTTATAAGTTGCTAACTCCTGTTGGCCACTCCATCATGATACTAGCAGAACTTTACACTTTCTCATAAGGACTTCCTTGTCAACTTTTTCCATGTATTAGCTAGTTCAAGACCTAAACCAGAAGTAAAGCTTTGCACATGCTCTCTCTCTATTTTATGCTGTCATTAACCCATCAATAGTTTGTCATAGTATATTTTGATGCTGCACCTGATCTAGAGTCCTGAACCACACACAGAGCTCCAGAGTAAATGGTATTTTGCATTTCCTTCAGTGGAAAGAGCTGTTTTGCACACACAGACTTCTAATTACACAGAACTCCAAGTCAGTTAGAATAGGTAAGCCCCAGGAGAGTGCCATGTGTATGCTGGAGCCCTGTATGGGCAGCAAACTACTGGATCATGGCACTGTTGTAATTGCTACTGCAATGTTATGGTGATGGTGATGCACCATCACATTGTGCAAGACTGTGCTTTGAGCTTAAACAAGAAAAGTTGTAAGATTTCTGATCCACATGGCTCATCAGTCTCCTAAATAAACAGTGCCTCAAAATAGTACTATTTTTCAATTTACCTGCTAATAAGAGTGATGCCCAACTGAAACACTGATGCCCATTTCTCCTCCTTTCTTCCTCCATATCCCTAATTACTGTGGAGCATGTGGGGAGTGCAGTTTAAGCACACTTACATGGAAGCCAGTTTCATTCATGTCACATAACACAATCCAGCCAAAGTTAATCCTGTGCTGGTTTGGGGGAGTGGGAGTGTTCAGCAAGTGATTAACTTTGTCTGGATCCCAACCAGTATCTTTAAGACTGATATGCAGAGTGCAACCAGGGCCAGCCTATCATTAGGCAAAGTGAGACAACCACTTCAGTCAACACATTTTGGATGTTATGAAAGGGCAGCAAATATGTTATTGCTGTGTTTTTGCTGCAGGGGGTGGGGGAGGGGGAGGTTCCTATGGGATTTTATGTCTCATGTGCCAAAATAACTTGGCTGGCTTTGGGTGCTATGCACCTTGACTTGGGTGGGTGGGCGCCATTTGTTGCTCCGCATCAGGGAGCAAAATGTTTTGCAAAAGCCTGCAGTGTAGAAAAAACTAAACATAGCACCCGCTGGATGCAAAGCATAAACTGAGCAAGAATATCTGCATTTTCTTGTTCCGGGGGGGGGGGGGGGAGAAACAGAAGTGGTAGGAAGGATTGAAGGAGAATAAATAGTATCCTTTCGTATGGAATTAATGATACGTTATTGTGCATTCCTCCAATGTTATTGGAACACCATTAGATGCGCTTATAGGACAAGTCCTTCTCCTCCATGCAACAAAGTGTCAAACAGAAAGAGGGGAATGTGAGTTTCAGCAATGACTTCAGCCTTGTTTCCTGTGACAGTAATCTACCCTTCTTGTTGAAAGAAATGCGAAAGCTTGCCACTGCACTACAGGAATGTGTGGACTGTGTGGTGTTTGCATGGAACTGGAAGGTGACAGGCTGAAGTATGGCTTGGCAAGAGCATCTTGGAAAGGCTGTGGAAATACTGAAAGACGTGCATGTGTCTTTTTGGATGCAGGAGCCGGAGATTAACAAAGAGCATGGGGGAGAGGAAAGAGGAGAAAAGCATTCCTACAACTGGATTTCTCTCTCTCTCTCTCTCTCTCTCTCTGTGTGTGTGTGTGTGTCTCAAACAGGCTATACAAATTGGGATCCATCAAGCTAAAAGTAACCCATCATTCAATAATAATAGTAGTAGTAGTAGTAGTAGTAATATCCCATTCTTTTAGTTTCTTTCCCAGATCAGGTTACAAGGGCAAAACAATGAAAATCATAAAAATATAATACAAGTAATCAAATAAACAAAAGCAGTGGTTTTAACACAAGCAGAAGCTAAAATGTACACATTAAAAGCCCACCAAAACAGAAGTGTCTTCATTTTAGGGCAAAAGACACTCAAGATTTTGACAATCTTCTGTTTGCAAGACCAAGCAAGCTGCAAAACCAGTATGCTCATAATGGATCACCATACATGACTAGTAGGCTACATTCAACATTTCTGTAATTAGTGGTTACATTTATATACCACCCTTCAGCCTAACAATTCAAAGGCAGTTTACATCCAAGTAAAATAAGAACTTCAAAATAAAATCTCACAACAACAAATACCAAAGGACCAACACTTCATAAAAGCTACAGATTCCAAATAAAAATTCAAAACTTAAAAAGCCTGGGAGAATGAAAAGACCTTCTGATGCCAAGAAGATAATAAAATAGGCATGTAAGGTGGCTCACAAATTATCCAGGCCCACTCTAAGATAAAGTAAATGGCAGAGCAGATCCTTCCATTACCTCATCTGCCTCCATCTTCCTGCCTCTACTATGGTACCTCATCGCCATGTGGTTTCATACAATCCAACTAGCACAGAAACACCTGGAAGAAATTCAAGGTGAGTTTATACATGCATGCTCATCACTCAGACACTGAAACATTAAGTATTTACACTTCACAGCTGTAAAGCAGCCATCACAAGGCCAACACATTCTTTCATATAAAACACAATACATTTTTTTAAAAAATGGAGCCAGTTCACACATTCAGCTGTGCATCATCAAGTGATGTGTTATTAAGAGATACAGATGATGATGTAAATCAGCCCTCAAAGATATCATTGAAGAATTTCCAGGAATCATGAGACTTCTGTAATAAAAAAAAAAGTTCAGATACTGTTGTACTTGGACAGATGTTTCAGGTTCACATAAGATTGCCATTCAGTGATTCAGTGCAAAACTGAAATGGAGGAGCATCAACCTAGACTTTTGACACTCACTTCTAAATATGCCTCGAATCTGGCTGCAATTCTGCCTCCTCTTTTTTTCCTATGTAAAATGTTCTAGAAAAGCACAGGTCCCCTTTTCTGCTGTTCAGCAATTTGGCTTACTGGACAATTGGGAGCTATGAAGCAAGCAAGGAGATGCCTTCAATACAAATGGCAGAAAACCCAATGTAAATTTTACTGAACACAGGGAAGAGTTCATTTTCAAGCCAATGCTGTGACAGTGAGGGTGGTGAAGAAACAAGTCTTTGTCACCATTGTGTCTATGCGGTGCCATCTGGTGGAGCTTTTCTGACTGCCTCAAGGTCTTCTACAGCTTGGCCCACAAAGTGATGTGAAAGAGCCCTCAGAGGTACACTGTGACCTTCCTGCCAAGCACTTTATGAATAAAATTGCTTACATCTGCCACAGTTTGGATGCCACTCATTCTGCAATTCAGTTTATGGATGTGCCAGAACACTATTTAGTCCTCTTTTTGCTGGATGGATTTCACTTGTGGTGAGGATATGGACAAGTTACTTGGATAAGGTAGAATCATAGAATCACAGGGTTGGAAGGAGCCTACAAGACCATCGAGTCCAACCCCCTGCTCAATGCAGGAAGCCTGATTCCCAGGCCGTCTCCCATCCAAGTACTAACCAGGGCTGACCCTGCTTAGCTTCTGAGATCAGACGTGCCACCTACCACTTCTGGGCTCAACCCTCACCTACATCTAATAAGAAGGGATTGACTAACTAGTACAGGAAATAGTGAATGCCTCTTTATGAGAGGGAGCAGTCCTGGCTGCCTTGAAGGAGGTGGTTTGAGAGTGGCCCTGAAGAAATTCTTCTTACCACATGCCTTCACATGTACCCAAATTGCAACTCTTGGGCTCTTTAACCCAGAGTCATGGCATGCTATGGGAAAAGGAGGTTTCTAAGAAGGAGAATTAACAACAAGACAACAAGCCAGAGTTTAGAGTAGTTGGATATGTGTTTTACAATATTACAAAAATAGATGGGCAGTATTCAAATGGAACCAGGAATTGTTTGCTTAAATCTGCAAAGGAAGTTGGAGGACAATAGAAGCCAACATGAAGATGCAACTGAGTTAAAGAACGGAACCTAAATGAAAATAAATCTTGCCCAAGACAATGTGGGTAACTTTAGATCATTACAGAGGCAGGAGAGTAAATGTAGAAAGGCAAGGAGACTAGAGTGGCAAAGAGACCAGAGCATGAATATTACCTATCCCAAAGTGAAGGGGGTGGAGGGGAGCTCTTCTTCAGGGGTCTATCATGAACCAGGAGATCAGCCTTTTCACCAAGTTACCAGGGCTGTGTGGGTTATTCCTTAAAATTATGATGGTAAGCCCAGCATTATCACACTTTTATATATGCCTTAATTATAGCCCTTGCGTTCTCTTCAAAGATGCACCTAATGAGTTCTTCATCTGCTGCCATCAGCAGAAAAGGGACACGTGACCTTTACATCCCACTGATAGAGAGCTCATCTTAGGATTGGATGTGGAAAGTGATTGATATAAAGCAGATGCCATATTTCTATCTCTCAGCTCAAACACACCCATAAATAAGAACCACCGCATACTTTCAAGCAGTTTGATACTGAAGTACGGAACAGATGTATTGTCACACATGTGCATGCAATAAATATTACCTGTGTGTGGTTAGTACAGATCAGCTATTCAGTGCATTGTTCTTATTAAAATAACATTGTCAGTTGGTGCAATGACCAGATTTAATTCTGCATTATTATTATTCTGAGAAGAAACTAATAGCATACATTAATTTTAATACTGTATTTTAAATGTTATTTTAATATTTATATGTAAACCACTTAGGGATTTTATTATATTTAGCAGTATATAAATATCACAAATAAATATCTAGAACAGTACAGGGACCATTAAATCCCTCAGTATGCTTCTTCACAGCACCACGATTAATAACAGCAAAGATTCATAAGCCCAGTTTATACAGACACCCAGCTGGCAATCCTTTTCCTCCATGGTGGAGAATTGGGATCATCCTTCCTTCCAGGACCCTCAAGAAATGTGAATTAGGAGAGCTTCACTCTTATGCACACGGTAGCCTGATTTAACACATTCTTTTTTCTCTTTTTAGAGGTGTGCCTTTTTAGAGAAAGAAATATGGATCAAAATGCCTGTGTGAAGTTCTCACATCACATCTTTCCTAAGGTATGTGGTGGAAGGGAGGCCGTGTGACTCCTCCAACATCATGGGAAAGGAACCAGCAGCCTGATGACTGGATTATCTATTTATTACATCTATATACATTTACATAGTTCTCTCCCCCCACCATGTTATCCTCACTACAAGCCTGTGAGGTAGGATAAGCTGAGAGATAGTGACTGGTCCAAGATCACCCAGTGAGCTTCATAGCTGTTTGGAGATTTGAACCTGGGTCTCCTGGGTCCTAGTCCAACACTGTAACTGTTACACCAAAGCACTAGTTCTCATATCCATGCTTATCAGAGTACCGGCTGCTCTGGCTATATGGGATCAGCTTCAGGAAATGCAGCCTGAGGATGTAGACAAGGTCAGCTGAACCCCTCCAAGTACCACCTGTGTACATGACCCTTGCCCATCTTGGTTAATTACATCTGTGCAGAGGGGACTGACTGGGTGAGTCTAGGAGGTGATTCTTGCCTCCATGTGAAAGGGAGTGGTCCCAGCTGCCTTGAAAGAGACAGTTTTGTGGCCTCTCCTTTAAAAAAAAACCCTGTCTGGACCCTGATGATTGTAGCAATTATCACCCAGTCACAAATATCCCCTTTTTGGACATGGTACTCAAAAAGGTGCTGCTGATCCAACTCCAGGTACTTTGATAAAACTGAATATCAGTAATCTGAGATTAGGCCTGATTTGGTCACTAAAACAATTTTGATCACCCTCATGGAGAGAGACAGGGGAAATGCAAGCTAGTCATTGATCTCTCAGTGGCTTTCAGTACCATTCAGCATGGTATCCTTCTGGACTTACTCTGGGAGTGGGAGGTATGGTGAAATGGTTGTTCCATGTCTACCTGCATGGCTGGTTCCAGAAAGTAGCATTTGGGAGATTCAGCTTGAACCTGTAGCCATCTTACCCATCTTTAAAGTGTTTTTTAAAAATATTAAAATTATTGTTGCTGCTTTTATTCATTCATTCATTCATTTATTCATTTTTAAATTCTCTTCATAGTGATTTATCACTCATTTTATTATATTGGGTATAATGTATGTCACCATAAGAGCTTTGGCACATAAACTGAAATCATCATCGCCATCAACCATTTTATCCCCCATGCTTTACAGCCTTTATATGAACCTCCTGAGTGAGATTATCCCGAGATTTGGAGTAAGGTGCTATTAATATTCTGATGAAACTTAGATCTTTCTCCTTGTCCTCTGAGTCAGGTGTTGCTACAGACCTGTTGAAATGATACCTTGATGTGGTAATGGGCTGGATGAGGGCCAATAAATTGAAATTGAATCCTGACAAGACAAAGGTACTGTGGGTGGATGATTATATGGCAAATAGTTGCTTCTCTTGTTTTGGATGAGGTTGCATGTGCCCTGAAAGAACAGGTGTATTGTTTGTGGATCAGTAGAGGCACAGGTGGCCTCGGTGGCGTGGAGCACCTTTTGCCAATTTCAGCTGGTTTCACCAGCTACAACCATTTCTGGACAGAGATAGTCCAACCATGGTGTTCTGTGCTCTGGTAACTTCCCAACTGGCAGCATCAGTTGGTGCAGAATAACAACTGCCAGAATTTTGACTGGTACAGCCAGGTTTGTGCATATTACACCAGCTTTAAAATAACTCCACTGGCTGTGTATTTGCTTCTAGGCAACTCAGTTCACTACACTGGTACTTACCTTTAAAGCCCTAAATGACTTGGGGCCAAAAAACCTGAAGAACCCCCTCTTCCTAAATCAACCTGCTCGAGTGTTAAGATCGTGTGACAAGACCCTTCTCAGGCACCTTTATCAGAGGTACAATATGTGACAACAAATGAAAAGACTTTTTTTGATGGAGGTGCCCTGATTATGGAAAATCAAAGGCTTCCCGACAGAGACTCACCTGGCACCCACATGTTCCAATCTTATCTAGTCTTCTCTCACTTACACTGACTTCCGGATTATTCTTGAGCCCAATTCAGTGTCCTAGTTTTGACCTATAAAGTTCTCCATGCATTCAGACTGCAGAAAAGGCTTTCCCTATGTGTTCTTACCTGTGCTGTAAGGCCCTCCTCCCAGTACTACCTCCTTATTCTTAAACTTGGAAGGTGGCTACTACAGACAGGGCCTTCTTGGTGGTGGCAGCCCAGTTATGGAATGCTCTCCCCAGGGAAATTTGCCTGGTGCCAACACTGTTGTCTTTTCATCACCAGGTTAAGACTTTTTGCCCGATACACACATTTTTGCATTCAATTTCCCCTAATATCATGCATTTTTGTATGCTATTTTCCTGAATGTATACATTTTGTGTGCACTTTCCCCTAATATATGCATTTTTGTACATACTTTTAGTAGGCAAACCGTGCCACAAAATTTGGAGAAGTACAAATATCAAAGTATAACTGCATTTTATTTATTTTTATTTATTTTATTTTATTAAATTTCTTAATCGTCCATCTGGCTGGTCATCTGGTTCATGTATTGGTATGGGAAGTCCAAATTGGGGAAGTTTCCATTAAAATCTTGAATAGCTCAGACAAGGGCCCAATAGGGACCAATCTGTATATCCGGCACTTCCTCAGAGTGGCATCCCCCAGTGTGCAGTTTCCTTAAGTGGAATTTGAACATGGTCTTGAAGGCCTTAATAAAAGTGCCCTTTGACCCCTTGGAAATGTTCTCCCTCAAGATCCTGACCTTAAAGACCATTTTCCCGGTGGCCATCATCTTGACCAAAAGGGTCTCAGAACTAGGGACACTATACCCTGAGAAAGAGGCATTTTTTATAGTGACAAGGTCATTCTACAGCCAGACCCCTCATTCATTCATTCATTCATTCATTCATTCATTTATTACATTTCTGTACTGTCCAATAGCCGAAGCTCTCTGGGCAGTTCATACCAAAGGTCATCATAGCCTTCCACTGTGCACAGTAGCTATTCATCCCCTCTTTCTGCCTCCAGCCCTCCACACTCCTGGAAAGGGAGTGGTACCTTAGATGCCCAGAGGGCAGTAAAGTTCTGTCTTGACAAAACCAAGACTCACAGGCAGCACAGTACTCTATTTGTTGCTTTCAAACCTTCCACGTCAAGAAGGTCTCTGTAGTGTCCCTGTCCCAGTGGCTACCTGAGTGTATCACCCTGGCTTACGCCTCCAGCAACCTAGCAGTTCCAGAGGGGACCCTGGCACTCTCAGTCAGAGGGGGCGAAGTGTGTGTGTGACCATTTCAGTGGCCTTCTGGAAAAGGGCTCCTGTAAGGCACCTACCCTGTCACACATTATAAACTCAACTCATTCTCCTTTGAAAGGGTATCTTTAGCACGTGTGTTCTCCAGACAACTTCAGTCCAAGGAGGGGACTAGCTTGGGGAGGGGGTGTCTGTTGGCCCACCTGAAGATGTACTGCTTTTTTACATCCCCAAGGTAGATGGACTTCTGTACTCAAGCTAGACAAGCCTCACAACCCTCTTTCCTTAGTTTGCCCAACAACGCAGTAACTGGTGGCATAGGTGTTATTAAAAGAGCCCAGAATCTTCTGAGCTGTCCTAGTTGCCTTTTTTTTTTTTTTACAATTTCCCATTGACTTGAATTGGAAAACAGAAAAGGCCATAACTTTCAGTTTATATGATAAATTCATGAAATTTGGCAACCTGGTAGCCCCCATGGAGGGTATTGAGCCTGCCAAATTTTAGGGAGTTTGGTCCATTGGCTCTTGTGCTAGTCACTGATAAAATTTGCTTTTTTAAAGAAAATCTCTCAAAGCAAAGAGCTATATATTTTTGTGTTTCCACATAGGTGCATGGAATTGGAGGACCTGGCAGCCCCTATGGAGCTGACTGACCAAAGTTCAGACAATTAGGTCTGGTGGCTGTTGTGCTAGCCACAGGTCAAATTTGCTTTTTTCAAGAAAATCTGTCAAAGCAAAGAGCTATTTATTTATTTATTTATTTGGTGCTTCCACATAAGTGCATGGAATTTGGGGTCCAGGCAGCCCCTATGGAGCTGACTGAACCTGCCAAGTTTCAGACAGTTAGGGCCAGTGGCTTTTGTGCTAACCATGCATAAAGTTGCCTTTTCTCACAGACTAAAACAAAAGGCCAAAACTGTTAAGCCACACAGGGGATTAGACATCCTAATCAGAAGGTGTTTAAGGTTACCATTAGGAGGTCACTATCCCTAATCTCTGGTGTAGGTTTTTTTGAAGTGCAAATAGTAGTTTCCTTTTGTCTGTCCTGAATCTGCCACTATCCAGCTTCACGGATGACCTGAGGCTCCTCACTAAGGGAAGAAAAAAGTTAAACATCTCTTTAGCTGCAATACACATTACCTGAGAAAAAGTCACACTGAACTCAGCTTATTTATTGCACTGCTCCATTTTCACTACTCCATATAATTTTATCAACCTACCCCCTTATTTGCCTTTCTTCTAAATTACATAGCCCAAACACTGAAACCTTTCCTTATAGAGGAATGATTGCACCTCACTCTCAATCACCCCACTGTGACTGGAGACTGCTGGGTTAAAAGTTCAGCCCTATGGCAGCTAGATGTCATTTGCCAAGGCTCAGTTCCACCCTTCCAACTTCTCCTCTCCCCGCTCCCCAATCTTAAGAAATTTGTTACATTTCCCAAACAGGTTGTCTGGGCTTCAGAATTGTCTGAAGTGATTTGGACCAATCCGACCCGATTTGGTCCAATCCAGACTCTCTTCACATCTGGACTGATTTGGTCCAAATCACCCTGTTTCGGTTCAGAATCTGGATCCAAAGCAGTGCACAGCCCTACTTAATACAAGCCTGCTTCTTCCCTCTGAACTCAGTAAGCCTTGCTGTTACTAGGAGGCCTTAGGACTCACTTCCTTAGGAGAGAACTTTCTTTCTCTTTATTCCACCCAGAGCATATCCTGGGGAATTCTTAAAGAGAATTCTCTTCAGTGGGCAACAGAAGTTCTGAACTGTATTTGACTTTATACAAACAGACAAGAGGGTTGGCTTTTCTCCTCCTCACTCAAACCTTTGAGAAAAGTGGGTGCAAATGGTTGCAGAGAAACAAATCTGGGGCTGTTTTGTTTGTCAGTTGCCATTATCCAGCAATAGGAAGGGCTGTAGCTCAGTGGTAGAGCACATGCTTGGCATGCAGAAGGTCCCGGGTTCAATCCCCAGCATCTCCAGGTAGGGCTAGGAAAGAATCCTGCCTGAAACCCTGGAGAGCCGCTGCTGCCGATCAGTGTCGACAGTACTGGGCTAGATGGACCCAGGGTCTGACTCAATATAAAGCAGCTTCCTGTGAACAGAAAGCTTCAATAAAAATAGGAGTTTTTGGTTTGTTTTTTTAAGTGGAGGGGAGATAAATATTACTCATTTATACAATCCTACGTATGCCTACTCAGAAGCCCCAGTATGTTTAATGAGGCTTACCCTTGGGGAAAGTGTGCATAGGATTCCAGCACAACTGCTTTTGCAGGGTGGTTTGCACCCTGATGTTCTGCAGGTTTACTCAGAAATAAGTCCTGACTTGTGAGCATGGTATTGCAGGCTTACTACAGTGCCTACCCAATTCCAGTGTAATTAATTTGCTGCCCTTTCAGCTCAGTCCTATACATGTTATTTGTGTGTGTGTTTTCATTTTGCATGAACTCTAGCTTCAAGGCACTTAGTACATGCTCAGAGTTTCTCTATAACTTAGCCCTAGTTTTGAAAACAAACTTATTGGCTGAATCCTGGTGAAGTCTTGGCACAAATGAAGTTATGGGGAGGAAGATACAACAAGAGGTTGTGCATAACAAGGAGGAGGTAGAGAGGAGTTGCACAAAACAAGACATCTGTCTTTATGAAGAGTTGCTGGAGGATGGTAGGATGAGGAGGGATGGTTGCATGGAGGGGAACAGAATTGGTAGGGGGAGAATGTAAGTGCTCAATGGTAAAATAAAAGCATTCTGCATATGCTCAGAGGCACTCTATTTTTAAGAACATAAGAAGAGCCGTGCTGCACCAGACCAAGGTCCATCTAGTCCAGTGTTCTGTTCACACAGTGGCCAAGCAGATGTCCACGGGAAACCCACAAGCAGGACATGAGTGCAACAACACCTTCCCGCCCATGTTCCCCTGCTGCTAACATTGGTGAAATGTAAATACATTCTAGTAATTATAAATTTGCATGCATATATATCCTTCAGAAACTTTCCTGGGGGACACCTCTAATAACCTGTGCATTTTCATACAAATTTACCCAAGAAACTATTGGGGGGGGGGGAGAGTGAAGGGAAGGGAAAGCAAATCACTCCCTCCCCCAAATTGGAGAACTCCCCTTCCACATGAACTGCTGCACCTATTCTTCTGAAACTTGGCTGGTTTCTTACTTAGGGACACCTCTAGGCTGTCTGTAATTTTCAGAACCATGGTCCACAAGGAACATAGGGAGATAAGTATGTCCTCTTTTGGAGACCTCAAAATGTCAAGGCCACCCTTGCACAAAACCCCAGGTGGCTATCATTCTGAAATTTGGCAGATATGATCTCCTCTGATGGGGCAATGAATCCTGACATTTTTATCCAATTCTTCCAAGGAATAAAAATGTTATTGGCAGTTCCCTTTAAAAGAAAATAAAAATACAACCCCTGCACCTATTTTTCTGACATTGGGAGGTGTAATCTCCTTCTATGGTTACTATGCCTGAAATTATCATCCAGTTCTGACCAAGAGAAAAACGTTGCAGGTTTTTTTCTAGTTTCTTATAGTAGTCAACAGGAAGCATAAAGACTAATTTTTCTAAACCTTGACTCAGGATTGGTGCTGAGCTGAAGTGGACTGACTTCAAACTGGCCCGAGCAGAAGTGGGATGTTTTCCAGAACACTGAAGCAAGGTCTGAGTTGAAGGCGGGGAGCAGTCAGTGCACACTTCTTATGTATGTATGTAATCTATACATACGCACACACATATTAGACGCAGGAAGGGTGTGTACATGCAAATTTGTGTTATGGGCCTGTGCCCTGGATCTTTTAAGAACCTAGCAATGCCCCTATCTGGTGGAATGACAGAAGTAGATTGGTGGCTGAAAGGTTATGCTGACTCGGATGGGCCCTGTCCACATTCAGCTTTGCTGGAAGAATCCACAGGCAATCTAAAGATGGAAACTGCCTGACTCCCAGCCCCAGAGGCTTAGCCTAACCCCAAGCTAGTTGGTTCAAGGGAACGGAAATTCACCGGTGAGTATAGAATTTCCATTTCCATCTTAACCATGCAATCTATACATGTCTTCTCTGAAGTAAACCCTATTGGATTACTCCCAGGTATGCATGTACATGATTACAGCCTAACGGTGCAATCCTATACATTTCTAATGAGACGTTAAATCCCACTGATTTCAATGGGACTTACTTCCAAGTAAGCATGTTTAGGATTGCAGCCTAAGTCTTCAGTTTCTGTCCTGCATTCTTGCAGACATCTTCCCCCCACCCTGCAATATCCTATTTTCCACTTTTTTATTTCTTTACACGTTTCACAGTGTAAGATTATACTATTTATTTCAAAATGTATCAATTAACCTTGTATTCCTTTCTGCTTCACATCTTCATGCAGTTTATGTTATTGTTCCTTATTCATGGCATTCATTGCCAGCTGATATGCAGTGAATTGATTCTCACTTTCTTGCCATGTTTAAAAATGTCTAAGGGCGCAATCCTATGCATGTTTATTAGACAGAAAAAAGGCCTACAACTCCCAGTATTCCCCAGCCAGCCATGCATAGGATTGTGCCCTATAGCAATCACTGAGAGTGCAGGGAAAATGTAAGGTAGCAAACCTATTCACATTTACTCAGGAGTAAAGTCACTGAATTCAGTAAATATCCCTAAGACTGAGCTGTGGCGAGACTAATGTGCCTTTTTTCATTTAGCATTTGGGGTTACATAGTTGTTTTAATGTTTTAATGTTTCTCTGTTTTTAATCTGTTTTACTGTAGTAAGGTTTTATTGCCTCAAATTGTTGTACACTGCCGTCATACCTTTTCAGCAAATAGGGCAGGATGATGATGATGACGACGAGGATTGGCTATTTACAATCTGGTTATTTACAATCCCGTTTAATTTACTCAAATGTTTGGGATTTGATCTCCCTTGGAGATGTTTGAGGCTGAATCATTTAATGTGTATAGAGTCTTAATCCTACAAACAGAAGGGAAATCTTTGTCCCGCAAGGCTGCTTTGTGTTTGTATCACCAGCAACTAACTAAGGATTTCCCCAAGCATGGAAGGAAATCCTGGGTGTTTTAGAAATGACATACTCAGTTTACATTGCATTCTGTCAACATAGCTGCTGTGGCTGCAGGATAGAGGAATATGGCTGGGGTAATATTGCATTCTGGCAATCTGTGTCTGTGAGAAATGCAATCGCTGTGTCATCCAGTAAGGCTTCTCTGTTTTGTGCAAAGTTCCAAATGGTTCCTTTTTATTTAAGGAGGGGTGGGGAACTTCAGGGCAAGGGGCAAAATCCAGCCTCCTGGGGTCCCAATCTGGCCTTCTGAGGTTCCCCAGATGGCCAAACCCCTTCCCCGGGCCCTTCCCCCAACCACTGACCATTTGGTGATTTCCCAACTATTGTGCGTACCCATTCCCCAACCCCCATTTGACAAGGCTGAAATGCCTCTCCTAAGGCTTAGTTACTGGCAGTCTGAGCTTGACGCTACAACATGTATTTTGGCACCACTCCGTTTGCCTGAGGCCCTGCCTGACACTGGAATGCAGCCCCCCCCCCCAGCTTCTCTGAAATTGAATTAGGCTCTTGGGTTGAAAGAGGTTCCCCAACCCTGATTTAAGGACCTCATAGGACCTTGAATTGTGCCAGGAAAAAATTAAGATATATCTCTGCAAGTCTAAAGCTAAACTAACTTGGAAGGAAATTCTGAAAATCAATTCTCCTTCTTCTTCTTCTTCTTCTTCTGGACCAATTAACACTTTAATTGATTGGATCAAACATGGATATAACCATTATGCCTTAAATGTAGTCCGAGCTATTCTTCCCTCTTCCTCGTAAAGAGGGAGCCATAATTCAAATTCCTAAATGTCACTCTCCTTCTTGGATCTTGCTACAAGGTGGACATATAATCGGTTCCTTACACTGCAGTCCTCTGCATTTCTGCTCAGAAGTAGGTCATGTTAAGTATATATAGGATTGCAGCCACAATTGAGGACTCTACACCATGCAGACTCTGTGCTAGAATGGCACTTGGCATTTGAACCTTCTTATTAAGAGTGAAGGACTGAAAGTGGAATTTAGTTGCCCAACACTGAAATCTCACATGCATTTGAAAGCATATTAATAAATCAATTAGAAATTTTCTCCTGCTTCTGTTAATGCACATTACTAATGTCCAAGTCACACTAACCCTGTATCAAATGTCATCACACCCCACTCCAGCTAGTTTGGGGAAGATGGTCACTGGGGTCAGCTGTGGGTTTAGAAGTGTCCTTGGCAGGGTGCCGTTCAGTGGGGCCCAGTTGCTCCTTTGCCTCCCACCTCCTCCTAGACAAAGGACAGGTGGTGACTCAAGCTATTTCCTGCTGCTGTCACCAATCACAGACATGCAAGCCAGTGGCAATGGTTGCTGGGAGCACACAGCTGCTGGTAGGGAGAGGGCAATTCTCCAGGTTTCCAAGTTTTACTGTATTAAGTGGTATATAAGTATAACAAACAAACAAAAACAAATAAATAAATGGTGATGGCTGCTGCTACTTCTGGCCTCCTGCTACAAGTGGCAATGATTACAAGAAGCAGCCGCCCCTGCCACTACCAGCCCCCCCCCCTCTCTGGGTGACAATACCGGCAGTACTTTCTGCTCCTAGCAGCCATTGCTGCTCATTCATCTGGCCGTGATAAATAACAAGCACCAGTAGCATGAAGGGTCCTCCTCTCTCAACTGTCATCGCTACCTGCCATTCCAGCGGGCTGGACAGCGGGAGATGAGAGGAAGAAATGGGGCCATTCCACCAGCCCTGCTGAAAGAGCACTTCATTTTCTCCTCTTCCCTTCCATCCTTTTTTTCCCTTTTGTGTCATGTATTTTGCGTTTGTAAGCCGGTGAGCAGGGACTGTCTTGTTGTACTGCTTGCATGTAACCTGCATGTTTGGCTCAGGAGTGGGATAAAAAATACTTTTAAGTAGTAGCAGCCTACTTTTGCTCTCTGTATAATGAAGGAGCCGCTGCTGCACATGGGGTGTGATTCTAGAGGGCAGGGGGACACCTTGCTCCAGGAGGCAAATTTTCCTACTGCAAAGAGTGAAAGCAGGGGCAATAGCTGTACCTCCAGGATGCAGGGGCCTTGGTAGCTGCACAACAATGCTGACCCCCTGATGCCAGCCCTCATATTCACCCATGGGTACCCCAGATGCTGGACTATGGCACTTGATAGCTAGACTAGGATGCAGTCTCATAATACAGTGTGTTAAGGTCCCTTTTCTGCATTACTTACCCACCCACACCTCTACGCAGGGCCAGCCCTATAATGAGGCAAAGTGAGGTGGCCATCTAAGGTGCCAGCATGGTCTGGGTGGCGCAAGGCTCTCAGATAGTAGGTGAAATGCACACTCAAAAAGCAACCATTTCCAAATATGTACAGCTGTTTGGGGCAGGGTGTGTGTGGCGGGGATCCTCTTCATGCAGTCCTTTTAGTGTGAACAGTAAGCTGGGAGGCATCTCTGTGACCGTGGCTATTGAAGAAAGGATGTTTCTAAGTGAGGCTTTCACTGTGCAATTGCCCCGTCTTGAACACAGAATTTTACAAGGGGGCCAGTTGACAGTGTCTTCCCTTTGTGACCTTCCTGTATTTTCCCACCACTACTCCCATCTTTTTTCTTACCACAAACAACCCATTAAGAAGGGAAATATAGCTGTATATGCTTTCGAACTGTGGTGCTGGAGAAGACTCTTACGAGTCCCCTGGACTGCAGGAGGTCAAATCAGTCAATCCTAAAGGAAATCAACCCTGACTGCTCATTGGAAGGACAGATACTGAAGCTGAAGCTCAAATATTTTGGCCACCTAATGCAAAGAGAAAAGTCACTGGAAAAGACCCTGATGCTGGGAAAGACTGAAGGCAAAAGGAGAAGGGGACGGCAGAGGATGAGATGGCTAGATAATAGCATCACCGATGCAATGAATATGGACTTGAGCACACTCCGGGACAGAGCGCAGGACAGGAAGGCCTGGCGTGCTGTGGTCCATGGGGTCACGAAGAGTCGGACACGACTGAACGACTGAACAACATAGCTGTATAATATCTTTTGACTGGTAGTACTAGTAGCTGCCTGTCTGGAAGCACCCCAGGCATAGCCGCAATCATGGAAATGGCCACTGGATCTCTGAATATACATCCCAGTTCACAGTCACTAGCCTTTTTTGGGTGCTCATGTACCCATGCAAAACTGCAGAGTGAAATTCATAATATAAACAAGCCCATGGACTTTGCTATATTACAGCTGCAATCCTATACACAATTACCTGGGAGTAAGTCCCATTGAACTCAGTGGGGCTTACTTCTGAGTAGACATGACTAGGATTGGACTGTGAGAATCACTGAAAAATATGTGCTGTTGAAACATCTGTAACATCCTTCTCTAATCTGGTGGCCTGCAGCTGTTGTGGACTTCAGCTCCCAAGAGCCCCAGCCAGCATGGCCAATCCTGGGAGCTGTAGCCCAAAACATCTGGAAGGCACCAAGTTGGGGGAGGCAGATGTATAACAACAGGGAACCTTGTTTACAGGGGGCCTATTTGAAGAGGGCATTGTAGGGATATCATGCCTTGTGTATTCACACTACATGTGATTATTCCTCAGGAAATACTGATGGCCAACTCACTAATTCTAACATGACAAATCAGACATGACAGATCAGATAAGTATGTGGACATTGCAGGGAAGTAGATTTTGGCTAACCATTAGGAGAAACTTCCTAACAGTAAGAACTGTTTGACAGTGCCTCCTGAGACTGCCTCAGGAGGTGGGGGGGGGGGTTTCTCCTTCACTGGAGATACTTAAGCAGAGGATGGAGGGCCATTTGACAGGGATGCTGTAGTTGCACTGCCTATTTCATATCATACATTGAGCAGCAAGTTGGATTAGATAACCTTCAAGGTCCATTCAAGCAATATGATACCTTGATTAATATCTCCTGTGGTCATTAATTTCCCCTGCAAATGACCTCCAGGAGGGTTAATCCATGGGTTGTTGTTACATAAGAACCCAGAATCATGGGTTTTTCAAGGGTTATTTCACCAGACAAAAGAAGCAGTGGGAAAGTGCAGTCAAAAATCCCAGCCTTTTTACATGCCAGTACTATTGTGCTGCAAAGGCAGTTGGGATACAGGGAGGGGGCAGGTGAGATAGGAGGGAAACAAACAACCCAGGCAATGAGAAAACAAGCCATAGTTTGTCTGCTAGACAAACCCTGAGTAGGGCAACAAACCATGGTTTAAATAAACCATGGGTTAGCATTACATGCGAAGCAGGAATCAGAGCCTGGCAAGGGGGGAGGCGATGTTTAAACCGCTAAGAGAAGATGATGTGCAGGAGAGAAACCAGTCAACATAGATTAAGCACTCCCACCCTGTTCTGCTCACTGATTCTCCCGTATAAATGTCACCCAGCCAACCGAGCTGGGAACCTCATGCTACCCTTGGAACAACTACATGAGGTACTGGAAAAAATAATGTACTGTGCAATTCTTACTCAGAAGTGAGTTCCATGGTGTTCAGTGGGGCTTCCACCCAGGTAAGTGTGTATAGGTCTACAGCCTAAATTGGTGCGTGTGTGTGTGTGTACACACACACACACTAGGTGTGCTGCGCATGCATCCTAGAAACAAATTCCTTTGCTTTAAAAATAAAAAGGAATTCTATGTTGATAATATTTCCATAGTTATTATGAAGGATTTTCATAATGGACCAAAGAAAGCACAAGTGCAACATAAAATACAAAGATCTTGTGCAATTTTATATTGAATATACCCCCAAAGCATCTTTAAATCTTGCTGAGAACCTCCCTCTACGTTTGAATCCCCTTTCTCCATCCCCTCATGCCAACCTTCCCAAATCTGAAAAGGACCCAACCTGCCCTATTCGGAGAACACATAATTGCAGTAAGACACCTCTTTCTATTACTTCAGGTACATACTGATTGGAATGTATACAGTGTTGACATTATATTCGCAAAGGAGCAGTTCGAGGTAGTCTTTTCCCCGAGTTTTAAGGCGCTTTATATATTTTGAAGCATGGAACATAGATAAAGTGTTAGCCAGTCATAACTAGAAAGGGGGGGGGGGGCATGACAAGCTAGTTTCCAAATTTCCCAACTCGTTTCATACATAAATGCGCTTGAAACTTGGAGAGAGGTCTTCTGCATTCAGCGAGCCTCACACTTACATCACTGGCGAAATATTAATGTACTTCAGAGTAAGGAGGAGGAAGATTGGTCCCTCCAGTTCCCTGGTTGCATTAATTATCCCCCCCGCCTAGTAAGGTTGCATTAATTGATCCCCCATTACGCTGGCACCGATCCCCCCCCCCCGGCTTGCATTCATTGATTTTTGACTCGTTTCTTTTCAGCTAGACGCTGGGGTGGGGTCACCTTGTGGCCATCCAGATGTTTGGGCCTGTAAGTCCCATCATCCCTAGCCAGCATGGCTATTGGTGAGGGGAGCCGCAGGCCAAGCCGCCCGGAGGGCCATAAGCTGCCCAACCTGAAGCTAGCCTAGAGCAGGGGTCACGGCGCTGCCCCGCCATCCGCTCCTAGGCTGGCGTCCCGGATGGCTCCACCCGCTCCGCGGCAAGCGGAGCGGCGAAGAACGCGCGGCGGGGACGTGGGCAAGCGCGGCGGCGGCAACAGCCCGTCCAGGATCCGCGCAGCAGCGCGGCCGGAGGCACGAGGCAGCCCGGCGCGAGCGTCGCAGGCCGCGGAGCGCCGCGGCAGGGGTGCGCGCGCGCGCCTCCCCATTGGCCCCTCGGCTCCCCCGCCTCCGCCTGACGCCGAGCGTGCCGTTTAAATGCCTCCCGGCTGGCGCCCGCCGCGCCTGTTTGTCCGGAGCTCGTTTGCTGGAATTTGTGTGCTGGCAGGGGAGGCGACGGCGACGGCGCTGACGGCCAGCGGGGCCCGGCGGCCGCGCAGGAGGAGGGGAAGGAGAAGTTCAAGTCTCTCCAAAGTAGTTTCTGCCCCCTTCGTCGCTTCGCTGCTCCAGCGGCTCAAGCGCCCTGCCAGGGCAGGCCCATGAAGAAGCCGCCCCTTCTCTTGGCATAGCCAGAGCTGATGCGCCTCCACCACATGAGTCCCAGCTGCCTTTAGCCATGAGCTGTTTGGATGTTATGTACCAAGTCTATGGTCCTCCCCAGCCTTACTTTGCAGCAGCCTATAGCCCTTACCACCAGGTAGGTTGCGGGGCGGCGGGGGACGATGCTACCTTGAAGCAGCGGGGGGGGGGAGGGGGGAGGAGGCAGGGATGCAGCGTGCACGAGATGCCGAGTGGTGTCTTCTCAGTACCGGATTCCTCAAACCGGCGGGGCTGGGCATTGTCTTGCAAAAGCGTGTCACTGGCAAGCGCAGCGTCCCAAGCTTGGCACAAATATACGCTACTGATGACTAATTAACGCAGTCGGCGGGTTCTTTCCCTCCCTCCCCGTGGGATCGGGGAGATGGATGGTTGAACTAAACTTCTCGCATCACATTCCCCCGACCTTACCCTATCCTGAGACGGAAAGGACCCCACGGCAGAGTTAGGCTGAAATGCGAATGGATTGCAGAGCAAACTACCCAGCCCTTGCCTTCCAGGGGAGCGACTTAGCGAGAGATTCCGTTAACTAGGGTTGTGGATCTTCCTGATGGGAAATGGTTTGATTCGGAGTTGGGCTTCATTGATTTATTTATTTCTTCTCCTCCTCCTCTTTTTAATATGGAGCGACAAACATGTTGTTATGAAGGCCAAGCGCTATCTGAAAATTGCTATGGATGGGGAGGGAGGATTCATTGCCGGACTAATCCTGTGCACAAATTGTAGTTCAGTCCTAAACATGTCTACTTGGAAGCAAGTCCCACTAAATCCAGTGGAATATATCTCTCTAGTAAGGTTAGTTTTTTTTACGATTGCAGCCTTGGTCATTGAAAGCCCATTCACATCAGTGGAATTTAAGCAAGTGAATTCGTCTGTAGGATTACAGCCCTCCAAAATAATAAAGCTCTAATCGAATTGACTCGACCTTGGGGGAGCTGGAGGTGGCGACGGCCCCCTGACAGGAAGCTCTGGCGTGGGCTGGTCCATGAAGTCACGAATAGTCAGAAGCGACTGAACGAATAAACAACAACAATCGAATTGAAACAGTAGTTGTAACAATAGATCAACCATCAACTCAGTAGGTGACTTTAATTAAGCAACTATTCTCTCATCCTCAGCCTCCCATCACCCGTATGTAATAGCTCTGGTCTTCCTTACCAAGATGTTGTAAGGATTGCTGTAATAGTCGATTGAGCTCTTTGAACTTGAAATATGTTGAATAAATGCCACGTATGGTAACAATGATTTTTTAAAAACCTATCAAACGGTTCTCCAGAATTTCGTCCTCCCTTGGCTTTTGCGTTTCTTGCTGAGGTTTGTTCTTCTTTCTCGCTCTTAATTTCCAAGAGACTGGACAAAGCTCAGCAGACAACACAGATCCACAGCTTATCGCAGGAAAGCTCAAAACTCTTGACTTGAAATAGACAAAAATATTTCAGTCCTGACCTACCTGATGCCAGCGCCTACCCTGCATCTAGGTACATTCTTTCAAATAAGAAAACCAATCCATTTTCATTTCCAGAAAAGCCGATGCGATCTGAAGTGGATTGTGCACTGAACATGCCTCTTTAACGAACCTGGGTGTATTATTGTTTTCCTGGGAATAAATTGTTGCCCTTGAGGAGGCCAGATATTATTATGATAAATATTATGATTAATTATTATTGATCAAGTAGCAATTGACTAAAGCAAACAAAAAAATGTATACTCAAATGCAACACAAAATTGCACCACAATCCTACGCATGTCTACTCAGAAGTAAATTTTACTGAGTTCAGGAGGACTTGCTTCCAGGAACGCATGTAAAGGATTACATCTCCAGTTCCATATACAGCCCATCTTGTAAAGAGATTTCTAAACCTGGTTTATAAACTGTTTGTGTTGGAGAGAATAGGAATTCAGTTGAAAGGAAACTGCACCTGTTTACCAGCTTTTTCTGCATTAACAAAAAAAACCCTAGCAAATGAGGCTATTCTGGCCATCTCTATTTCTGTCTTCCATGGCTGTCTTAAATTCGAAGGGATTAGGCACCTGAAATTCATGGTGCTTACCTCTCAATAAAGATATCTAGGATGTGACATTAGGCTCTGCAAGACAGGGGTATAGGTAAATCCTATACCCACTTACCTGGGAGTAAGGTCTATTACTTATTTTTGAGTAGAGATGTAGAGAATTGCTCTGTAATCCATTTAGCGGAAAGTAAGAATTTTTTGTCGAAATCTTCAGAAGTGTCTTTCAAGTTGATCTAAGTTCCTCCATACAACGAAGTGTAAGATAGTGTGAGCTGCTTTCTTCCTTGTTCCTTCTTTCTGCAATAATGCCTTAAACGTAGTCTTAGTTATTCTTCCCTCTCCCCTGTAAGGAGGGAGCCATAATTTTAATTCCTAATTGTAACTTTCCTTCTTGGATCTTGCTACGAAGGTGGACGTATAATAGGTTCCTTACACTACAGTCCTCTGCATTTCTGCTCAGAAGTAAGTCATGTTAAGTTCAATGGGCCTTACTTTCAGGTAAGTATATATAGGATTGCAGCCACAATCAAGGACTCTACACCATGCAGACTCTGTGCTTGAATGGCACTTGGCATTTGAACTATCTTATTATTTATTAATTATTATGTCTTTGAAATCATGGTTGACCTAATTTTCCTTCCACTCATTTGCTGTTCAGCAGCTGTATTGAAACCTGACATTTCTGATGCAACATCCAGAGACTCTGACATAAGTCATAATTTTAGTAATTAAAAATAATATTAACAGTAATAATAATAATAATAATAATAACAATAGTAATAACAACCACCACCACCACAACAGATCCCTGCTCTGATGAATTCCACATTGCGGGTGGGGGGCACTAGGAGAGGCAAAGGAGTGAAGCAAAGGTTGGGGTTGCAGGGGAAGAATATGTGTTCTGTCCAGTTACTCAGTCTTTAGCTGCAATTTCAGTGGTGGGGTTTGTTTAGTCAGAATGGAGAGCTAGCTCAAGGCTTTCCATGGTGATAATTGACTGAATAGTTGACCATTTGCTGGCCTGTAATGGGACCCCCACCCCCAAATCTGCTGCCTGAAGTGGACAGCCCAGTGACAGGGCTGACCATGGGTCAGAATAGCTTCCCGACTTGCTGTTGTAAGAACATAAGAAGAGCTGGGCTGGATCAGACGAAAAACCTATTTTGTTCAGCATCCTGATTCCTACAGTGGCCAACCAGGTGTAGTAAGTGAATAGGGACATAAGTGTACCAGCAGCGCTCTCGTGCTCCTTCCCCACCCCAGCATACTGCCTCTGATCCTGGAGATACTAAACTGCCATGGTGATTAGCGGCCATCCTGCATGAATTTGTTTAATCCCCTTTTGAAGCCATCTAAGTTGCCATCTTGTTTTATTTTTGAGATGGCAACGTAGGAGAATATGATTTGCTTATTTATTTATTTATTTATTTACCCTGGCTTGTTGTTCGCCTTCTTTCTCTCGATGTGTCCAGGTCCCAGCTGACAGCAGCTTCCTGGTTCTCGCAGGATCTTAACGCTGGGTCCAAATCCAATTATTTGTTTCGCCCTTTGTGGCAGCCGCGGTAGCAGCTGCAAGACACGCTAACCACGGTAAAGCAAACACAGAAAACATTTAGCAGACTTTCGAGAGAGCTCTCCTTCTCTGTCTCTCTCTCTCTGTCTCAGAATCTAGGAAAGATAACCGGATCCTGTTGAAAATACCTCTCTCCCTGTGCTTGCCAAGGGAATGCTTTTCCTCCCAAAATGTTGGGAGCAGCTAGTTGTGTGTGTTTCTCTTCTCCAATCCACCGCCCCCCACTGCCACCTCTTCCCAACTATAATCAGAAAGCATTCTTTGGATTGAGCCAAATGTTGTAAACACACACTCTAGCAACTTCATCACGCCCACCTCATGGAACTTGAACGCAGAAGAAGTGGCAGCAGTGATGACCGCTCAGTTTCTCATGATCCCCAGTACTTAATTTAAAACAGAAAAAAAATTAGGCTGGAACCGCATGGACGCTTATTCAACAGCCGGTCCAGTCGTGTCAGCTGTAATCCTGCTCCCTTAAAAATAATGGGAGTTTTGCCATTCATTTCTGAATGGAATCAACACACCCAAATCTCTTATTTTCTTGATTTTGAGGACTGATTAGTGCATTTGGTCCAATGGGCCTCATAAAAACTGAGGATCCCCTGCCTTTTCACTTAGCCTTACATCAGTCTCTAAAGCAGGGGTGGGCAGAAGGTAGATCTGGATTTACCAGTAGATCTCAGGGTAATCTGTAGTAGATTAGCAAAGATTTCTGACTCTCAACCATTTAACAGTAGCAGCAACTGAATTCTGCTACTGAAATAAATCTTTGGGTAACTAGGATTTTGTGTTGAGAAAGGCTGTGAGTTCCATTCAGTTCTGGTACTCAAAAGAAATTCCTGGGCTCAGAATTAATGCTGAGTGTATGTCTTTTGCACAAGGCTCAGGCTGGAGGATCTCTGTGGAATCTAGTCAAACACGACAACACCCAGAGTAGATCCTGCAAGCCTAAGTCTGCCCAGCCCTGCTAACTCCAGTTATCTTTATTAATATTATTATTACTACTACTACTACTACTACTACTACTACTACAAATTCCTTTGCTTACTTTGGCTATCTTGAGTGTATATCACTGCTGTCTTGTGGGAAAGGGAGCGTAGCTTAGTGGTAGAGCACCTGCTTTGCATGCAGAAGGTTCAGATTCAATCCCTGGCATCTCCAAATACAGCTAGAAAAACTCATGCCTGAAACTCTGGAGAGCTGCTGCCAAGCAGTGTCAGCAATACTCGGCTAGATGGACCAATGGGCTGACTCTGAACTGGAAGGCAGCTTCCTATTCGCAATACGTGTGACAAAAATGCCTAGCCAGATGGTTGATCAGTTCCTACTCAGCTTCCCTCCCCCTCCCTTTGCAAAATATGGATTGGGGGGGGAGTGCTTCCCAAATACGAACACTTTTCTCTGTCCCACCCGGCTCCTTCCCAAGGCCCTATCAATGGCATTTCTGTCTTTCCAGTGCCACCATGATGTGTACAGGCCCCTTTGGCTCATCAGCCACAGCTCCAAACGTTTCTCAGAGCTCTAGATGCAGGGGGGAGGAGGGCGCAGCGGCAGCTAAAGAAACATGCTGGCTGAGTAGACTTCAGGAACCCAGAGCATGTTGCTTGCTCCCCACCAGCCTGTTCAATTCTCAGAGCCAGGTGGTGGAGGATCTGCCTGGAATTAAAGCTCACAGACAGTTTGATTAGGAAAAGAAAGCTCTCGCTCTGGTTCAGAGAAGCGGGGGTGGGGAGCTACCTGTGACCCGCAAGCCTCTTGTTAAGCTAGAACTCTGGGACTAAAGAAGCCCATTCAAGCTGAGCTTTCTGGTTTTAAAAGGTTGTGGATCATTAGATGGTAGATTCATATGACTGCTTCAACACAAAAACATACTACATCCAAAGGTTGCCCTTTGAACAGCAACGCTTGGGAGGTGTGGTGAGTCCATGTGTGCGTGTTGTGTTCACACGTGCCCCCTCCACCCGTCCACAACAACTTCATCAAGCCATGAACTCAGCGTGTGAAAGAGCCAGCATAGAGCAGGCACCTAGAGACAATCCCGAGCAGATGGATAGTGTGTTGGTCTGTTCAGTTATCCAAAGAGTCCAAATGCATCTTAAAGACTGACAAAGGATCTGTTTCCAGAGCAGCGTAGGCATGTTAGTCTATCGCGGAAGAACAGTTCAGGGTACGGACTGCAGAACAGCCTGCAAGAAAAAAAAAAGTCTGGTGGCACCTTAAAGACTAACAAAATTATTCTACCTCCCAGCCCCCACACCCCAAAACACCTCTAACTTAGAATAACAATAAGTTGTACTATGTTTATCAATCGTTGCTCAGGATTTCTTTAAACATTACAGTTTTTCACACACTCGCACACATGATATCCATGCTTTTCTAACCTAGAAATTACTTCCTCGGATGCAGAGAGTAGTCTCTAAACTGGTGGATTTATACAGAAAGGCGCATGAATTGTTGCTGTTCTTACTGCTACTACACAGCGAGGCTACAAAGCAGAACTTCAGTCATCTGCTCCCATTGCCTTGAGAAACACAGTGCTTTGCAAAGTCCATCATTCATGTGTTCACTGTCAGTACAAGAGGAGATGGCCGTGGTGTGTGATGTGTGAATTGGCCCTGAACGCCTTTTGCTGTCCTCCGCAGAAACTCGCCCTTTACTCGAAAATGCAGGAAGCGGCCGAGAGCGCCAGCAGTGCCAGTACAAGTGGTGGTGGTGGCGGCGGCGGCGCCAGCAGCTCTTTCTCCAGCCACACTGCCCCCACCAGCATCAAAGAAGAAGAGTGCAGCCCTGAGAAAGAGCGTCCCCCAGAGGCTGAATACATCAATTCCAGATGCGTCTTGTTTACCTACTTCCAGGGGGACATCAGCGCCGTGGTGGACGAGCACTTCAGCCGGGCCCTCAGCCAGCCTAGCAGCTACTCACCCAGCAGCGCCAGTGCCAAGACTGCCGCTAGGAGCACCGGCTCTTGGAGGGGTGAGCTGATATGCCTGCCTGCCTGCCTCTCTCTCTCTCTCTCTCTTGGAGGGGTGAGCTGATATGCCTGCCTCTCGCTCTCTCTCTCTCTCTCTCTCAACTGTGTCACATCCTTCAGATCATCTCTCCCTGGGCACTCTCTGAAAACCATTGGTTTTTGCCAGGCTTCCCCAACATGGTGCCCTCCGGGTCCGTTGGACTACAACTCCCAGGACCATGCTGGCTAGGGTATGATGGGGGATATGGTTCAACATCTGGAAGGCATCAAGTTGGGGAAGCCTGGTTTATGCCTCCCCCCAGCAACTTCTGTGGAGCAGTGCGGGGGGGTGGGGGGAGACAAAATTCCATTTTGATGCTGCCCCACTATTTGTGTCACTGGTGGATGACAGAGCTCAGAGAAGAGAAATTGGAAGTGCATCCTAGTGTACATGGGTTGCGTAACCCAGTTGAAGCCTTGCCAGTGAAAAAACAATGGAACAGCAAAGTCTGGGGATGTTTCCCGGTTCCATCTTTGACAGCCTTGCTCACCGTTTATGCATAGCTGCCAATTCCAGAGGTGTGGGGGGATCATGTTTCTTTGTTGCAACAAAACCAACGAAGAGTCTCCTGGAACCTCAAAGATGAACAAATGCCACAAGACTCGTTTCTCATTCTTGTATAGGGGGAGCTCGAATGCAGGATTTGAATGGGACTGAATGCTTTAAAAGAAGGGGGATTTGCTATAACTTGAATGTGCTGTTTGCTTGTGAATAGACAGGCTCTGCTTCAGGCACCTTATTCCCACAGAACTGACCTAGCCGGCTGGGGGAATGTAGAGTAACGGGGTAGACTCAGCCTTCCCTAACTTGGTATCTTCCAGATGTGTTGGACTGCAACTCCCATAATCGCCAGCTTACATGGCCGTGCTGTCTGAGAATTATTGGAGTTGCAGTTCACCACATCTGGAAGGCACCAGATTAGGGAAGTGTGCTCTGTATCATGGCAGGGCTGGGTGCGGGGAAGCATAATCAGTTAACATCAATTTCCTCAGTGTTAAAAGGGCTTTCAGAAGCACCGGTGAAAATTTTTCCCTCCCCAACTGGGGGCACGGGTGTGACAAATAAGACTATATTATGGATTTGCCTATAGATTCTGAGCTCTGGACTTAGTTTTGAGTTCCAGAACCAAACAGAGCTCACAGTCTTTCCACACAAAAACCCACTCCTGGTTACCCCACCCCAAGCTCTCTTCATTGCAGCAATACAAGGTAGGGCTTATTTTTTATTTATTACATTTCTGTACTGCCCCGTAGCCGAAGCTCTGTGGACGGTTTGCAAAGGCTAGTCACTTTTTGTTACTGCCGTTCTTAAATAACTGGGAGTCTGCCTACCCCGTGCTCTACTTTTAATTAATTGGGAGTCCAGTGGGGCCCTGTTTTGAATAAACACGATTAAGATTTGGGCTGTCAGGGAACTGCAGCAATCCATATATAAACATCAATTGGAAGGAGGCGAGATCTTCACATTTCCAGAGATGTGATATGACTTTACTCCAAAACAGTGGGGGAAGGAGGCATTGCGCCACAAAACCTTGCCAGTACCTAATTCCAAACATTGCACAGAGGTCTCCTTAATTGAAGTAATGGGCATGCGAGAGCGAAAATGAAACATTTCTTATGGAGGTATGCCGCTGGAAGCTGGTGGCAGAAGCGAGCCATCCATTGTGGTCAGCCACTGTCAGGAAGGAGGTTGCAGGAGTAAGATAAGTTCTCTGGTCTGATATGTAAGGGGTCTTACATATTTAAATCTCTCCCACTAATCTGTGGGAAGTAAACATTCTTTACGCTGGCTGGATTGTTTACAGCTGTGAACTTCCACATGTTTGTACAGAAGGAAAGTTCTGTTACGTAGACAATTGGGACTTTAAAGAAATATTGCCTGAGTATGGTGACACTTTTTATTCTTGCGGCTTCTGTTAAGTGGAGGTATATACTAGCTTTCTGGTCACGCAGCCCTTATATATTTTTTTAAGTAGGTGGGACAAAAGTAGCTCTGCTGGTTGTAAGAAAAAATCTAAAATCCATCTTAGTGTAAGACCTTTATTAGGCCAACTTAAATGTCACAAAAATGTGAACGCTTTTGAAATCTCCCACTCTCCACATCAGGCAAGGTGTTATAAAAAGCAAGTTGTAGTTTTGAAGTGGCATAAGCTCCAGTCCTACACCCTCTTAGCTGGGACTTAGTCCCACTGAACTCAGTGGGCCTTCTACTGAGTAGACATACATAGGATTGTGCTACTAATCTGGCAGAAGATCATCACCATGCTTGTTTGTACATCTCATTTGGTTTTTTAAAGAGTTGTTTACATAAATTATATTTTCTGTGATTAACAGGGGTATGAAGCAATCATAAATGGTTGCTGTTTAAGTTGTGTATCTCCTGCTAACGGGATCAACTCCAAAAATCTTCTATGAGAGGTTCCTTACTCCACTGTCCAGATACTTGAAAGACAAAACAAGCACCCCTACAGGGGTCCCTGTAGCAGTTGGCAGCAACATCGGGGCTCTCTGCTCTTTGGGCTGTTGGTTGCAGGAACATCTCGATGGCCAGTTTGGGAAAACACAACTGGGACAAGCTCGGTGAGCATGAGAGTATATTGGGGAGCGTGCCTGCTTAGTCCAGGCAGGGCTAAGAGCCCTTTAGCAGTGTTTTGATCTGCAGCAATTAGCAGGTGATTCAATTTATCTTCCTGTGGTGAAAAGCATCACCTGTTAATTCCAGCACATCAGGCAGCTGTTAAAGGCACAAGAGTGGAGGCTGAGCTGTAGGGTTTTGTTCTTAGTTGGCAACAGTAGCCTGAGACGTATTACATGAGATAACGCACCCTGTCATAATTTCCTTTGAAAAATTATGTTCAGACTATCAAGAGATGAGCAGTTGAGGTTACAGTCCTATATACACAAGAGGGGATATGAACATAGGAAGCTGCCTTGTAACGCCTCAGGCTAGTGCAGTATTGTCAACATTGACTGGCATCGGCTCTCCAGGGTTTCAAGCAGGAATTTTTCCATCCCTACCTGGTGATGCTGGGATGGGACCTGCTGTGCAAAGTAGGGGCTCTACCACAGAGCTACAGCCCCTTCCCTAATCCCTGAACTCAGTGGGTTGTATCCAGTATGTTAGTCTAACTTCATTTCAGTGTGTCCACTCCAAGTAACATTGGCTACAATCCAGTGAGGTTTACTTATGAGTAGACCTGTACAAGAGGATTGTATTGTGCTGTCAACCTTTCCTTGTTTTAAGAGGCTCCAGGCAGTTAATTGCAGGCTTAATGAAATGCACCTTAGCGGCCGTCTAGCTGTGAGACAGCCGCTTTTGCAAATAGATGCTCTCTCCCAAGTGCCCCCAAAATCAATGAGATGTAACCTCTCAAGGCAAACGGGTGTGGTGGTGTCTCTTCTTAACTGAATTTGGAAACTGATTGTACAACACAAAATGGTAGAGGGCAGTGATCACTGCAGTCTTCTAGGCACAAAGATCGAAATTTTATAATTGTGGCCGTTTAAAAAGCTTTTTAAAAAGCTAACCTGCTAGATGGGAGCGGGCGAGGAAGTTTGTGAAGTTCACCTCCATGGGCTGCTTCAAACTTAAATAGCCCGATCACCAAGCCCGGAGACCCGGAACACTTTCAGAATACCTTGTTAAAATGATCCCTCTCCCCAATACTTTTTCTCATAAAATTAAAGTTCAGCTATGTGTGAAGAAACACACATCTTTTTAAATAAGATGATTGTGAAGTAAATAAATATAAAGAAAACAAGTGAACGATTTTAAAACGCTCTAGGACTTGCTTCTGCAACAGAATCGGGATTTTCCACCTGGAAACAGCTGGAATTATGGCAGAGCAATCGAACTTCAACCAGTTAAACTGGCATCCTGTTTCGGTAGCACTAGCCTTGCGAACCTAAATATTTGTTTACCTGAGAGCAAATCCTATGGAATTTTAAATAAACTGTTTAGGACCGAATTGCCCAGCTAATTAGGCGTATATCACGTTTACTTCGAAGTAATTTCCACTGTCTTCAATAGAACATGCTCCTAGTTAGGACACTACCCTTAGATTCAACGAGTTGACAAACCAGAGCTAAAGATCGGACTTCACTAACATATTCTTTAAACAGAAGTTGCCTCTTCCCACACCCACTTTCAAGGAGTTTTATTTAAAAGGTGTGATAGTGCCTGGCCCTTCTACCATTGATGTTGACCACCAGACACTTTTAAAAAAATAGTAATCTGGATTTTCAGACACACTCACTCACTCACACTTCAGATATATGGCTCTTACTTGAAGATGTGGGTTTTTACTTTCAGGTGAACAACGTAATGAGGAATAATTTACATGTCCCCTTACCTGGGTGTTAGCTCCTTTGGACACAATGAGGCTTCCAAGTAAATATGTATCGGAATGTGTTGTTAATTGCTTTCTTAAACAAAAATCAACCAAGTATTTAAAATTAGCCTGCAAGAGTTCTCCCTCCTTTTATATTTTTTAAAAATTGTATCTGTATTCTGAAAGGAGGGAACTATATCACAATGTATGAAAATTCTATGTAGACCTATAAAAGACAGTCACAAAATTCAGGAAACAAACCAGTTAAGATGAGAAACTGAGACAGCAATCCTACACCCGCTTGCCTATGAGTAAATCCCATTGAACTCAGTGGGTCTTCTCAGTAAATATGCAAAGTTTTACTCAGTTACAATTCAAGCCACTCAAGTAAGACTACCAGAATGATCTTTGGTGAAACATAAACTGTACAATCATAAACATGTTTACTCAGAAGAAAGTCCCAGTTCACTAAATAGGATTTATTCCCACTGACTTTAGAGTTGCAGCCTATTTATGACTGATAAGACTGTGCTAAGGATCACTGAGTTCAGTCCAGACTTATTCATGCTTAGAGTAGACACACTGAAATAAATGAAACTTAAATTAGTCATGAGTAACTTAGGTCCTATAAATTTCATTGGATCTACTGTAAGCATGACTATGTCTGGATCCTACCCATTTTGTATAGGCATTACTCTCAAGTAAATGTGTTTCGATGAGGATCTGACTCCAAGCGGCTTTCCTGGCCGGGAGATACAGGCTGCGACAATTATGCGGTGTGGTTGCAGGGGTGTGCTCACCCCAACAGTGTTTCTGCAAAATGAACGAGTACAGTTTATATATTTACATTTCTCTCCCGTCCTGCAGCAGTGCTTTCAGGGGTGTGTGTGTGTGTGTGTGTGTGTGAAGCATGTTTATATACATACAATAGACATCCTATGCATGTCTACTCAGATGTAAATCCCATTGAGATAAATGGGCTTACTCCCAGGGATGTGGATACAGGATTGCAGCACTAGGGTTTGTCTCCAATGTGATGGGACCAAAGTCCCATTCATTTCAATGGGTCTACTCTAAGTAGGACTGATACTGGCTACAACCCATGTGTAAACCCGTTTAGAAAACCTGGACTAACTGGACATGTTCCACGCCTTGGTGTAAAGAACTTTCCACCTAGTTTTAATTTGAATAAAATGAAAAGCAGCTACAGAAGGCTGGGTGAGGGAATTGTTGATGCTGCTCAGTTGGCTCCCGCTTCCAGCTGCTGGGGGAGGGGGGACTTATGAGGACCCTGCAACCAGCCCACTTGCTCCAGAGCAGTTCTGGGGCAGACCCATTGACTCTTGAGATCCTTGGGGGGAGGGGCGGCAAAACTAGTGGGTTTCGGAGTGCACCTTGTCACTCCAGCCCCTAAACAGGAAACATGGACATCACATAATTTTGTTTGGAATCAGCTATATAATAAGAGCTGGGCCAGCCCTATCCTTAGGCAGAGTGAGGCAGCTGATTTGGAGCATCATGAAAGGGCAGCAAAAAGTGTTAGTTATTTAAGGCGCAATCCTTTACATGCTTAGACAGAAAAAGCCCTTCAGCTCCCAGCTTGGCTGGCTAGGGAATGCTGGGAGTTGCAGGACTTTTTTTCTGTCTAAACATGCATAGGACTGTGCCCTTAATGTTTTACTTTTATTTTTACTGCCAGGGAAAGAGAGAGATGCTGGTAACATTTTCTTGCTACTCTGTAACATTTACTAGCCTTGGGTGCTATGAACCTTGATTTTTGGAGGTGATGGGAGAAGAGTGGGTGCCATTTGCTACTCTTCCTTGGGCAGCAAAATGTCTGAGCCAGCCCTGACAGAATCAGAATGGGCTGTATGTAGCTAATGTTAGTTGTACTTAGAGTAGACCCATTGAAATGAATGGGACTTAGACTAACAATGGATACAACTCCGTGGCTAGAGGCAATGTGCAGGGCAGGATCATATTTGGATCCAGGTTTTAAGAAAAATCTCGCCTGATGGATCCAATGATCGTACATATACAGCTCATGCGAAAATCTACACAAAGAATCAGTCACTATCTCAGTGCCCAAGGAGTAACTGTGGGGATTTGACAACATCGTCAGTTATATAATCTGACCTTATCTGTGTTTACTCAGAAACAGATCTGGCCAGGACTTACTTATTCCCTTGCACAGGATAGGAGCCATACTCTGAACTTATCCACCTTACCTGACTTATCCCCACTTACCCAGGACTAAGCTTCATTGAACTTCTGAGTAGACACATGTATAGGACTGCACCGTGTGACTGACTTCTACCGAATGTTATTTCAGGAGGATTCCACCTAGGCTAAAGGGGCTACAAGCCTCCAAGGCTCTTGGCAAAGGATGGAGTCTACCAAACGCAGGAAAGGGTTGTCGAAAGACAGCTTGACTAAAGTTGTGGATCTGGAGCCGTGGAGGGGATTTCCTGGCAAGCACAGAGTGTTTACCCACTGTGGATGAACACTGGGGAAAGAATGGCCATGCTGTGGGGCATGTGAGATGTGCCTTTCCTTCATGAACAACAGGGTTCCAGCAAGGGGTGGGGGAGCTACCTGTCTGGTTTGAGAGCTATTTCCAGGCCCCTTTCTTTAGGTGTCACAGTTGCCTCATATAATGCTCTTTAATATTGCATTAGTTCACTACAAATAGATAGATACCTTCTTTGTTTCGTCTGGCAGGTATAATTCACACTTGCTTTTAAATCTCCCAGTTACCCCTGGGTAATCACACACAACAGTTACAGTGGGATCCTATACATGTCTTTTATTTATTGATTTCATTTCTATCCCACCCTTCCTCGCAAAGAGCCCAGGGCAACTAACAACCTATGTAAAACACAATACATCACATAGCATTAAAAAAAATTGTGTGTGCGCGCTAAAACCATAGAAGATACAATCAGCAGTAACGCAATCCGATTGAGTTCAGGGGGGCTTACTCCCTGGTGAGCGAGTATAAGATTGCAACCTCATTCCCTTTCTTATAGTAGCCCTAGAATGTAGTTCTGGGAGAGTAGATGGAGGAATCATTGAACAACAGCACCCATGATTGTTTGTGAGAGTCTCCATGACAGTTAAGGATGCAATCCTATGCATGTTTAGACAGCATACCTCAGAGAGCATGGCTGGCTGGGGGAAGATGGGAGTTGTAGGACTTTTTTCTGTCTAACCATACATAGGATTTTGTTTTAAATGGTTATATATATATATATAATAGCTATTTGTCATCCAAGGTACTGCCTTCTATCTAAAGCATTTTGACTGAAATCCTCCAAAAAGCTACAGTCCAAAAAGGCCTTGCTCACCAAGAAGTAGATGTAGTAGCATCTCTCCAGCTTTAATATGATCTTACAGAAAAGCAGCTAAGTTTTAGGGACTAAATTTTCAGCACCAAACAATTTTTATTTTCAGACCCAGGCTTTGAACTGTTAAACTGTTGATGATTTTATTGTCATATTTTTTTAATCTATTTTATCCTCTCTAATGTTGACACTTGTTTTATTTTTATTGTCTCAGCCATTCTGAGAATATTTCAGTTGAAGAATCACAGAAATGTTGACATAAATAATAAATCATGATGAAGATGCGGATGGCATTGATTTGATAGCGGATTGTTATTTGAGAGAAATCTGTGGCCATTGTCCAGGGTTTACCGTGTGTGCAGATCCTTATGGCTTGTGTGTTAAGGCTCGGACATAAAAAAAAAAAGCTAAATTCCCAGTCAGCTATGAAGCTCACTAGGTTGCCTTGGAGAAGGCTCTGTCTTTCAGCCTAACATTCCTGGTGGGATTCTTGTGAGGAATAAATGATACCCTCCCCCCACCCTCCCAATGTTATACTGAGTTCCCTGCAGAAAGGATGGATACAAGTATAGCACAAATAATCTGTGGGGACTACTCCTTGGATTTTATCTTGAAGGGATCTCCTTGAGAATCTCAGATTGGCTTTTGTGAGATTCTACAACAGGATGATCTCTTGGGATTGGGCATTTGATGTTTGTTTGTTTGTTTTGATAGGGTGTGTGATCTACCTCAAGAACCACTGGCTGCAGCTCAGATTTTCTGTTTGAGTCATAGTCACCTGCTCTGCAGCAAGCAAACCTACTAGTGATCTTGAGAAACGTGGGTTTCTCTCTATGTGAACCTGTGATAATTTCCTCATGAAGCAAGGCATTACTGTTAAATCCAAATGTTTAGGGGTTCTTTTAGTATACTACCTCTTGAAGAAGATTGGAGCTGAATTAGGGGTTGTTTTAGAGTTTGAATGAGGTTTCTTGAGGAGTAGAGGATCTGGGGGGGGTTTCCCCGAAAGATGCAAATAATGCTTTTTAGCTAGTTAAGTGCCAGGGCATTTTCACACATGACACTAAAAAAGCTCATTCAGGCCCATCTCATGTTTTTTGTGCTAATCTTATCAATGTGGGATAGAATACAAAAGTGAAATCAAATTACATTGTAGTCACTGTAGACATTTGGGTTATATTTTGATTTAGACCCTCACATTGTAAAGGTGAAAACAGACTCTGTAATTTAAGAGTAGAGATTACCTGGAAGTTCCATCATTTCATGGTACTCTAAAACAAAGGCATGTGTTTCTGTCTCCAGTGCAAGCTCTGAAAATCACCATTCAGCAGGTTTTCAGCATGATGCAGTCTGAATGGAGAAAACTCGGCTTTGGGGTTACTAAAAAAACCAAATTTAATGATTTTAGAACAGAATACACATTCTAGGGGCATCTCTACACCAGCATAAAATCCTGCATTTAAAACGGGGCTTTCTGCTTCTGTTTTAAATGCAGGATCACAACGAGGGGCTTTCTGCTTCTGTTTTAAATGCAGGATCACAACGACTCACTTTTTCACCTGCTTCCTTTCCTCCCTCCCCTTTCCCCCTCCTTCTCCCCTGTATCTGAGTCATTCATTATCTTTCATTGATCTTGCTCCTCTTCTTGCCCCTTTTCCTCTTTTCAGGAGGGAACTCCAGTAGAATACGACAGGATAATTTGATAGCTCAAATTAGATTTATTTAAAAATGGAACAAAGGGTATTTAGTGCAGGAGATGCCCTGGAGGGATGCTGTGTGATGTAAAGAGCAAGCCCATAAGCTTCTGTGAAGGAGCCATCTCAATAGCAGGATAAAAGCTCCATGTGAAGAAAGCCTAGGGGTGTTTCTACATTAAGCAAAACACCCACAAAAACCCACATCCTTTCCAGAGCTTTCTGCTTTTGCTTTCTTTGCTGGATTAGGAAGGGCTTCTTTATATGGCAGCTACCTGGTTTGAACTGAGGGAGTGCCATCCTCCCTCCCTGGCATGTGTGCAAAGGGGGGGGGGGAGTCTTGTTTTCGTAGCTTAACTTCTGCTGAACTGTTTTGTGGCAGCCCCCAGGAAACCTCTGATTTACTTCTGAGTAGACATAAAATGTAAGATTGTGCTGTAAGTCTGCAACCCTTGGCACACTTATGTGGGAGTAAGCCGCATTGAACTCAGTGGGTCTTACTTCTGAGTAGACATAAGATCACCATGTAAGTCTGCAACCCTCGGCACACTTACTTGAGAGTAAGCCCCACTGAACGTGCTCTGAATCAACAGAGGACGTCGGTTCTGAGCTTGGTGGGGTGGGGGATCAGATGTGTCTCCCTTTATTGCAGGGAGGCATTTTACCCTCTTATCGCTCCAGTTGAGAAATGCAGAGGCAGAGGATGCAATTGGCCGGTGATTCTTGCCCTCACTCCTGTCAAATCTCATCCTGACAGTACCCCCAACAACTGAAAACAAACCCCCACAGCAGGCAGTTTCTTCCACTATTGGAGAATTTCACGTGGAGATCATGGCACTCCTGTTCCGTGGGCTGGAAAAAATGCCATTTTTTTTGCGTTTGGGGACAACACGAGATAGGCTGGAGGAAATGGCAGGAGACACCCTGGAGGGTAACAGTATCATCTAAAGAGCCCGCAAACTTCCGCAAGAGAGCCATCTCAATAGCAGGATAAAAGCTCTGTGTGATGAATCCCTAGGACATGCTACTAAAAGCAACTTCGAGCCTCTCTGTCTCAATTTTGTGTGCATTTTTTACAGTTCTTAACATGGGAAAGAAAGCAGGAGACCCTGGCTGGGTTCAGATGATCTCTCCCCGCCCCAGGGACATTCAGTAGGGGTTGTGGGGTGGGTACAAAGCCGCCATGCCGTGTGCCGGGTTCAGGCGACATGGCAACCCCTGCTGCATCACAGGTAATTATGCAAATCGTGGTCACATGAAGAGCACATGTGGGGATGGGGGGAAACAATGATGGCTTCTTTTACCCCCATGATCTTCCAAACCCAGCCCCTGTAAAATTCACTTTAGAGGTGCTGAAAATGCAAACACACACACACACACACACACAGGCATCACCTGTAAAAAAAAAAATGGCATGGGTCTTTATAATTTAAGGAATACTCTCTGGGGAGCATGTTTCTATTCTGAATGTGAATCAATAATGAGGAGACCATGTGTTCAAGGACTGTTGCGACGGAAGACAGTATTGGAAACAGAGTAGTAGAAGAAGGATATTACCTCAAAAGTACATGGTTGGGGTCATATAAATCGGGGTGGACAGAAGGTAGATCTCCAGATGTTTGGGGCTTCAACTCCCAGAAGCCCTGCCAGCATGGCCAGTGGTCAGGAATGGTGGGAGTTGAAGCCCAAAACATCTGGATATCTTCTTTCTGCTCACTTCTGATATAAATGACTATGAGTAGTGATGTGAATTAATTGGCATCCTTCTGATGCTGCTCTGATGGTTTCTTCTCCACCCCCTTTGTTCAGACGGATCATTCCCCATGAGCCAGCGGAGCTTCCCACCCTCCTTCTGGAACAGCACGTACCAGCCCTCTTCTGTGCCTGCCTCCCTGGGCAGCCCACTGGCAGCTGCCACCCACAGTGAACTGCCCTTTGCCACAGCGGACCCTTATTCTCCAGGCTCGCTGCACAGCCACCTCCACCAGGGTGGCCCAGAGCCCTGGCACCCCGGCCACCACCACCACCACCATCACCACCACCACCCATACATTGGCACGCAGAGTTCAGCCTATCCCCGGCCCACCACGGTGCACGAGGTCTATGGCCCGCATTTTGACCCCCGCTACAGCTCGCTGCTGGTGCCTGCTGCTTCTGTGCGCCCCCACCGCCTCACGCCTGCCTCCGTGCCCACGCCTGTCAGCCCTCCATGTGAGCTGGGCAAGAGTGAACCTGCCACTTCGGCATGGACAACACCAGCACCTTTCGTCAGCTCAGCAGGAGAGATGGCACAGAGCTTAGGCCTCAATGTGGACACAGGTAAGGCCTGGCAGACGTATCTTTCTCTTTCTATCTGTCCCTTCCTTCACATCCTGAACAACCAGTGGTGTAGTGGTAAATTTGAAGTGCGGGTGCTCATCACGACAGAGCCATACCCCCAAGGAGAACCCCAAATTGCAGGTAGCTGGGTTGATCCATAGCAACAAACCATTTCTAGGAGTTTTCATCTGCTAGGAATAGGTCTCTTGTAAAGCTAATGGGTCTTAAATGCTAATTTGAGACCAAGCCACTCCAAAATACTTCACATTGCAACAGAGAACAATATATTGTCGCTGGGAAATTCATTTGCCACCCAGCTACTGTGAGGATAGTAGCTGAGCTCAGAGGGAACATGGGATTCTGAGGGGGGTAGCAGATGACATCAGCATCTCTGCTAATAAAAAAGTGCAGGCACTGCACCCATGAGTTTTGCTCCACTACACCACTGTGAACAAACCGTGTTGTTGTTGTTTTAAATTAGGATAGATAAGTAGAAAGGGATCATCTGCAGTAAGGTCTTTCCATGGAAATAATATTATATGCTGAACTCATTTCCTGCCCCACCGAAGGCTAAACGTTACCACAGGAGATGACAGCACTCCAGGTTTCTTTCTCTCTCCTTCCCGGTAACATGTGATGTCACACTTTTTTGTTATATTAGGTCATGACATTGTCCGTTTTCTCGCCCTGGCCCCACGGAATTGGCTGCTTGTAATGGGGCCAGGGAAGTGCACAGCATGATGGTGTCATGTTAGGCATTGTATCATACATGTTACTAGGAAGAGAGAAGAAACAGACATGGAGCAGCAGCCGTGGTTCAGGGAGGAGTTCGCAATTTTTCATTCCACCCTCAGTAACCGAAGACCATCCATGCACATTTGAGGGAGGTTCGTTTTCAAAAAATGAAGATCCATATTGCAGTAATACCTTCATTAGGCCAAGTCAGCGGTGCATCACAAAAAATGTGCAAGCCTCCAGATCTCTTCATCAGGCAAGATGCTATATAAAGCAGGCTGGAGGAGAATAGGAGCGGGTGGGCAAGGCTGAATAATGTTGAGGTCATGAAGTCTGCATGGTCAGAGCCTTAAGATGAAATGGGGTGTGGGGGAGTTTGCAGATATTCAGATCTAGCTCTACCAGGTGAAGTGATGCTTTCAGGTTGCATCTAGGACTTCCCTTAGGACTGGGAACAAGAAACAAACCAACAATGTTGATCCGCCCTTTAGGTGAAACACACAGGTTCCTTGGTACATGAAAAACAGAAGGAGAGAGAAACTAAACAGTTTTTATATTAACAGAGCTGGAGATAAAGGGAAGGATCTGATGGTGCTATTGGCGTTGTGCTAGTGGGAACCAACACTTGCTCAACATCAGTGGCACTTGCTAGTCACGCTAGTGTTGTGCTAGCAAGTTGTACTGATACCAGCATAGGTTTCCACTAGCACAATGTCAGTAGTGCTAGTGATAGTGCACCGGTGGATCCTTCCCAATTTAACTTTTTCCCAGGCAACTTTTATGCTTCATCAAATTCTTAATAGCAGACTGTTTTTCCTCATTAGAACGGTGCCACATATATTATTATCCTCATTTCTATTCTAGTATAAATGCAAACGTAGGCAACTCCCGCTCCCCGCCCCTCCGTCTCTGAGTAAAGAATGGTGGATCCCACTGTCCCAGATATTAAGGCTGAAACCAATTGTTTCTCTAAGGGCCTGGTTTTGAATAAAACTCGACACATCTCTTGTGACTTTATTGCATTTATTCCCCAAGCAGGGATGACTCCAAGGGGGAGCAATGGGAAGTTTTGAATCCTACTTACCCATTCTAAGGTCCTGCATAGCATGTAGGACCTACATACTCACCCTCTTTGTTCTCCCAGACTAGGTTTTCTGGAATCACCCCTATACTCAAGCTCTGCTCAATAATATTGTAAATTATCTTCATCCTCACAATAAACTTGTGAGATAGGGTGAGCTTTTTCTTTTGTCAGGGCTCACCATGGCAACCTATTTCTTAGTGCCAGGCTGACATGCAAGTCTGAGCCCTGGCACCTGTCCTTTTTTAAAGAAATTTGGGACTGAATTGTAAGAGCCTGTTCAAACAGATGAGGCACTAAAGGTGAGGGACTTACTCAATGGCTGAGCTGGATTTCAGTCTTTCTCATGTGATGTTATTGGTTTGGATTTGGGTGTTGTCTTCATTTATCCTTCTTTTCAAGAACACTTCTTATGCTTTATCTAGGTGACTTACTGTAGCAAGAAATGGTGGTTTTACCTTTTTCTTTTCTTTCTTGATCTTATTTTTTCATTCTTCTCCTCTTCCTCCTTTTCTATTTTGTTTTATTTCCATTTCTCTCTCTCTCTGTTCTCAGGTTTGCAGCCTCAGGATAAAAGCAAGGATCTCTATTGGTTTTAGACCTGCCCTTCTCTTCCCCCTCCTCTAGTCAGATCTCTGCCTAAAGTAGGACTGGTGGTGACAGAGCTGAAATCGAGTCGATTTGTAACAGCTTCTGATCTTGGTTTACAGCTCGCCGTTATTCCTTCTGTGGTGGATCCCTCCTGAGCTGAGCTGCTGATTCTAAAGCTCCCCCTCCCACACACAAATGCCATCTCCTCCCCCCACCCCCCACCTACGTCGTCGTTCAGCATCTCATGTCATATTTCAAGGACAAGGGCATGAACGTGGGAAAGGCCATGATGGGGACTAAAAGCTGCTTTGACTTGGCATGTCAACCAAGAGAACAATAATCCATTGGGGGATGAAGAGAGAGCATTTCTCTCCCCTTGAAGTTGTGAAGCCAAATGCAGTGGCTCCATGTACAGAGACCTGTGGCCAGGCCCTTCCAAAGCATCGCTGACTTTAGGAAGCAAAAGTATTTTTTACAGGTGATGATGCCATAAACCTTTTTGTTGATTGGCATTTAAAAAAAACATGCAACTGTTTGAAAGCGGCAGGGAAAGATATTTGGACCTTGTGAATGGGATTTTTGTCCCTTATGCCGTAGAAACAGAGAGAGGAATTCTAAACTCCTAAGCACGTTTGGGACTTTAAAAAAAATGGACAGATCTTTCAGACTTCAGTGTGGTGATGAGTGGCAAGTGACTCGTGCGGGCCACCTGCCTCCAGGCTTACACAAATGCAGCTGTTCGAGAGACAACTGTTTCAACCCCCGAAACTTGACAACCAAGGTGGCACTTCTCCGAGTTTGGCACAACAATTGCATTGGATAATACATACATACATACATATGTGTATATATAAGGTTTTTATACAAGGAACGTTTTATGATGAAAGCAGAGACCCTTCCAAAAAAGAAAAGAAAACTCTTGACAGCCTTCAGGAGGAACAACTGGAGAAAGCGGGGGTGGGGGTGGGGAGTAACTGGGTAGACAAAGGACCTCATTTAATCCAAACACTGTGTCTTTCTAGCAGTCCATCTTTTCGTTTCTTTTTGGAAGGGATATATAAGAGGTGTTTATTTGTAGGAAAGTTGCATTAAAGATGTCTCCTTTCACCCTCTGATTGTTTTGTGAAGAGATTGACCAAGACAAGCTGGAGATTTTTTATGCACAGTAACAATCGCAACCATATTTTTTAAACAAAATGGTGAAAGCTGTATGTGAACTTTCCTAATTTTTAATTGAAAATTCTCCATAGGCTTTGCTGATGCGCTTAACATTAAGCCTAGCCCTGCTGGGTCAAACCAAGACCCCTCTAGTCCAGCATTCTCTTCCCACAGTGGCCAGCCAGATGCCTATGGGAAGCCCGCAAGCAGGACATGAGTGCAATAATGCTGGGGACCCTCCCACTCATGTTCCCCAGCAATTCATACTGAGAGACATACTGCCTCTGATGCCAGAGATAATATATAGCCACCATGACTACTAGCCACTGAGGCATTATCCTCTATGGATGTGTTCCATTCCGTTTTAAAGCCATCTACATTGGTGTCTGTTACCACACCTTACATAGCAACAGCAGCTTCCATAGTTTAACTGTGCACTGTGTGAAGAAGTGCTTCCTTTTGTCTGTCCTAAATCTCTCACTGTGTAGCTTCATTGGATGCCAAGTCCAGTATTATGAGAGAGGGAGAAAAACCTTTCTGTCCACTTCCATACCATTCATATTTTTTTGTATAAACCTCTATAATTTCCCGTTACTTGCCTCTTTTTTTCTCAACTAACCCCCCCCCCCATACAAACATTGTAACCTTTCCTCAGAAAGAAGTTGCTCCAGCCCCCTGATTATGACGATTTTCTGCACCTTCTCCAACTCTACATCTTTTTCAAGATGTGGTGACCGGAATAGTGCACAGAATTCAAAGTGTAGTCGCACCATAATTTGTTATAATGTCATGACAATATCTGAAGTTTTTATTTTTGATCCCTAACATGGAATTTGCCCCCTTTTTCATGGCTGCTGCACGCTGAGTATATCTCCCACAACTACAAGACCTATTTTTTAGTCAGTCACCACCAGCTAAGTTTCTATTAGCATATATGTGAAGTTAGGGGGGGAAATTGCATCACTTAGACTGCAATGCTGTACATGCTTACCTTGGAGTAAGCCCCACTGAACACTGTAGGATTTACTTCTGAGTAAGCATGCATAAGATGGCATGGTAAAAATGTGTTTTGTTGGAGTGGTTCAGAATATTCAGCCTCAAATGAGGATGATCTTAAGCTTAAATTCTGGGGCAGTTCAGGCTGGAATTTGAACAAGAGAGGTCCTGTGGTAGATTACATTAACAAGGTATGATCCCTGCAGTGGCCTCCACCTACGTTTCCACCTTGCCTGTGCTCGCCAATCCTTGCCCACAGTTAGAATGAAGGGAGATCGAGGTTGCAGTCCTAAACACACTTGCCAGGAAGTAAGCCTATCTGAACACAGTTGGACTTCAGAGGAAACATGCACTGGGGCTGTAGCTCAGTGGTAGAATAAATGCTTTCCATGCAGAAGGTCCCGGGTTCAATCCCCGGCATCTCCAGGTAGGGATGGAAAATCTCCTGTCTGAAACCCTGGGCAGCTACCGCCAGTCACTGTTGCTTCCCCTCTGCCCATTAGGATAGCCAGATGCCAAAGAAGACAGGGGTCCTGCAGCTTTATTATTGTTTAGAAGAGAGAATTCAGCAGGTGTCACTTGCACAGCAATACCTGCTGAAATTCCCTTTTCCACACACTTTCCTCTTTCGCCCCTGGCCACCCTAGTGCCCATCCCGTCTTCTCATGTGTGGCTGTACTGGAGAGGCAGAGAAGCTGAGCTCTTTATCTGCTGGCTTCTTTTCTTCATGCCTGATGTTCCTCTTGGGCAGACGTGGGAAACAGTGGTCCTCCAGCTGTCATTAGACTGCAGCTTCCATCAGGCCTCGCCAACATAGCCAATGGTGAGAGATGATGGGAGATGCAGTTGAACATCTGGAGGGCCGACACATTCCCCATCCCTGCTCTAGGGAGAAAAGAAAGCAGGAAAGGACATGGACCCAACAGGATGTGGGGCGTCTGTATTCTCTTGTGAACTTGGCAAGATGGGTCTTTCTCCTCTCCCAACATTTGCATTCTCTTGCAAGGAAGGATGGGAGGAAGGGGCTGACCTCTCAGCCTACAAGACACCTCAGTGAAGAAGCATCTCCGCTGGTCCCTTTATTTCCACCTCCTTTCTTCTCTGGCAAGGGGAGACAGCTGCGGGGGGGGGGGGTCGTGCTCCCAGTTTGTTTCAGATCTTTCTGCATCTAGTTGTAAATGCTGCAGCTGTTCAAGGGTCAGTGTTTATAGTGGCAAATCACCACCCTAGACTGCAGCACAGTTTCTCATTAGGACAAGGGCACTGCCAGCAAGCCAGGAGTTGCTGCAGAAGAGTCGGCAAAAGTTCCCCCCCTCACTGCCTGAGGCGACTGAAGTTTGGTTCTTATCTCTGGCTTTCCCTCTGGCTATAATTCAACTAGATTTATGGGCCACGGAACAGGGCCTATTGGAACCAAAGGCATCCCTGGTTGCTAATGTTTCAAGCAGCTAGAGAAGATTTGCCAGGGGATTCCGCTTATCAAGGGAAAATGGTCATTTAAAACTTTGCAAGTGTAGGATGTGAGATACAGCATAATTATTTTAACTAGATAAGTGCCTGGGGGATCTCCTTAGCAAGTATCAGTTAAGAGCTACTTTAAATGGTACAAAATTTCCCATAGCTCACATTTGGCTTTATGAAAATGTGTGCAAACTTAGTGTAGTTAACCATATGTGTCAACTGCGCATTCAGCTTTTGCTACATGCTCATGTTGTCAAGTGCATTTATTCCACATGGCCATCTACATCAGGGGTGGGGCAGAAGAGAGATCAGGATCTACTGACAGATCTCTGGGTGATTTCCAGTGGATCGGGAAGGGTTCCAGACTCACCAACTGGCTAACAATAGCAATAGTTTTAAAGATTTTCCCCTCTAGGGGTGCAATGCTATGCATGTCTAGGCAGAAAATGGTGCTACAACTCCCAGCATGCCCCAGCCAGCTATGCTGAAAATTGTGTTGCTGAAAAAAAGCGGGGGGGGGGGGACGACAACGACGACGACAGGAATGGATTTTTGTGTGAAAGAACTGCTGAGCTTGGTTCTAGTATTCATCACAAATTCCTAGGCTGAGCATGTACCCAGAGGCATTCTGTTTAATTCTTAGCTTATGTCCACTCACCTGACCCAGTATTTTACACCTGGCTCCGGTTGGTGGATCTCAGGGTTTCTAGTAAAACGCAATGGAGTTCCTGTAAGCCTGAAGTTTGCCCACCCCTAATCTACATAGTTTGCTTGCTTTTTTCTATCATTCGTAAGAAGTATACATAACATCTGAAGTGTCATCAAGTTCAAAATGAATTGCAAGAAGGCAATGGAAAGGCTGGTGAATTCCTTATATATCTTATCTTTTAAACCTAAACATATGCATTCAACAATATAGCTGGAAAAGAACATAGCAGCTCTTGACATTAGGAGAGATGGTAAAAAAGAAAAAGCCAACCTGTCACAAAATGTTCTGGATTTGTTCTTAATATTTCTAAAGATTTCCTTGAGGAAAATGTTTCCTTAAGCAATGTCTCCCTTAAACACTGTATTCAAAAGAAAGAATGATAGTAGTATTTATATACTGCATTTCAAGTGTTCACATACTTTATCTCAGTAATACAACATGCTGCAAAGGAAGCCAGCATTATTCCCATATCGCAGAAGGGAGGACTGAGGCTGAGAGAAAAATGGCCTTCTTAAAACCATGTGATGTCATAGCTAAACTGAGATTTGTACCAGAGACTTCCTAGCTCACAGCCACAGCTACACATCAATACATTTTGTAAAAATGCATACAGCCCACCAACTTTTGAGTTCAGTACATTGTACTATACGATCCAGGATTAATAATTCCTATCTGATGGAACAGCTCATAGACAGGAAGAAATCTCCATTTGAACCAGAGAAGCAGCTCCCAGAGACTGTGCTTTATTTTTTGAGGTGGAATTTTAACAAGAGGCTGCTTCCCAACAAATCCTCCTAAGCACATATACAGCTGGAAGAAATGTAGATGGCAACTTCAGAGTTTGTACAGGGGTCCCCCTGCTGTTGGTGTAGAAAACAGTTATTTTAGCATCAGCATGGATGTACAGATTCTCACTTTGTTTCTCCATAGGCTTGTTCATGTGAGCCTTGGCAGCGGGGTGAAGCTGTTTTGCCCTAGAACCCCTTGTCATCTTGCTTCAAGGAGAAGCTGCCTTCCCCTCTTGCTTTCCCTTTGAAGTTCTATTTGGACCTATGCTATGTTCTAGCAAGGGTTTAAAGGCATGCACACAACTTGGGACCCATTAATGTATGAATGTAGCCCACCAACCAGTGGCCTACATGCTGATAACCTCCTTGTTTTTGTAGACCCATGCAGGAAGCTTATTATTATTGATACAGAGGTTTCAAAAATTCAGACTATATTTGTTTTGTAATTCTTACAACAACCATGCAAGGTAGGTCATTATTAATATCTCCATATCGCAAAAGGGAGTGGGGGGCTTAAACTGAGTGAGAATGGCTTGCCTAGGGTTGTCTAGGCAGTTTCTAGCAGACATGAGATTTGAACCTTTCTGATTTGGAGCTCAGTTGCCTGTAGTGACAGCTGGTGCTCATTGGGGCTGGTGGGGCAGAAGGCAAGGCAGAGATTGCTGAGGGGGTACAGGAGAAGACTGTGTGTGGCACATGGAGCAAATGTCCCTGGTTGTAGAAGGATCTCTCTACAAGTGGGTGGGAGACAGGCAGGGGGTCATAGCCCCATTTGCCCCAAATATAGAGCCACCTCTGGTTGCTTGTGTACTCAATGATATACTGTTGATGAGGAACCAATATAGCTCTGTAGCAAAGCATATGCTTTGCATGCAAAAGGTCCCAGTTTCAGTCCTCAGCATCTGTATTTAGAAAAGGTCTCAGGATGCAGGTGATGTGAAAGGCCCCTGCCTGACACGGCAGAGCTGCTGCTGGTCAGAATAGACAATACTGGCCTAGATGCTTCCTTGGCTCGTTCACACTGCACTTGTATCCTGCAATTGAGATTGCTCCTTCATGGAAGTTTGCGGGCTCTTTACATGATGCCATGATCATTCAAGGCGTCTCCTGCACTAAATTCCCTGTTTTTCGTTTTTAAATAGATCGCAGATAATGAGCTATCAAATTGTTGTTGTTCAGTCGTTCAGTCGTGTCCGACTCTTCGTGACCCCATGGACCATAGCATGCCAGGCCTTCCTGTCCTGCGCTCTCTCCCGGAGCGTGCTCAAGTTCATATTCATTGCATCCGTGATGCTATCTAGCCATCTCATCCTCTGCCGTCCCCTTCTCCTTTTGCCTTCAGTCTTTCCCAGCATCAGGGTCTTTTCCAGGGAGTTTTCTCTTCGCATTACGTGGCCAAAATATTGGAGCTTCAGCTTCAGTTATCAAATTACCCCGTTGTTTTCCGCTTCAGTTTCCTCCGTGAAAACAGTAAAAGCAGCAGGAAGAGGAGTGAGATCAATGAAAGATCATGGAAGACTCAGATATGGGTAGAAGGAGGGGAAGGGGTGGGGGAAAAGGAAGCACGTGAAAAAGGCAGTCGTTGTAATCCTGCATTTAAAACAGAAGCAGAAAGCTCTGCTTTAAATGCAGGATTTTAGGCTGGTGTAGAGATGCCCCCTATCTTCCTACATCAGCTCTATCTTTAGCTTACTCCAGGTGGGAGTAGGTCACATATTGGGCAATCTAGTTTAAAAGTTGGTACATATCTGGGCAAGAAATAAATGCAGTGGGTTCTTTATGGTTGCATCTGATAATCAGGGCAGGGTCCACATACATGGTACAGGGTTTGCAGGGGTCAGGTTCAGTTTAAGGTGGGGGAGCAGGAAGTATTTCTCCAGATGTTTTGGACTGCAATTCCTAGCATTCCTGACCTGTGGCCATGCTGGCAGGGCTTCTGGGAGTTGAAGTCCCAAACACCTAACTTCTGCCCACCCCTGCAGTAGAGTAGTGCATCCAGTTAGAATTGCCCATTCCTCTTTATTGGATGTATTCACACTTCAGTGAAGACCTCAAGGGTACAAGTGCATAGGGTGATTTCATATTATGTATACCCATCATCTGATGACGTGCATTGGATGATCTGCATATATGGAACAGCTGTCATGGGTGAAATACATCACATTAAACACACTCATTTCAATGGAGGCAGATTACACATTCAGCTGCAACCTGTCATGTGGCACAATGTGTTGACTGATGTGCATGTATGGATGAGCCAACCCTTCATTGCCATGATGGGCCCGATTTGATAAAGGGCAGCATAAGCAGCCAGAGGGCCTGTATCTTCTTGCATGGCCTTTATTATTCCCTTTTAACAGTCTAAGGCTGCAGTCTTATGCATGTATAGACAGAAAAAAAGTCTGGCTGGGGGATGCGGGGAGTTGTAGGCCTTTTTTCTGTCTAAACAGGCATAGGTTTGCACCTTAAGGCTGCAATCTGTACCTGTTACCTGGAGGAAAGCTCCACTGAACTCAATAGAATTTATTTCTGAGTAGATGTGTATAGGGAGTTCTTATTTGCATACTCCCCTTATCTTTTTCCTAGCTTATACTTTTTTGAAGTATATCTTTTTTTCTGTTCAACGGTTAAGGGGCAGTGGAGTTACACTGGTGGTGGCTGTATCATTCTTATGGTTGCTGGTTGTGTATAACTGAAGCACCAGTATTTATGCGAGTAGCAGGAGTTAGATAAACACAAACCTCTTCCAGACAAGTGAAACCTCCCCCCCTCCCCCGCAATGCAGGGCCCAAAATATGATCTGAACCAGAATTTGATCTCCCACCACCACCACCTCCCTTTACAAGTGAAGGGCTGCAATGCTGCTGTAGCCACAGGGTGAGATGCAAATGATTATTGCCTCTTGACAGACCTGCACAGCTCTCTCTCTATGTAACTGCAGCCCCCACGAGTTGGATCAGGCAGGAGACACTCGATAGCTGCTGTTTCCGTGGTTGAAATATTTGTGAAGTTAACGCATAATCTGAAAGCAGAAGCTAATAAATTATAGGGTGCTAATTGGGGCCGGCGTGGAGCCGTCAATCACATTAGCCTAAACACACAGAGACCCTCATAACCTAAAAAGGCAAGAGAGTCTCCAAGAACAGCTCCCAGTTGTCACCAGCCATGACATCCTGATCCATCTCAACAAGAGCATCGGCTGTCAAGGGAGACAGTGTTTAAAGATTTCAGGCTGCAAACCTATGCATACTTTCTAGGGGGTAAGCCCCATTGGACTCAGCGGTGTTCTTCCCCCCACCCCAAATAAATAACAGAGGCTATTATTTCTGAAAAGATGTGAGAAAGATCAGGCTTTAAATCTGATAAAATACTGCAGATCTTACTGCATCAGCCAGTGAGGGCAACTGTCTTCACGGACACTTTTAGTATATTTAGCAGTCATCCCTCCACCCCCCACCCCTGTTTTTTTCCAGATACTGTGCCTGAAATTATTATTCTTTTACAAATGCATGCTTTGAAAGTCCTCTGTCTCCCAAGTTCTCTACAACCCTGAAAGAAAATGGAAAATTCAGCTTGATAAAAAAATACATTTGATTAACGTGATTTCTTTACTTTTGAAATATTAGCACATATACAGGACTCTCCATTTCTACCATAAATGTTTATCATGGACAGTTGCTCATAGCAGACACAAATTGGGGTTCATGCATTTGATGATATTTATGAATCAATTAAATTCAATGACATTTCTAAGCAATGTACAAAAATACCATAAAGGTACTTAATAAAAGTCCTGCTTGCAACCATCTGCTTATAGCAGACAAAATGACATCTCCGTGCTTAAACCTGCAGGACCAACTTATATTGCCTGCTTATATCATGAAATGTTTTCCCACTACTAACATATTTTAACTTCAAGTGTTGAGCATTAAACCTGTGGAAGCATGGTGGTAAGAGCACAAGCTAAGAGCTGGACATGCAAATCTCTCAGCTTGGCCAGGAAATTACGAGGTAGTCTGCCATCTTATACGGAGTAAATAATACCTGCCTTCTTCACCAGGTTCTAAGGATCACTGGTACAATGTATGTAATATGCATTGAACACTCTGAAAAATGTGATGTAGATATAAAGGCTGAAATTTGCTGCACGCTTATTTGGAAGTAGACTTAGGGTGCAATCCTATGGCTGCTAGCCAGTGGCTAGACAGCCATAGGATAGGTCGGTTCCCGGGAACTGACCTCAGAGCCTGCCTTCCAAGGGCGGTTCCTGGAGAATTGACCCCCACCCCCTCCTGCACCATGTCATACGCCTGCAATGCAGATCGGACCTGTGCTCCACACTCAGAACCGCAGTGCGGAGCAGTGAAAACGGGGCGTTCCTGGGGGTGGGGCGGTCAGAAATGCCGGTACCACACATCCTATGTGCCGTCCGGCCACCGCTACCCACGCTCTGAGTTCCCAAGGCTAGGCAGCCAAAATCTGTCTAGCTGTGAAAGCAGGGTGGGGAGACTGAGGAGGATATCTGCTCCTCACCACTCCTCCCGCCCGGCACTGAATAGGCAGTCATCCCCGGGCTCGGAGGCGACCATCAATCCAAGAGGATTGCCCCTTTACTTTGGTGCAAACATGATACACTCAGCCTTCCCCAACGTGGTGTCTTCCAGATGTGTTGAACTACAACTCTCATCATCCCCAGCCAACAGGGCAATTGACCCTCCTGGCTGGGGAGGGCATTGCATTGGGAAAGTCTGGCATACACTTATTGCTGTAATATCAAAATGACTCCAGGTTTGTGGAATGGGCATTATTGCCCCCTAATGCTGTCTCTAAACTAAGGCAAGCAACAAAAAAGCAGGAGAAAAATGTCAAGTTGCAGAGAGGGCCTGGCCTTGGTGCCACTGTTTTTGGAAGTCTATGGCGTGGCCATGATTTGCCTAAAATTGGTCAGGAAGTGGGGCTTGTAGATCTCATTAAGAGTGCCATTATCTTTGCCACCATAATTTGAGCACAGAGGGACATCTTGGAGAAAAGTTCAACAAGCAACTTGAAAGCAAGGAGTAGGTGGGTATTTTGAGCTTAGCTGATGGATACATGAATAAACATGTCAAAACATTTTGAGTGCCAAAGCATTCCGCAGTTGAGAGCAATGCAACTTTGCATAACTGGGAAACATTGTGTCAAAATCTGTTACAGAAATAAAAAAAATTAAAAAGATGAAAATCTCTTATAGAAATTAACCCTAAACCATTATTTGATACAAATTATCAGGATTTCACCAATGCACTGGCCCAAGAGAGCTTCAGCTATTGGGCGGTATTGAAATGCAATAAATGAGAAGCAACAGCGCCTCTAAGTATAGCTAGTTCCATTATCTGACCTTAGTGTTCAGCATCAAACAGATGTCTGAATTTAGACCAGCTACCATTTATATAGCCCCACGTGGTAATGCACAAATTGAAACCTATGGGTTGCATGATAGAGGGCAGTAAGCCGAGTGAGAATGTACATCACATGAAAGTCTGCAGATTTTGTGCGATGAATCTGCCAGAGGAAACAGAGGCTGCATGACACATACTGAGACACAACCACATTTAGTCAGTCAGTCAGTCAGTCATTCATTCATTTACAGTATGTATATACCGCTCCACATCAGAAGATTTCGAAGTGGTGAACAACAAAGATAAAAGAATAAAACACCAGATTAAAGTTGCATATCACATGTTAGTCTCTATGGTAACAAAACAGCCAAAGGCAGAGGGAGTATTGCTAATATGTTTCAGCCATATCATAGAATCAATAGAATCATTGAATAGTAGGGTTGGAAGGGGCCTATAAGACCATCGAGTCCAACCCCCTGTTCAATGCAAGAATCTAAGTCAAAGCATCCCTGACAGATGGTTGTCCAGCTTCATCTTGAATGCCTCCAGTGTGGGAGTTAAGTCTTTGAAGTTCTTGCATGTATGTGTGTTTTTTAAGTGCAAAAGCAGCCATGTGCCTGTGCGTGTGTGTGAGTGACTGTGATGATGATAATAAAGATCCCAGCAAAGAGAGGGAAAGGAGGGAGTAGTTTAACCCGTTGCTACGCTACTGCGCTCTTAATGAAGATCTCTTCTCTGAAGGTACTATTCACATTGAGAGGAAATTCCTCATTGGCATCAGTGGACGATTTCCTCCCAAAGCAAATAGCTTCTTTGGAGGAGCAATTCTGGTCAGCACCTCAGCAGGAAAGGAAAGGGTTAAAGCTGTGAACTTACCCACTGCAATCCCAATTATCAGGGCCCCAATTATCCCCCGTTATTTGCATTTTTTTTTTAAATGTGCATGTTAAATGCAAAGATGCATTTAATATGTCCAGTTTGGCCCTGAAATATGTTGTGCCCTTTACTGTTTTGTGACCATGGAACATCATTCCCCAATCTGGTGCCCTACAGATGTGTTAGACTACAACCTCCATCATCCCCAGCCAGCATGCCTTCAGTTGTGTTGGACTACAATGGCCACACTGACTAGACTGCCACAAACTTTGCCACCATAATTTGAGTACAGGGGGACAGGACCTCCAATATGCTCCAGTACCATGTCATATGCAACTCAGTTGTGTCTTAGTATGTGTCAGTGCAGCCTCCATGAAATGCAAAGGCATATTTAATGTCATGTCTAGTTTGATGCTCATCCTTCACCCTGTGACAGGGTCTCTTTCTGAAATATTACCTGCCAAAATTGAGTGGAGATGCCAAGAAAGAAAACTGCAGCCTCTTCTCAAGGTGAGGGGTTTAAAGGGCAACAAACGTTCTCATAGTAGTGTCTGTATGCCACAGACCTGGGTTGTCTAGAACCCAAAGTGAAAACCCTAACACTTCAGTATGCAGAAAACGTAACGCATGAGAGTGCCGATGATGATGATGATGATGATGTGTACAATGAGAAAAGATTCACAGCAGCAATGGTGCCAAAACAGCGAAGAGTTCTGCATAACACGGGCAAGATCAGCCACCTTGCTGTGGAATGGTTGGAGTCCTGGCCTTTATCCACAGAGACATGGCTTGAACACATGAGCTCCTTGGACTAGGGCTGGGATAAAAATCCAAATAAATAAAATAACATTCTCAAAGGGTTTTATTACAATGGATAAGGCTCTTCTAGATGTACAGAAGAAGGTCCCTTAGCACAGAAGGGACCCCCCACCCCCGCATCTACTGTCCACTACAACCTGCCTCCGCTTCATGCTTTGGAAATGTTCATACATCCAAAAATGCTGTCACGCAGCTCAACATAATTTTATGTTGGTTCTATGCTGCATACATACCACAGAACGTGCACGCTAGAAGAAGCACAAGATCACAAAATACAAAGGAAATCCACTTATCATCTGATTGTCATATTGTCATGTGCTTATGGAATGGCAAATGGCACAAAATTGGTTCTGGACCATTCCAGAGAGGAGATTTATCTGCAGCCTCTGAGTCCACTGGTACACAAAAAGCGTTCATACATACGTTTGAGGCTTTTTCTACAGTGTAATTCAGCCTTCCCCATCCTAGTGCCCTCTAGATGCTTTGGACTTAATTTCCCATCAGCCCCAGCCTGCATGGCCAATAGTCAGGGATGCTGGAAATTCTAGTCCAAAACTTCTGAAAGGCAGCCGGTTGGGGAAGGCTGGTGCAATTGATTGATTTCTGTCCACATTATCCCATGGGCTTGGGTCACGTGATCACAATAAATTGTTAACCATAAAACCTTTTTATTTCTACAGGTTGATGTGAAGGCTGCTGAAACAAAACAAAACAAAACAAAAACGTTAAAAAAAAATAAAAAATAGGTGTATAGTCTTTCAGTTATACAAATATGCCCCTTTCTTTTTTTTTATTTGTTCTCCTTTGAGAAAGAAGGGGGGAAAGAGAGAGAAAGGTCCATTTCACTTGCATGGATGCACAATGTGACTTTCATACATGCAGACAGTCAGACAGTATAAAGATAGACAGGCATACAATTCACAGCTCTTGGTTTGGTTTGGTTTTGTTTTGTTTTAATGATGTAAATTGTATGTCAGACAGTCAATAGCCCCACCATTCTTACTTTTTTTACATAGTCATATACAACAATGGGTTGAATCCAGAATCTGCCTGCCATGGACAGAATGACCCCTAAGATAAGGGAGAAGAGGAGATGCCCGGGCTGGGGAGGTCATGCCATCAGCTCCTGAAGCAACCATCAACAGTTTGAGAGGACTGTTGGGGCAGCCCCTCTCCCACCTTCCCTGGGCTACATAAAGACCTGTGCAGCAGTAACTTTTGAAGTGGAGGCACTCATCATGACAGTCTCCATAGCCCTTGTTGTTGTTTATTCGGTCAGTCGCTTCCGACTCTTCGTGACTTCATGGACCAGCCCACGCCAGAGCTTCCTGTCAGCCGTCGCCACCCCCAGCTCCCCCAAGGTCGAGTCCGTCACCTCCAGAATATCATCCATCCATCTTGCCCTTGGTCGGCCCCTCTTCCTTTTGCCTTCCACTTTCCCTAGCCCTTAGAAGAGTCCAAAATGCAGACCTATATAGGTCTTTTGTAAAGCTAATGAGACTTAATTACCCATTTATGACCAAGACACCACAAAATACTTTGCATTACAACAGCTCACAACAACATATTGCTGCTGTCAAAATCCGATTTCCCACCAGTCACTGTGAGGATTGCTGTGAAGCTCAGAGGGAATAAGGGGATGGTAGATAACATCATCATCCCTGCTAATAAAAAAAAGTTCTGGCACTTCAACCCTGTGAGCTCTGGCTCCAGTACACCACGGGACTTGTGTGCCCTGAGGACACACAGGCCAGGGAGCTCATGTCTTCAGTTCCTGGGCCTGAGAGAACTATGTTCTGGTGTTTGTTTAGGGGGGGTGGGGGTGGGGACATTTGTTTGCTTGTTTCTATATTTAAACATTCTAAAGTGCCTTGGGTGCCTTGGCAGAAAGGCAGTATGGAAGTGTATTAAATAAGTAATATGTTCTAAGGTTGTGGGAAATATGGATGCTTTAGCGCCTAATCTCTCAACAGTTCTTTCACTTCAGTGTCAAAGGAGGACTTTGTGTCAATTCTCCTCAAGGTGTATGAGCCAAGGAAGTACAATCTCTGTACGCCTAAAATGCAAATAATTCTGAAAAAGGGATTTTCAGATGACTAAGCCATGAACTCCTTGTGGCTGGGAACACAGGTCCAGTTACCATGCAGCCATCAATATAAATTTTCCCCTGTGGTGGTTCTAACCGTGTGGATAGCAGCTTGTCACTTGTGGCTGGGAACACAGGTCCAGTTACCATGCAGCCATCAATGTAAATTTTCCCCTGTGGTGGTTCTAACCGTGTGGATAGCAGCTTGTCACTTTGCTTGCCTGCCTGCCTTTCATCTGTCTATCCATCTGCATGCATGCCTGTCTTTGTCACACCGTCTTTTTTTACATTAAAAAAATTATTCTTCCTTAAATGTGTTTCTGACATAATCATGTTTACATCAATACTTATTTTAAGTTTATATAATATATATTATACTCTAACAAAATAAAGCAGATATTGAAATCCAATTTAAAAATATTGCAGCTGAGTTTGAGGCACTACTACTTTAATAGGCACCAATGTCTCTTGGCACCAATGGAGAATTTCTCTTATTACACCAGCCAGTAATCAAAGTCATCCAAGCAATCTAAGATGTAAAGATAATTGTGAAGTTAATTGCTGTGCTGGGGGCAGGAGAAGCTTAATTTTGGGAGGGAAGCAGCTGGAAATGGAAGGAGTAAATCTCCCCTCCTCCCTCTGTGACGTAGTCACAATCCAGAACAGGGCCCCATACTTTACTTTAGAGTAAAGAGAAACAAGAAAGGAAGCTGCATGCTATGTAATTAATGTAATGTATACTTTGACCTACAGAGAACAGACTTGTGATTTTGGGGAGTCTTTTCACACCAATAACTTAAGCAATTAAGTTTGAACTCTGGAAAAATTGCTCCTAATTTTCTGAATGGCCTTAGGGAAAGTCACTGTCTCAGTGTCCCATGTTGTTATTCTGATGAAGAGAATCTTCTGATATCATGTTCAGGATGGCTTCTCATGAGCCTGTCAGTCACCTTTACTCCTGAATGGTGAAGGAGGAGAGGTGCTATAAGAAAGGTTAAAGTGGCAGATAAATGTTCAGATCCTTAAGATGTGCCAACAAGAAGGCAAGGTGGACCGCCCCTCACCCACCCACACACCTGCCCAGATAAAGCCTCTCTCTGTGTACCAGCGATGGTTAAAACATGCAGTCCTTTTTCACATAAAAATCCACTCCTTGTTCCCCGCCTCCTTCAAGCTTTCTTCATTTCAGCAATCTAGTTTAGAGGGGAGGTACCCTTTTTGTTGCTGCTTTTGTTAAACAGTTGAGAGTTAGAAACCTTTGCAGATCTATTACAAATCACCCAGAGATTTACCAGAAGATACCTTCTGCCCACCCCAGTGTAGTGATTAGAGTGTGGGACTAGGACTTGGGAGATCCAGGTTCAAATCCCCACTCCAGGCATGAAGCCATGAAGCTCTCACTAAGCCAATCTCTCTCTCTCTCTCTCTCTCTCTCTCTCAGCCTAGCCAATCCCATAGGGTTGTTGTGATACTAAAGGGGTGTGTATGTGAACGGTGCATTCCCCCCTTGAGGTCCATGGAAGAAAAGTGGGATATAAATGTAATAAAATTAATGTATTTTCTATACCTGTAAATTCCTGTTGTAATCCCCTCCCAAATGTAGAGCTGTGGCCAAGGTTGATTGTGTACCTCTTTCAATTTATTATTTTGGATTTTCACACTGCCTTCCAAAATCACAACTGCTAACCAAACACTGTTTTTCTCAGTCCTAACCTGAACCAACATATACAGCCTTATCTGTGCATTTGTACATGAATGCAAAAATAAATGGCTAAATGGTTGTGAGTTATTATTGTTTCTATCATCTGTGCTTATTCTTAGTAACTCATTCCTTATTTTATTAATTCCCTCACTTAGTTTTCTTCTGTACTAGAAAATGAAGCATGTGACTGATACCCAAGTTTACAGTCGCTTAGGAATCAAAAGCAATGGCCTGAACAGAAAATCTAAGTCATCATGTAAATTACTTTTCTTTTACCCCTTTTTTGTTCAGATTTTAATAGTGCAATCCTGTACTCAGAAGTAAGTCCCATCAAGCTCAATGGGGCTTACTCCCAGGTAAGTTAGTATAAGATTGCAGTCTAAGGCAGTTGAACCCAATAGGACTTACTTCTAAGTGGACATGTATAGGAATGTGCTGTAAGTCAATTTCACGTGATCAGAGACTCTAGAAAAGATCGCTAGTTGAAAGTAAAAGTCAGAAAGATAAATTTAGGTACCAGGCCTGGGGGATGGGAACAGGTTTATAGACAAAACACATTTCCAAACCATGATGACAAACTAAGCTAAGAAAAACATCATTTGATACTCATTGTCAGTTTAGGATTATTAAGGCAATATTTAGTCATTCAATCCTTGTCTTGAAGCTTGTTTGAATCATCTTGGTATTTTGTTTCCTTGATTAATAAAGCATTTTGTAGGGACTTAAAGGCAAACTATCTTAGATTCACAGTGCTGGCAAAAAGTTGAAAGCATTTTTGCATTATTCCCTTAAGAAGGAAATGTTAAAATAATTACTTCTAAATACAACAAGAGTATTTACAGAGCAGACACATGCTGGCTGACCTAACTAAGTATAGAACATTGGAGATGCAGCCACATTTATTTTCTGTATAATTATCTAGAGCTGATGAGGTGATCTATATACAAATGTGGATACAAGGTCACTGTGATATTTTTTGCCAGATACAGAGATAGATTGCAAATTCTTTCCTCAACAGGTCAAGAGGATCCCACAACGTATAAAATGTTGTTTCCCTCTTTAAACCTTGTGCCACTGGGGGTGGGGGGTAAGGGGACATGTACATTGCAAGCAGTTTCCTTCTTTTTATCTCTGTACTTCAAAAGTTAAAATACCCCCCAAATAATGTTTCACTTTCATATTTATTAAAGCAGAAAAATGTTTAAAAAGAATTAAATATATGCCTGTCCTTTTGTAGCATACTGTTGCATAAAACTACAGGTTAAAACATTTGAAGTATGCATTGTTTAAAATGAAATCGTATGTTCTCCTAAAAGGATGTACATGAACACTGCAATTCTATGTATATCAACACAGAAGAAAGCCCTACTGAGTCCAAATAGTCTTAATACCAGTTAGTGTTTATGGGATTGCAACTTTAGCCCATAGGTACATCCACAGAGCAGCTCTGTGTGCAACCAAGAGGTTCGGTACAATCCTATGCGTATTTACTCAGAAGTGTTCAATGGGGCTTAGTGCATTAAGGTAAAGGGGGGTAAGTGTGCATAGGACTGCAGCTTAGGAGACGTATTTTACACAAATGCAAGTACCTTTTCCTCCCCAAGACATCCTCATAGGAGGCTGGCCAGGAAGATAGCATAGAACAGCCTTCTCAACCTGGTGCCTTCCAGATATGTTGAACTACAACTCCCATCTTTCTCGGCCATAATGCCAATGATCATTCTGGATGGGGTGATGGGACTTGCAATATACCACATCTGGAAGGTAGCAGGTTCGGGGATGCTGGCATAGTCCCTGCTAGTCCCTGTCAGCATACTGGCAGGCAACTAATTACATGTTGAAACACGTTGTATGTCTGGGTGTGCTGAAACAGTATACCCACTCCCCAAAATTTTAGTGGTCAGGTCACACAACGACAGATGTGGGCTGAATGAATCTGTACCAACTTTTATCTACATTGATCAGGCGGGTGCGTCATAGGGTCGCCAGCTATTATTTGTTTGTTTGTTTGTTTATTGCAATAATATATATCCCACCTTCCTACAAAAACAATATTCAAGGCAGCTCACAATTTAAAAATAAAACCACAATCTAACAAAGCCAATGGTACATTCTTAAAGCTTTCAACCTCTTGTTCTTAATATTATACATTTCTTATTCACCTGAAGGTATTACTTGGCGATGTACCAATGTAAGCAGTATGCATCCTTTGCTAGGGTTAATTGCATAATCAGGATTTACTTCAGCTGACTCTGGTGATCAAGGCTCCTAAATTCAATTTCCCCTATATCGTTTAGCATACATTAGAATCTGAACCTAGAATGTTATGTCAGCAGCAGACTAAAGGACAAGTGACAAAATCAGATTTATGTATCTGTTACATTTATATCCTGCCTTTTCCTCCAAGGAGCCCAAGGCAGTGTACACGATCCTCCTCTTCGTTTTATCCTCACAATAACCCTGTGAGGTAGGTTAGGCTGAAAGTCAGTGACTGGCCCAAAGTCACCCAGTGAACTTCATGGCCAAGTGGGCTCTTGAACCCGGGTCTCCCCAATCCCATTCCAACACTCACTGCACCGTACATGTTATGGATCAGGCATGTGGAGAATGCTGGAATAATGAATCTAGGGAGGAGCAGGCAAGGCATCTGCTTTTGCTGCTCTTCAAGCAAGGAGAGGTTAGTCTTCTGGCACTTATACCTCACTTGACCAATCAGAAAGCCTCTTACAGGCTTTCTAGCACATCAGGGACAATGGCATTGTTCTAAGAGTGTGTACTATGCAGATATTCATGTGCAGATCATAATCAGACCTTTACAAAAGGGTGTGCAGAGGTGGCTGGCACCATTTTTAAGGGTGCATTTAAAGAGGCTGCATATTTTGTGCATGTATTCAAGGGTACTTTGCCCTTCTGGGGGAAAAAAAAACTTTGTTCCTTGCAGCTGTCAGCACTTTCGCACATGCTCAAAAGGTGCATGTGCACTCAGTCCAAGGTGCCAGCATTTTTTATAAGTCCATAACTTCTTAATGTTAAAGAACAGCTGGTGGTAATTTCTACCTTGAGAGGTATTGAGGAAATCAGAGAAGTGGTCTGTTGTACTGATCTCATTTCAACATTTTTGAGGCAAAAGAGGAAGAGAGTAAGGATTGCTCAAGGCAGCATCAATGCTAGTGTGGAAGCTGTGGCCTGTATATATAAGGGCCATGTTTTTTACTTAGTTCCAGCACTGCTAAAATTAGGCAATTGATTTATGTGTAACCAGGCTGAGATCTACATGTGTTAATGCATCTCTCTAAACACTGTGCTCTCATCCCCTCAGATTTCACAACCAAACAGGGTTCAAGGTAAAACGGTCTAGTGGAAGGCCTCCAAGTGGCCTCTGCTTAGTGCTGTGCTCAGTTGTGATGGGTCATTGTGGAGCACATATGGAAACATGGAGCTGGAAGGTACTAAATGAGCACTTAGCCTAATCCCAGGCAATGGAGACACAGTAATATAACTCTATCATCCCCACCTCCCTGGCAAGATAACCATATGGAACCCATATCCCAAGTTGCCACAAACCATTCAAGTTTCATTGCCTCCAGATCAAATCAACATAGCATTTATATAGCTCTTTCTGAATGTTCAAGGCCCTTTCCATACATTATCTCATTAATCCTCGTAACAGTTCTTAATCTTATTTTCCCTATATGATACTGTATCAGGAACTCTCACTGAAGTCCCCTCCAGTCAGACCTCTGACTGAACCCCGCTGGTACCGGGCTCTGCTGCCTGCCTGAAGCTTCTCAACAACCTCACAGCCCAGCTTCCTGCTCTCCACAGCCACTAGCTCTGGATTCCAGGTCTCCCTTGATAACAGTTATCTCACACTGGCTTTCTCTTTCTTCAGTTCTGAGCTAGGGTAGCCCTATGGCCTCTTTTACTAAGGACAGTCCACTGTTTTAAGGGCTGTCCAGTCCAAATCCAGTTTAAAGATAAAGAACCATCAGAAGGAAGAGCTGGGCATTGAAGTGGCCTGCCAACAGCTCCTGGACAGCATACTGAACAGGGCACACAGGTCACCTGGTCACAGACTTCCATATTATGGTGAGATGTACTATACTTCTATTTAAATTAGAACAATAATTTCTAAATTTGCATCTATACATATAAATTATCATATGCAAATTTGATTTAAATCACTGTCCTCGCTTGGCCTTATTTTTGGTGATGCACGTCTTCTTTTCTGGAAATTCACAAGGACCACCCTACTCTGAGCACTCCTCCCTTCAGCCAAGAACCATTAACTACCCTGTCACTAACCGACTCTGTCCTTCACTGTCTCTAACTGACCTATTTTCAAATCTCCTGGCCAATCATGTTCCTTATGATCCATAAGGAACCTTTGTAGATGTTGACGCACCTGGCTAATCTAAACAAAAGTAATGCATCTCCCTAGTCAGTTTAAACTCAGCCTGAAGCCTCTTTCATAAGCCACCATAACCAAGGCAGCCACAACTGTTTTAGGCCAGCGCACAGTAACTAAGCTAGGCCACTGACCTACTCAGTTATATTATAACATCACAGGGGTCACACAAAATATATAAACATAAGCAAGACATAAGCAAACAGGTGAAAACTGTGTTTCTTCACAAGGACACAGGGTGCTGTTCTTATCAGTGACATGCTGAGGGCAACACGCAGTCTCCGCAAGTGAACCTGCACAGCAGGAGCCCAGAAAGCGAAGTCAGCAACATGGTCCTAATTCAGACCTTGGGAGCAGCTTATGCATGGAAGCATGGCGCAGCAAAACAAGGGTTCCGGCTGGGTATCCACAAGTCTAGCCTTCCATCCTGAACTAGAAAGCAATTGGCACAAGTGGCAGAATGTCTGACTCACTTTTCTATTTTCTATGGCTCATTGAGACTGCTTTCTTGAAACGTCTGCCTTTATGTGCAGAAGCAGCCTAAACATCCCTAGCACGGATGTTTGCAAGCCAGGAAAATAAATGTCTTTCAGCTTCTTGTAGTACAAAGAGCACTGAATCACACTCTGCTTGTGAACAGCAATGGTCTGGTGGCTTTATCCACAAGAATCTATACCATGGACTGTGGAAACTTTGCTACCAGCCTGGATATTAGGACCTTTTCAGAAGTAAAATAACATCAGGCGGAAAAGACCTTATGCCATCTGAATGCATTATCATGAATGAAACCATACTACAGCCTCTGCTGCTTATCTATCACAGGCTTTAAAAAACAAAGGAACAAAAAAAATTAGCCCTGATCTTGCATTGGTGGTTTGCTGCATCATCTGCTGTTTTATTTTATTTTTTAATTGTAGTTTTCATTTGTCTTTTTTATGATGCTATTTTAATTAAATGTGTAAGTGCCCCCATTTTGTTTTTAAAGAAGTGCAGGATATAATTCAAATAAATAAATACATACATACATACATACATACATCTCTACCCTCCTCCAAACCAGTGGGCAGATTTAGCTCCCACTCCAGGGTGTCCTTGAACTCAACATTTTATTGTTTTCTTCCATTTATTTATTCATTTATAACATTTCTACACTGTGCCCCAACACACAACTAACATCAAAACAACATTCATCAGAAAATAGTTACAAATGAATGACTGCTCCTCACAACTTCAAACATCATTTTGGTGGGAATAAGACCTGGCGGGGTGAGGGATGGGAGCTGGCCTACACTGAGAAAGACCTCGGGGCGGGTGCAATGTATCTGTGCATTATATGCACACAGAGACATACGTCCCCTAAGAGGCCTTTCAGTACAGAGCCTTCTCTCAACCACACCAGTCATAAAGATGGGCATCTTGTTGTTTAAATAAATGTAAAATAATACTGCTACTTTGCTCAGCCCCACTTCCTGACTTGTACCATCCCTTCTCTGGAGATCAGTAATGCACTTCCATAGGCATTACCTTTTCCAAAAAAACCCCAAGAACCCTTTTTCTCTTGCACACATGCACACACACAATTCCCACCAGCTTAAGGTCTTTTATGTCTGACAGTTTCATGTCAGTTCCTTCACACCCTTTCTGGAATAAGCCTACCACAAATTCCAAAACACTTCTTAGTGGAAGAGGTTTGACCTTTGAACTCCCTTCCTATTATTGATTGCTTGTTTTGTAAAATGACTACAAGAAAGCTAAAATGCAGAGAAACGTGATTAATGGCTGCCACTGTCCAATGCAGGTTCAGGATAATATAGAAGGAGTGAAGAATGTCAAGAATCTGAGTATTCCATTAATGACAGGGAAAAGTAGCAATAAGCTGTTTACTTTGCTGACAGAACCTGTGTCCAGGTGTTGAGTGTTCCATGACTGAGATAAAAGATGGCTCAAGAGTCAAAAGAACTCATTCAGACTTTGAATTTTAATCCTATGTCATTGATATCACACCTTGACCCTGTAGGTTACAATGGCTTGGTTCCTAAGATAAGTTAACTTAGGGCACAATCCTATACATGTTTAGACAGGAAAAAGACCTGCAACTCCCAGCATGGGTGGTTGGGGAATGCTGGGAGTTGTAGGACTTTTTTTTTTCTGTCTAAACATGCATATGATTGCGCCCTTAAGGAAGTTTATGGAAGGAAAGTTTTCCATCCCCTTCTCCCTCTTGCAGCCACCTATGCCTCCTGAAAAGTCTTTCTGGATGGAGGGGAGAGGTCTCTTGAACAATAGCAGTGGGGCAAGGGGGGGCCTTCTATGGGGAAGAGGAGATGGGAAACTTTTCTTCCGTTCATTTTGTTACATTAACATCTTAAGATCCAAGCCTGATGATGGGCAATTCTCCCCTCCCCCAGCAGCACCCTCCCCCGTGCCCTATCCCACACGGCTGGGGGACGGGCTTACCTACAGTAGTGTTGTAACAGAGCCAGAGCTTGCAGGAATGCAGTTTCTGTTTGCCCTGTTGTGAAGGATACTTTCCCTGCTTGTACATCCCCCCTTCTGAGAGTGGACCCTGCAGACCTCATGGCTGCAACACAACATAGTCAGTGTCATATAGTGGTCAGAGTGCTGGACTAGGTTTCAGGAGATCTGAGTTCTAGTTTGCACTTGGCCACGAAGTTCCCTCAGTAACTCTGGGCCAGTCACTGACACTTTGCCTATCCCACAGAGTTGCTATGAGGATAAAATGGGTTTATCCTTGGGTTCCTCCGAGGAAAAAAGGTGGGATATAAATGTAATAATTAATAAATAAAACCATCTTGCCTACATTTTTGGACTTTTCTGTCCCTTTTCCATTCCCTGTTCTCCCCCACCCCCCTGCCACTTATCCTGATGAAGAGTTATAGGGAACTCAAAGGCTTGCACAATCTTTTGTGGCATTTTGGTTGGTCCAAATAAAGGTAATGTTTAACTTTGCATGGACCAGCATGGCTATCTTTGTTTTTTACGAGACAAGGTGATGTTATTCTCCTTCGTGTGTGCATGCGTGTGCGCATGCACGCGCGCATGCATGAATGAGTTGGATCTGATGCACTGCTGTTGTTTCTGCTGCTGTTGTTTTAAGTTGATTATTTTATTTTAGTATTGTGTTTTTTAATTGTCATGAGTCATCATGATGGTCCCACTTTGTGAGTCAGGAAGGCAGGGTAAAAAAACGCACCAATCAATAAACACTAGGACCAGTATCTCAGCAATTCCTAGGCTACCTCAGCTAAAATTCAGTTTCCTTGGCCCATGATTACGTTTCATATTACCTTTTTATAAAAGCACTGTGAAGTTTTAACCAAAACAGCAGTCTGTTTCCTACTTTTTTCACAGTGATTTGCAGTCCCTCACCAATACATCTTCACTTGTCAGTCCGCACACTTCTGCCAACCCCCCCCCCCCACACACACACTTAAAATCCACTGTGGAGCAATACCTTTATTAGGACTAACCAAAATACTACAAAAGATTGTGCAAGCTTTTGAGTTCTCCAGAACTCTTCATCAGACTAGATGGTAAAAAAAAACAACAAAGAAAGAACAGAAAAGTCCAAAAAGTAGAGCAAATGCTGTAGCTATGAGGCCTGCAGTTTAGACCCAGTCTCAAAATGGAGATTGCAGACTGAATGCATTAGTTACATTCTGCAAAATTAAGCACCTTTAAGTCCCATTGACTTAAATGGAAAAGAGTTAGGCTGCAAGTCTAAGCAAATATACATTACAGCAGCCTTCCCCACCTGGTACCCTCCAGATGTTTGGGACTACAACTCCCAGCATCCTTGTGTATTAAACCATGTTGGCTGAGGCTGAAGTCCAAAACATCTGGAGGGCACCAGGTTGGGGAAGGCTGCACTAGCGAATGACCCACTAGATTCAGTGGAATTTACTTTTCAACATGCTTTGGATCACACTGCACATTTTGTACTAAAAAATTAATGGCATGGAAGCAAGATTGTGCCTGCAGTCTTCTAATCACCTTAATTCTGTGTAAATTTAATGGAGACTGAATTGTTGTGCTAGGTCATCTATACTGTTGTCCTGTTGCCAAGGAATTGCAGCAATAACTGTTGGAGATGTAAGGGCACAAATGTCTAGAATTCTGACTTGAAGCTGTGGGTTGTTGTGAGGGATATCAGTGCTGGATGTGATAGGATTTCCTTCCCAGTCCTGTGATCCTTGGTCAAATTGTCCTAACTAATCTAATTCTGATCCTATGGAGGTTTTGCCCTTCATTTTAAAATTGGAGTTCCTGATTTCTCAGCACATGTAAAAAAAAATCTGTCCTTTATTTAAGTGCCAAATTGAAAGATGAACTCTTGAAAACCAAGCCCTATGTGTATGCGAGAGATGACTCATGTTTTCCAGGCATCAGGCCCAATTCTATGAGATGCTGGACACTCACACCTTTCATTAATTTCAAAGGGTACTATAAAAGTTGTTAGCATTGTCTGGTCAAAGAGTCATCCTGGAAGACAATCATATATCTGACTTATGCTCCATGGCATAAGAGGTATCAGCTAGTTCAACTCACCATGGAATGCAGTTCAGAACAGAGCTACCTGCTTGCTTTATTAAAAAAATTAACAACCCACCTTGGACAGAGAGGTGCATGTTTAACTCTCACCGTTTGAAATAATAGACTGGAAAGTGCTTGATTTTGGCTGGGTGTTGCCTTCAATAAAATAAGGAAATGGCAATAAATCATTAACTCACCATCCACACCACAATTGACTTTAATTGGCTTGAGTTATAGGTCTAATTCCTGCAGAGTACACATGAAGTAGAGATATATTGCCCAGTGAAGTGTGCGCTGTTTAAAGCTTCTCTCATACATCATGTAAATTCCATGGTCTCCCCTTCAAGTCTGCAACTTCTCTGCTTCATTCCACAACTATGAGACTGCAGGACATGGTGATCATAGTATTCTGGCAGGGCAGGAGATCGCACATCTTTAGCCTGGCATAGAAAAGCAGGTGCCAGCACATTCTAGATTCAGAGGGCCAAGGCATTGTTTCCGTTCTTTTTAATTTGCCCATTGCCGCCAGGATTTCAAAACTTGTCATTTTTATTAAAGCCATGCACCTTGGCTGTTTGACTCCACTGGAGATGAGTTGGGTTCCGGAGATTCAAGTGCAGTTCTTCTTTTGCATCAGGCTTAACTGGCTGAGAAAGGAAACATGGCATGACCTTGGCAGGAAAAGCCATGGCTAATAAGCTTGCAAGGTTCTCATAGTGATCAGCTGGCTGAGAAGTATATTGCTGTTCCTTTTCTACACTGGTCTCATTTTGAATTATCACAAATTCTGAGCACATTATATAGTCCCCAAGTCAACTAACTGTAGCAGACAGGTAGATTGAACAGCAAAATGGGTGGCAAGCCTGCCTCCAAAGAATGAAGAGCCCCACTGCTGAGTTCCTAAGAAAAGAGTTCACATTTGCCCAGCCCAATCGCAGACCCTCTCCTTCTCTCTGACTTGCAGCCATAGCTTACGTGTACAATTGTTTCATCAACAGCAGCACTGGTCTGTCCATTTTTAATACACAGCTGTCCAAGTCATGTCTGCAATATCCCTTTAGACTACCTTCTAGTATTGTCCTGCAATGGATACCTCTAGATTGTTAACATGCACTATGCTTGCAGCCATTTTAAGCACAAGTTTAAAGTCTGAGGATCCATAAACAATCATTTGTTCATTTGTGACAGTTCAATTAATCCAGAATAACAACTGTAGCCTCATTTTGCAGCCATGATCACCAACAGGGTTAAGAATCAATATTCCGGCAAAAACAGGCCAAAAAGAAGAATGTCTGCTACTCTAATTGGTCTGAATGTGTACAGAGGTGACAGAAGTATATTGGCCCTCCTGGCTTGCCATACCAGGAAGTGTCTGAATCAGCTGTCTTTCTGTTCAGCATTGCCCGTGCACTGTCTCCATGCCTATGGGCCCTGCGTATAGATGCTTTTCAGCCAGTTTAACTTAAGCCTCTCTTTAAATCCAGTAAACAATACTTTTTTGAACAATCTCTCTTAGTGTAATAACAAGGAAATAATAACTCACAGTCCACAGGAAATAAAGAGGTTGTCACAAATGGGGGTTAGGTCCAGTGGGGTTGGTGGATTCTGGATAAAAATGGGTGAGGCCTGGTAAAAACAGTATTTTTTCCCCAGCCTGCTGAGCCTCGTGCTTCTCTGCTGGCTAGACCGAAAGTAGAGAAAGACTCCCACCCAAAGGAAAGTCTCTGTTAGTTGAGTTCATCTCAGGCTGCTAGGATACAGCTACAGCAGGCCTAGCTAGCAGACCCTTGATCTCTCCACCCACATTAGAACCATATACATTTCTTATACTTTAATGCAATACAGAGCTGGGGGCAGCACAGCGTGTGCTGCATGGCCTGTTCTCGGTAAACCTTATTTATTAAAGTAGTTGTTGATTTCTCATCTTCTGTGTGGCGTACTTTTCATGATACATTTCAAGAACTGGGACACACGGAGTAATCTTGCCGACCCAAAAGGGCAAGGCAAAGAGCAGACTGCCTTAAATGGACAAATGGGCTATTGAACAGAGAAGGTTCCTGTGAATATATGAAGGTGCCTTATACTGAGTCAGAGCTTGAGTCCATGATCAAGCCAATATTGTCTACTCCAGCAGTGACTGTCCAGCATCTTAGGCAGATGTCTTCCCTGCTTTCGGGCCCCTTTAACTGGAGATGCCTGGGTTTGAACCTGGAAGATGTGCCCTACCACTGACAAGCTATGGCCCCTCCATGTTTACATAATTATTACACGAATGCATGAAACCTCTTCATGCTAATAACCTGTCCTATGTGAATGACAGCTTCCATCACACAGACCTAAGAGCCAATGTCCATCTCTTTGTAAAACAAGTCCAAATACAACTCTGGAAAGAGAGCTAGTTAAACACACCACCAGAAAAGGCAAATGTTGATAGCCAATCTGAGATAAAGGGGTATTTCTTTCAGACCTCAAATGTGAGTGAGACCAGGCCAGCACAACCCAAGACCCATGAAGCCTAACACAGCTCACCTGGCATATTGTGTCAGGTGCCCCTATCCCCATCCAGACACACACACTTTGTGCTGTCCCAGCAGGCAGCTAAAACAGAAAATAAACTGAGCTTCTGGCGGTGTTGAGTTAAACCAGCCTTCCCCATCCCGACACCATAGCCAGATTAACCATAGGGCTTAAAATTTAAAAAGAGCAAATCTCTAGCCCTTGTAGACCACGAGATATGAAACAAAACATTCAGACACATTCCAATCATTTTGTGAGAAATGGACAATTGTTTTGTCCAATGATTTTGTGAGAAATTAGCCTGCTACCACCTTGCATGTGCCTACTTGCATGTAGGGCTAAACTGAGTACAGGGTTATAGGGGTACAAGTAAACCCTGCCCCAGCATCCTCACAGACCTGACTTCTGTGTAGACCTTGGTGTGTGGGCTGTTTGATTGTGTAAACCAGCTGTGTGTGTGTGTGTGAGAGAGAGAGAGAGAGAGAGAGCGCTTAAGTGTGTGCTTATGTTTTCTATGTCTGCATGCTGTAAAATTCAAAGCTTGATTTGTATTTGAGTTCTCTACCATAGAAGAGATATAAGTCTTTTGCTTCCAGGAAAGAATGGAAGATGATTTCCACTAAATATGTAATTTAAAAAATGTTTTTGCATTACTGTGGACTGTCTGTGTATGCACAGATATCCCATGGGAGTTCAGCATTGGGGGAGAGTAGGTGGCCCACTACAGATAGCCCTGGGGCCCATCATGGCCATTATCTGACCCTGCCTGGCACCCTCCAGTTATGTTGGACAGTTCCCACCATCCTCTGACTATTGGTTACGCTGGCTGGATATTATAGGGGTAGTGGTCCAACACATCTGGACTGTGCCAGGTTGGGGAAGGCTGAGCTAGACCTTGGGAATGACACAACCAGTGGAGGCTGGTGGCTCTGATTTTGGTGTGGCTGTCATTCCATTCTGGGTTTCAGTCAGAACCAGTCAGAACTCTAAAGGGGTTATCCAAGGTGCTGAACCCTATCCTCAAACTGGTTTCAGCATCTTGGATAGCTTCTTTAGAGTTGTGGCTGGTTTTGACTAAAACCCAGAATGGAATTACAGCCCCACTGATATCAGAGCCACCAGGCTCCACAGGACACAGTAACAAGAGATCCACCCAGCCTCCCTGAGACTAAATGTTCTGAGCTTTCTAACACATGTCCAAATTACCCAGCATCCCATCTGCCAATAGTGGCAGTTTCTGTTACGTCAGATAAAGGCAGCAAGGCGGTGGGTGAAGAGAATCCCTTCCTAAACAGATAGATGTTTATTTAAGGCATATTGGTACTTGAGAAAAGAGAAGCTTTGTAAAGCCTCACACTGACAACAGGAAAAAAAATGTTAAGCTTCTCAGCTTTATCATAGGCAGGCCAGTGCTTCCATATATTCACAGGACTCTTGCGCTGGTAACTTACAGCACTAGGAAAGTATGCCTGGATGAAAGCTTATACAGCATCAAGTATGCTTAACCATGCCACTGCTGTCAGTCCTTCACATATCATAAGGTTGATATTGCCTTGGTAGAAGGGTGGCAGGTTGCAGTGGGGGCAATGGACCCTGCCAGTCTTTCATTGCTGTTCCAGTCCAAACACTAGTGTAACAGAAATGCTTTAATAAATACTGCCTCACTTTCCTTAAAATTGGAAGCATTGAAATAGATGAGAATGGCTTTAACTAAAAACAAACACCCACACTACTCTTATTTATTTATTAATTTTTTAATCCAGCCAATAACAAGGGTTGTCTGGGTGGATTACAAGCAGTCAAAAGAATACAATACAATACAATACAAAGAGTTAAGGTTAAAAGAATGCAATACAATACAAATATTTAAAATATTTATTGCATTCTCATGAAAGCTGAGCTGTAATTATTATTGATACCACAATATCGTAGCTGGGGAGGACACAACTAGCATCCTTTACTTCAATATTATTTAAACGTTCTTCTAGCAGACTCAGAATTAAGGTTAAGAGTATTCTGGAATCCAGGCTTTTGAATGAAATTCTACTTACATTTGACTTTGACTTTTGACCTCTTTTATCATGGAACTCTCAGTCCAAAGTAAAGATCTGTCTCTGTTCATATTGTCCTTTCCATAGTACCTTCCTCACCATTCTAGCACTAGTGAGGTCCTTTTGGAGCTGGATTCCAAAGCCCTGCCGCTATATTAGAGATTATGGCTTCTTCTTACCAAAAGTAATGGTGCTCAAAAGCGTTGGCTCAAAAGTGTTGGTTATAGAAACCATACAATTTTATTTTATCTTGGAAAACTAGTTACATAGAGAAAGAAGAAGATGCTTTAAGTAACATAACAACCAAGATCTGTGTATGATGTAATCATTTTGGGAGAAGATCTGATCTTTGTAATTTTAAACACTGCCGTTTTTATCTGATCTTTTGATCCTAGCCTACTAACAACTAATTTTCACGGGAAAATGCTTTTCATTCTTTTCTGGCTGAGTTCTTGTAAACCCTCTTCTGCCCACTGTGCCCAGCCCACATAAGCTAGATATGGAACGAGGGTGACACTGTGTGGTCAGAATAAAGCATGACATAGCTTTAGGCCCACTTTGGATTTCGGTTTCTATCCTTAGGAATCACTGACACTGAGGTCTGTAAATCAAGGGGGGGGGTGTTGAAGTGACTTTTGGCATGTAGGTTGGCCCCAAATGGGTGCAAATGGGCACTATCCACTAGGAACCTCCCCTATGCAAGGCCCCCTGAAATAGGCAGATGGGATGTGAATAAATAGGCTTTGATGTGTGGCTGGGAGTTGTTGTAATGGTAAATGCATTGATGTGTCCCCCAAAAGAAGAGAAGCCACAATTTATCCTTGCATAGTTCCTAGACAGAAGAGGGATTTGTTGGCTGGAGGACAGGGGGCTACTCACAATGGAAAGACTGCAAGTTCCATTCTTTATTTCTTCATATTTATTTGCTGCATTTTTATCCCACTTTTCATTTAATTTCATTTATTACATTTCTATACCACCAAATAGCCAAAGTTCTCTAGGTGATTTACGAAAATTAAAAACTTTAAAAATACAATATTGTTCATAACATAAAACCATTTACGTGTAAATATATAAACACACTACACACACACACACACAGAGAAAGAGAGATACACACAACTTTAACAAACAACAAGAAAGTAATTTCAGACAATTATTGTCTCCCAAGGCAGCTCACATCAATAAAAGAGAGAGAAAGAGAAGGGGTGGGGGGCTGCCATCAGGCTTACAAACTAAAATGACAAGACCCACAAGGGAAGGGGAATGGAGCAAAAAAGAAGAGGAGGGAGATCAAAGCCAGAACAGGGTGGTGAGCTATAAGCAGGCATTTAAATGCACTTTGAGCAAGGCCGATCTTCCCTTAGGAACAGAGGAAGCTGTCTTATGCTGAGTCAGACGATTAGTCTATCTAACCCAGCATTGTTGAGACTGACTGGCAGGGGTTCTTCCAAGGTTTCAGGCAGAATTCTTTCCTTGCCCTACCTGGAGAAGCTAGGGATTGAAATTGGGACTTTTTGCATGCAAAGCACGCGCTCTACCACTGAGCTACCCCCTTCTTTGCTTGTGTTCATGCTTGAATAGCCATTGGTGGCTCTTGTTCCTTTGAGGGATGGATGGGGCCAGAACGTCATTTCCCCCTTCCTTCTGCAGTTGGAGCTGAGCATTCTTTCTGTCAGGGAGAAAGAACTTTCTTTCTCTGCATCTCTCCTGCCCATTTGAGTTAAAATGGTTCAAAAGGCAAAAGTGGGCAGACAGATATCCAGCCAGACTTGCAGACATATATGAGACATTATTATAGGAGATGTTTGTCTGCAATGCTATCTCAAATTGTTACTTTCAATGAGAATTTTGCCCCCTCTTTCTCACCTTGTCCTCTGCTCAACTAATGTTCCTTAGCCTTTCTGACACCACTCCCCTCCGCTCCCCCTGCAATGCCACTCCATGCTCATCTACGTCTGCAGGCTGTTCGTCTCTTCTTCTCAGCAATCCCTTAGTGACACATTAAGGCAAAGAAAAAATGTGTAGTATTCATACTCCGGGGTCACTGAGTAATTTAACACCCTTCCTCCCATGGGTCACAAAAATAGACAGACAGATTTTTTCCACAATATGACACATATTAATCTCTGGGGATGATGTACAGCCAGTAATCTGCAATGCAACCCTACATCATAAGATGCAACATAAATTTAGCCTCTTGAAATGCTCTTTGGCTTATTACGGCTTCTCACTGGCCAGCACTCAACAGCAGTTTTAACCACATTGTATGCTCTGCTGCCCTATAATAAACCATTCAGCTCACAATGACTGAAATAGGCTAGTTAATTAAGTATTTGGGACATAGGAAATACAAAAATATATCCCCACAAACAGAAGCACAACTTGTATTTGGATTCTGTGCATCAGCTAAGGCTGAAAAAACATTTAATTTATATTCATTTTATAAGTTATTAGGGACAGTCCATACAATGCCCTTTAAATCATGCCTTAGTATAGGCAGGGCTCAGCTCAGAGACTATTTTGAATGCAGAGTTCAGCCACAGAAGATGTGAAAAAATAATGAGGAGGAGCTGGCGTAGCATAGAGAGCTTTTTCAGTGGTGACTCTCTCCCCGTACCCCCTGAGATGTTTACCTCGTGCCTACCTTTTTGTTTATTTCATATATTTCTTAGCTAACTTTCAAGACTTTGGTCATCCCAAGGCAGTTTATAATCTAAAACATAAAATTCAATATCAAATTATGAAAGCTCTTTAAATGTAATTTTTTAAAATAAGCCAGTTAAAATAAAATGCCATTTCAAATATCTAACAGCAGCAAATACTATTGGAAGCTGGTAGCTCCAATGACAGTGGGGCAGTGATCCACTCTGGGTTTCAATCAGAATCAGTCAAAATTCTATAGGAGCTATCCAAGGTGCTCTGAACTTTAGAGTTCTGACTGAAACCTGGAGGGGATTCACTGCCCCACTGATATCAGAGCCACCAGCCTCCACTTTTCAATGAAAAGCTAGAGAGTACAAGTGTGTTTGTAAAGCCCTTTTAAGAACAGCCACAGATAGAACCAGCTGTATATCTCTCAGGAGGGAATTCTATAGGATCGGGGCCAGAACTGAGAAGACCTTTTCTCTAGTGTCCACCAAACTTACTGGCAGGGCAGTAAGCGGGGTCTCCAAAGAATGTCTTAAAGCACAGGCAGGTTTATACAGGTGCAGGTGGAACATTAAACAACCTGCATCCAAACTTACTTTAAAGGTAACACCAACACTTTGAATTGGGCACAGAAATACATTGGCAACCAATGCAGCTGGGTCAGAATTGGTGTAATATGATCTGACTGCCTAACCCCGACAAGGACATGAGTTGCTGCAGTCTGTACCAGGATTAGGGATGTTGGAGAAATCCTCCACGGACCCCAGTGAGGCCAGATTCTATTGAATCCGGCCCCCTGAAGTCCACGGAGGATCGGATATCCTACCCTTTCTTCCAGCGCGAAATCCTCGCCAGCGGATCCTCCCTGGAGCCGGCTCCAAAGACCCAGCAATACGGCCACCATGGCTGTATCGCTGGACTGCTGATGCAAATGGCATCCGCTATGCCATTTGCATCCCTGCTCTCTAACGTGATAGGTTACATAAATCTTTACATAGCCTATCACAGTAAAGTGCAGCGACGCCAATGGTGTAGTGGATGCCATTAGCGTCCCTGCTCTTTACTGTGATAGGCTATGTAAATCTTTATGTAGCCTATCATGGTAAAGTGCAGGGATGCAAATGGCATCTGCTATGCCGGACACCATTTGTGGATGCAGACCGGCCGCGGCTGGAAGTCCGGCAATGGCTGGCCCCAGCCGGCGGCTCTGCAGACTCGCCATGGAGCGGAGCTGGCCAGGGAGGATTCTGGGGGGAGGACCAGATTGCCTCCCCTCCCTGCAGACCCCCCAGCGGACCCAGGTAAGTGGTGTTCATACACCCCTAACCAAGATGGAGAAAAGCTAAAATGGGCCAGGCTGTGGCTGAATGACATCAATGTGTGTGGCCATGCCCACTGATGTCAGCTGGTCCATGGAAGGCTGGGCGGGGAGGTAATCTTACCCCAAGCCCAATCTAGTTCTGCATTCCTGGTCTACTCTGAAGAGCAGTAACTCTCCACTATGTTTCTCAGACTTTAACTAGTGATGCCAGGGATTGAACCTTCGGCCTTCTGCATGCAAAACATGTGCTTTGCCACTGAAATTCCTGGAACATGCAATCCTCTTGCCAGGTCTGCAGCCCATTAGCACTCATATGAAGGCACTACTTGCAAGAATCTGCATTTCTATGTGGGCTTGTTCAAGTGGCCTCAATGATTAAAGGTCCATCTAGTCCAACACTCCTTCTCCAATAGTGGCTGACCACATATCCTTTTCAGTCAATAGCATCTTACTTGGGAACAGTTATTCTAGAGTATACTGCAAACACAAATGGGGAAAGTGCACATAAATATGCATGTATTAGTGAAAATAACACTAAAATGCATTATATATTAGGTAAATTGGTTGCAAAACAAAAAATCTAAAATTTGGGACAAACCAAACATAGGTTTGGAGAAATGAGAGACTGAAAGCAACTGAAATTCACAGATTTGTCTATCCCTGTTCAGCAAATCTGCAAGTCTGCAAGGGGCTGAACAAGGCCTAGTGGAGAGTGACTTGTAGCACAAGTCCAGTGGGAGGGAACAGACAACTAGGTTCCAAGTAGCTACGGATGAGTTAGGCAGGTCAGGACCTGAGACAGCTACCAGGGCAAACTTCCAGGAGCTTCAACAAAGAGTTGAGCATCTAACTAGTGAAGCAGACTTACTGAGTGCCAGATCCTCATCAGTAGCTGCAAAGCTAGCAAGACTTTAAAGGACTGGCACACTGGCTAGGAACCTGGAACTCTGTCAACTCCAAAAGAAGCTTACAGAGAACATAGGTGTCTTGGACAACTAGAGCCACAGTGGAGTCTTGGATTCTGGTCCCTCATTTGAGTGGTAGAGCCTTCCCAACATGGTGTCCTCCATATGTGTTGGACTGCAACTCCCATCATTCCCAGCCAGCATGGCCAATGATAGAAATTACAGTCCAACACATCTGGAGTGCATCAGGTTGGGAAGGGCTGGAGAAGCATGAACAACCCCTAGCCTCAGAGGAACAGTCAGGTATCAAGTCATCTTTCTTTGGTCGGCCTGCAGCATGTCCTTTTTCAAGCTGGATGTCAGGCTGCCCTAAGGAAGAGTCCCATTGATCCATTCTCATGTGCTTTTCGGCTTGCGGTGATCTGTGTATTTTGAAGGTCGTATCTGAAAATTTATGTAGCAGAGCACGTCATGAGTTATGGTCATAACCTTACTATGTATTGCAATTTCAGCTAGGTTTTTTTTAAGTGTACCTGGTTTTGTTCCTCAGAAGTGTCATGTGAAATGTTGGTGAATTATTAAGGGTAATTTACACACAGTGACCACAAGAGGGCTCACCTTTTATCCTCCAAATGCCAACTGCAATGTAAAACAAGTATAATATAGTCTAGATAGACCTTCAGAAGCAGTAAAGTGCTGTTAACTACAACATGGGTTGGAAACGCCTTGCTTCCGACATCTCTTGCTAGATCTCTGTAACACTGCATTCACCTAATGCCTTTTTTTAAAAATATGACCAAATATGGCACTACAGAAATGACTGAATTCACAGCATTTATGGAGGAGGAAGGCCGAGTATCAAACTTCTGTGACTTAAGATTTGTGCCTAAGAGAATATTCGGCAGCCTGACTTGTCCTTCCATGCTCCACTGCGATAGTACATCTGACAAGGCTTTAAAGTCCTAATTTTGATCAGTGGTAGAAATGGTGCCCTTGAATAAGATCTAGGGCCAGCCCCCAAGGCCTCATGCTGGTATGGCATCAAGGATCAATACTGCTTCATTAGTGCTTGGCTATTGCTCCTGTTTCATTTTTGTTCCCAACATGTAACCATCAGGAATACTTCCACAGAACAATTTCTAGCCATTGGCAACAGATCCTCACAGGAAGCAGCCTTATACCAAGGCTGTGTGCATTGACCAGCTGCGGCTCTCCAGGGTTTCAGGCTGGAGCCTTTCTTAGCCTTCCTGGAGATGTGTCGGATTGAACCTGTGGCCCTTTGTTTGTGCTTTACCACTGGGCTATGGCTCTTTCCCAATAAAGAAAGGAGAACCTTCTACCCATCCCTCCTGGCCCTCAAACCCATGTCTTTGTCTTTATGAACACCATATTTTTTAATATATTTTATTTATTTTATCTTTATAAATGAAACAATACCAAAATTACCAACAACCTGATCAATACTACACTTTCCCAACAATACAATATTCTGATGAGGACACCATAATAACAAAAAGAAAAGGGGAAAGAAAAAAAGGGGGGGAAGGTAGGAGGAAAGGAAGTGAAGAAAAAAGAAGATTCTTTCCCCTTCCCTCCCCCTCTCCCTCCCCTTTAAAGAATTAAGTTTAAACTCCAATACCCCCCGGCAATGCAATTCTATTTTAAAAATTATATCTATAACCTTAACAATCTTACAGTTTAATAAACAACCTTACATTTCAATATCATATCAATCTTATTTCAAAGAAACAGGTCTACAGTTCATTCCCATTAGCCTACATTAATAATAATAATAATAATAATAATAATAATAATAATAATAATTAAAAGAAATATAGTCTTATATAATAATAAAACTTAAAATAAACCTTCAACAATCAGTAATATATTTTATATATAATGCATGTGCACAATTACCCTCAAACAATAAATTTAAATACAGCATACCATATCTATTTTGAAATAAAAAATATAAAGAAAAGCAAGAAAAAAAGAAAGATGAGAGAGAATAAATGAATATATGTATAATCATTTATCTTCTGACCTAGCCTGGATAATGTAGACTAAACACAAGCAGTTAACAAAGCTTGTTTAAAGATTCAAGTTCATGGGGTTGTAACAGAATTCTCATACATTTTTACGTTCAGCCATGCCTCTGCCATTTCATGATTTAGAAACTTCTTCATCTGACCTTCAGACACAATACAAGGTGTAGCAGGATATCTTAAGTAATATTGTAAGTTCATTTGTTTTGCCATATTTTTTGCTTTGATAAATTGCCTTCCTTTATTCACCACCTCTTTGATTTAGTCTGGAAATAACATAACTTTATCTTGTTTCCAGGAAAGGCTTCCACCCTCTCTTGCCAAACACAGGATATAATTCTTTGTGGAGACTTTGCAAATTGGACTATGATCATGTAATCAGTCCCTTTAGCATTTGGCACACAAAATGCCTGCTCAATATCAAGTAAATAATCAGACGGAATAGGGAGTATCTCATGCAAAAGTTTATCCACAAAAATAGGCAATTTTACATCATTAGACAGATTTTTAATCCCAATAATACGTACATTGGATCTCCTCATGAAGGCCTCCAGTTGAGAAATTCTATCAGAGGTATTTTTAAAACAAATTTGTGTCGTAGTTTCATTTCCTGCCACTCAGTCTTCTAGCTCATTAATTTTCATCTCCATTTTTTGCCATGATGTATTAATTAAATCTACAGCTCCTTGCAAGGTGGTGATGGAATTTTGGATTAAATCCAGTCTTTTGGCTTGCTCCATAAATTGCGAAGATAAAGCATTTATCAGAGTAAATAACTCCCCTATATCTTCTGTTCTCGAAACTTTTGACACAGGGGGTGCCGGGGGAGTTGATGCCGGCTCCTTTCTACTCCTCGGAGCAGACATGTTTCTCTCAAACAGATCTTGCAGGTCCTCAGATGTTCTCAAATATTGTTAACATTTCTTAAATCATCCCTCAGAAGTTGTTGATATTTCTTAAAGCATATATTATTATGGAACACGTCAGCCCTGTTTTCTCCTATGAAATAGGAGTCTCAGTACAGCTTTTTGCATTGGTAAAGCTCTGGAGAGATAATCCTGGAATCCAGCCCCCCCACTATCTCGAGGGGGGTACTTTTCTCCAAGATGTTATCCAGATGTTGCCTTGCCCCCCCTTTAATTCCAGGGGGGAATGAAAAGGGTTTTCTACCTTTTAAAAAGCTGTTTGAGAAAGCTCCTACAGAGTGCCCACGGGATGCTACCAGAGCGACATTGGTTCCAACCAGAAGTCCTATCAACACCATATTCTGACCAGCTGAGCTAGGTTCAACCTCCACAAACATGTGAATTTTGTGATCTGTGATATTCCAAAGCATATATTTGTGATCATGGAACTTGCTATGGTTTATATCCTGGAGCTACAATAACATGTTACGTTGCTCTTAAGAATGCAGACCTGAAGACAGTGCTGCTATGTTCAAAACCTGCCCCATATAAACCTACTAGCACCAACCAGTCCTTAGTAGCTAGAGAAAGTGACTGTTGATCTCCTGCCTCCCATACCACATTTTTTCTGCAGATGGGGGTGGGGGTGGGGGAGAGAACCCACAAAGTACCACATACATAAATGGCATCACCAGCTAAAACCTGTAACAAAGTCAGAAATATCTGAGAAAGAATTAAACACTGATGGTAAAGCCTTATACTTTTAAAAAAGTACAACATACTTTATCAATAATGATAACAATAGCTTTGGTGGGTTGAGTGAATCCATCTTCTGCTATAGGTCCTATTGTTTTATTGATTTATTTTTGGCTCCTCTTACAAGACACTCAGATCATAGAGGGTCAAGATAAAAGCCCCAGCTGTCTTTTGCAGCAAGGGACAGTTTGGTAATTATTAACCTTCAAGTGACTATCAACCCAAATGTTATCTTAGGCATGATTATTTATCTTGGTCTTTTCATATGAGAGACTCCAAAATGATAACTGCAGCTTCATTGCTCCTGCACATGCCTCTTTGTGCTTCACAGAAACTGATAAGACCAAATTGTCTTAGGAAATCTAATAAATTTTAAAAGCGGGGAGGGGGGCATTGTATGCATTATAAAGGATTATATTACTCATTTTCTTTCATTCTGGTCATCAAACACTTAGCAAACTCAGGCTGTAATGAACACTGGTTCATAAAATTTAGGAGTAAAACCCACAGCAGTATGAGGTTTACATAAATCATTTCTTAGTTGGACAAAAGCAAACCGTTTATGACAGTGGGTGTCATAAATGTTTTTGTCCTTGGCCCGGGTCAGAATGGATCCCTTTCAAGCTGTTATGTGCAGTCTTACTTGATGTCTTAATCACTTGCAGTCTCTAGCCTGGGGCCAGAACATTTCTTTATGCACATGAGCCTTGTACTTTTACTGTTTTTACACTGAACAGATTAGACTGTGACAAATCCATTTAAGACTCACATTCTCACCTATTCTCATCCTGTGAATTGATAATGTCTTCTCCTGATGACTGCTAATATTTATTGATATGCCTTTCCATGTTGCTTCTTGCTTAGGAAGCTAGTAAGGATTCCCCCCACTCTGGATCAGGACTGGTGCATATGTGACAGTGGCTCTCTCTTACCCATAAGACTGTAGGGGAGGAAAGCCTTGGACACACAGTCTCTTTCCTCCCACCTCTACCCCTCAATTGCAGATTCTTCCATCCCACAGTTAAAAGAAATGTCAGGGCCACCAATGCTGATCAGTGGGCCACTTTAACCAAGAAATGAGATCAACATGAAATCACAGTTTAGCTGAGAGAGGGAAGGAAGGAGCGTGCGTTCCCATGGCTGATGCCTCATCTCTTAACCATCATTAAGAGGGAAGGGATCATTGTTATACCTGCACTACTTTCAGAATACTTCTCAACCTAAAACCTGGCCCAATGCAAGATGTGTAAATACAAGGCTTTTTTATTTAGTCTGATTGATATTGTTCAGTCAAGATGGCTACTATTTTGCCCTGGTGCAACTGAATCAGTACCTTCTGGTCAGCAGGCAGCACTGTAGAAAGGCCAAAAGAACTCCAAATGCAGCCAGATCAGCAAGCCACTACGAAGTCTATGCCAGCTGCACAACCTCTCTAAAATCCCAACATTCTTTAAATAACAAACAACCACCTCTCCTAGCAACAGGAGAGGGAAAACACAAACTGCCATTCAGCAATGTACCTTCTGCATTGGGGACGGCACTCTCCGTTTTCCTTTCTCCTCACTTCAGAACACAGTGGAGGGTTGCCCTCTGCGACCCCAGCCCAGACCCCTGCAGGCTGGTGGCCTAGGTATTACTGCCACCCTACGAAATGGAAGAACAATTCTTGCTCCTAGCAGACAATGACATTTACCCTTTCAGCCCTAACTCCTGCCCACAGTTGATTTGTTCGACATCAGTCAGAAGTTATATTTGCAATAATTGGAAGAACTGCTGTACATTGAGAAGTGTGGGAGAGCAGGAGAAATCAATCAATTCAGCACCACATATGGCTGTAACTTAGTTTTTAAATTCAGTTCAAATACTTCATAAGAACGTCCTAGGATGACATTATTTTTCCCAGAGGGGTAGCCATGTTAGTCTGTTGCAACAAAACCAACTCTTTCTTATTATCATTTATTATTTAAAAGCTTATATCCTGCCAATTTCCCTGAGAGGCAGCAAACAGACAAAATCAGTACTGTTTCAAACCATCTTAGACACTTCAATTAATAAACAGCAATAATAAAGTTTGTAAGAACAGCAGTTAACCATAACAGCTAAAACACACACACACACACACACCCAAAGGCTATTACAACTGTGACATGCAACTTTGGCATGAAACAAGAGGGCTTGTAATAAGACTGTATGGCAGGGATAGGCAACGTGGTGCCCATAGGCACCAGTGTGCCCTCAGCCACTTTTCGTGGAACTCACCAAGATGTCCTAAGCCTCCCACTTAAAAAACAACAACAACACATTTTCTTACTGCCAGCTGGGGTCACTTCTAAGCAAAGTGAGGGCCTTCGGCTGTTCATTTTGCATGAATGCCTCTGGGCTACATGATGATTCTCAGAGGCATTCTTAGGAAATGAAGATGGTGAGCGGCTGCAGACTGATGCTTTCCTCTGAGCATGTCAGCCACCAAGAGAAAGGGGGGCAAGAAAAAGGTGCTGAAAACTGTGGGTTCAAATGAGTTATGCTGTGGCTCAGGCCCCACCTCTGCCTGTACACAGTCATTTGGGCAGGTTACTTGCTCTTTGTGACTAGCCACGCCTCCCATGTCAGCCATTTCATGGTGGTGCCCACGACCATTGCTCAAATTGCCAAATGTACCCATGGGCCAAAAAAGGTTGCCTGCCCCTGCTCTATGGCTCATGACTCCACATTTCCATGCAAGGTTCCAGGATGCCATTATTCATGTAGAACATGTTACAGGTAGCAGCCATCATAACTTGGTTAGAGAGCAACAACATTACATATGTAAAATACCCCATTCATTCCCTGGCATCCTATGAAGAAATCCTCCTCCTCCTCTGGGGGTCCTAGACGATTAACTTGCCTGAGATATGGGAGAGCTGATGCCAGTCTTAGAGCATCTCCACACCAGCCTAAAATCCCACATTTAAAATGGGGTTTTCTGCTTCTGTTTTAAATGCAGGATCACAATGGACTCCCTTTACACACAATTCCTTCCCCTCCTTTTCCCCCTTATCTGAGCCTTCCACATGTTTCATTATACAGCCACTAAATGGTGCTGTGGTCTTGCTCTTCTTATTGCACATTGTCCTCTTTTCATGGGGGAACTTAAGCACCGTAAGTTGATAGTTCATTATCTCCAATCTTTTAAAAAATGGAATAAAGATCATTTAGTGCAAGAGACACCGTCATCTAAAGGACCCACAACCAATCTCAATAGCAGGATAAAAGCTCAGTGTGAAGAAGCCCACACTGCTAAAAGTGATGTCATGCCATTGCCTTGCCCATTTTGTCAAGTATTCTCTGCCTTTCCCGGTAAATGCTTGTTTCTGTCCAAGGGGCGTCACCCCTTTGTCCTGGGTACTGCAGACCTCTAATGCAAATTCTTAACTAAGCAGTATGTGCTGGATCAGGTCTAAGGTATCCACAGAATCTGGCAACAGGTCTTTTTTTTTTTCCTGTTGGGCTGGCGACTCAATTCAAGAGTCATTGTCCTTTCCACTAGGCGGCACTGTGACATGCCATAAATTAAACTTTGGCATTAAAAACGCTTGAAAAATCCTGGATGCTTTTTGATTCTTCATTCTATCTGATGCCATGCATGCATAAAGAAAAACATTCTCTGGAATCGGTGAAGTGGAAAGAGGAGTCATAATTCGACTCAGTGGGGCGGCGGCGGGGCGGGGGCAGGAGGGAGGGAGCTTGCAGCCACTTTTGTTCAATCTGAATCACCTGAGGCTATGTCTGTATTCATGCATCTCTACACGCCTGCTTTTTACCCAAAGCATGAGGACTGCTACATAATGAAATGCGTCTGTTTAAACAGGAATCACATGGCATGGAAAAACTCTATGCTAACATTATTCCAGTAAGTGCAAATATGACTTACTGTGTCATCACCGTAAAGACTCAGAAAGGTGTGGGGTGACTATGCACTGGAGTGCAAAATATGTTGGGTACATGTACAGGATCAGCAGATTTCCCCTAATGTAGGTATAATACCAACTATGAATGAGAGCTCTCCACATCATCTTTGTCTTTTACCTCTGTCTAGCACACTGTTAAAAAAACAAAACAAAACATTACTAGTAACAAACCAGACCCTGTGATTTTTGCAACAGAATTCAGTTCAGCAGCACTTTCCGTGACATAAATCCAGGGCATTAAGATCTACATTTGAACAGAGCGAGCAGAGGCTCCTGAGCCAAATCCGCACCTCCGAGGGATTTCACCTGACCTCTTTGTAGCTAACCTAGAGGCAAAAGCCGTTGTGGGGGAAAAGCTATTTTAAGCAAGGGGGGTTGAGGAGTAGCCTGCTGTTCCTTACCCTTTTCTCAGACTGGCTGCTAAGGAAAACTAGTTGATGATCTTTTGTGTGTGAAATGAAGCACATACAGTACACATTTCTAAAGCAATAGGTGCCAAGGCATGTCTGCTTGTATGCAGTGAATATACTCGGAACGGGGGCGGGGGGGAGAGTATTTCGTGCATGCTCAGTGGTAATATTGTTACATTATACAATCTGGGTTGAGTTTTGGTGCTGAAAAGCAGGTCCTGGGATAAAAGAATAACAAATGTAGGAAGGCTGCAACCCTTCTTGTGAAATATGGGACAAAATATTAAGATAAACCTCAGTTCTTAGAGAACTAGAGCAGAATCTCGATTTTGTTTTTTAAAGCATCCAATACTCTTTTTTTTATCATTTTAATTGCTCTTTCACAGAAATATTTCATTGAAATGAATGAGAAAGAAACAAAAACGAAAAACAAAAACATGGGATTTTAAAAAGCATTGCATGCATCCATGTTACTCTTTAACAGCACCAAGATTTGTGGTTGTTGCTGCTGTTTTTAAATATCACTGTCTCTCTGTTGGCCATGGAACTTGAAACAGGTGTTGTTGTTGTTAAAAAAAACCAAACACCTCTTCATTAGTCCCTTATAAAGCTGTAAAGTTTTTTAAAAACACCTGAGTAGCAGTCCAACTTTAAAAAAAAATAATTTTGACCAAAATTTGCATTTCTATCTGAGCTTCAGACCCCTTTAAATGTTTGTATCACTCCTGTAAAGATAATCTAGCAAATTTAGTCAGACATTGGGTGACTATAGGCTTTGCTTTCTATATAACCATGTAGAAAGACTCTTCAGGCCACCTTATCATCAGAATTCAAGCACAGAGTGAAAACCTTTCATTTTTCCATGCATTTTGCTTTAACTGAAATTGATATAATGCTGTAGTGTTGGTCTCTCCTGAGTGATATTTTATTGTTGCTTTAGCGTTTAGTGGGTGTGTTTTTGTTTTTAGCTGTGATTAATTGCATCATGTCTTGGGAGACTTAGAAGGTAGAATGGTGCTTGGTAAATTGTATAAATAAATATTTGCTGGTCAAGTCATTGTAGGAAGCAAATATGGCTCGGCTGTCATACTGTTAGGCTGGCTGACAGTACTACTTTGATCCAGTTGGAGTTGGCAGTGCACAGACATATGGCTGTGGGAACCTGTCAGAATTTGCACAGCACTTGTTTCCTATTAAGAAGCTCTGGAGAATGATGGCTTTCATTCCATGAGGGTGCCCCTTACTGAATGCTGAGCATGCCCCTAGGTTGGGACAACACAGGCTTCCTGTTCTAGGGTTAATTTCCTTTGGTCACCCTGTCTTGCCTGGTTGAGGTTTCTTCAGGACTGGATCTCCTTACAGCAAGCAACATTGTAACAGACCCTGGTGTATCAGGACCATCAGCTAAGCTTACAAGCTGTAGTCCAGCCAGCCCGATCTGTGTGTCTCAGTAACATCCTAGTCCTTTTGTCAGATGGAGTTGCCTTGGAAATGTACAGAAAGTAAAGCACTCCCTGGAGTTGAAAGCCTTGCCAAGGTTTCCTAAAGATCATATTACCCCCTGAAGTAGCACTTAAGCTCTTGCTTACAAAAGCCCACACTGCAATAAATTAGTCCTTAAGGTGCATGCCACAGACTTTTTGTCTTCTTTAGTAAAAAAGAAAGAAAGGACTAAGACAGCTACTCCCTTGGAATCATTGGCTTAGGGCTAGTTCATACATGCCAGCCAGCTAATGTTCCCCTACCATGGGTCCTGTGGAGAAACCCCAGTGTAAATCAGTGACAGGCATGTACGCAGAGAAAGTCTGCAGCCATTTCTGTGATTGTGGTGAGTGGACAAAATGCTGCAGTGAACTCAGGAATGACTACAGGTTTTTCTCATGTTAATACTGAGATTTTGCCATGTGATCCTGTACACATGCTGCAGAAAAAAGAGTAGTTGGCTTGCATGGGTGAACTGGTGCTTAGATATTTAGAATGTCAGCAAAGAAAATAAGCAGAAATGCGTGAGGATTGTGAAACTCAAAATTATTTTCTCCCTTCTCTCTTGGTCTCTTATACACAATGTGCAATCATTGCCGTAGATTTTGCCTACGCTTTTTGTTTGCAGTGACTACTGATTTTACAGCATTTTACACAAACAGGGATTTTTTTAAAAAATGAATATGATAAAGCACAGCAACCTTGGCTTAAGACCAATATGCATCTCTGCAGATTACAGAAGAGATCATGAAAACAAGGTCGTTAAAAACTGGAACAGATTGGAAAGACAGTTGTGCATGAGATACTTCACTAAACAGGTCAGGAGACAGGGATTTGTTCTCACTGATGTGGAATAATGACAGGATAAAATGGTACGTTAAGTGTCAGCCAGGAATTTATTTCAGCCTAGGAAAGTTCAAACAGGGGAAAATTAAAAATGGTATGAACACTGAAGACTACTCTGGAAAAATGAAGACATTATTAACAAATAATATAGCTCCTGGAACAGGCTAATGTGGCATTGCTCCTTGTTATAATAGCAAGAGATACAAACAAAAACAACCACCCTGCATCTTTTACTGTGGCAGCAATCACCAGATCAAAGGTAGATAAATATAGATCTGCCTGTTCAGCTTGCACACGTTGTTTGAAAAACTCCGCAGTTCCTTGTGCTGTTGGGAGCATCCAGGGGCAGCTGTTACACTGTCAGCACAGAGTACTGAAGACTTACAGTGTTTTACTAAGATCTGTTTATTTAGAAATATACCAGATGAGGAGGCAGACACCTGGGTTGCTTCCAGACATAACTTTTACTGTTGGTCTGCCCTACTCACAGAATTTTACAGGGGTCCAGAAGACATCATCTGCCACTTGTAAACTCCCGTGTTTTTCCACCTCTTCTTCCATCTTTTTTCTTCCATCTTAATAAATTAAGGAGGTAAAGACAGAATAGCTGCATGATGTCTTTTGATGGGCAACACTAGGAGTCATCTGTCTGGCAGCACCCTTAGACAGGGGTTCTTCTTTTTTTTAAGCAAACCAACTCCCCAAAGTTCAATGCTGCTTCTTGCTAGCCAGCTGCAAAAATGTTGCCCTGGTGTATGCAAATAGCAGATGAAGCGCTGTTCCTGGAGTGTATGTACATCAGTGTTAAATTGTAATTGAATTGCTAACCTGTTTATAAAAATGTCATGCACTTTAAAAAGAAAACAGGATGTGGAAGTGTTCCAGCCTAGCAATCTCCGTCACGTGCTAGTTTTCTATGTGCAGTGATTTATTCTTCTTGAGAGTGTGTTCAAACTACACAGTGGTGCCATCAGGGCAGGACTTTGGGGCAGAAGTCCAGGGTCCACTCAGCAGAACAAGCACAAAGGCCCACAAACACAGCAGGGCTGGCTCACCTCATTTTAAAGCAAATGAAGTAACATAGATTACCACAAAAGCTAAGGGGGGAGCATAAGCCCATTAAGTCCACATTACATCTCCTCCTGTACGTACTTTCTTGGACCATTAGGTCACCTTTGGAAGCCCTCCAAAGGGAGCTAGGTGGGTAGCTACGAGAGGGCCTTCTCAGTTATGGCACCCCTGTTTATGGAATGACCTCCCCAAAGAGGTTCACCTGGTGCCTCCGTTGTTATCTTCTCAGTGCCTGGCAAAGCCCATTCTTTTCTCCCAAGCATTTGAAAGACCTAGTTCTATATTTGTATGGCTGCTTTATCAATCCCTGTGCTGTTTATTTCATATTGTTTCTTATTCTTTTAAATATTTGTATCGTATGTTACCTTTTCAACTGTTGATATGGAATCTTAGTCTTTTAACTGTTTCTAATCTGCCCAGAGAACACTGGTTATTGGGCAGATTAAAAATATAACAAATAAATAAATAACCTAGCTGCACTACTGAGGGAGTGTGCCTGGCATGGCTAACGTGCCATTCCTTCACTGTTGAGGAGCCCTGGAAACTCCCCACAACGCGCGCGCACACACCAGTGGAGGCTGGTGGCTCCGATTTCAGTGGGGCTGTGGATTTCAGTCAGAACCAGCCAGAACGCTAAAGGCGCTATCCAATGTGCTAAGTCCTATCCCCAAACTACGCTCAGCTAGGATAGTTCCTTTAGCGTTGTGGGTGGTTCTGACTGAAACCCAGAATGGACTCCTAGTCCCACGAAATCGGAGCCACCAGCGTCCACTCACACACACACATCCGAGATGACGAGAAAATAGGGCTCGAAGCGCAGACCGCTGTGGGGTGTTGTTTCTTCTGCTTAAGAAAATTAGCCCCGAGGCAAGAGCTGGCAGGCAGCGACTGACGAGACGCTTCTCGCCCACGACGAGGAGGGCAGGGCTGCTTGGGGGCCGCCCCTCCGCAAGGTCCAATGGGAAGAGTGGCGTTCGCCTTCCCCTTGTCCTTCCCTCGGCGGGAGGAGGAGAAGTCGCCGGCGGAGTGTGAGTGTGGGGCCCCGCTAGTCTCGCGCGGTTGTGGGGGGCATCCCCTCGGGAGAGGCCGCGTCCCTAGAAGGCAAGCCGGCGGGACCGGGCCGCTGTTCCTCTCCCTGGCAGGCGCAACAGCAGCGGGTGTTTGAAAGTGAGGGCTCCGGCGGGAGAAGTAGAGAGTGGCGGCGCGGAGAAGGCAACCGTGAGGTCCGTGGGGCCATGGGCTGTAGTAGCCGGCGGCTGGGCGCTACTCCCGCCCTCCTCCTGCTGCTCCCCGCTTTGTTGCTGAGGAGCTCCGCGGAGAAGCTCGGTGAGTCCTCCTGGCTAGTCCGAATATTTCCTCGAGTTGGGCAAGTTGCTTTCGGAGTTGGGCGTGGGAAGGCGTATGGCGCGGTGTGTGGGTATTTGCGCGCGCGCCTCTCGCACACTCACATCCACTCTCACGCTCACTCACATATTCACTCTCTCACACGGTCTCTCTCTCTCTCTCTCTCACACACACACACACACACACACACACACACCTCTACCTTCCTCTCCCTCTCTCTGCCTGTGGAGTGAACGAGTGAATGAATGCACTTACACGGGAGAGCCTGTGGTTAGCTGTCTCAGATGTTCCTTGCCTTCCAGGGAAGATCTCGTTCCCCAGAGTCTTAAAAGATTTATAATGGTTTTTAAACCTCCAGCTTCATCATCACTTTCATTTCATTTCATTTTTTTTTAATCGAAGGGTGTATATTCAGAATGGTTGACAAGGGGTGGGGATGGCAAGGTGGAATGTATTTCCTTCCTTTGCAATGGTCAGTTAGATGTGTGGCTGAAGTTATCTGAATTCTTAAATGATTGTTAATGAATGGGACCAAAAGCTAGACATTAGAGATTAATTGGCAGTACGAGAATTTGTGCTGTTAGTATATAACGTACTACTTTAACCCTAAGTTTCCACATGGGTAATGTTTCCCTATGTCATTCATAACAACAGATCTTTAGAAAGAGTCTCTCGCCCTTTCCTCCCACCCGCCCGAAAATTGAGGCTGATAGTTACCTGATCCAGCTCCTTGTCTTCAAGCACTCTGCTGCAATGGCAATATGTGAACATTACACGGCTTACCATTCAGCTCCGTGTACACACTGGAGCTGTTGTATACATGGAGCTGGCCCCTTCTTTGAAGTGAATGAAGAAGCCTGCTTTCATAGTACCTCTGTATGTCAAAGCTGTGTGTATGCAGAGCTCTGGTTTGAGGTAGTGAGTTAAAAGCCATATTCAGGGATGTATACATTGTATCTAGGGTCAGCCCTGGTTAGTACTTGGGTGGGAGACCACTTGGGAATCGGGCTTCCTGCATTGAGCAGGGGGTTGGACTCTATGGTCTTGTAGGCCCCTTCCAACCCTATGATTCTATGAAACCAAGGCACAGTGGGAGCGCTAAGGAGATCTGAAGGGAGATTGTAACAACATTCAGCTGAACATGATTACAATCTCCCTTCCTACCTTCCAATTTCATGTGGGAACATTGGGGTAGAAAGGGCAGGACTCACAGCCCCACAAAACCTCCATGGATACCATTTATGGATGCCCAAATAGAGCTAAAGGCTGACCAGGGATATGAATCTAGGTCTTCTAGGGCGTACTCCAGCCTTATAGTCGTAAGACCAAAGAACACACACTTATTAGTGCTGAAATGAAACATTTCACACCTGTTATATCAGACAGAGTTTTCACATTTGATTCTGGTTAATTTGAGCACGTTTTATCAACTGGCCTTGCTTCTTGCAGTAACGGAGTTTCTTCTCATAAAACCTATCTGTAAAAGTCACGTGATCTTTAAATAAAATGAGTTCTGGAATGTAAAATATAATATTTGTTGATTCTGAAACTTGTTACTTTGGTTTTTGTGCTTTACATTTCAGCTTTGCAAAATTACATTTAAAATGTATTGTTTAATTTGGCAACACACAGTGTAATGAACCTGAGTTGGACAACCAAGAAATCATGCAATGAGAAATTAGATTTTCCTTGTTTTCTACCTTTAGAAGCTTTGTTTGCGATTTCAAAACTAGTTTTCCTGCAGTCACAACAGGAATACTAGTTTTGAAATTGTGAAGATGTTTACTCAGAAGTAAGCCCCACTGTGTTCAGTAGGGTTTACCCCCAGGGGGCATTCTTAGTTTGCTTTCCTTCTAAAGTTGATATTCCATGTCATCTTCTTCCATGTGTAATCTGCATGCGCCTTCAGTGAACTTTGCTCTCTGTAACTCTTGGTATAATGTGGGAATTTCCACTACCCAAACTGTCAGTTGTAACCTGGGGATAGAGGAAGGATTGACCCAGGTTGCCAGATGCAAAAGTGTCTCAATTAAGGGGCACTGTGGAAATGCAGTGATTGTTTTGAAACTGCTGAGTTCTTGAAATAAGGGGCATCTATTATGTTCTGTGGAGCTGTGACATCTGGCAATCGTAGAGGGAGGATTAAATATTCCATTAAAAAGAAATGTTCACCTACACACACGGGGTTTCTTTAAGGAAATGGAATTGCCAAATAATGTTTCCTGACCTAGTTTAAAGGTAGAGAGTTTCCTTTTTTGGTTCTCTATTTCCTTCCACCACCCCAATACCTTCTCTTTTTCTACAGCAGCTGGAAAACACAGTCCTGTCAGTATAACCATGAATTATGTTGTCTTAGCTGATTTCAGGGCTTTATATAGTTTGACGCGGTTAATCCATGCCTAGTTTATCCGTGTGCCTGAGTAGCTACAGGATTGTAACAGTAACCCATCTTTAAAGCTGCTGTGTATGGATGACTTTAAAAAATCTTTTGTTAATTAGGTTTCTTAAAAAGAGAATAAATAGGGGGGTTAGTTTAGTTGTACTTCAAAATATAGCTGCTACTATCGAGTACAGTGACTAAGAATTAGACCTAGGAAGTCTGGTTGAAAACTTGGGTGTGCCATGGATTTACTAGGTGGCCTTAGACAAGCCCCTCCCCTCCCCCGATCTGCATTGTGGTAGATAATAATACTGGCCTGCCTAACAGGATTTTTGTAAGGATGATTGAGATAATGTGAAAATCTTTGAACATTCCAAAAGTGCTACATAAATATTATGTCAGTAAACAGCTACAAAAGCTTTTCTTATGCGTGGCTTGCCCTCAGATATGCCCTACAATAGGCAGGACCAGCAAAGATTCTATGCTGACATTTGTGCTTAGTGATCATATTTGTTTCGATGTGGCTTACATGACAATGAATAAAGAGAGTTTCAAATATTCGTTAAACATATCAGCATGCAACAGGATTGATTCCCAGGGTTCTCAACACAATTTTAACCATTAGTTTAGCCATGGTACTGCGGTCACTGAACTTGAGCCGGACATCCTAGAGAGTGAAGTCAAGTGGGCCTTAGGAAACATTACTAACAACAAAGCTAGCGGAGATGACAGTATTCCAGCAGAGCTATTTAAGATCCTAAAAGATGATGCTGTTAAAGTGCTGCACTCAATATGCCAACAAATTTGGAACACTCAACAATGGCCATGAGACTGGAAAAGGCCAGTTTACATTCCAATTCCAAAGAAGGGCAATGCCAAAGAGTGTTCAAACTACCGTACAATTGCGCTCATTTTATATGCCAGCAAGGTTATGCTCAAAATCCTACAAGCTAGGCTTCAGCAGTATGCGAACTGAGAACTAGCGGAAGTACAAGCTAGGTTTCAAAGAGGGAGAGGAACTAGAGATCAAATCGCCAACTTTTGCTGGATCATGGAGAAAGCAAGAGAATTCCAGAAAAACGTCTATTTCTGCCTCATTGACTACGCTAAAGCCTTTGATTGTGTGGATCACAACAAACAGTGGCAAATTCTTAAAGAGATGGGAGTACCAGACCGCCTTACCTGTCTCCTGAGAAACCTGTAGGAGGGTCAAGAAGCAACAGTAAGAACCGGACATGAAACAACCGATTGGTTCAAAGTTGGGAAAGGAGTACGACAAAGCTGTATATTGTCGCCCTGCTTATTTAATTTATATGCAGAGTACATCATGAGAAACGCCGGGTTGGATGAATCACAGGTCGGAATTAAGATTGCCAGGAGAATTATCAACAACCTCAGATACGCAGATGATACCACCCTAATGGCAGAAAGCGAAGAGGATCTAAAGAGCCTCTTGTTGAGGGTGAAAGAGGAGAGTGCAAAAGCTGGTTTGAAACTCCACATTAAAAAAACTAAGATCATGGCATCTGTCCCCATCACTTCCTGGCATATAGAAGGGGAAGAAATGGAAGCAGTGACAAATTTTATTTTCTTGGGCACCAAGATCACCGCAGACTGTGACTGTAGCCATGAAATTAAAAGACGCTTGCTCCTTGGGAGGAAAGCTATGGCAAACCTAGACAGCATAATAAGAAGCAGAGACATCACCTTGCCAAGAAAGGTTCGTATAATCAAAGCTATGGTTTTCCTAGTAGCAACGTATGGCTGTGAGAGCTGGACTATAAGGAAGGCTGAGCGCCGAAGAATTGATGCTTTTGAACTGTGGTGCTGGAGAAGACTCTTATGAGGCCCCTGAACTGCAAGGAGGTCAAATCAGTCCATCCTAAAGGAAATCAACCCTGACTGCTCATTGGAAGGACAGATACTGAAGCTGAAGCTCCAATATTTTGGCCACCTAATGCGAAGAGAAAAGTCACTGGAAAAGACCCTGATGCTGGGAAAGATTGAAGGCAAAAGGAAAAGGGGACAGCAGAGGATGAGATGGCTAGATAGCATCACTGATGCAATGAATATGGACTTGAGCACACTCCGGGAGAGAGCGTAGGACAGGAAGGTCTGATGTGCTATGGTCCATCGGGTCGCGAAGAGTCGGACACGACTGAACGACTGAACAACAAACAACATGAGTATCAAGTTAACTCATTGGTGAATAGCATAATATTCATTTATTTCAATTATGTATCTCATATGGTTATTTCCTGTGCAATTAGAAAGGTTGTAACGGGTGATGAGACTATCTTGCAAACTAATATATGAAATGGTCCGCAGTGAAATAATTAACCTTCTGGTTTTAAGGCAGGAGTGAAGAACCTCATGCCCAGGAGCCAAATCTGGCCTGCCTTGGGATCCCAATTCAGCCCTTGGGTTCCCCAGAAGGCCTTTCCCCGGCCCCTCCCTCAGCCACTGATCATTCACCCACCACCCGATGCAATGAATTGGGAAAACAATAAGCATCTTCAAATTCTGTTGTCTCAGTATGGCTGGATACTTAAGAAAGAAAGAATAGAAATACTGCACTGCTCTATTTTGTCCAAGTTTATTTCCCAAGAGTAGGGTAACAAAATTCTGGTTTTGCCTTCATTATCCCTGTTGTCTATCTTGATGTATGTAAATCTGCAGGAATATACATTACAGTGAAGCTTGCAACACTGACAGAAAAAATAAGATGAAGTCTGTAAATGTTAGAAATTGTGTGTTTCCTAAAGTTGTTAGGCTGGTTTGGTCATACATACCTGGCTTGTTAAACCATAGTTTAGCAAGATGGAAACAAGCACTGGGCCTGTACACTTATCCTTCCCCTTGCTCCTCCTTTCCTCAGCATGTTGATCCCGATTAGTTTAAACTGCTGTTCTCTTTTATGTCTGAAACAGGGAACTGTGGTTTAGGCTGCAAGGCCTGGCGTGCTATGGTCCATGGGGTCACGAAGAGTCGGACACTGCTGAACGACTGAACAACAACAACAACAACAAAGTCCCAATGAACTCAGTGGGGCTTAATTCTGAGTGGACATGTATAAGAATGCACTGTTAATGTCAGTTCAGTAACCAAGATCTAATTCCATGGTTTATATGTAGTTTAAAATCCTAGTTAGTAAACTGATGTTAAACCACAGTTCCCCAGTTTGGATGCAATGGGGAACCATAGTTTAAGCTAACCAGGATCAGCATGCAGTCGAAGAGAGGAGTGTGTGCATCCAGTCCTCATTCCCAGCTTGCTAAACTATGGTTTAGCATGGCGGGAATGTACATCTGAACCATGCTGTTATCCCATTAATGCATCTGTTAAAGATTGCATTTAATATTAAGGCACAATCTATGAAGAGGTTTTCCCATTCAAGCCCCAGTGAAATGAATGGGAGTTACATGAGAACACTACCATGCTTTTGTGCAATTTGCATTAATTTCAGTTGGCTTGTGCAGGAGAATTTTTCAGCAGATTGTTCTCCTACACTTTATTATTGATGCCTCTTGTATATCATTTTTGTTTCCCTGTGGGTAATATTATTTTTATTCTATAAATCTGTGCAATTGAAGTTCCTATGTTTCATCCTCCTGGCACATGGCTAATTGTTGAGCCATGGAGGTTACACTATAATGCAGGATACACTATAATGCAGGAAGCACTAAAATAAACTGTTTTTGTAAAGCATCCTGTTAAAGACTTCATATGTCATTGTACATACATTAAACATGCACAGGTTTGGAAGAAATGTGACTCTGTTTTACACTGATTCAGGTTTATAATATTTAAAACCAGAGTTAAATCAATAAAAAGTTCATCATGAGTTAGGTTTATAACCATTTCCTAAATTTTTATTAACTGTATTGGTGGCACCCTTGCCTTTCCATTTGATACTTTTTCAGCTTCTATCTTAGTTAGTCTGAACACTTTAACCTAAGTTTAGGTTACCATTGTTAAAACTGCCTTGTGTACCAACTGAAATGACCAGCTTGTCTAAATTTACATGAAATGTCTTCATACAGTTTCAGCCATTTCACTGTGTTGGTTGTCATAGTTTTGTTCTCACCCTTATTGTTCCCTGGCAAAACTTGAATTAAGATGTTTACCACTTGTAGGGAATAAGTAAGGGTGTTTCCCAGTGGCACTTGCTTGAGGACATTCTGAAACCTAATTGATGCTTCTTATCTGTTCTATGTGGCATAAGTAGAGTGAGTGCCAAGTTTGGTAATTATTCTGAGAGCAAGCAAAAGTTGCCTCCCGGCAACCAGTTCAGCCCCACTGCTACTGTGAGAGAGTTCTGCTGAGATGCCACAGTGTCAGTTCCCCCTCCACCCTGTCCCCTTGCCGTGTGCTCCCAGTCTGGGGGTAAGGAGTTGTTTGCCTTCTCTTTCTCTCTTCAGGGAGAGAGACGGACAGTGCCCAAGCAGCTCTTCTGCTTCCACTGGCTGAGAAGAAAAAAAGAGAGAGGCACCAGTCCAAGGAACAAAAGAGAGGAGGTGCCTCAGTGTTGCACAGGAAACAATGCAGTTTATTGAGGCCTGCTACATTTTGAGTTCAAGACGCCACCTCTGGGGCAACAAACAGGAGCCGCTTCCTGAAAAGAACTGCTTGAGACCGTTGTGCACTTTGCTTGCTGAAATAACTTGTAAGACAACCCAGGGGGAACTCCATGCCTCTGGGTTGAAAAGCTGAAATGCATTCTGGCCACAGTAAACTTCATTGCTTCCTGTGCAGCTTTGAAGTTCCTCCCCTCTTTTATTCCACTGGGCTGACAAAAACAAAGCAATACGGAGTGGATACTGCATGAGCACACACTCTCTCCTTGTAGGGACATGTTTTTTCACTATAATGTGAGAGTGCTACTACTATACCAGTGATGTTTTTAACTCCTGCTTGATACGGTTACATCAGCTTTCCCCAACCGGGTGTCTTCCAGATGTATTGGACTTCAACTCCCATTAGCTTCTGCCAGCATAGCCAATGGTCAGGAATGCTTGGAATTGTACTCCAAAACATCTGGAGGGCACCAGGTTGGGAAAGGCTGGTTTATATATTCAAGTTCCATAGCTGTAGAAGTAACAGGCTTCGGTACACAAATTATATTGCTGGATGCAGTTCATATGCACATAAGGATGCTCGGTAGGTTTTCACACATGCATCACGCACACACACACACCTGGTGGCTCTATGACCATTCACTGAAAAAGTAATATTCGACAGTGTGGCTTAAGATGTTTCCAGTGATGTAGGCTTGACTGTAAATTATAAAGTCCCAATTTGTGACAATTATTTTGGCAAAATTATGTGACCTGTGGTTGGCAGATATTTCCATAGACAGAAAAATCAGTGTCAATAAAGTTCCTGTAGTACATCAGACTTCGTGTCTGTGCTTACATATTGCATTAACACCCCATTCTCCATGTGGTGTAGTTCACAGAATCCACAGATCTGCATGCATGTAGTACTGCTCAGGTACATCTTGTGATCTGAAGTCTCATCATTGCACATTTGTAAATTTCAGTATAGTAGCAGAGCCTATATAGAAAGAAGGCTGCAGAGCAAAGAGGGAAACGCTGATGTCACAAGATTTTTTTTCATGTTAATAGTGCAACACAAGGGACTTAGTGAGCTGCACTGTAATCCTGACTTCCCTCTATTTGTTCCATCTCTTGCTTTTTGAACAAAAATCAAGTGGAAGGTTTGAGCTGCTCTAGTTAGCCCCATGACCTGGCTTACTATGTAAACCAAAAACAAGCCAAAAAAGTAGGTTACATCTGAAGCATTGTGGTTATGTTTTAATGCCATATGTAGTGATCATGGATGCTTCATATGAATCAAAAAGGTTTGCAAAGAACACAGAACTCTCTTGACTGATGTCTAATAAGTTGTTATGCTGCTGAATAAAGTTGCCTTCAGGATTCACACCGAGAAACCTGCTTTACAGCCCTGACCACAGTTGTATTTGAACTTTGACTTACATGTAGGGGTCGGTTTCTAAATCCTAGTTTTCTTTGGGCGTGGACGAGCAATATGCAATTCAGAAAAAAACATATACGGGTGGTGCCAATGCTTATGAACATTCCTGCTCCTAGAGATGGACATTCTAGGTACTCATATCTGTGATTGACTGGCTTATATATTAAGTTTGTCTATGCTAATGTGTAACAGGAAGGGACAGGATCTCTTACATGGACAATAATTTTATTGTGTGAATTGGCCCTAGGAGAGAGCTTACATGGCAGCATTTGTGACTGTAACTGTCAGGAAAGAAGACCACTTTAATATGTGCTATGTGGGGTTGTTCTTGAAATGTTCAGAAATTGAAACAAAATGCTGCTGCCAGGGTGTTCTGGAGCAAGGCATTCAGAATATATGACACCTGCTTTGTTTGATCTGTGCTGGTCGACATTTTGTTTCCAGGCTCAGTTCAAACAGCTTTAATTTTTAACTCCCTTAGGGAGAAATCCTATGGCCGCTAGATAGCAGCTAGATGGCCATAAGGATATGTTGTTTTCTGGGAACCAACCTCAGAGCCCACGCTCCAAGGTCGGTTCCCAGAGAACCAACCTCCCCACACTTCTGCGCTGCCTTGGAGGCAACAACAGGAGGACAGAGAGGTGAAAATTGCCTCTGTTGCTCCTCCTGCCCTGCTGATAGCAGCCCAGCAGGGCATAGGATACTCGGAAGCCTCTGAGATCAGAGGTTTCTGTTCAACGAGGGCACAACCAGTTGGATTGCGCTCTAAGGGAAGTACATGCTATTGTCTTTGATTTTTTTTTTTTATTGGAATACTTGTAAAAGTTTTACATAATATATTTAAATCATGCTAAGTGTGATTTAATTTGACCCCCCTCAAATATTTCAGGACAAATACTCATATAATGGGACAACAAATTAACCCAGGGTACTTTTTACAGCTTTGTTTACTAAATACAAATAAATGAACATGCTCTTGTTGTTGTTCAGTTGTTCAGTCGTGTCCGACTCTTCGTGACCCCATGGACCATAGCACGCCAGGCCTTCCTGTCCTGCGCTCTCTCCCGGAGTGTGCTCAAGTCCATATTTATTGCATCAGTGATGCTATCTAGCCATCTCATCCTCTGCCGCCCCCTTCTCCTTTTGCCTTCAGTCTTTCCCAGCATCAGGGTCTTTTCCAGGGAGTTTTCTCTTCACATTAGGTGGCCAAAATATTTGAGCTTCAGCTTCAGTATCTGTCCTTCCCATGAGCACTCAGGGTTGATTTCCTTTAGGATTGACTGATTTGACCTCCTTGCAGTCCAGGGGACTCTTAAGAGTCTTCTCCAGCACCACAGTTCGAAAGCATCAATTCTTCGGCACTCAGCCTTCCTTATAGTCCAGCTCTCACAGCCATATGTTACTACAGGGAAAATGATAGCTTTGATTAGACGGACCTTTGTCGGCAAGGTGATGTCTCTGCTTCTTACTATGCTGTCTAGGTTGGCCATAGCTTTCCTCCCAAGGAGCAAGCGTCTTTGAATTTCATGGTTACAGTCGCCGTCTGCGGTGATCTTGGAGCCCAAGAAAATAAAATCTGTCACTGCTTCCATTTCTTCCCCTTCCATATGCCAGGAAGTGATGGGACCAGATGCCATGATCTTAGTTTTTTTAATGTTGAGTTTCAAACCAGCTTTTGCACTCTCCTCTTTCACGCTCAACAAAGACTCTTTAGATCCTCTTCGCTTCCTGCCATTAGGGTGGTATCATCTGCATATCTGAGGTTGTTGATAATTCTCCCGGCAATCTTAATTCCGACCTGTGATTCATCCAACCCCACGTTTCTCATGATGTACTCTGCATATAAGTAAAATAAGCAGGGCGACAATATGCAGCCTTGTCGTACTCCTTTCCCAATTTTGAACCAATCAGTTGTTCCATGTCTGGTTCTTACTGTTGCTTCTTAACCCTCGTACAGGTTTCTCAAGAAACAGGTAAGGTGGTCTGGTACCCCCATCTCTTTCAGAATTTGCCACTGTTTGTTGTGATCCACACAATCAAAGGCTTTAGCATAGTCAATGAAGCAGAAATAGACGTTCTTCTGGAATTCTCTTGCTTTCTCCATGATCCAGCAAAAGTTGGCGATTTGATCTCTAGTTCCTCTCCCTCTTTGAAACCTAGCTTGTACTTCCGCTAGTTCTCAGTTCGCATACTGCTGAAGCCTAGCTTGTAGGATTTTGAGCATAACCTTGCTGGCATGTGAAATGAGCGAAGTTGTACGGTAGTTTGAACACTCTTTGGCATTGCCCTTCTTTGGAATTGGAATGTAAACTGACCTTTTCCAGTCTTGTGGCCACTGTTGAGTGTTCCAAATTTGTTGGCATATTGAGTGCAGCACTTTAACAGCATCATCTTTTAGGATGTTAAATAGCTCAGCTGGAATACTGTCATCTCCGCTAGCTTTGTTGTTAGTAATGCTTCCTAAGGCCCACTTGACTTCACTCTCTAGGATGTCTGGCTCACGTTCAGTGACCGCACTGTCATGGCTATCAGGGACATTAAGATCTTTCCTGTATAGTTCTTCTGTGTATTCTTTCCACCTTTTCTTAATCTCATCTGCTTCTGTTAGGTCCCTGCCTTCTTTGTCCTTTATCATGCCCATCTTTGCACAAAACGTTCCCTTGAGATCTCCGATTTTCTTGAAGTGATCTCTAGTCTTTCCCATTCTGTTGTTTTCTTCGATTTCTTTGCATTGTTCATTTAAGAAGGCCTCCTTGTTTCTCCTTGCTATTCTCTGGAACTCTGCATTCAGTTGGATATATCTTCCCCTTTCTCCCTTGCTTTTCACTTCCTTTCTTTCCTCAGCTACTTGTAAAGCCTCCTCAGACAGCCACTTTGCTTTCTTGCATTTCTTTTTCTTTGGGATGGATTGAGTTGCTGCCTCCTAAACAATGTTACGGACCGTCGTCCATAGTTCCACCGGCACTCTGTCTATCAGGTCTAATCCCTTAAATCTATTCGTCACCTCCACTGTATATTCATAAGGGATATGATTTAGGTCATACCGGAATGGTTTAGTGGTTTTCCCTACGTTCTTCAATTTAAGCCGAAATTTTGCAACAAGAAGCTCATGATCTGAGCCACAGTCAGCTCCCGGTCTTGTTTTTACTGACTGTATAGAGCTTCTCCATCTTTGGCTGCAAAGGACATAATCAATCTGATTTCGATATTGACCATCTGGTGATGTCCATGTGTAGAGTCGCCTCTTGTGCTGTTGGAAAAGAGTGTTTGCTATGATCAGCATGTTCTCTTGGCAAAACTCTATTAGCCTTTGTCCTGCTTCATTTTGTACACCAAGGCCATGCTTGCCTGCTATCCTGGTGATTTCTTGACTTCCTACTTTAGCATTCCAATCCCCTATGATGAAGAGGACATCTTTTTTGGGGTGTTAGTTCTAGAAGGTGTTGTAGGTCTTCATAGAACCCATCAACCTCAGCTTCTTCGGCCTCAGTGGTTGGGGCATAGACTTGAATTACTGTGATGTTGAATGGTTTGCCTTGGATTCGTACTGAGATAATTCTATCGTTTTTGAGATTGTACCCCAGTACTGCTTTTCCCACCCTTTTGTTGACTATGAGTGCTACTCCATTTCTTCTACGGGATTCTTGCCCACAGTAGTAGATATGATGGTCATCTGAATTAAATTCGCCCATGCTTGTCCATTTTAGTTCGCTGATTCCCAAGATGTCGATGTTCAATCTTGCCATCTCATGTTTGACCACCTCCAGCTTACCTTGATTCATTGATCTGACATTCCAGGTTCCTAAACAGTATTGTTCTTTACAGCATCAGATTTTCTTTTCACCACCAGACACATCCACAGCTGAGTGTCCTTTCGGCTTTGGCCCAGCCGCTTCACTCTTTCTGGCGCTACTTGGAAATACCCTCTGCTCTTCCCCAGTAGTATATTGGACACCTTCTGACCTGAGGGGCTCATCTTCCGGCGTCATATCTTTTAGCCTTGTAATACGTTCCATGGGGTTTTCTTGGGAAGAATACTGGAGTGGGTTGCCATTTCCTTCTCCAGTGGACCACATTTTGTCAGAACTCTCTGCCATGACCTGTCCGTCTTGGGTGGCCCTGCACGGCATAGCTTATGGCTTCACTGAGTTACGCAAGCCCCTTCGCCACAACAAGGCAGTGATCCATGAAGGGGGAACATGCTCTAGGGCATCAGAAAATTTTTTGATGCAAATAATCCTATGTAAACTAATTTTCAGAAAAAATGCCAATTTAAAATTTTCCGGAATTCTCATATCACTAACCTGGGTGTCTTAGGGGCCTCCTTCTTTCATATATTCCTTAAAGCATGCACTATTCATCTTCTGAGGCCTTTTTCTAGATCCCTCAGCCTTTTCAGAGATGGCCCCCACTTTGTTGAATGCCCTTCTAGTCAAGATCTGATGAGCCCCCACACTATATATGTTAGGCTTCCACTTACAAACATGGTTAAGAAAGCCCTTAATTGAGTAAATATCTTTTCCATGAGTGTGTCAATACTGTTCCCATTTATCTTCATCTTGTTTTTGGCTTTACAGACTGCTGCTTGCTGGAATTCTGTCTTATATTATTTGATATTTTATTGTAAGCAAGCCACTGTGAGTTGTTTTTTGAGAAAAGGTGGGATAGAAGTTTTAAAAATCAAATTAAAAGAACACAAATCCTTCTGCAGGGGTTCGCTATCACAGTCTGTGTTGTGCAGCCCAATCCTATACGGGTCTACTGAGAAATGGATCCCACTGAGTTCAATAGGAGTTACTCTCAGCTTAGTGTGCATAGGATTTGAGCCTTTGATACTTAGCCATTACACTTATGACCTTACCCACTCTCTTTCTGTTTCACCATTCTTGAATTGGACAACAACAAAGCTTGAATTAAGGTAATTGCATGACAGATTGTGAAACTTTTAGAAAAAGTTCTCTGACACTTCCATTTACTAATACCTAGTTTGTGAAACATGGCTTGTGTACATCAAAGGTTAAACTCCTTAAGATATTATGAAGACTTTCAACAGACCTCTAACACTGTTAGCAGTCCCAATGAATCCTGTGGAATTGCACAACTGTCAGTGGCCACTGACTCACTGTCTGTCAATTCAGTAGTAGATCAGTAGTTTTCATACTCTTCAGGCTTTCTGCTTTCAGGGAATAGTTTCCAGTAGTCTGCTGAAGAATTTGTGTGCATTGTAGATTCTGAAGCATGTTTTAGGGTGTATAGGCTGATCGTGTAGAGCACAGACCAAGTCTTTTGGCCTTATCACTGTGCGGAGTGAATGGAGACAGCACCATAGAACACACTAAGCTAGTTCACATGACAGCCTGTTATGGGTTAATTTACACATGAGGAACTGCAGTACATGTTGGCCAACATTATGAAGATGCAAGCTCTGGCCAGGGGTTGCCGAGATTTGTTATGTCATCCAAACCTGGGCAGTGGGGTTATTTGAGGATTAAACCCTCACATAACCCTAAGAAAGACCATGGGTTATGCAAGTGTTGTTTAACTCTCAAGTAACCCCCACTGCCTGGGCTTGAACAACACGACAAGCCATGGCAACCCCCAGCCAGGGCTTGCGTATTCATAATGCCAGATGGCATGTGTTGCAGCGCCCCGAGGGTTAATTAACCCATAGTGGCTCTCCAAGCCAAGTTATTGAATGCTGTCCTCTGCAATTTGCAGCAGCAAGAAGTGGTGGGCAAGCTGTCTTTCAAACAAGCATGTCCACTCACCCCAATCTTCTTCTGACTGAGAAATACCTGACTGGCTTTCAAGAGAGTCCTAGAGTTCTCAGAAAATAATTTAAAAATTGCTACAGGAGATGATCAGTATTGATGACAGAATGGCAATACTTTGTAAATCAAGGAGATTTTCTTGAAATATAAAAACTATGTGTGTGAGAAAGACATATTCTGGCTAAGTCTTTAAAGAAATAAAGTCTAGCAAATTAGTATTTGTGTGTATGTTAATATGTTCCAGATTTTGTGCCTAGTATTTTACACCATATTAAATGGGATGAGTCAATGTGGTGGTAGACTTCAAGAAAACTGTTTGGGGAAAATATGTTGCTAGCTGATGGAGGATAAACGAGGTTCCCCTTGATTTTTTGATGTAGTCCCTGAGTCTGTGGCTGTATTTACTTTGCGTTAGACTTAACGTTATGTTTTATTATATTTGTGTGTTTTATAGTCTTAACCTCTGTTTTGTGAACCCCTTAGAGAGCTTCAGCTTTTGGGCAGTAAAGAAATGCAATAAATAAGTAAGTTAAGAATCTGTCAGGGGCCCTACTAAATTGGCCTCAGTTGCTGGGATTCTAGATGACAGGTGTCTCCCACTAGAAAAATTTGCAAGAAAGAAAATAGAGAGGAACCCCTTTCATCCCTTCAATTCCCAGAAGCTAACTTCTCTTTGGATTTTGTCTGCAAGGGTCCCAAATATGGTGTGTCTGTTAGTGGGAAATGATGAAATGAGAGAAAGAAGGGAGGATATATGTGATTGTATGTGATTGTAACCCACTGACCTATTTAAAATTGGAAAACTATTGTCCACCCCTGCCTTAAGATTCTAAAGGGCAATCAAGAAATAGAGAATTAGGATGCTTCTTCTTTTAATTTGTGGTGCATTTCAATAGGAGTTCGCCTATGTCAGCTGGTTTCCTCCCTAAAAACTTGAGTGTTGAAGCATACTTGACCTGGGCATGGACAGATTTTCAGCCATTTTCTACAGTATCTTGATTTCCTAACACACTTTAGTAAATATTTAATCATCTAGTAGTGTCAAACCAGAAAGACCTGGGTGAGCTGTCCCAAACAAAACCTTCATAAACTTCGAGTCCATATTGGGCAAAGTAAGTGTATGACACTAATCACTTAAACAGAAACCTATGGGGAGGAAGGTTTCTTACAGACTTCTCATAGAATCTAGACATGCCTTCCTTCCACAGTTGTTGTCAGATGTTCTGGAGGCCTCCTCCTCTTGGAGTAAGAGGCTTTGGGGCAGATTGGGCTACATATTATTTCCCAAAATAAATAATCAGTATGTACTCTGAATATGAATCATAGCACTGGTTATATTCTATTGGTGTTGCATGCTCAAGTATGTGTGCGTGTTGAATATACTTTTACACAGAAACTGTCATCCTCTGGGCCAGCTGGATCCAGTTTGTGATAGTTCTGATGTGAAGGTATACTTGCATCCTTTAACGGTGATCTCATTCAAGTGTTCACACACATAGGACAGATCAGAGAAGAGATCTCACACATGGGGGATGGACCCAGATACTTTCAGATTCACACTTGAGTGAAACTGAATGAGAAACACTGTTCCTATAATGGTTATATACTTTGGAATGGTTTTAGACAAGATGAAAACCCCCACGAAGCATTGGCAGGTCCTGACTGTCTCTTCCTGCTTAAAAATGAATATAGAAATACCTCCATGTGTGAGGCAGGCCAACACAGTAACTTCGTTCAGAATATCCTGTGCTTTGTCCTTTTATGGTACAGGGCCATTTACTCTGGATCCTCAGGGAAACAGGGAAAAGGAGGCAATCTGCAGAAAGTCCCATGCATATTAATTTGCAAGTAAGTCCCACTGATTGCAGTGGGGTTTACTCCCAAATTTGCATAGGTTTGCAGTCTAAATCATTTTGGTTTCTATGGTTTCAAGGAAAGCATAGCTCTGAGATATGTAAGATTTCTGAAAATTCCTCTCAATAAATAAACATATCTCTTCTCTGCTTCCCCCCCCAGCCCAAAACATTATTCTAACCCTCTTGTGGCTTAATGGAATTGGCTTTTCAGATGTGCTTTGCAGAAATGCCAGGGGACTATACAGGGATTACGACAACTCACCTTCATTCTATCTCTGAATACAAACGGGAATGTCTGCCAAGAAAGAATCGTCTGGCTACATGTAGTGGAGGAAAGTGGCTCCCTGCTTAGGTCATTCATTCATTGCTGTTAGAGTCATTTCCTCCCAAACCATTTTTCTAGGCAAAAATCCCAAGAGATTAAAATGTAAGCACTATATATAAGTCCAAAGTCAATCATGATTTTTTGCAAAACTGTAAAACCAGACAAACCATTACACTATTTCATAAGGGGACCAAATATAAAGTTTTCAGTAATCCCATTTACTTCCATTTTTTCCTCTGGAATGTAACTTCTGTGTGGGGAAGAAGAGTTCAAGATTCCCTGTCTTTCTCCACATGATGGGTCATGTTTTATAAAGTGTTGTATTTGTAGGCATCCTAGCATTCTTCTGTCTTCTAGAGTGAGCGTAGTCACTTGGTACAGATTACAGAGTAAGTCACTTGGTACATTTTACCACACTTTCTGCTATACATCTGCACCTATTGTGTGGTAAATTCTTCCATACCCTTTGGAGAGATGATACAAGGTTACCCTGGAATGAGAGAGCTCACCCAAAGGCAGTTTGGCCATCTATATGGGCATTAGAAGTCTGTATTCCTGCTTCTCCCTCACTGTGACTTCTGTCAGCAAGAGCTGGAGTGTTTAAAGGCATGAACCTATGCATATTTACGGTGCAATCCTATGGCCGCTAGACAGTGTCTAGACAGCCATAGGATTTTTTGCCTTCTGGGAATCAAGGTTGGAGCCAGTGCTCCAAGGTCGGTTCCCAGAAACCTGACTCCCCTCCCCCACTGCCTTGTAGGCAGCGCGGTTCATCCCTGCCTCCGCTCTCATAAGAGCAGCTCAGAGTGGCCGAAAAGGGGACATTCCTGGGGGCGAGGAGGGGGTGGTGGAAGCGCCATTACGACGCTCCCTGTGTGCCATGCCCCCCCCCCCCGCTCTGAGGTGCTCTGGCTAGACAGCCGAAATCAACTGGCTAACCGCAAATGCAGGGTAGTCAGAGCACGGAGGACAAGATCCCCTCTATGATTCCACGCTCTGCCCACCCTGCATTGGATAGTCGGTCATCTCCGCGTTCATAGGCAGCCGGCTATCCCGATAGGATTGTGCCCTTAGACAGAAAGAAGTGCTACGACTTCTTGTAGAAGTATGGCTGGCTGGGGGATGCTGGGAGTAGTACATCTTTCTGTCTCAGGATTGCACCCTGAAGCAACTTAGTACATGATAGGTTTTCATGATAAAAAGGAAGCATGAGTCATGCGTCTTTGGTAGGCCTTGAATTGCAGGGTCATGTATCTCCATCTATCCACAATTGCTGTGTTCACAATAAATTATTGAGAACCTGCTTTAAAAAAGGAATGCACAATTTAATTGAATGAGTGGGGAATTATATTTTATTTTATTTATAGTATTTTTATACTGCCTGTCTGCCAGAACCAGCAACGTGATGTACAACAAAGAGTTAGGCTGGAAAGTGAGGTGAGTAGATGTATGCCTTTTGATGACACCTATAATTTTAATCGGCAACAAGGAGGGCAGCAACAAGGGAGAGGGCCTTCTCGGTGGTGGCTCTACATTTATGAAATGATCTCCCTGACAAGGCCCACCTGGCGCCAACACTGTCATCTTTTCAGCTCCAGGTTAAAACTACCCCCTTCTGTCAGGCATTGGCAGCATATAACAAGTCTTTTCATCAGGTCCTGGATGGTCCCTGACTGGTTGTTTTAAATTGTTTTAGGTATATGTTGTTGTTGTTGTTGCTTGTGCTGTTTTATGTCCTTATGTGAATGTTTTCATACTTCATACAATGTATTTTAATGGCTTTTAATGCTTGTGAACCACCCAGATAGCTTCGGCTATGGGGTGATATAGAAATATAATGAATGAATGAATGAATGAATCGTCCCCTTTTTCTCTCTCAATCTTCCCCACTTCAAACAGGAGATGGATGTGGACCTATGATCATTTATCACGATAGTGGAACTCTGGCATCCAAGAATTATCCTGGGACTTACCCCAACCACACTGTCTGTGAAAAGAAAATTCAGGTGCCTCAGGGGAAAAGGCTGATGTTAAAATTCGGAGACTTGGATATTGAATCCCAGAAATGTGAATCTAACTATCTTAGCATCCACAGTTCTACAACAGTGCATGGTATGTAAGGAGATACTGGTAAGATTGAATTGTAAGAAGGCTAAGGCTGCGATCCTATACACACTTACCTTGGAGTAAGCCCCATTGAACTCCATAGCCCTTACATCCTAGTAGTTGTGCATACTATTGCACTGTTAGAGTTCTAATTAACTGTGAGTGGAGCAAAGTAAGAAAGGTTATTCCCACCCCAACTGCTTAAGATTTGTTCTTGAACAGAGAAGGGAAATGAATGGCTATAAGGACTCCTTTCTCCACCCTTTGCTTCAGGTAATATAATTCTGTTAGCATGTTCCAGTATTGCATTGTGGAAGTATTACAAAGTTGTATGGTAATGTATAGCATTGCCTTTAGGTTTATTTACCTTCATTATATTGGGACAATGCCTTTTGAACTTTCTCCCCACATTCCCAATGGAATATGGCTAGGACTCCATGTGTTTTTCTTGCTAAAAGAAAAGTTACTGTTCTACATCTAGGCAAGCCAAGTTCTGGAATTCTGTGATCTATGTAAATTAGACAAATTTTCATAATTTTTCTTACTTTGCATACTTTAATCTGCAGTTCTTACAATTTTGCTAGTTGGAGGGAGGGGAAGGAACTACGCAGGGCATTCCAAGCCTCATTCCCAACCACTGCTGAAATCTTATTTGCCCATCTCTCTGGATACAGAAAAAGAAAGCCCAGGTCAACACAGTGGGCCAACAGACAAAATAAAACACAGAAGATAGCCATTAGATTATCCCAGTTTGAAAGCAGAAGGCAGATGAATTCAGGATCCAAAAACAACTAGATACAAGTGTGTGCCATATTGCTTCTGCAGATGATTTTGCAAGTTCCATTAGGATGGGACTTGTTAGGCTAGACTAGACTGAACGTGACCCATGGACAGTAATTGTGGTTAATAAAGTAGGCAGGGGAACTTGGTGATAAATAATTACTATTTGATGTTTGAATATTCCTTTTTTTAGCATGTGTTTAAATGTGTTTCACATGCTCTACTGCAGTAAAAAAGAATTGACGCATGGATAAATGTTATAAAACTCTGTGGCCGGTACAAGCTAGCAAGAGATGTCAGTGTCCCAACCTATCAATTTTGAGAACTTGCAAAATATTAGTCAATCCTAAACATATTAGTGAGACAGTACTCACCTTTGAACCCAATGAGACTTACTTCTGAGTAGGCATGGTTAGGATTGTACTTATTATAAAGAATAAGTGCTGAGTTTGAGGCTTTCTTCAGAAATGTAAGATCCTTTATCTTTATTTTACTTTTAATCAGCATCTGGTAAGTACAGAGAAAGGGTTGAAAGAATCCTATATAGGATTGTGAAAAATAAAATAAGCAAAATATAGGCACTGCAATACTATGCACATGTACCTGAGAGTCAATCCCATTGAACACAACAGGCTTACTTCCAACCAAATACGCATAGGACTGCAGTGTTGTTTACTGTCATGTGTGCTGTACAATTTGGCATGTAGCATTTAGCACCAACTTCCAGTGAAATTAATGAGAAATATTCATATATTTAAGTTGGATCAGACAGTAATATGCATACAGTCTTTGTAATGTAATTGTCAAATATGTGATTCCAACCACACGCAGACAGACAGAGAATCTGTTGTGTCTCTCTCACTAATCTATTTCTGGCACGAATGTTCTGTAGTTCAGCTTACTATCCAAATAACATTCTTAAAGCCCTGAAAATGAGGGCCACAGGTCACACTGTAACATGCTTAGATGTTACAGTTGTCAATATTGTAAAACCATCCAGGTCAACTGTATTATTTAACTTTGTGTATCTACACATAGCAGTGAGGATAGCTCATATTGAACTGTATTACTTATGCTCCTTAAGAACATATGAAAGCAGGCCGTTGGTCCATCTAGCTCAGTATTGTCTATTCTGACTAGCACTGGCTCTCCATACTCAGACAGAAGCTTTCCCCAGACCTGCTACTTGAGATCTTGTTTTAACTCAGGCACCTGGTGTCCTCCAGTTGTTTTGGACTAAAACTCTCATAAGCCCCCACCAGTATGGTCAATAGTAATAGATTATGGGAGTTGTCTTATGTGTCTACTGTATGGGGACAAGGTTGCCTACTTGTGTCTTAAATGGAAATACCAGGATTTTAATGTAGGGGCTTCTGCAAGTGAAGCATGTGTTTTAGCACTGAGCTTACAGACATTCCGCTTCAGAAGCTCCTTCAGATTCTTTGAGCTGGGGCAGGGAGACTTCACAAGTTGCTGGCCTTGCTATATAAATACTTCTGATAGCAGCCTCTGTAAGAAGCAACTACCATTCATATGCTTTGCACTGAATTCTCTAGAAGCTGTTCATTTTTCAGTTATGTGTATATTCTGTGGAGTACTGTACAGCATTTCCTACTCCATCCTACTTGTTATCTTCTACTTCCAAGAGTCTTGCCACAAAGAATTGAACTTTTAACATTTTCTGCTGAAAGGCTCTCAGTGCACACGTGCTCTCTCTCTCTCTATGTCTAGGCTTTTTGTGCAGGTTTTCACAGTCATCTGGAATACTCTTAGATGTGCTACTTTGAAAGACTCATAACCCCAAACGAGTCAGCCCTAGGATGAGTCATCGGTCTTAATTATACCTGAGCAATAGATGGGTCACTGAGAAACTTAAGAAAGAGACAGCAGAAATGTATCTGTGGGAAAATATGTGGAGGCAAGTCTTGTGTGAAAATGGGGGAAGGGAAGAAGGCTAGCTGTCTCATGAGTGTCAAAATATAAAACAGTACAGTTCTTCTTTCCCTTCTGTTTCCCTTAACTTTAAAAACGTTCTCCTTGTCCAGCTTGTGTGAGACATGGTGTGATACATCTACAAGTATTAACATGAAGGATCAGTCCATACTTTCCTAGCAAAATATACTTTCTTCCTTATAGCTAAATTTGAAATTACTTGGCTAAGACATTCTTATGGGGGGTCATAATACCAAAAGACTGTCGAGAGCAGTGGTCTCCAAAGTGGGGTGTGTGCACCTAGGGGGTGTGCAAGACAATCTATTTGGGAGCACAAGCCGCCTAATAATTGAGCAGCCTCCTGTTGCCACGACAAGCTTCCATTGTGTGCAATGATGGCGGTGGCAAAAGCAGCAGGATGGGACAGGAGCCGAGAGGGAACTCCATGGCATTTCTTTCCCGGCTCCAGTCCTATCCCGCCTCTGCCATGGCCACTGAGAGAGCCAGGCGTGACAGAGGAAGGTGCAGTTGCTTGCTCGGCTATAGCACTGGGGCAGCTGCCATCCTGACCTTTTATGTGATGACAAGCGGCTATCAGTAGTATGCTACCTAGCAGATTTTTTGAAAAAAATGAACACACTTAATCTGTCCCTTCAAGGTAATGGTGACGTTTTAACAATGAGTGAGAAAGTAACTGCTTTTTGATATCAATTTGTGCTATGGAGAGAGCATTTTGAAAATGGATGTTTGGAAATGTTTCCATCGGTATGTGATTTTGTTGCCAACAGCGATGTAACTGTATCACCCATAAAAACTCTCATATCTGCACGCTTAAAAAACTTGGAAACAGAATTTTCTACCCTGTTTAAAAATCTTCCAAAATGAAGAGTTTCAGTGGGTTTTGAACCCGTTTGTTAAAAATATAAAAATGCAACACCTTCCAATTAGTTTGCAAGAACAAGTGATTGACATCAAGGAAGATGGAAGGTGACTAGCTGCATTTCAACAAAAACCTTTGCATAATTGGTGGATGGGACTGAAAAATGAATATCATGATTTAGTAAACGCAGCCAATGATGCACTTCTTCCATTTGGATCTACGTATCTTTTTCAGGTATGATAGCCTTTAAAACCAAGTATCAGACTGAACTTAGAACCAGACCTTTGAATAGCTGTATCACAAAGTGTTAAACCAAGATTTTCAAAAATAATGAAGCATCTTCAGTCACATTGCTGTCACTAATTTTTTTTATTAATAATATTTTTTTCAGTAAGGGCAAAAAGCTTTCTATACCATTAATAAATAAAATAAATGATTTAAAAATATTGTTAATTTCATCTTTATCTCATCATTTTTAAATATCTATTTTTGTGTATGTTTTATAATGTGCATAATATTATGCACATCATAAATGTTAGTACACTAGTACATGTATATCATTTATAAATACATGTACATATATTGGGGGGGTGCTCAACCTTTTTTTACTGATAGTGGTGCACGATCAAAAAGTTTGGAGACCATGTGTCTAGAGAGTAATGTATTGGATGAAGGCTAATAAACTGAAGCGCAGTCCAGATAAGAAGAGTTATTAAGGGTGGGCAATCCAGGGTATGTGAGTGTCCTCTCTGGGATTATGCTCTGGGACTGTGCTCTCTGGGACTGTGCTCATGCTTTCCATGAAGGATCAGCCCTGCAGCTTGAAGCTTGTTTTAGTTCTGACACCTGTTTTTAGGTGGCATTTTATCCTACTTGATCGTGTTAGTTTGACTGCTTTTTATTATTATTGTAAGTCACCACAGAAGTGTAATGCTGGAAGACTAGTTATGCATCTTTAAATTACATTTGACTACTGTGATACATGCTGTGGTAATGCTTCTTCACTACAGTGTGTTAATGGGGCTGTTCAGACAACACACTAACCCATAGTCAGTCGTTGAGTGTGGGTTGATGTTCAACTGTGAGTTGTTTGTTGAACCATGGGTTAGCATATTGTCTGAACCCAGGACATTTTCCTCAGGGTGGCTTGTTAGCCATGCAGTGTGGCTTGTTAACCACCCTGAACAATCCAGCAGCAAAGTATGGGTTCTCAAGGTGATTTGTTCAAGAAAATAAGCCAGGCTGCATGGTTAACTAGCCACCCTGCGGATGTTCTGACAACGCACAATATCTGCTGGGGAGGCATTGCTTAAGGTGCTTTCACTGTCAGACATACAGGAAGAGGTTGCTAAGATTAAAGCCTTCTCAGGAGTGGCTCTGTCACTGTGGAACTCTCTGTCAAGGGTGACCAGTTGACTTCATTTCCTTCTGCTCTTCAGGAAACATTTCAAGTTTTTTCTGTTCAAGAGGGATTTGGGCTGTTTAAATTGGAATTTGGTGTTTTGATATGAATCTCCTAGTTGGATCTGTATAGGTGGTTTTGCTGCTGTTTGAAAATCTTAAGCAACTTCCGGCTGGGACCGATGTCGCTCTGGAAGCTTCCCACGGATCTCCATGGGAGCTTTCTCAAACAGCTTTTTAAAAGGTTGAAAAATGTTTTCATCTCCCCCCTGGAATTGAAAGGGGGGGGCGAGGCATGCTCTGGACAACATCTTGGAGAAAAGTAACCCCCCACAAGAGGGGGGGGGGCTGGATTCCAGGATTATCTTCCCAGAGTTTTACCAATGCAAAAAGCTGTACTGAGACTCCTATTTTATAGGAGAAAACAGGGTTGACGTGTTCCATAATAATATATGCTTTAAGAAATATCAACAACCTGTGAGGGATGATTTAAGAAACGTTAACAATATTTGAGAACATCTGAGGACCTGTAACATCTGTTTGAGAGAAACAAGTCTGCTCCGAGGAGAAGAAGGGAGCTGGCATCTACTCCCCCCACATCTTCTGTGTCAGAAGTATCGAAAACGGAAGATATAGGGGAATTATTTACGTTGATAAATGCTTTATCTTCGCAATTTATGGAACAAGTCAAAAGGTTGGATTTAATCCAAAATTCCATCACTGCCCTGCAAGGAGCTGTAGATTTAATTAATGCGTCATGGCAAAAAATGGAGATGAGAATTAATGAGCTTGAAGACCGAGTGGCAGGAAATGAAACTACAACACAAATTTGTTTTAAAAATATCTCTGATAGAATCTCTCAACTGGAGGCCTTCACAAAAAGATCCAATGTACATATTATTTGGATTAAAAATCTGTCTAATGATGTAAAATTGCCTATTTTTGTGGATAAACTTTTGCATGAGATACTCCCTATTCTGTCTGATTATTTACTTGATATTGAGCAGGCATTTCATGTGCCAAATGCTAAAGGGATTGATTACATGATCATCACTCAATTTGCAAAAGTCTCCACAAAAAATTATATCTTGCGTTTGGCAAGGGAGGTAATTATGTTATTTCCAGACTACATCAAAGAGGAGGCGAATAAAAGAAGGCAATTTATCAAAGCAAAGAATATGGCAAAAGAAATGAACTTACAATATTACTTAAAATATCCTGCTACACTTTGTATTGTGTCTGAAGGTCAGATGAAGAAGTTTCTAAATCATGAAATGGAGGAGGCATGGCTTAATGTAAAAATGTATGAGAATTCTGTTACAACCCCATGAACTTGAATCTTTAAACAAGCTTTGTTAACTGTTTGTGTTTAGTCCACGTGATCCAGGCTAATTCAGAAGATAAATGATTATATTTATATTGGTTTACTCGCTTTCATCTCTTATTTTTTCTTGCTTTTCTTTATATTTTTAATTTTAAAAGAGATAATATATCTAGTATAAAATATATTACTGATGGTTGAAGGTTTATATTAAGTTTTATTATTATATAATACAATATATTATTATTATTATTATTAATATTATTATTACTAATAATATAGTAATAGGTATTTGGGAATAAGGTATTTGGGAATGAATTGTAGACCTGTTTCTTTGATATAAGATTGATGATATGATTTAGAAATGTAAGGTTGTTTATTAAACTGTAAGATTGTTAAGGTTATACATATAGTTTTTTAAAATAGAATGGCATCAGAGGCTGGGGGGTGTTGGAGTTTAAGCTCAATTCTTTAAGGGGGAGCGGGAGGGCTGTTGTTTTTTCTTCACTTCCTTTCCTCCTCCCTTTCCCTTTTTTTTCTTTTTTTTCCTCTTTTTTCTTCTCTCTTTGTTATTGTGGTATCCTCATCAGAATATTGTACTGTTGGGAAATTGAAGTATTGATTAGGTTGTTGGTAATTTTGGTATTGTTTATTTCATTTATAAAAATAAAATAAATAAAAATATATTTTAAAAAAAGAAGAAAATCTTAAGCAATCTTAAAAAGTTTCCAATCATATAAAAATCAAAATAGACAGTAATAGCTTTGTGCAGTTATGTTCATCTTATGTTTAGTCTGCATGTATACAGGTCAGAAAAGAAGGTAAAAGGAAGAAGGGCAGTAATATAATTAACTCCACTTTTACAACAACACAAATTGTATTAATTGTCTGTCTTCATTGGACAGACTTTTCCTAGCTTTCAACAAAACAAGTCATAGGTTTGTTTGTTTGTTTCATTTCCTTCATGTAACTTAATCATAACTATTTAGCACATAATCATTTATATATCACTTTTTTTCTTTTCCAATATCCACAGCTAGGTTTTTTTTAATCTGTTGCCCAATTTTTTCCCCAAGAAAAAAATCTTCCAAGGTTTTGCTTTGTTATTCATTACATGATGGATAGTTTAATTGTTTTATTGATTTTTACTGACTTCTGTATTTTTAGTATTTTCTTTTATAAGCCGCTATGATAACCTTTTGAGTTAATTGCATTTTGAGTTAATTGCATTTGAGGTGACCACCTATCCAAAGCTGGGCAGGAGAAGCATGGAAGGGATCGTTCCCTCCGCGCTCCTCCTGCCCTGCATTTTTGGCTAAACAGCCCCTTGCAGCTGTCTAGCCGCTGGAGCACGGAGCGGGGAAGGAGGCTGATGTACGACACATAGGATGTGTCGTATAGGCAGTTACGATCTCCCTGCCCCGGAACACCCCCAGCCATGCCCCTTTCCGGCCACTCTGAGCTCCTCTTGCGCGCATGGAGGACGGGGCTGTTCCATGCTGCCTCGGAGGCAGTGCAGAAGTGGGGGGAGGTTGATTCTCCGGGAACTAACCTTGGAGCACAGGCTCTGAGGTCATTTCCTGGAGAACACCATAGCCTATGGATGTCTAGCGGCCATAGGATTGCTCCCTAAATGTATATAGCATAGTACACCGAACAGCTAAACATAACTCTTCATGTAATATTTTGCCTTTTTTAAAGTCTGGTTAAATAAAACGGTAGTATGTGAACTAACCCAAGGGAAACATTTTAAAATATTTATAAAAATTGTAACATAGGGAGTATGAACTTAAGTTTTTTAAAAATAAAAAATAATGAAATGGGTTCAAATGTAACAGCTATGTTTGGTTATTTTGAAAGTTCTTAGTTTTCCAGTGTGTATTTAATCTTCCAAGTGAAAAAAGTGAGATCGATTCCAGGTAGACTTCTAGGGGACTGTTTTCCCAAAAGTGGGGGTGGGGAATAAGGAGAGAAAACAATTTCCTTCAGAACCAAGAATTAACAGTTCAGTATTTATATGGCTTATAAATAGTTAATACTGTTGTAGGTAGTGTTGTTTATGTCTGCCTTTATTACTTACGGTATACTTTCCCCTTCAAGAAAAATGTGCCTGTTTTTTCTGTTATCCTTTATGAGGTAATTACAGCTAAAACTGTTGCATTTGGTTGTATCTGGTGATGCTATCTCACTGGGAGTGCATGAATATTCAACTGACTTTCAGCGTTGGACTCTTTCTGTAATGGGCAGCTGCCTTTAAGAATGCTGTACTTCAAAGGCTAGTGAGCACCAGCCATCTACTTGAAGCTAAAACAATCTGAAATGTTAATACCAGCTTTTCTTTTTTTACTGAGCATAGAATGACAAGAATTTAGTTGTCCAAGTAACTTCAAGGATTACAAATAAAAATTCCATCAAATATGCACGTGACTGGGTTCCATAGATGATGCTTTATGTTTAGTGTATCTAGAGCACTGGAAAAAAATGAAAATGTTTATTATTCTGTATTTAGGACCCTACTGTGGCAATGTGCCTGTCCCAGAAGAAATCATCTTGGACTCTAATGAAGCAACTGTGCACTTTGAGAGTAGGTCTCACGTGTCTGGAAGGGGCTTTCTGCTGTCCTTTGCTAGTAGTGATTATCCAGGTAAAGTTGAATTCCACAGAACACCATGCGCTAGAGTAGGGGTTGGCAGTGGAGGGGTCCTTCCTCCCTGGTCCTCTGGGCTTCTTGAAGCATCTCAGATTGGGATGAGTGTGGAGTGACAGGAAAAATTCTTCTCTCAGCCCCATCTCCTACCTTGCTGCCTATTTGCCTTGTCTGCCATGGAAGTGGGAGGGAAGCCAGATTGCATGGCATCAGAGGAAGGAGGAAGGAATTACCCTTCCTCTGGCTAATGCCTCTGCCAGGCATTCTGAACATGAGCAAGTAACCAAAGTGGATGAAGAAAGTGGAGCCTGACTTTGGTCTTGCCACTTGCCTGTCTTTAGGAAACAGGTGGGAATTGGCATCCAAATATGAATTAACTCAAAGCTGGAAAAAGCCTTGTGCATAAATGAAACCACTTTAGGCATGCTCACTGGAACTTTTTCTGTACCAGTGTATAGAAAAATATGTTTCTAGTTTTGTAAAAGAGCACATCACTTTAGGCATGCTCACTGGAACTTTTTCTGTACCAGTGTATAGAAAAATATGTTTCTAGTTTTGTAAAAGAGCACATTAGCCCCATTATTCTATTTACTGTATGTTGTTATATGGATAAGAAAATCCACTGTAAACTGGAATATGAACACTCTCTCTGTAAGTACTCTCAAGAATGATAACGAAATTATCTGGATGCAGTTTCCTTGATCCTACAGAGTGTGGAGGATGTGTCTGTTTGCATGTTGTAATAAAAATACTATAATAAAAGGCAAGTTCTGTACTGGATTTTCCCACCTCTAAAAACAAGGGATTTGGCCTAACTAGATTCTGTGTGGATCCTCAAATCTGCTTCCTGCCATGAAGAATAGTCAAAAATATTTCTCAAACTAAATGAAACATTTTCAAATAGATAACCAACTAGGATAAATTGAAGAGTTCTGTGAGAATTCATGTTACAGAGCATAAGTCAAAAGAGAATTTGAAAAATACATCAGAGGTTAAATGGTTTGACTGAACAAAGAGAATCACTCAGAAAGTTGCTAACAAATATATAAGATACCATAAAAAGTCGGGAAATAAGATTTTAAAGTTGAATGGTAACTACTTGATAGACCTGTGGCCAGCAGGTTCTGACATAAACATTTAATTACATGATGGAAAGAGTTAGAAAGAGAGACACCAGCAGATGTATGAATGCCTACCTCATGATGGTTTGACCCTGGGTTTTATTAGCTAAAATAGCTAATAACAGTTTTATTAGCTAAGACACCTTGCCTGATATATGGTTTGAAGTTTCATAACTAAAATGGCTCTATAGGTTTAGCCTTCAACCAGCTATGTCTGATAACCTTTGATCCTCTTCTTTTCCTTCTAATAGAAATCAAGGTTTGGATGTTATTCCAATAATTTGATGTCAACTTATAGATGGTACTGTTGTCATCTCTTACACACACCCTCTTCTAAGGACATTTTATCACTGGTCACCTTTAAATGATAATTTCATCCCCGTTGTCTGATTTCACAAGTAAATTTCATTTATTAGTGTTTATTGCTTCTCCTTCCTCAGACCCCTGGGTTCTGTGTCATTTATTTATCTAAAATATTTATAAACCACTTAACATTCCAAAACACCTAAGCAGAGTACAAAATAAACATCAATTTAAACACAATAAAATATAAACTCAGTGCCATGCCAATGGCTTGGTGATATACCTAGCTAAAACCATACCTCTGGGAATGCTTGCATGATTAAAAAAGCTTCAAACATGCACCAAAAACCTAGTATCATTTGTGGCACATGATGATGCTGTTTGCAGGTAATAACAACCCATCAATTTAAAAACCGATGGGTTGTCAGAGATGACCGGGAAACAACAGGCACGGTCCCTGCAGTGTGCCTGCCTCTCGCTTTTACTCAGCAGCCCACGATTTGCTCATTAACCCAGAATTGGCTCCTGCTGAGCATGACATCCAAACCCAGACTGCTGGGATGTTTAGGGACTAAACAACTCAGTTGGTTAACCCAACAACAAACCATGGGTTAACTGCTGGATTGTTTAGCCCCTAAACAACCCACCTGTCTGGGTTTGGATGTCACGCTCAGTAGGAGCCAATTGTGGGTAGGTGAGCTGACGGTGCGTTGCTCAGTAAAAGTTGAAGTGGTGGGTGCACTGCCTGCAGTTCACCTGCTTTCTCCTGCTCGTGCACAACAGCCCAGCAGTTTTTAAACTGATGGGTTGTCATTACGTCCAAACCAGGTTCTTATATCAACAGGAAGAGAGTTCCGTAAAGCTGGTGGTACTACACTATAAGCCCTGCTCTGGGTAGTCACAAGGTGATCCTCAAGAGTATGTGGCACTACAAAAAGAGCTTACACAGATGACCACAGTGACTGGGCAGAACATAAGGGGTCAAACAGTTGTTTAACATTAAGTGATATAAACAAAGTTTTGATTCAACTCTAAAGATAAATCCTTATCCTGGTAATTAAGTCATATCATTCTGACAATCTTTTTGCTTCAGACCTAGGCCTCTTGCCTTTACTATAATCTTCACTCTACAAACAGTTCTAAAAATGGCTTTCAGAATTCTTTCCACCATACCTGCTTAGCAATTGCTGTAGGAGGTAGCATGTGAATACTCCCCTCCCCTGAAGTAATTATTCTGAGTGTAGAGTTTGGCTTAAGGAAATAAAATGTGGACCCGAGTGAACAAATCTGGGAGGAGGGGAGGGGGAGGAGGAAGAGTTAAGGAGAGAAAAGAAAATGTTGAAGGAATTCTATGGCTATTGATTGCTCTTAAGGCAAGTTTGAAAGAACTACATTTTAATGGACTAGCCCCATCTTCTCTGTCTGTTTGCTGTACGTTCCAGATCCACAAATAACTTTCACTTTCAACAGATCTAATAACATGTCTGGAGAGAGCAAATCACTATGTGGAAACAGAATACAGGTAAATATAATTTAAGGAGCTAGACGCTCTGGTTGTCATGTTGCATTTTGTACTTATTTAGTGTTGTAAGTGGATAAGGTACATGGTCACTTGTGGTGCCTGAAGCTGTGGTGCCAACCATAGGAATGTGTTTTTCTGGAGATAGTTGGAGGTATCTGAATCTGTTATTATCCTACTTGATGCTTGTCTGGGAGAGGCACCAAAGTCTTCCTCCGGTAGACTTTGCAATCCAGAATCATTAAGGAATGCTGCTGCAGACCTCTAAGCTGCCTTGATGTGTAGCATACTAGCCTGTAATGCCAAGGTAAGCTAGGATAGTGCTTTGGTATTGCGGACTCTTGGCTCCTAATGACGGTAGCTGGGGTTTAAATTCAGCCCAAAGGATTGACACCTGATCTGTGTCAATTTAAGTAGTTGATAGGTTTGTTCTTTTAAATAAGTATCTCTTGCAGTCAGTTTAAAGAATAATGGCATGCAAGCCAGTAATGGTTTCCTGAACATGTAAGGTGACAGAAGAAAATTAAACAGAACAAAATGCATTTCAATTGCTGTTTGTTTGGGCATCTGTACTATTACATACAGCATGTGAATAAGTTAGAGCTTAGTAGGGGAAAGGCTTTATCTTGAAGTAACATGCTTTTCATATTATCCTGCTTGACATTATTGGCTCTTTGCATGTATGTATGTATGTGTGCCTGCATTGCATTTCACATTAGTCCCTACTTCAAACAGGGTTCTCTCTTTTCTCCATGGCAGCAGGTACTGTCCAGCTGGTTGCAGAGATATAGCAGGTGATATTTCTGGGAATATAGTGGAAGGCTACAGAGATGTAAGTACCTGGACACAGAACAGGTCTAGAGGAAGATGAAGGGGTGGCAGTGTTGCTTTCTGAATAATTTTTATATCCAGATATATACACACTAAATGTTTAACTCTGGGTTCAAAAGCAAGTAAGACAACCAGCTATGCATAGTGGAGTATAGTCCATTTTGCAGAAGACTTAAGAACTGGAAATTGTTTTAAAAAACTGGTGCAGGCAACCTTATAAAAGCCAGACTGGAAGACTATTGTGATCGTAGGTCCACACGCATTTTCTTCTTAAAAGTAGATACTAAATCATTGGTAGTGAATATGTCCTGCCTGCTCCTCATATTGTTAGCATCCGAAAGCTTTTAAAAAGTTTGGGCAGCGCTCAACAGGGTGCTTATGCCCCTGCCAATTTTCCTGCGGCCTATAGATTTCCTTCCATAAACTGCACCCACTGCTTATGCAAGGGAGATTGAGCACTTCCAGGGCCAACCTGAAACATGCAAAAATGCCTATTTCTGGCAGGAGGCAGATCGGTGGAGCTTATAAGGGAGCTCCAGCGACCTGCCTCCTTCCAGAAATTAGCATTTCTGCTCATTTGGGGGCTTTCTCTGGGAAACGCTAAATCTCCCTTGCGTAAGCAGTAGGTCCTGCTTGTGCAACAGACTCAGCAGGACCCACCACTTGTGGAAGGGAATTGGTGAGGGCGTAAGTTCCCCACTGGGTACCACCCTGTATTCCCTTTGATTTCTTAGCTCATCACAATTATTTTTGAGGGCCTTATTATTAAGAATGTAGTCTACAAAAGCAGTGTTCTACCACCAAGCAAACATATAGTTAATTCTTAAGTATGGAAACAGAAAATGGTGCATTTTTGTCTGACCAACAGGAAATATGACTACCAGCTGTTCCTTGAGTAGTAATAGTGTCCTGTAGTATGTGTGCCTCTCTATTTCATGTGTACGTATAATGACTTGGAAGCTTTGCCGTGGAGTTGTGTTCAGATATAATCTAATTGGCATGGTGCTTCAAATACCAGTCTCAACCACATCTTGTTATTCAGTTTGCAAAACAGGCAAAGCTGATCTCAGCTTCGTCTTGTACATCATAATTAGAATAGCTATAGCAAAACTGCAACAGAATGTGGCAATCTTCTTTTTTTCCTATATAGTGGGGAAATGACACTGTGTTAATGATTTTCTAAATGAGCATGTCTGAGGGAGGATCACTGCTCTGTAAAATACCAACCTTGGAACATATTTGCCCAACAAGTATACTTGTCTACTTTTCACAATTAATGTTCTTCCCCAATTAACATAGGTAATATACAGAGAATTGCTACTTTTTCCTTAAACTTTTGAAGAATGTCAGGAAGATATTCATATATCTTTTTTAGCATGTTGGCTCTGGCCTTCTTAGAATACTAAAATCCAGCCTTGCCTTTATTTTATCTCTGTAAATCAGACCTCCTTATTGTGCAAATCTGCCATACACGCTGGAGTAATTGCAGATGAACTGGGCGGCCGGATCAGTGTGATTCAGCTGAAAGGAACAAGACGGTATCAAGGAATCCTAGCCAATGGCATCCTTTCACAGGAGTAAGTATTGGCCTCATGCAGATGATTATATCCCATCTTAATAAGCCAGGGTAAGCACAAGCTTTTTGCCTGCACCTCCCCTCCTCCATTTGTGTGAGCCATGATTACACAAGGACAGGAGTGTGGAACAACTTTCAGCCCGAGGGCCAAATTCAATTCTAGAGAAGTTCTTGAGGCTGCATTCCAATGGTAGTTGGGCCAAAATCCAAAAATACCAGCATATTGTAGCTTAAAGCTCTTACTGCTTTAAGCTACAGTAACGAAGTGTTAACTTGAGCACGCTCCGGGAGAGAGCGCAGGACAGGAAGGCCTGGCGTGCTATGGTCCATGGGGTCACAAAGAATCGGACACGACTGAACGACTGAACAACAACAACAACAACGAAGTGTTAGGAGAGGCGTTTCAACCTTTTAGAATAGAGAAAAAACTGCACAAAAGCTGGGAAGCTACCAAACGAATGGTGGTTGGGGGGAAAGGGGGTGGGGCCAAGGGAAGGGGCATGGTTATCTGGGGACCTTAGGAGGGCCAGATTGGGACCCTTGGCCTGAGGTTCCCCACCCCTGAACTAGGGAGTCTCTAGCTAACTTATTTTATCTGAATCAGGAAACTATGGTCAAGTTCAGAACTGAGATATGAATGAGCCTTGTGCCCTCACATGCAGCTGCTTTGACTCTCTCTTTGTGCAAGCAAGCCAGGAAGTCTACAGTTAACCATAGCTTCCCATTTTGTCTGAACTGGGAAACTATGATTAATGCCTTTGGAACGAGCCATGATATGAATCTATTGATTGAAGTTATCTTCATATCTTGGGTTCTTCTAAAGTCGTTAACCATAATTTCCTGGTTTGAACAAAATGGGAAACTATAATTAATGGAAAACTTTCTCATTTGTTTGTCAACTAGCCCAAAGGAAGCAATGAAGTGGCTGTATGCGCAAGGCTTGTTTGTATCTCCATTGATGGAGCCAAGATATGATTGCCCAAACACAGCCTCTGTACTTATTCAAAGTAGGCCAGGATATTAAGCCTCTGCCTCCTCCCCCCCCCCCGAACCACTGCTAAAATGCTTCCATTATTTGGAAGGCAGTAACCTCTAGTCCTCCCACTGTACCTCTCCGGTTAGGTAGGAGTGGACTTCAGACCCTTCAGTCATGCGCGTGCGCACACACGCACCCCCCCCCACACACTTCTAGGCCCTTGAGAGAGTTCAGCCCCTGAAACAGAGGAGTGCTCGGAGAATCATGTGGAAGTCAGTTGCAACATGGCTTTGTCCAGGTTCTTGGCAACAGTGAACCAGATAACTTCACCCAGTGCAGTGCTAAAGCAATTTGCTCCAGACATTCTAGGAAAGCCATTTGCATGCCGAGGTGCTGCTGCTGTGGATTAGTTTGAAGAGGAGTAAATTGCCCCACATGTATTTAGCATTCTTCAAAAAAGCATGTAAATAAAGGTTCTAATGAATCAAATAGCACAATTGCCATCCTTGTCCATTTCCTCTGGCTCCAAAGCTGGTGTTTGTGGTTTTAACTATTTCCCCCTTTATTGTGCAAATTCAGTCCAACTGAGAACATAAAACGAGCATATTTGATTCCCTACTGGCAGATTTGTGCCACAGTTACCATATACTTGGGTGAAGTAAAGATTTGTGTCAGAGTTACTACATAGTTGTGTGAACTAAAGTTCGGTAAGAATGAAAAAAACCAAACCAATGCCCAACACAGGCCTACTGCCCTGAGTAACCCAACGCATAGGAGATATAGAGTTATATTTACATTGTGAGATTTCTTGAAGTAGGAAATGAGCAGTTACAACTGCACTGTAAGCAGTATAAACCAAGATCAGACAGATATGGTATAATCTGCAGTGATTTTACTTTTAAAGTCTTCCAGCTGCTTCATGAAAAAGCCATACTGTGCTTTTTAGACATTTAATTTTTGTTCATTTTGATAGCAAACACTGAAATCAAATCAGTCACTGTGAAAGGTAGTGCTTGTATGTACTGAGCCCTTGAAATCTGATTATTTTCAGTACTGTTAACAGTCCAAGGATCATGCATTTTCTATGATCCTTGCATGTTTGAGTTAATAAATCCAGAGCCTTTTGCTTTCAGATGGATTGAATCCTACCTGATTTTGATAAAGCAGTAATGTGTCCTGGTAGACTACATTCTTTTGTAGAGTACTGGTGTTTTTTTTTTACCACGCTTGCCTGCCATCTCTGTAGCCTGGCAAAACAACCCATGTACAACCCACAGTTCTGGTTTCACACATAATGACAGCCCATGGTTTAAACAACCCAGAGTGTGCAACCCAACAACAAACCATGGGTTCTCCTTCTGGGTTGTTCCTGGTTAACAAACCATGGTTTGTTAGTGCAGCTAGGTTTACACATCACAATGACCCAGAATTCAGCAACCCAGGGGTTAAATAAACCAGGTCAATGTTTTATTGAACTGTGCAGGTGTAGTGTCTATCCTGTTCTAAAAAGGTTTTGGATCAAATTAGATCAAAAGGCAGGTGAGGAATGTAATAAACAGGGCTATGCCACCTTAAAATGATATTTCTTGTATATAAAAATAGGTAACCAAGGTGATGACGATGATGCCACCTCTTTTTTTCTTTTTCTTTACAGTGGCTCTCTGTCAAATAAGCGGTTTATTTTTAACTCACATGGTAAGAAATGTTCTTTCATTTTAATACATAAAGCATAATTAAACCAAATAGGACTCAGGAGCCAAATACCATTATTACTCAGAGGTAAATCTCACTGAGTTTTAGAGGACTGGCCGCCAAGTAGGTGTGCATAGGGTCACACTGTTAGACTTTGAAATATGTATTTCATTCCTTTTTTTATTTCATTGGGATTTAACACACATCTTACAGCCTAAATATTCTTGACTGCATTTTTCTTGTTGGCATAATTGATAAGTTGGACCAATATCTATTTTAGCCCAGTTGTTCTCAAGCTCTGTATCCAAGGGAACCTTTCCACATTAATTGATCTGCTGAAGAAAACCTGTGTGCCAGCCAGATTACAGAACCTCTGTGCATTATAGAGGCCCTTATGTATATTATTCTAGGGCCAGGGTGTTGAATCTTTTTCAGCCCAACAGCTGAATTCAATTTCAGAAAACATTCAGGGGGGGGGCGGGGCGGGGAGGAATTCCAGTGATGAGCGGGGCAAAAATACCAAACATACCAGCAAATGTTAGCTTAGAGTTCTTACTACTAGTAACAAAGCCTAAAGATGGGCATTTTGGCATTTTAGAATGGAGGGGAGGGCGGAAAACTGTGCACAAGCCAAGAAACGACCAAACAGTTGACAGTTGGGGGAAAGTAGATGGGGCCTGGGGAACAGGGGTTGCCATCTGAGGAACCCTGGAAGGCCAGTTTGGGTCCTCAGGCAGGCCTGATTTGGCTGGTGGGCCTGAAGTCCAAGGCTCCTGTTCTAGGGTATGCTTTGAGAATGTGAAGGCCCATAGCGAGGCCGACACACTTGAAGGTGTGTAAATAGTGGACAATGGTATATCTGGCAGTTTTTCTGCCATTATAGGTCTTCTCATTGAAAAATGTCTAATTAAGCCTTGGAGGAACCTCAGGATTCCTAAAAGTTTGAAAACCACTGATCTAGCTGTCAACCCAGTCTACTGTCAACGGTCCCAGCTGTTTTCCTGGGCTAGATATGCTAGGTTACATGGACACTGAATTGATAGAGAATCATGTTATGGATGCTAACCAAAAGTTTCTGTACAGGAATCCTTATGCAACAAAGACTTATATGTATAGCCAGTTATATATGAATTACATGTCATCCCATTTATGTCATGCATTCTGAAATAAAAATTTGTTTGCCTCCTTTTTCTTCTCCCCCTGCCCTCACCCCCAGCACATCAGATTCTTTTCCTTACCATAGTTATAGGTGCTTGAAGAAAGCTCTTCATCATGGTCAAGATGCATGGGCTCTGTGTTTGGGGTGCAGCAGTATCTAAGGGAGGGGTGGGCAACCTATGGGCCTCCAGATGTTTTTGCCTACAACTACCATCAGCCCTAGCCAGAATAGCCAATGGTGAGGGATAATGGAAGTTGTAAACCAAAATATCTGGAGGGCCACACGTTGCCAACCCTGACAGGCTAGGATATAGTGGTCAGTGTGGAAAGCAGCTATTTACAGGAACACTTAATCATATCTGAAAAGTATATGATCCAGGAATAAAAGTAACCCAGTCTGCTAAGTTGATGATTCTATGTATAGTTCCACAGTATTGGCTAATGCAGCATGTATTGGGACAATACAAATGGACATTCTGCTCTCTTTATTTTGAATTTTAAGATTGCAATAAACCACTGAACCTAGAAGGAGAAGGTGCTTTTAATGGGCAAATCACTGCATCATCGTTCTGGGATGAAACCAACAAAATTGGGGAGGTGGTTCACTGGTCTCCCAATAAGGCTTGGCTCAAAGTTCAAGGACCATCTTGGGCAGCAAACCAGAGCAACCATCGGCAGTGGCTGGAAATTGACCTGGGAGAGAAAACAAGAATAACAGGTCAGTTGTCTACCAAATGAGATTAAATATCTGTTTTCATGCAATGTGTTATTTATAAATATCATCAGATATTAATTATCACCAAAATGTATCTTGCTTACTCTTCTTAGCCAGAAGGTTTTTGTGCAGTTAAAATGTCACTTTGAGCATCTTGGAGGAAGGACTGTATATAAATGTAACACATGATTACAATTTTAAATGTTTTATGGAAGAACCCTGACAGACCTCTCTGGTATCACCATTGTTATCCACAATTATTATCCATAAAGGTCTGAGTTATTAAAGCTGCACCGTACCCTCACCAGCAAAGACAATTTGAAATACAAAATTCGGCCTTTAGGCCAAATTCTTCTTCACTCACAGCAGCAGTTCAAGGACAAAGTGCCTTTGCACTAACATAATAGGGAGTGATTTATGGTTTAATAAACTGCAGAAGGCTCATTGGGTATGGTTTATAACGTTCTTCTCATATCAACAACTACTAAGCCTTCACCACAGAAATACTGAAAGGAATTCCCCATGCCTATGCCTCCTATAGTCTTTTGGGGATCTTGGAGTTGGTTATAATTTATTATTTTAAGACCCTTGCAAAACTAAATATGGGAAATGATACATACCTGAATCCAGTGCAGCTGTTGGATGGTTAATGAGACTTGGTTCAGTGTTCATTCTTTCCATATATCCCCAAGTCTTATTATAACAGGAGCATGTTGGATTTTCTTCCCATTTGTGTGCCATATTATGCTGGAACGCTTAAGAATTGCTTAAGAATTACTTGCAAATAATGGCCAAAGATTGATGGAAGAAGCTATTGCTGCACCAGGAAAACATGTCGCATTTCATGGGGCTAGAATTTCTTGTAGGGCTTGATAGAGGACACACAGCCCCATACTGAAAAACCATCCTGGCAACCCCATGAATAAATGGTAACCTTTGCCACCACTCACACAATGAAGCAGCTGTACACAAATTCAACCAGATGTGCTCTCTCTCTGACTCATGTGCACACATACACGCACGCACACATGCACAGAAACAGGAGGCCTAGTTTTTCACTGACCCCCTGCCCTGCACCTTACTTACAGCTGGTACACCCTTCATATGGCACTTATGCACTGCTTGAAGTGGGGTGGGATGTCACCCCACTTCTTTTCAGGAAGGCATAATTGAGCCTGGCCTAGCCAGCCTACTTCCTTTTCTCTCCCACTTCGAAACAAATTTACTTTTTTTCTCCCACTTTAGGCACTGCAGTAACATTTGCTGCCTATTTGTGAAAAATATGAAGGGAGGCACCTCCGCACACTTGGGTGGAAACGTTGGACTCGCTCCAGAAAGTGCTGTTAGCTGCAGCTCCTTGGAGTGTGTTCATTATGCTATTGGAAACTTGTATCTCCACATCACGCTTTTCAGCCCCAACTCAAAACCATGTTAACCATGCTTAAACCCATTGAGATCATTGCAATCAATGCTATTGGGTTGTAGCCTCTGTGGTACAGATGGTAAAACACAGTGGCTGCATGCAGTGAGAATTGTACCTTTCTACTGCAGCTACTCACATCCTTGTTGCTAGGGTGTTTTCTGCCATATTATTGGCAGATAGGCTGCGACCTTTGGGTTGGGTCCAGTCCAGATTTAGATGCATGTAACAGGCCTGGTAGAAGCTGACTTCACTGACTTTCCTCCCCACAGCATCCCCTGAAATTGCTGCACAGAGGGCCGGGGGACCCTGCCAAATGGGGAGAGCTGTGGGGTGTGTGGGGAGGAAGGGGATCCCTGAAAATCTGCTCACAGAAGGTGCCTCCACCTGACTGGCAGGGTCCCCCAACCCTCTGTGTAGCACTTTGGGGGGACTGCAAGGACTGCTGTCAGGAAGAGTGGACAGGGAGGTCTGCTTCTGCCTGCGCTGTTGCACAGGCCTAAATACAGGTCCAAACCAATGTTTATGATCAAAGTGCATATCTTTCACAAAACAGTTTGGTTTATCTGCATTGTGGATTGTTCTGTCTTTGCTAGAAGCACCTACATGCTTCTAGTAAAAAAAAAAATAATTGCTGTAATCCAGAGCTTGCACATGTACAGGTTGTGATTAGCAGCTGTGGCAGATGGAGCTTTACAAGTGCAGGAGTAGTTTCGTCTGTCACTGTTGACAGTCAGAGAGCCCCAGCATGTGCATGTGGGGATGAATCTACAGATCGAGGGCAATGGTGGAAGTGATCATTTAGTATAAAGCTTACATTTTTCAAATAGTGATGTCTCTTAATTTTGGTCCAGATATAAATTAGTAATTACAGTTCGAAGGAAGTGTACTTAGTTTCTTTTTTTCCATTAACCAAGAAACAAAAACATACCCTTTTTATTATTTTTTTCTTTTATCACAAGGAATTAGAACCACAGGGTCCACTATGCTCAATTTTAACTATTATGTTAAGACGTTTATTGTGAGCTATAAAAATAACAACTCAAAATGGAGGACTTACAAAGGAATCATGAACAATGAAGAAAAGGTAACTGTGGGGGGAGATGGAAGGGGAAGGGGCAAAAAAAAAAGAAGGTTGTTGGATTCACCACCAGCACCACCACCACCACCACCTGTGTCAACTTCCGTCTATCCATTACTAGGGCTGCAGTCTTCTGCCTAGTTACACTTAAATCCCATTGGCTTCAGTGGGTTGTAAATAGCCTAATTCTGCACAGGGTTGCAGTTGAGGTTGGAATATGGGTCATTTGCCTTATCCATTGCATTCAAAGGCCCCAGTCTTGTTTTGCAATAGTGCAATGATCACAGTGTGGAAACATTTAAAGGGAAGCTGGAGATTCCTTTTCACTAGAGAAGGTGGGATAAGCAGTTTTCCAGATAAGAGATTATTCAGGCTAGACATAGCTGTGAAGTCTGATAATAGAAGCGGGAGCAATGGCTCACAAAGTACCAGAAGGTATATTGTTTTCATATATACATTTTTATTTTAGCCAAAGGCCTGAACAAATAAACTCTGTCTCTCCAAATGAAACTCTGGAGGCTCTGAGCCCAATGAGATGATTTTCAGGGAGGAAATACTCAATAAACACCAGTGGAGGCTGGTGGCTGCAATATCGGGGAGGGGGGGGAATGAATCTGCTCCAGGCTTCATACTTTAGATAGCTCCTTTAGAGTTCTGACTGGTTCTGACGGAAACCCAGAGTGGATTCACCACCCCACTGACTTCACAGCCACCAGCTTCCACTGTTAGTCACAGCTTAGAGGGTGGGGGAAACAAGCTGAGGGTCACAGCCTGCAGGATTGGGGAGCACTGCATAGGAAATGCATAATGAACTAGTTTGCACATTTGATTGCATAGACTTTTTTTTAAAAAAAATTAAACTTTCTAATTACATATACTTAACATCATTTGTTAACAGTTTTCTCTGAATCTGCTGCTTTTTGTGGTGAGAACTGTTAAAGCACGTTCAAATGTGTAAATCCTGACAGGTTCCCCAACTTGTTGTGTTTTATTATTGATTATCCACCATTATTATCTTGGGTGCTGTTGTCCACTTGCTTTAAATATGTATAATCTAAGTACATTACTCATTTTTATTTCAAATGGCAGGTATTCAAAGCCAACTCTAATCATGGAAACATAGTCCGGAATAATTTCATTCCTCCCATAGTAGCCCGGTATGTGAGAATTATTCCACAGAGCTGGCACCAAAGAATTGCTCTGAAGGTGGAACTTATTGGTTGTCACATAGCAAAAGGTAAGCAATTTTTACCATTAAAAAGATTTGATAGGCAGTGGGGCCTGAATGTCCCACAGACGTGTTTATGTTCACTTAGTTTCATCTTCTGTCTTGCAGTTAACAGCTCCCTTCTTCCTCCACTATGGCGAAGACCAAGTCAAAGCACAGGTGTTTCAATTAGAAAAGAAGACCGAACAATCACAGAAACCGTACCTTCAGAAGAAAACAACCGAGGTACCAAACACCATGTAACTTTAATTTTATCTATATGAAATGGAAGAGGGAAAGTCACAGTAACTTTGAGAAATAGTCACAGGAGCCATTTCTTGCCATTTTTTACATCACCTATTCAGAGATACTTTGCGGAACAGAGTACAGCTAGAACTGTACATGATGTACATGATGGGTTGGATCCAGGATCTGCCTTCCACAAGAGAAGGGGCTTTACTCACGGAAGATCCGTCTGCCCCCACCTCCTGCCACACCACAGCTCACCCTGTTCAGCAGGGTCTCCTGGCTCTCTGTGTAGCATTTTCAGTGGACTGGAGGGACTGCTGTGGGAAGGAGGGGGCAGGGAAGTCCACTTCCATCAGTTCAGTTGATCCAGTAAATCTGCATCCAACCCTAAAAAATACCTGAATATCTGTTTTGTTGTTCAGTAAACAATCCTAATTGTCAAATGTCTGGGAATAAAATTGTGAGCAAATATTCTTTTTGTATAAAGTTCTACATTCCTAATTCAATGTTTGTCAGGTTGACAAAAATCTACATTCCCAGTTCTTCAGAAGTGAATGGCCCGTGCAGCTCTGGTAGGCTCTACCCGAGCCTTCCCTGCTTGGGTGGGGAGAGAGCAGCCCTCTCCCTGTCCAACCAGGGATTGAAGAGCACTGAGCAGCTCAGGGGAGATCATGGGGCACAATGGAGTTTAATCCTTATGTTCCCAGATGATCCTGATGAAGATTCCCTCCCTTGTGCTGCTGTTAAGCTTAGGAAAAAGCTTAATAGCATGTGTGTGGAATCTTTATCTGGATCACAGTGGGGGAAAATGTTAAACCTGTGTGTGTGTGTGTGTGAGTGAGTGAGAGAGTGAGAGAGAGAGAGAGAGAGAGAGAGGAAGTGTGTGTGTGTGTACCCTTGACCAATTACCCTGAGGGAATACTCAGGGGTAAAAGGGTTGCCCATCCCTGTTTGATACATGGCTTTTTACTTTACTAGGTCCAAATACCAGAAAGAATGTTTAGTAAGTATTATTTATATACCAAGGCTTAATTTTATAATTTGAGAAGTATCCAATTCCCATTTAGGCTGCAATCCTAAAAGCACTTACTAAGAAGTGGTTCCCACTGAGCAAAATGGAACCTATTTCTGAATAATGTGCATAGGATTACACTGTAAAAGAAGAATGAAGGGAATGGGACAGACTGCTCTTCCCCTATTGCCACATCTTTTTGACCGAAACAAGACTAGCTGCCAATTCGTAATATGTTGAGAATAAAATCTTTGTTTTGAATCACATGCAATCCTATCCTGTACACCAAGGGTAGGCAACTTGTGGCTCTCCAGATGTTTTGGCCTTCATCTTCCATGACCCCTCACCACTGGCTAGGGCTGAAGTGAGCTGTAGGCCTAAACATCTGGAGGGCCACAAGTTGCTCCCCCCTGCTGTACACCCTCATCTGGGAGTAAGTCCCATGAAATCAGTGGGACTTCTCAGTAGACATGCATAGGATTACACTGTAAGTTGGTTTCTTTTTGAGTGGAATAATTCCCATTTATTTCTAAGGAATAGCTGTTTTAACACCCTGCTTGGGCTTTGCAAAGAATATGCTTCTCATTAATATATAATCCAGCTCTCATGTCAGTTTTTCAGCTTGGTTTTAAACATATTTTAGTGTTTGCTTTTTATTTGTTTCAGGAATGAAACTTGCTGCTGTTATTGTTCCAGTCCTGGTGGTGCTTTTGCTGTTCCTGGTATCTGGAATTTGTATCTCTACTGCCTTGCGAAAGTATGTGGCTCATATTTTTTCCTGTTAAAATTGGAGAAGCATGATCCTTCTCATGGTTACTTGTATTGCTTCAAGGGTAACTGGAGGGTTTACCAGCTGAAAGAAGGCCATTACGTGATAAACTTGGTGGTTCCCTTCACTGATTTTATAGCAGAACGGGGAAAGTGCTAGGACCAAAAATAATGTGTGTGTTTCCTGGGCTGTTGCTCATATCATATGACATCCCCAGTTTATTTCACAGCATTTCTAATTATGTTGCTCAGGCCTCCACAACTCCACTGATGGCAGGTGATTCTCCTCCTCAGGTGAGCTCCCTCTTCCATCTGTGAATTGTGAAGAATGGGAATGGGGGAGAGGAGAGGTATTTGTCTCTCTTGGGCAAGTTCAGATGATCAGCAGGGGAAACAATACAGTATCAGTTGTTCCCCCCGCCCCATGCGCCCGGTCACACAACCAGGATCAGCCTAATTACCTGTGCCAAGTCATGGGTTGCCATATAGTCCAAAAGCGGCATAGGCGTAGTTCATTTTCACCCACCTTACAGCCCATACTGCAAAGTGTGGGTTGTAGGGTGGGTGAAAATGAACTATGTGCACTGGATTCGGATGACGCAGCAACCTGCAGCTTGGGTAATTATGGTAATCCCAGTTGCACAACTAGCGTGGCAGGGGGAAAAATCGATGCTGCATTGTTTTCCCTGCTGATTGTCCAAACCTCGTCAAGGTGTGCCTGTTCAAAAGCACTCTCCCAGCATTGTATAGGCACATGTGCCAGAATGGTAAAGTCCAAGCAGAGTAGCAAGGAGATTTGCATGGCAATCCATTCTTTGCCTGAGAGTTTTTTCGAGACTTGCCTGATCAGTAGGAGCACCTTGCTGTGCTTATCTGGGTCTCCCAGTGTTTGCTCTTAACCATCATTGTTAGTTTGAACAGTGAAAAGAGTGGAGTTCCCAGTTCTTATCTATGACTGAAGTTATAAGGGAGGAAGGAGCAAAGACATGACACAACAAGGATTCCTTTCAGGCAGCCCTACGGATTTGTTAACTATTGTTTAATTATTTACATGGAGCATTCACACAGAATGTGGAACTATAATCACCCTATGTTTGTGAGAAATCTACCAGGACAGAGGAAATTATAAGTCTGAATTCTCAGAAAACCCAGAAGGTGATGGGGAGTGAGGAAAATCATGTTAGGCATGATTCTCCCCTCCTCCTGCTTGTAGTCGGACATGGCTGTTGTGAACAGATACTTGATTCCTGATCTGAGGTAGAGAGAAGAGGTGGCCTATGGAAAAATTTTGAGAGCAGCACACACATTCTTTCTGTCTGGGACATGGAGTTTAGAAACCTTTTTTTCTTTTAAAAGCTGCTCAGGACAGAAGTTTGAAGATGGGAAAGAGTGCAGAAATTTATAATTTGACCATGGCTACTACATTGGACTGTTAGACTGTGATCCTGGGGGAGTAAGTCCCATTGAACTCCAGGGGCTTGTCTTTCAGTAAACGTGCACAGGTTCAGGCTGCTGGCTAGCAGACAGAGATTTATAGGTGTGTACAGAAACCATTGGATCCATTGGGCTCAGGCATGAGTTCACATGCAGTAGCAAAGCATGCTGTGTTCCCTTTTCCTCCTCCTCCTTCTCCTCCTGCAGGGCTAGTCAGAGTCTTAACAATTAATGATCTCTGCAGCCAAGACTCAAGTTTACTGTTCATCCCCTCCTGGATTCTCCTGAAATGAATAGGTGTGATTGGCCAGGCAGATGCCCAGCATCTCTGCTGTATGCAAGATGGCACACCCCCTTGCTGTCCTGAGTAGTGTCCTCCAAGAGGGGGGAGCAGAAGCACCCTAGAGTTTGCACAGCGCAAGGAGATCCATTGGAGCAGAAGTGGAGCCGCTTCACATACTGCTTCTGGTTCACCCAGCCATGCAAAGCCCAACTTGAACTCCATGAGACACATCCTTAAGGGAACAGCCTTAAATGATTCATGACTATTTTGGAGGCTGCCTCCTTTTTAGAGCAGCTGAAACCCAGGACTTTACAGTAACAGGCTCAATGGACAATTGAACTGACTCAGGAAAAATGCCATTAACCTTGTTCTTCATTATAGGAGAGGAAAGAAAGGCGTTACTTATGGTTCATGTGACACTGGAAAATCAGGTTAGTGGTAAAATCTTGTTTTTGCTTGTCATATAACAAAAATGGGAGAGACAAATTCTGTTTCCTAGTGTACCAATAATAACTTTGGGTGCAGTGGGAGTGACTGCCCTTGAAGAGTTTACCCCGAAACCTGAAGCCACAGCACAATAACCTTTCATATGTGATGGGTGGGTGGAACTGAAACACAGCAGCAGTTCTGTAATTCTGGTACCACTTACTCAGGCTCCCTGATCTTTGGAATGGTTATAGCAAGAATCTGTGGATAGCTTGGCTCACACATCTCTTATCCCCTGGTACAGATTTACATGGATAACATGGTTTTGTGAAACCCTTTTCACAAAAGTTATTTGGCAAGCTTTTTTTTTTTTTTTAACACTCCTGTTTCCCTCTGTCACGGACCTGCTTTCATGAGAAGTTCAGCAAGTCCAAATTCAGCTTTGCTCTAGAAAACACTGCTATTGAGAAAAGTTGCAGGGGAGGGGGATGCAAAAATGGATCAGTAAAGAAGCTATAAAATAAGCATTTTCTTTACTCCAGAAGGAGATACCAGACTCCAGAAGGCAGACATCCTGGTCACATAGGATGGGCTTCTGCTGATTTCCACCTCCCTGATGCTGCCTCCCACATTATATCTCTTGCCATTCCAAAGGGTCCCCCCACCCTTAAGAGTGGCTTGAGGGGAGCACAAGCACTTACAGCAGGGAGGGTGAAAGTGGGAAACCACAATTGCCAAGCAGAGTTCCACTCAAGTGTCTCTGGATTCAACCCTGTGTGGCTGGTAGATTTATTTTGATTTGAACTAACGCAAGCTTCTTAAGTTCTGATCCAAAGTATATTTAGTTCCACCCCTTCACATGCTGAGTCATTTAGCAAAAGGCAACATTATATTTTGTGTGTGTGTGCAAGATTTAAACTGGGTCATTTTTTAAGGTTTAGCATTATTTGGATTTTAACTTCTAAGTTTCTGTTCTAGGTTTCTGGAAACAAATCAAACAACCCTTTGTCAGACATCAGTCTACTGAATTCACCATCAGTTATAATAATGAAAAGGAAACGCCACAAAAGCTAGATCTGGTCACAAGAGAGATAGCAGGTAACTTGAATCTCCTTTGAAAACTCATTATGCAGAATGTAAGTGTGCAAAGAACAGGTTTAATCTGTCCATCCATAACTAGTGAAAGTCAGTATATTTCACTGCAATTAAGATATATTAAGGGCACGATTGTGCCGAACTTGGAGGCAGCTGACTATCCAGTGCAGGGTGGGCAGAGCATGGAGGAGATCTAGCTGTATTTTCAGCTAATGGCCGATTTTGGCTGACTAGCTGGGGATGTCAGAGTGGGAGTGGGGGAGGCTGGACAGCGCAGAGGAAGCGTAGTGATGCTTCCGCAGTCTCGTCCCCTCCCCACCCCTGGAATGCCCCCAAGCACGGAGACGGGGAATAACCATGCTGCCTACGAGGGGGGTGGGGACCGCAGTTTCTGGGAACCGAGCTCGGAGCCCTGGCTCCAAGCTTGGTTCCTAGAAACCAAAAAATCCTATGGCCATCTAGACACTGTCAAGTGGCCATAGGATTGCTCTCTCTGTTACTTGCCTAGAAAACTTGTATCTATCCCAGATGGATTGTAAGTAAATGAGGCGACCTTACCTGCCTTTTGACTGGAAGAATTTTGCATCATTTTTTCCTTTGAATAATTTCTTATTTTATTTATTTACTATATTGCCACTCTGCCAATGCACTCTTATTAAACTCCTGTTGGCAGTGCTGGAATGCTGCTGCTGCTTCCCCACCCCACAAAAAATAGTATAAAGTATTTCTGAAAGCTGCTGTGAGACGATAATGGCAATTATAAGCATTTTGGTTAAAATGGGCTGCTTTGATAGTGAGCTAGAAACGCAGAAACTGTTTTGCTTTTATTTCTAACCTGAGGAATAAAATTACTTTAAAATGTTTTGCCTTGATAATCAGTAGCAATTTGTGAAACTGCTCTTGATATGATCCTGATGGCCAGCTGGAAATGAGAAGGAAGTTAAGTTTGCAGTCCTATAGCACCTTCCATGGGAGAACATCCCATTGAAAACAATGGGATTTATTTCTGAGTAGACGTGCATAGGATTGTGCTGTAATGTTATGACTTGTTAACCCAGCAATAACTTGGCAAAAAGTTTGTGGATGAGGAATACCAGGCTGCAATCAGTCAGTGTTCTTAAAAAATCGATCTTATTTCTTCCTTCAGACTTGGTCTGTAAAGTTTGGGCTGATTCAAAGAGGTTTTGAAGAGTCTTAATGAGTGGAGAGTGAGTGAGCAAGTGAGCTGTCCTTCCTCTTTCCAAACTTATTTGAGCCCACACGTCTTTCCTCTTCTGGGATACATGTATACTCCAGATGCAGAGATGACGACATACTTATCTCCCTATGTAGAGATGTGTATGTTCAACTTCAGATGTTCTAAACAACTGTGGAAACAAGCACTGTTTGCTTGCTCTTCCTCTCTATGTCCTTGTTTTTTAGATGTTCTAAAGCAGCTTTCCAAAGGGATATTTTCCTTAAGGTCAATTTGATACCTCTAGTGCTTCGATATTCCCACTTTCCTTCCATAGCAATTTGCCTTCCACATCAATTTACCTTCCACATCCATTTACCGATATACAACATTCCTTTTTAGAGTTCAAATATAATGCTTTTGTGACACCATCCTCCTAGATATGATGGATACACTTGACAGTTATCTGCTTATTTTCCCCCTTAGTGGCTATAACAATATGGGGGGGGGCATGCGCACGCACGCACGCAAGCACACCCTGTTCTTGTCCTATGAAGGTTTGGTTTTTCAGCACAGCATGGGAAATGGTTCTGCATTGTGGCAAGAGGGTGAACTAAATGGCCTCTCTGATTCTATCGCTATTTACAAAAGGAAAGTTATACAGCAGAATGCTAGGAGTTCATCTCACTGCCCAGTGATCAGTGTATATTAAGGTAGTGGTTGGCATCCAGCGTTTGGCCTCACCTGAATTTCAGAGGTGCTTTTTGTTTTCCATCTAGATTATCAACAGCCTCTCATGATAGGAACTGGGACAGTAACCCGAAAGGGATCCACTTTCAGACCAATGGACACAGAGGATGAGAAGAAAGGTAACTCGGGGACCCAGAACCATTACCACTGTCCACAGAGAGCAGATCGCCATGATTATGCCCTGCCGTTGACCAATCAGGAGCCCGAATATGCCACTCCTATTATAGAGCGACATACAGGAAGAGAAAATGCTTTTCCTTCTGAGAACTGCTACAACATTCCCACTGTTTCTTCTACTCATAAATATTCCCTTTCTTCAGGCAGTTTCATTGCCTTATGCCAGACCAATGCAGAGAGAGGAAACTACCAAACACCACAAAGTCAGGAGGAGTATGATAAGCCGAAAATTAATACTTTGCCTATGGTGGACTATAGCACTGACTATCAGAAGCCCCAAACCAGTTCACTGACAAATGAGGGCTATTCAACACCCAGATACTGCCTAAAACCAACAAATCAGACTGCAATGGCAGCTGTCCTGTAACCTAGAGACCAAGGAAAAACTTGCTGCCATAATGGTCCAGGCACTGGAATGGATTAGAGGAAAACAAATTTTGCTTTTGTTCAAGGATACTGCCATTTCTGTGGAGCAATATGTATATGGTGTTCATCACTCTTTTCACCACAAGAAGCCTTCGCAGTGAGGTCTGCAAACAGCTGATACTCTGCAGCTTTGATATTGGTGCTCTGTTCTAATATTGTGCAATGTGTACATAACTTTTTAATTTAAGAAAAATAACTTAAAAGATTCCTTTAATTTTGTTTTGTTCTGTGTGTGTGTGTGGGGGGGGGGGGGTTAATGAGATTAACTCGTATGTTATTTAGCCCCATACTGAACCTTAAGCGAGCATTCTTGGAAGTTCTTTCAAACTCAGTATGCAAAGGAGCATGTACTCCTACCTACAAAACTTACATTTTGCACCCAAGCAATGCAAATGTTGTGACAAGAAAAGCTGAATTATGTAAATTGAGCAGTAGCATTTTTCTTTGCATAATTTATGCTTGCTTTGCTAGTCACAAGGAGGGAAAGACACTGAAAATCAACTACTAAAAATTTTATTCATTGACTCCTCTAGCTTCTGGACTTTCAGTAGGCAGTGCCTCCTCTTTCAAGCATATCTTCACAGCCATGAGGGCTAGAAACTTGTTTATTTTAAAATTAAAGCTGAGCTTTCTAAAGACTGATTTCTGCACTAACTACAATGGTGTTTCGCCTTTCTGTGCTCCTGCAGAATTTCAGAGCATGAAAACACAGTCTTGTCAGTACAACTCATTTCCAAATAAATGGGTTGAGTCTGTATTTGCCCTTGACCTGGGATTTGTGGCTCATTTTCCTGTGGCAACTGTGAGCAAAATATTTATATATTTCTTCTTTGGGAAGTATAGAAAGAAAGAAAGCACACATTGAGGTACTGCTAAAAATTAAATGGGATGTTCAAGCTAAATTTTGCAACTGCCCATTAATTAACAGGCATTATTCTCTTGGATTTGGTTTTCCTGTTGTTCATTTGTGTACTTGCAAAAGGGGGATGGTATAAAAACAGAACGCAAATGATGTTTCCAAATGCGTCTTTTAAAAAACGGCACAGAGACTAAGGCTACTCTTCAAAATACACTTTGTAGGGAGTAAGATCTTTCGAACACAGGATTTACTTCGGAGTAAATATGCATAGGATTGTGCTGGAAATTTCTATCGCTTTGGAAGCTGCTGCAGCAGCAGCAAACCATCTTGCAGGGGAGGGGCCACATTTTAATGACTGAGCACATGCTTTGCATGTAGAAAGTTCCAGGTTCAGTCCTTCACATCTGTTCTTTTAAAAATCAGCATTCAATTATGTGAAGTCCTCTGTGTGAAACCCTCAAGAGCTACTACCGGTCAGTGTAGACCAGACTTCCCCACCCTGATGCACTCCAAATGTTTGGGACTTCAGCTTCCATCAGCCCCAGCCAGCATGGCCATTGGTCAGGAATGCTCAGAGTTGCAGTCCAAAACATCTGGAGGCTTCACCAGGTTGGGGAAGGCTAACCTAGACAGTACTGGATAAATGTACCATTGGTTTCTATATAAGGCAATCCTTTATTTCTTCCTTAGTGTGGGAAAACTGACTGTTCTCCTGTTGTATTCCCAATATATAAGCCTGTCCTAAAGAAGTTACTATCCATCTTAATAAAATCTAAATTGACATAGACTACTCATAAGCGTGCTTTAGAGCTTGTTAAAAAAAAGAGATAATTGAAACAGTCAATGGAATAATACACCATTGTGAGTAGTTTGGAGCTGGCATTCTATACCGTTGTGGTGTGTTTGCAGCCCAGCAGAATATACAAGCACGAACATGTTCACGCTGATCCTAACAGAGCAGTACAGAAACCATATGGTTGGTATCTAGTAGACCGTATCTGAAACAGTTTTCTTGTAAGTCTGCAGGCATAACACATTGCTGAGTTTTGCCTTTTTGTGAAATTGCAAGGTAGACTAATCTCTAGATATACCATCAGCACTGCTGTATTTGACAGCAGGGGAATTCCACTCCATCCTACCAACACGGAATGCCAGTTCCAAGCAGTGCAGCTGCACTGTAATGCTCTCGCACCTGCTTTCCTGGCTGCAATGATTAATACTAGTTAATATTTCTTTAAAAATCAACATTTTCTCACTGACAGAGCTGATTGGAGAACTGGAAAAATGAAACAAATTCTTCACTGATAAAATTATAGCTGCAGCCATGTAACAAGTTAGTTGTATCTTATTACACAAATGCATACTCAAAGGCCCTGAAAATAAGAATTAGGTCTAGATATATAAACTGAGGCTTCACTCTTCCAGTTCCCACTGAATTGAAATACAGCTGTTTATTGCTGATGAACTTCTCTCATTGAGGAACAGGGCTATCAGAGCTCAAAAGTCCTTGATCAATAGCAAGGAATGTAAAATATACCGCTTATTTAACACTTGGAGACAGTGAGCACACCAGCAATAATGGCAAAAGCAAAGCACAGTGTGTGTGGTCTCCTTCCTGATTGTAGTTGGGCAGCTAACTAGTTCTGACATGTCATGTTGTATACGTGTTGGGGACTAATTAGATGAAAGACCTAATTTCTTGGGGTCAGATCCTATGTTGCAGAACCCTTTGCTTTAAACACTTTTAGCTGTGTGAATAATTTTGGACTTTGATCTGAATCAAAAGAAACTTTTAAAAGGGGGATTAGTACATGGTATTGTGACAAGAATGCGAAAGCAGTGGCCTAGAACTCCTTGCGTGTGTGGGCATGCTCTTCCCTTGATCTTGATGGGCCTTGACCATGTAGCCTGGAGTTATCAACAAAAGATTCAAAGTTGGACTCTCTATGGGTGTGGGTTGTTTAGGCCTTTCAAGAAGCTTTCCCTTAATTGCCTGATAGGTTCATTCCAGGAATCCTTCCCTTTCCATGTCTGGGGTTGGAGCCCTGTGAAAGGATTGTCTGGGTTAGGTACCCAGGAACCCAGAGTCCCTTCCCTTGTGTTCAGAACCATGGAGATGGCAACGGAGAAACCACGTTGATGAGGATCTCTGTCCCTGAAGTAGTGTTTCGCTTTGGCCTGTTCTGGAATTACATACAGCCTATAGCTACTGACCATCAGCTATATGATTTCTGAAGAGTGTAACCATTAAGCTTTTGCCATGGGATTCCCTGCAATAAAGAAATCTCATTGATTTGGGTGTCCAGTGTCAGATTGCCTGAGCGTGTGCGCTGGAGGGATCGGGAAACATGACACTAGGTTTCCAAAGCATACTGTTAACTGTACAGACAAGATTGCTTCAGAGAAGTCTCAAGGGCATACTTGTGGCCCAGAGGTAACACTGTAGACAAAACCCCATCATTTAGAGCAGACAATAGAAGCTGAGGTGACCTATACCCATGTACAATCTAATGAATTTATCATTCTCAAAGCCCAGGAATGACTAAAAGTTAAGATTTTTAAAAATATAGCACATACTGAAGATTTTATAAACCCACTGCATTAGAAAAGCAAGCCAGGCAGTGAAGGGGAAAGGAAAGTCTCCCACTTACATTAAGACTGCAGTCATATGAAGATAGAAGCTGCCTTATATAGAGTCAGACCTTTGGTTTATCTACCTCAGCGCTGTCTGCACTCTGTGTGGAATGACTGGCTCTCTTGGGTTTCAGATGGGAGTTTCCCAGCCCTACCTGGAGATGTCAGGGATTGACTCTGGGACCTTCTGCATGCAAAGTGGGGGCTCTACCACTGAGCTACACTCCACTACTTTGAAAGCGAGTCTCATTGAACTCAAAGGCCTTATGTCCAAATAAACATGTAGAAAATAGGCTGTAAGATTCTCAGGGGACATTTTTTTCTAGCAAAAAAACCCCCAAACATTTCCAAGCTCATGCATGTTGTGGATATGCTAAAGCCCAAACTACCTTCCTACAGAGCTGGGGTTCAATAATATCAGGGGACTAGCACCATTATGCTAATTCCTGGACTGAACACAGCAGCTACGTGGCAATAGGGAAAAACACTGTAAAGTGATGGTGAATGCCAGAGATTTGCAGTTCCAGTTTCTACCCTCTGTGCACTGGAATTTCAATTAGCAAGGGAGAAAGGGGAAGATCTACCCAACTGAATGCAGATTTCCAGAGAATAGCAAGGAGAGACAAGAAGGCCTTCCTAAATGAACAATGCAAAGAAATCGAAGCAAGAGTGTTGGACTAGGAGCTGGGAGATCTGGGTTCTAGTCCCCACTCGGCCATGGAAGCTCACTGGGTGACTTTGGGCCAGTCACAGACTCTCAGCCCAACCCACCTCATAGGGCTGTTGTTGTGAGGATAAAATGGAGAGGAAGAGAATAATGTAAGCTGCCTTGGGTTCCTTGCAAGAGGAAAAAAGGCGGGGTATAAATGCATAAATAAATAAAATGGGAAAGACTAGAGATCTCTTCAAGAAGATTGGAGATCTCAAGGGAACGTTTTGTGCAAAGACGGGCATGATAAAGGACAAAGAAGGCAGGGACCTAACAGAAGCAGATGAGATTAAGAAGAGGTGGAAAGAATACACAGAAGAACTATACAGGAAAGATCTGAATGTCCCTGATAGCCATGATAGTGCGGTCACTGAACTTGAGCCGGACATCCTAGAGAGTGAAGTCAAGTGGGCCTTAGGAAGCATTAGTAACAACAAAGCTAGCAGAGATGACAGTATTCCAGCTGAGCTATTTAAAATCCTAAAAGATGATGCTGTTAAAGTGCTGCACTCAATTTGCCAACAAATTTGGAACACTCAACATTGGCCACAAGACTGGAAAAGGTCAGTTTACATTCCAATTCCAAAGAAGGGCAATGCCAAAGAGTGTTCAAACTACCGTACAATTGCGCTCATTTCACATGCCAGCAAGGTGATGCTCAAAATCCTACAAGCTAGGCTTCAGCAGTATGTGAACCGAGAACTACAAGCTGGGTTTCGAAGAGGCAGAGAAACTAGAGATCAAATCGCCAACATTTGCTGGATCATGGAGAAAGCAAGAGAATTCCAGAAAAACATCTATTTCTGCTTCACTGACTACACTAAAGCCTTTGATTGTGTGGATCACAACAAACTGTGGCAAATTCTTACAGAGATGGGAGTACCAGACTACCTTACCTGTCTCCTGAGAAACCTGTACGAGGGTCAAGAAGCAACAGTAAGAACCGGACATGGAACAACCGATTGGTTCAAAATTGGGAAAGGAGTACGACAAGGCTGTATATTGGTGCCCTGCTTATTTAACTTATATGCAGAGTACATCATGAGAAACGTGGGGTTGGATGAATCACAGGTCAGAATTAAGATTGCCGGGAGAATTATCAACAACCTCAGATAGGCAGACAATACCACCCTAATGGCAGAAAGCGAAGAGGATCTAAAGAGCCTCTTGTTGAGGGTGAAAGAGGAGAGTGCAAAAGCTGGTTTGAAACTCAACATTAAAAAAATGAAGATCATGGCATCTGGCCCCATCACTTCCTGGCATATGGAAGGGGAAGAAATGGAAGCAGTGACAGGTTTTATTTTCTTGGGCTCCAAGATCACCGCAGACGGTGACTGTAGCCATGAAATTCAAAGACGCTTGCTCCTTGGGAGGAAAGCTATGGCAAACCTAGACAGCATAGTAAGAAGCAGAGACATCACCTTGCCGACAAAAGTTCGTATAATCAAAGCTATGGTTTTCCCAGTAGCAACGTATGGCTGTGAGAGCTGGACTATAAGGAAGGCTGAGTGCCGAAGAATCGATGCTTTCGAACTGTGGTGCTGGAGAAGACTCTTACGAGTCCCCTGGACTGCAAGGAGGTCAAATCAGTCAATCCTAAAGGAAATCAATGAGTGCTCATTGGAGGGACAGATACTGAAGCTGAAGCTCAAATATTTTGGCCACCTAATGTGAAGAGAAAAGCCACTGGAAAAGACCCTGATGTTGGGAAAGATTGAAGGCAAAAGGAGAAGGGGACGGCAGAGGATGAGATGGCTAGATAGCATCACTGATGCAATGAATATGAACTTGAGCACGCTCCGGGAGAGAGCAGAGGACAGGAAGGCCTGATGTGCTATGGTCCATGGGGTCACGAAGAGTTGGACACGACTGAACGACTGAACAAGGGGGCAAGAATACACATTCACTCAACTTCCTACAGCCTTTACTAGATGGTTACGTGAATGTTCTGTGCATTAGTTCAGGAAGCAGAAGGGAGGTTGCCTCTGAAGCTTTCCCTATTACATCTCCAGAAAACAGGCAAGTTTCTAGTGATAGGGCCATTTTCCCCCCCAAGTTGATTTTCTCAAACTGGAAAGCCACTTGAAGCACAAGGAAAGGCAACTTCTTTGGCATGCTCTATGGCCCCACTCTCACTTCTAAGCTCTTCCGAACTCCTAGGAGGGGCAATACATGCACACCCTCTGCAGCTTTGGGAGTCGGAGATATGGAAAAGAACACATCTGTGGCTTCTCCTTATTTTCTTCCATCTGAAAAGATAAATGAACAGGCGCATCTCCCTAAAACAATAATTCCAAGCCTTCATCCATGTTGTATGCCACACACAGCCATGGAGGGCTAGATGTTTGCTTTCTTCCTAAAACGACAGCTGCGATTATCCAGTTTCAACAAGAATGCTGAAGCCATACAAACGTTATTTAAAGGACACATTGGAGAAAGCACAGCCTCCCAGAAATACATAATCATTTAGGTGCAAGATTGCCACCCTCTTCTCTTTTGAGTTCGAATTAATGTACCTATATTCCTGCTAAATTTCTGATATACGAGCCTGCAATATCACCAAAAGACCTCACTAGCTTTAATGAGTCTTGGGCTTGGCTCATATTTCTTGTGTTCATATAATAATTGAGCTTTTGTGAGCTGTAGTGTGATAGGATACATAGCCTTTCACCTAAAACGTTGGGTTAAATTTGATCCAGGGCAGTAGTGATCAAACATAATTAACTGCAGATAGTTGTTTATTGATCTTAATGCAATGACCTGATACTCCCATTCCAGTTTTTATGAAATGCAGCTGCAGTCTGAAAAGAGCCTACCAGCGTAGCTCTATGCCTTACCATTGCTGCAGGAAAAACATAAAATGCAGACATAATACATCCATGGACATGCATCTGGAAGCCTTACCTAATCAGTTTCCAGGCCATTGAAAGACGAGAGTACACATATATTGCACCCACCCACCCCTTTGCTGCAGAAAACACCCATGAAAAAATGTATTTCCTGTAGCTGTCATAATGTAGAACAGTGTCTGAGACTGTAACATGTGCAGTAGAAGGTTTTCTGGGTCAGGATGAGCTCTAGTGAAAGCTGAAAAAGTTTTCTAGTGTCATCAGGTGAGCCCATTTTCTTCCATTCCTGCCAGAGTTCATTGACTAGGATTGTGCACGTATAAATGAGGACACTTCAGCTCTGCTGCTGAGAATGCTTACTACAACTACTGCACATGATGCAAGTGACTGGCTTTTTCACATACACATATATATATATATAATCTTGATTAAGTGTAGAAAGCACTGGCTTATTTTTTGCCCAGCATCTTTAGAAAACCATTTTCTCTCTTGCACTAAGTAATTTATGAAGGATGCCAGTGATCTGTGCTCACAAAGTAGGAGACATTAGGATCTATGTTTTTATTTTTAGCTAAGGGCTTTGCTTTCCAGTTCCATATCTTGGGCTGTGCAACCATATGATTACAGCCCGCTGACAGTGTGTGCTCTCATTACCAGCAGTTTGCCAAACTGGTCTAGTCTGAATTGGGAAACCTGGGATTCCCAACAGCCAGAACCCATTGCTCTCTATGCACAGCAACTGCTTCAGAGAAACACAGCATGCTTGAACACTAAACATCCCTGTGATTTTAACTTGCAGATAAAACTGCAATGAAGGTATCACTATGTCACACTACAGCAGACAAAATTTTAAACAAACCAGAACTGTCCCAAAATTGCAAAACTCAATGAAAAGAGCACATAACAGCTTTGGCTATTGGGCAGTAAAGAAATGAAATAAGTAAACAAATAATGACAAACTATCTGAATGCAGCATTTGAGTAAAGAATGAGTGATTTAGAAATCAGTGGAAAACTGAAGAAGGGGTCCCAGTCAAAGAAGGAAAAGTGTTTATGATGAAAGCATCAGCTACTGAGTTAGGTGGCAAACCTAGACCCACTTACCTGGGAGTAAACACCACTGAACTTACATCTGAGCAAACATGTATAGGATTGTGCTGTTACTGGACTAATGAAGATCTAGACATTCAGTATGCTTACTGTACTCCACAAACCCTATATATTCATGCCATAGAGGAGATACCCAAAGTGGGTAATGGGTGTATACACCATGCTGTATTGCCCTCCTGGAATTTTATTTTATTATAATTGTAATTTCTATGATTTTTTTTATTGTTAGCATAAAACAGAAAGATGGGATAATTTAAGAATTCAAACAACTGAGGGTCATCTAACATCTGATACTAGTGCAATCCATGAACACTTCAAAGAATGCATTTATTTATTTTATAGAGGGTGATGATCCCTTTTTCAGATGGCTCAAGATAGAAAGGGATAGTGTTATAGAACGGTACTACATACACACACACGCCCACAATTTCTATGAGAGACATGAAGAAAAAATCATGTGTACACCCATTCCTGTTGAAAGCAGGAACCTAAGAAAGAATACATTAACAAACATAATAAGCAGATCAAACCACCTTTAAGGCAGCTTTTCTTACTTATGGCTAAGCTGTTTATTCTTAAGTGACACCATCTGTTCCCATATACAGTTTTGTGGTGAATTAGCTAACATGAACAAACACCGTAACTCAGTTTTGTGCACGTGTAAAAGTCATACTGAGCTGAGAATATCAGGAAATGGATAAATTAATTTAATAGTGTTCCTTATTCTCCATTAGCAATTTCTTTGCTCAAAATCAGGACTACTACCTGGCCATTGAAAAAGATGCTGAAATGTATGCACGCAGTAGTATATCACACTGCATATTACAAAGAACATTTAACTGAAAGGTTTTTCAGCCTTGTACTAGCATGCTCCTGTAAATTCTAGGGTGTTTTGTTGTTAATAAACCCCGGGCAAAACAAATTTGTTCTGAATTTCATGTGGCAAGAAAATAATGTTAAGTAACTTTCAACATAACTTTACAACCTAATTAGACTGAAGAGTTTTGATTTATGCTAGCTTATATCTCATAGTTCAGTGGGAGCATCAATCATAATGTTGCAATAATCATTATATTCCAACCTTCTCCACACCACAGCAAGCAACAAAAACTGGTTTCAGTCAGTATGACAACAGGTTATTGAACCATTTGCCTTTGCAAGAGCTCATTTTGAAGCCCAAATGAGGTCACAGAGAAGCAGATAGGATTCTATCGTCCCTATGGTGATACATCCCAGAATCAAGCTCAGATAGCTATGCTTCAAAAGAGATCTCTGGCCTTGGAAGACTAAAGAAGGAGCTGCACTAACAAAAGGTTCATAGAGGGTTGCTCTCCACTCTCCTGCTTTGTAACGGTAGCGTCTACTACTTTAATGCAGCCTTTGATGGTACAACACTCAGACAGGGCCTGGGGGGGGGGGGGATAGGATAATTCGGATTCCTGGATCCAAGGTCAGAGACAGGGCTCTGACCACAGATCCAGGAATCCGTGCTCCTTGCCTCTTCCCCCTCGCAGCTGGTGCAGAGAGAACTGCACCAGCTTCCTCTCCAAGGTCGCAAAGGTGACCTCGGAAAGGGGGTAAAGGGGGCGTGCCAGTGAGCAGGGAGGGGAGAGGACTGAGGAAAACCAGGATACAATGTATCCCAAGGCCTCCCCAGCGCCCTTCCCTCCCACCCCAAAGCGCCCTAGCCAGATGAATGAAAAGGCCTGTCTAGCCAAACTGCGGAGCAAGAGGAGTGTGGAGGTGAAGACTGCCTCCAATGCTCCTCTAGCTCTGCATAGGATGCCCATAAGCCTCTGAGTTCAGAGGCTTATGGGCATCACCATAGGATTGCGCCCTTAATGTATTGATGCCTAAAGACATGATTGAGAAGTAAGTCAAAAGTAAGAGAGAACTTTCACTGTCGTTAATACAGTGCTAACAGCACAATCCTACACACGTCTTCTCAGAAGTTAAGTTCCGCTGAATTCACTGGGGCTTATGCCCGGGTAAGTGAGTACAGGGTTGCAGAATAAGTGTTCCATTTGAACAGTTGTAGCATGTTTACTCAGAAGTCCCACTGCAGATGTACTAAAGTGTAAATCTCATTGATTATAGCTCAACTTTGGCGGTGCAATACGCAGACAGCAGTAATTCAATGATCCCCAAGATCACTCCTATAATAAATAGCCAAACAAGTGCACAGTAAATTCTTCAAAACCAGATATATTTTAGCTATTCTAGATGCAAGACATCATGAATTATGTCCCAGCTTCCTAATAGCCCTGTAAGGATGGCTTCAAATATCAATCCTTTCAGACACAGAAAGCACACCAATCTGATACATTGACCACCGCACACTAAATTATAGACACAAGCTCCCAGCACGCACACACACACACACACACACAGAGCGAAGGACACATGGACCATGGTCACCATCAGGCCACGTTGCACAGGGCCTCATGTGTGCGTGCCCAAAGTACTTCCACACGCAAATGGGGGACTCTGCCAGTTTTCACATCTGCCAGTGGCTCCTCCTGCTACACTGCATGCCACTCCAGGTCTCCGGACTATCAGAAGCAGCTTTTCAAGGGCTGTGGAAAGAGAAGTACCTCGGATCTGGCTCAGGATTTGCATGCTTTTCCCTACAAGTGTTTCAGTGGAGGAAATTGGTAACATTTGCTGCCCCCTTCTGACAAATCTCTAAACATATTCAGACTTTGCATTATCTGGAATTTGGAGTCCGCATGGTAACCTAGAAAAGACAATTTTATTTACTATCAGCATCGATATCTTTGCTCTTGCTCCCCAAAAAGTTTCACAAATGTTTTGTTTGCTGCTTCGATCCACTAAGTACTTAGTTTAACCCATCAGCACTAATGGGGTTGCTGTAGACCACAGCAGCTGTTTAAAATATTTGTAAAGCTTTTTTAAAAAATCAAACCTGACTCATTTCATACTTCATGTACTCCTCAACAATTACGGGGTCAATTGCCCTGTAGTGTTACATTTAACTTACTAAACTATCAGGGGTAGGAGGGGGGCGCTTATGCATCGTTAAAAGAGGACGCAGCCATGCATAAAAGGTGCAGCCACTCATTTATATGTGTAGGTGCACATTTAGAAATAATTGCTATATTTTGAATAGAAGTAGAATAATCTTACCCTAGCAGGGAAGACTGACCAAGTGACCTGAGTGCTTGCTCAGGCTGCTGTCCGGGAGGTGCTAACTCTTGCTGGGCAACTTCAAGGACCCTCTTCTTCTTCCTTACAGTTCTTTAAACCAGGCATGGACCAGGCAGACCATCCAGCTGAGGACACCCTCAAATAGGGGACTGCCCTCTGACCACCCTTCAAACAGAAGTAGGACACCTGGCTCTCCTCAGGAGTCTGATGTTCCTCCACTGAAATGAATGGGGAAGTGAAACTGCTAAATGCCTGGCTAAGCTATTTGGGTACATTCTATCCCCAGGACCTTCTCAAAATAGGATAGGCAAAATAACACTTTGCCAGTATCCAAAAATCATTGTTGTGGTTATACTACAAGAGCACTGGAGTATCTTTGTTTTTGTATTTCAAAAAGTGTAAGGGTGTGTGTGTGTGCGCACGCGCGCAGATTCTTGTCTGTTCCTACAGCAAAAAATAAAATAAAAGCAAATGACTGGAAGAGTTCATTGTACCCCAGGAGTAAATAATTACTTTAGGAGGTCAATTCTGCTCCAAGTTGAATTTATCTTGACACAGGAGTTGACACCGTCATAATGTGATCTTGCAACACTGATTTATTTCTAATATTCTTTGCGGAGTGGGGGGATTAGGCTGTTTTGGTGCATTGGAGCCCTCCAATTTACTATCAGTCCAGCATTTTAGATTACTGTTTTATTTTATCTTCTGTTTTGTCCTCTGGAGCTTCCTGATAGCCCAATGAGGATTGCTTAATTGGCAGGTGATGTCTTTTCCCCAGTCACGCCACAGGTTTGCTTGCCCCTAACAAAACAAATAGATTCTCATCTCCAGAGTGGTAATGCCTCACAGTTGCTCAGCACATACTGCCTTCTGTACATGCTTTTGTTGAAGCTGAAATAAGGCAAAAAAACAAATTTCTTTAGAAGAACTCAAGACCTTTAAAGTCTGGTGCTATCACATTTCTTTACTTCTAGGGATTCAGTGATGAGGATGGACCCCAATAATTTGTATTAATCTGCATAAATGGAATGTGAAATCAATACAATCTATTTTTATGTTAAACTGGAGTCATTTTGAAATGAATCTTTTATTTCTCAGCTAGGACTTCAAAGGACCCATTGGACCCCAAGAGCAGGCTGATTCTACCAAAACATGGTGGTGAAACAAGGCTAAGAAGATACCTTAATGAAAATATTTCGTTGTTGTTGTTAAGTTTCCCTACCCCAAAGGATGAAGTTCATTTTCCCCAATAGGTTTTGCTTAGAGAGGCCCATAGATTTTCTTTGTTTAAAAAGACTCACTACCACATCAGACAGTAACTAAGATGCAATTCAGGGAGAGGGAGAAGGATGAGAACTCCAGAGTTGTCCAGCAGTCATAGTAATGTATTTCAATGTGCCCTTATCACACATGTGGTGCATAGCTAGTGTACTCCATTAGTGCTCGGATGGTCTTGCAAAGCCTTCCTCAACCTGGTGCCCTCCTGATAAGTTGGAGTACAACTCCCATCAGTCCAACCACATCTGGGGGGGGGGGTTGGAGGGTACCAGACTGTAGAAGGCAGATCTTGAGAAATAGTGACAATTGCAAGTGAACACTGCTTCTGAGCATGCTGTTGTCTAAACAAAATGCTAGCTTCAGATCCCAGATTTTATCACAAAGGCTTACTTCATCAGCATTATCAAGTGTGTGTGTGTGTGGGCAGGGGGGAGGTTGGACAGGCCAAAAGATTGAACTCTCCTTACAGCTCAGCTTTTATTCAAATCCTATCATAGGTAAAGGCAATTTTCTAATTCTATCCTAGGCATGGACATCTCACTTAATTAGAGTCCACCTTTTGCTAGACTAGCTGATCTGTACTTGTGTTCTTTGTGGGGGGACCTACACTGGAGGAAGAGGATTTTACACCACCTGAAGCTGGGACTTTATTCTCTGAGGGTTCATCATCCCCAGCAACTACGAGGTAAAGCTACCACACCTTTGTTTCAGTTATTATTATTATTTTTTTAACCTAGGAGAACATCTACAATTACCTCCTGCTTGGTTAATATACAGACTGCCTAGTTTCTCTCTGTGATTCACTGGTGAATGGGGCACATTCCTGAATTGACACCTGGCCTTTGTATTTCCAAAATGTGGGATCCAATATTTTTTCCTTTGTTGTTCCCACCTTGTAACCAGCAAATGACCCACAAAGCCAAACGTGAATGTCTGCAGACCCCTCCTTCCCCACTTCATCCTGGGACTCTGGACATGCAGACACCGTGATTTCACCACCAAGTCAGGTTTTTTCCCTCCCCATCCCCACCAAACTTGCTTTTGGTAACATCTTGCCTGATGAAGAGATCTCAAAAGCTTGCACATTTTTAAAAGATCTTTTGGTTAGCCTAACAAAGGTATTACACCAATATGGATTTTGGAATGAATAGAAACTGTTACGAAGGGCCTCAACTCTCTTGCTGATCTCTGTGACTAAAACAGTATTTTATATTGCTTCAGTTTAGAGGCATGGAGTAAATGGATGCCCAGATTTTGTCAACTCTAGTTCCCCCTGTCTATTCACTCAGTTTGCTCTTATATGTCAACAAGCTAATGAACTTTAAGGAGTTTCACAGCAGTATCATCAGCAAAAGCATTATCCATGGCAGGAATAGCTAGCTTCTGTATTATTGGCTGCTACTCTATTCTCCAGTTGCTAGTCCAAGGGCCAGACAATACAACTACCTAAGCCAGGTGTCCCCTACCATTTTGGACCCATGGGCACATTGGGAATTTGGCACACCACAAAATGGCTCCCATGGAAGATGTGGCTAATCACAAAATGGCTGCTGTGGGGGCCCGACTAGTCAAAAGACAAATAATTCACCCAAGAAATAAAGTACAAGCAGAGGAAGGGTCTGTACTCCAAAGCCAATCCACATATTTGACCCCATAGAAGCACAACCAAATACTCATTAAAAGTTGCAATCTTATGCATGCTTACATGCAACCCAGTGGGAATTATGTTTGAGTAGGCCTAGATAGGATTGTTCTGCTCATCCTAACCCCCCCCCCCCCACACACACCCCTTCTCCCAGAACCAAAAAGAAAGGTTTCCCCTACCTTGACCCCAGGCTCAACCACTTCATTCCCAACCTGGAGCTCTAATCTCTTCCTCTGCCACCACAGCCAATACACAGGAAGGCGTGTTGTGTGTGTGGGGGGGGGGGGGCGTGCACATAGAATGAGAGGAAGGGCTGAGAAGGAGAGAAAACGAGCAAGACTAGGGGCTGGAAGAAATAGTGAGATAAGGGTGAAAGGGAGCACGGCTAGGGACTGGGAGGGGGGAGAAGCGTGTGTGTGTTGGGGGGAGAAATAGCAAGGCTAGAGCCTGGGAGGGAGGGGGAAATAGCAAGGCAAAGGGGTAGAAGGAAGACAGAAAGCAAAGCTAGGGGCTGGGAGTGCAGAGGAACAGCAGAATAAAAGGATAAGTGGGAGAAAAAGAGCAAGGCTAAGGGCTTGGAAGAGAGAGATGTAGTGAAGAAAGGGTTAGGAGGGAGGAAAATAGAGAAGCCAGAGGCTGAGAGTGGAGAGAGAGCAAAGGGGAAGATTGTGTGGGTGAAGATTGTGTGGGGTCAGGAAGCAACTCTTTCCTTCTCTTCCTGACCAGCCGCTCAGCAGCAGGTTCAGGAACAGGAAGAAGAACGTAGCACCTTAACATTTTCCAAAGTTTTTTTTTTTAAATTTAAAATTAAAAATACATTTTTGAAGGGGGCAGGATATGGAGAGCTTTGCAGGTGTTGTTGGGAGGTCCCCGCAGTGCCATGATGGGCACCCCTGACCTAACGGATGTTCAGGCTCTATAACCAAGCTGGTATAATCAGCAGTAAGCCTTTCATAGCTTCAGTATACACACACTTAGGTGGTTTGAAGTCATCAACTGATGTACTAAAGAACGATTCTGCTTCTCAGAAGGTCCTCTCAAGAGGCATACTGGCAGTGACCCTTTATCTTTCAAGAATGCAAATGTGATAGCAATACAGAGATTTGTTGCTTCATTTCCAGAGAACTAAACTTGTAAGTTGTCTTTTGTAGCCAAATCCAGCAGCAACAGCTGCCCATAGCCAATACACAGCACTAAGATGTACAGTTATGTTAGATGCCATCCAGGAGCAATGAGGTACTTTAAAGAATTTCACCAAAGTAAAACGCATTAATTTGTAAACATAAAGGAACTCTGAAATGTTTGGTGTAAATTAATGGTTCCAAACCATAGTAATGCAAACCTCTTTATTTACAGGCTAATTAAAAAAACAAACAAACTCAGCTTAAGTAGTATATGTTGAGAAGCTGTTACATCTCCTGCAGGTCTGAAACTGATAGAAGAGTACTTGCAAAGATTACACAAACAAAATCTGGATACTGCATAATGTACAGGTCTATCAGTACATCTGTGACATGTTGGTGCGCATGCAACATAAAACAACCACACTGGAGAAAATGCATTTCTGTTAAACGAAATGCCAACTCCAGGTTCAGCCTCACATTCCTCCAAGACTCAATTATTACTGTCAGGCATCTGAAATCTAGTTTCCGAATGTTGCAGGGGTGTTCTGTCACCTTTAAAAATGGTAACGAATTGCACAAATGGGTTAGATTGATCCTGGAAAACACACTGATGTATGCTTACAATGTAAAATACAAATACGGTTTTTCTATGATAAACTTAAAACTGAATGAAGAATTTATATTGGCTTTTCCTGCAAGCCCCACAAGTGTTCACTTATCCATCCCTTGGAAGCCACAAGATGAATATTTAATTTTATTAGAAGGAAAAATATACAGAATTTACAAACCACAGCTAACAAGCCCAGGATGTTACCAATGACAGTCTTGCAGGTCCACATGGTTAATGAAGTAGTTGTGCAATCACATCCACTCACAAAAGCATCAGAGCAACATTTCAAAAGTTCAGGGCTTCCCTAAGCGTGTCTAGAAAAACTAAGGGTGGTGGTATCAGAGCAAGCCTCTTTCTCTGCTGCTCTTTGTCAGTGCTGATTGTAACCCAATTACTTGCTTGCGCTAATACCGTCACATAAAGAACAAAGTAGCACCAACAAGAAGCATTCAGCAGAAGCCTGATTTTAATAAATACTGCAGTTGTGCAAATGCAATGAAGGAGAAATGACTTCTGCATTTTTGTCACTTCAGACAGAACAACAGCATATGATGTGAAAGAGCACATGCTTCTGGTGCTTCAGAGCAGACAATGATCTGTTCTCTCACATACACCCATATGTAGAATCTCTGGAAAACTATTAACAGAGCGGAGGAAAAATACAGGGCTCTCTTTGGACAGTCAAAAGTTCAACGTCCCAGGAATTAGCCCCCAGATGGAAAGAATATTGAAAGGTTTCATTCTGAAGCCAGAGAGACTAAGGTAATTTACACTGCACACAAAGAGGAGTGTGGAGCAATGTACTCCTATTTAAGTCCCACTTGGAGACAACCCTCTTTCAGAAATCACCCGATTGCCCTATTCAGGAGTTTGAGTGAATGCGTGAAGGCTTCAGCAATGCTTATGCCAGCCCTGCCCCCAACATCCCAACATGCACTGGCTTTACTTCAGACCTTCACACATTTGGCAAAAAGATCTGAAGAGGGGTTCTAAGCACATTCACCTAAGCCAGACACATGTGGCGACTTCAAAAGCAGTACCACCATCCCCTCCCCACTTTAATACATTCCCTCACCTGCATTCACTAAAATTCCTGAAGAGGGGTTCTGTTCCTTCCCATATCAAGGCCCAAGATAAGGGAATGACTAGATTCTGTATTGAAAAAATAAAAGGATACCTGGAAAAACATTACACAGTGAATATTATTTACAAAATACTCCAGAAGATCTCATGCACTGCTTTATAACCTCAGACAGTGGGCAAAGGCACATTCATGAGCAATGGACAATGCGTTGTTTCCAAATTCATTGCTTGCTTCAAATACTTGGTTTTCCTTGGAGGCAGTATTATAGTTAAGATTACTTTAATATACAGTATTAAAGGAGCAGCTATAAAAATTTACTGCAAATGAAATACAGTTCCATCAGCAAGTGAGTGGAATGACACACAGAAATTATCTTATGAGCAACAGTTAAAGAATTTATAAATAGCAAAATCTTTGCATAAAGTATTTACATTTTAAAGATCTTATAAACATATATATAGTGCACCTAGAAGAGACAAGTTGAACTGTGTTCTACAACACAACATTTTTAGCATTAAACGTTAGGTTAACTGACATTACACTAAAGGGCTTTCACTCTTTCTCCATTAATGTACATTCTATAGAAAAAAAACACCTTACAAAGTTTCATTTTACATTATTTCCACTCTCAAAATACATCTTTACATGTTACAGTTTAATGGCCTGCAGAACGGTGAATGGGGGGCAGGCATTTCATGCTTTATCCTATAATAATAAAAGCTATTACATGGTTTTAACTGTTTGCGAATGGACAGTGTGCGTTCTAAGATACATATGTGTATACATATTATACACACACACACACACACACACACACACGTAACAGTAGAAGAACCTAGGCAAGACAATCCCCTTATTATCATTGTATTCTAAAAATGCCTTGGGCCTTCAAGATGAACAATTTTGTAACATTTAGGTGTTGTTGTTTTTTTAATGAATATATAGTTCTGTAAAATACTAGGGTTGTTATGCTGTAACAAATTTGCTGCCTGATACTGCACAGTACTGAAAATGTCCTGGCGCACTTTTACAGGATGCACTTGACTCCCTCTTATGTTGAGCCAATTCACATGACTCTCTTAATATAGCATGGTGAGGGTTGCTGACAACATGGTGAGCATTGAATTTATGGCTGGAAACAACGATAAGTAACTCACGATCATAACCAGAGAATTCTTCCCACAACGGCAACACCCACTTGGAATGCTCATGGTCTATAGGCTCCTAACACATGAAACCAAAATATTGCTACGTCCTTGTTCCCAGTGTTTGATCGTCCGAACCCAGCCTCTCTCGTGCCATGTTGCCAGAAGTCTTCAAAAAGTAGATGAACTATAGGCTGAAGCAGTCAGATGACTACTTAACCACAAATTCAGTGCTTATCATGTGTCCAATAGCTCCCTCCCATCTTACCAAGCTAAGAATCTCATCTGAACCTGCTGTTCTAATAGAATTTTAATAAAAAGCCTGAATTGTTATTCTTAGAACCTCTCATAAAACCATGCCTACAAAAGAATATTCCCCCAAATGTACAGTTAAGAACACATTCAGATGGACATTTCTATCCCAATGCACAGCAACCTCTGCTGTCATCCATAAAGTGGATGGGATATATGTGAAACTCAATTGCTGACAGAGCCTAATGCCATCATATTTTGAATGAGTCAGATTTTTCAGATTGTCAGGAGTGCAGTTGAATCGCAAATCTACTGGGCTTCTTCAGACAACCAGGGTTATATAGATGGCACCATATGATATCTATAACATACACTGTGCAGTGGGAAGAAGAACTGCCTGAATCCAACCCAAATCAGCGTAGAGAGAATGGTACCTACCGAATGATACCAATTGTATGCTTGCCTCATACAACACTAAAAGGACAGACGTAATTCCAACTGGCCAATTTTACATATATTTTGCATTTTAAAATTAATAAACAGAATACTGTTTAATATGTTTGGAGAATATTTCAGATCCAGCACTGATTAGCAAGGAAGTATATATATTTGAATGACACACACTGCATTAAATAATGCTGAAGGAAATCTCAAGAATGAACAGATCACGGAGACCCAATTCAAAGATTTAACTTCACAATAGTTAGCAATCAAAATGTTTTGCATGTGTATTTAAAAGCAAAACTTAGCCCTCCTTATATATGATAGTTGAAGGCTATTTCACTAGGCAATGGATGCCATTTTTTTTGCTTTTGCTATTTGTCAGGAGAAACAAGTATCAACGTTCTTCCACATCATTCTATACCTTTGATCATAAACACAATCCAAAGTAAAATTCAAGAAAAGCCTTTGGAAACAATATGCTTTGGTGCTTATAGTTCAATGGGAAATTCATTTGACATGCAACTTCTTAGAAAAGTGGGAAATTTACACATTTTGATTTGCTCATAATGAAGCCCTGAGGTAACCAATAGAACAGTTTTTTCGGATAATAGTTACACAGCTTCCCTTTACCTTTTAGTCCTTCTTTAGAACTTTCTGTGGCATGTATAATTTAGAACAGTCTACACAACCCATCTTGAGGAAAGGATCAGTTCTGTTGATAATTTAGGGGCTGGATTTTTTTAGGCTAAGCTCTCAGCAGACTGGGCTAATTTAGAGACAGTCTCTTCTGCTTCAATTGAATTTCCTAGGTCTCCATTTTCATGACTATCAATACTTGCTTTCTTATCAAACACTGCAAAGGAGAAAAGACACATTTATTTATTACATTTCTACACTGCCCAATAGCAGTAGAATTTTAACATTTACAAACAAGAGGTACATCCCACATTTTTGTTGGCAAGAAGGACGTTCCCATCATACACAAAGAGCTAAGAACAGGAGCTAGAACAGGAATAACTACAGGCCAAATCACCTATTCCACATCCACACCTGCCCTTGCAGAGACTTAGGAATTAATCTGCTTCCTCTCTAACAAGACCTTCCAACTGGCACAGGGGCTTTTGTGAAGCCCCATGTAAGTTAGAGCACCCCACTAACCAGCAAAGCAAGGCAGTGCTGATGCGATGCAAAAGCACCGTCTTGCCGTGGTGTGTGGAGGGGAGGAGATTTGGCACATTTAGGTTTTGACAATTGTGTTATCCTTATACCTAGATGAACTTCATAAATCTTGAGAATGTCTTTAATTACCTCAGAGAAATAGTGACATGCCCCCTACCCAGCACCCAAAAAAGATAGAAAAAGTCTACCAACATAGAATAAATCAGAGATATGCACCATTTGCCAAGTCAGAGTAGTTCAAATTCAAGACCAGAATCTGCTTCATCAATGCATAGGAAAGGATGGCAATATACTGGCAAAACAGAGGAAACCTACCACTGCCACCCTGATCCTAAATATGGGAAGCGTTTTATTTGTCAATGACATATAAGGCTTAACCTTGTGTTTGATGACACTGAGGTGGCACAATTGTTGGTCCATTCCATCCTAAGGACAGACCATCCATCCTAAGCACACTGGAAAAGCGAGTCTAGGGATAGTACTGCAGGATGCATTTTAAAATGTAACATAAAATGTAAAATTGAAGTGTGAAATGAGACTAATTTAATTTACAAAGCCTTTATGTAAAAGTGTATCTTGAATTTTTATCTTAATTACTTTTCAAGGTTTTACCTTGCATTGGTTTGACATCTCCACTTCCATCTTTTCTACTGGAAGCAGAATTTCCACCTTCTTCCAATTCATCAAGATACAAACGATAACGATGTCCACTCTCATCCTCGTACTCTACATTTTCATCATCTGAGTCTACTTCTGGAGCAACATACACAACTTCAAATTCAATTTCCCCTCTCTAGAATATAAAATGAACATTATGTTGTTTTTAAGAATGAACCATCCAGTGTGGAAAGCAAAAATGGGAGATGAATAATCACTATAAAATAGTAATGAAATGCAGCCTATTTATACCAGTCCTAAAACAAACATACGGGCAACGGAGCCCTAAATTCTCATTTGCACTGTACCGAACAGGCCACAAAGCTCAGGGGAAGTGGCTCATCAACAGCTCAATAGGAGCTTCCTTTTCGTCTTCATCCATAGCCTCTGCCTACTTGCTTTATAACAGGTAAGGTTTAAAAAGATTGAGCAATGAGTGTTGAGAACTATACAAAGTAAATAACAGAATAGAGAAAAAATATTCTAATATAAAAGAAAAACTGCATCAAAGGATATCTTCTAAACTATGCCTGTAAGGCCTTCTTTGAACAGCTTGAACCAAGGCCTAAAATGCATGGACTATGCTCAGCTTTAGTTTCTGTTTTGTATGAATACTTTCAGGATGTGCTTTATAAGTACGAAAACTTTATTTTAGAAAATGGTAACCAAGACAATTTTAAGAGACTCTAAGATTATCATCTAATGAAATTTTCATCTGCAATAACTGAACAAGGCCTTCAGTCAGAATGTTTGTCATATCTTGCCTCAGAATGATCCCAATGACAAATAAAGCCACTCTCTTAGTGTGTGGTTTCTATAAAATTTGAAGAATGGAGCATAACATCTAGTCAAATGATGAAATGGATATCCCAAAGAATAAGGAAATAGCCACCAGATGCATTTTGTTGTTGTTCAGTCGTTCAGTCGTATCCGACTCTTCGTGACCCCATGGACCATAGCACGCCAGGCCTTCCTGTCCTGCGCTCTCTCCCAGAGTGTGCTCAAGTTCATATTCATTGCATACATGTATATTAACAGTCCAGTATAAATAGATTAAAAAAATACCTGCTGGGAAAGAATAGTTACAGCTTCTTTATGTTTGGCATCTCTCAAATTAACTCCATTTACTGCCAGAATGGCATCTCCAACATGTAGACCTCCACATCTATCAGCAGGCTGACCCGGGTGAATTTCAGAGATTAGGATGGGAACACCATGCTCCTTTCCACCCTATTGTAACAATATTTAACAATCAGAGGTTTTGGAAATTTCAAGATATTCTATAGCTGAACACTATAGATCAGTCTTCCCCAACCTAGGGCCTTCCATACTGGCTGAGGAATGCTGGGAGTTGTAGTCCTACACATGAGGTGGGCACCAGGTTGGGGAAAGCTGCTGTAGATGTTCTTCACATTAAGTTTTAAAATGAATTCATGATGATATCCAACAAACACGGAGAAAAAATATTTGCCATTCCGTATAATTTATGCATAGCACAGTTTGTAGTCTTTACCGTGTAATTAAAGATATACTTCTTTCAGTGGCTTTTGTAAGTGTACAACGAGTAAACATTATACAGATAATGTGGGTCAATGTGACACAGAAAATACAAAAGAAAATGTAAGCATCTTGGGAGCACACGATGGGCCAGTTTGCACAATCAAAATAAGCCATGGCGTAACCTACAGCAGCCCATGGGTTATTGGCGGGTTGTTTCCCTCTCCAGAAAGCCATGCCACCTGGGTTCGTATGACAGGACAAGCTACATCCCGGTGGTTATTATGGAAATTGTGCCCCTACACATACTGCGATTTAAATAAGCCACTGTGGTTTAAATAAACAGCGGCTTATTTTGATCATGCAAACCAGGTCAATGAATACTGGGAATAAAAAGAGGAAAATAAATCCAAATATTACCGTTATTGAAATGCCCAGTCCTTCATGATCTTCTTTAACCAAGAGAACTTTTCTGATTGGACCAACACCTTGACTCTTCTTTAAGGAATCTGGATTCTAGTTTTTAAAAAATTATATATGAAAACACTTTCTCAAGGTTTTCAGAAGAGTCATAGGACAGCAGGTAAGATTTATTCTTACAAATCTGTCAGAACTCTTCTCCTGACCTGCTTTTATTTGGATCAGCCGAAACCCAAGACCTATCTTAGGAGTTGAGATACCACTCCTCTAACTAATTAGCATAACCACAAACAAAATAACTTATCTCAAAACACGAATTTAATAAATATACACCTCAATCCTATCCAAGGCTGTAGTTGTTGTAGCAAAACTTTGTACTGCAACAGCTACCAGCACTTCAAGATAAGCAGTTTTAAACAGGCCTGGGGCACTAAAAAACAAGTAAGGAAGCCCCTTGCTACATTAACAGTAGTCACAAGACTGTTCTGAGAGCTCAGGGATAAGCAGTTCCATCCACTCTTCAGACTGGGCATGAGAGGCTGGCAGTGGTCCCACCACCATCTCCCCTTTCCACATCACCCTTGCATTGGCACAGGAATGGGCATCACAAATTCCACCAACACAATCGTATTTTAACTGGAAATTTTAAAATCACATTGGGAGTCTAGTTTCAGGGACAAGTAAGTTACAAATAAATTAAACAGAATACAAGGTGTCCCTTTGTGCCAGCACTAGGAGCTCCAAGAGGAATCCTACACTCTAGTGCCTCAGCACAGCAGCTTTTAAGTTCAGGATACTAGAAAGGGTCAGTAGGAATGTTAGACTGGGACAGGGGACAAGGATTCAAAGCTCTGCTAAGCCATGAAGCTCACTGGTAACCTTACTTTGGACACTAGATCTCAGCCTAGCTTATTTCACAGAGTTGTTGTGAGGATAAAATAGAACTATCTGCACTATCCTGAGCTCCTTAGAGGCAGAGTAGAATATACATGTATAACACCACTTCCAGAATAAATTGGAGATGTTGGTACATGTATTACATTCAAGAATTTTAAAGTGGGATGCCTAATTAATATTCTGACATCTATAAAATGAGACTGATGCAGGAAGTAACCTACTCTGAAGAGATGGCAAGTACCCTGAAGGTTCAGGGAAGGTGATGGTGAATACAGATGCTTTGCACCTTTCAATGCTGGATAAATTTTACTACATCACTAACCAGGGTTCATCTTTTCCATATTCCAATAGAGAATATCAATTATTCCTGAGGTTCCAAATGTGTGCAACATCAACATTTCAGCAGGTTAGCCCATGAGCGTTGCGTCGGCTCGGGGACAAAAAAGAAAAATGCACTCATTGTGGTCAAACATTACTGTAATTTAACCTATAAAAAGGGAGGTACTGTTTTGGCTAAAGTGCCCCAAGCCAAAACAAGATATCACCATTATATGGAAACAGATGTATGAATACATCCAATATAGCTCTCTAAGGTACAAACTGTATGCTGACAAATGCTAAGATCAGCAAACTTACGTGTCCTGGGGGTGCTTGCGTGGGCCGCTTTAGGTCATTGCGACCACGGCATGCCCTTATCACAGTTTTGTGCCGGTGCAGATGGATTTCAGCTTCTAGCTGGTTCCAGAGTTTATCATGTGCAGGTCCTTTCATATCTCTGCCTAGCAACTGAATTTGCTGAACCCTACAAAATGAGAAGAGAACACGATACATATGGACTGATAAAATTCCTCAACTCTTTTGCCTTCTCAGTCTTATATTCTCAAGTCCTATAAAGAGGTAATTGTGTACCTAAGGCCCCATTGTAACAGTAGCAAGAAAATCATTCTGCACCCTTCCACAGCCAGACCATATACAAGTTCTATCTCTCTAAAGACACCCTTGTGAATCATGGTTATCCTCTCCTACCAGTGGCACTGTTCAGAGCAGCCCAGAACTATATCGATAAGAATCTTATATTATACTTTCCCACATTCTCCTCAGAAATACCATCATGTAAGATCAGGCATGCTTTAAGTTGTATACACCAATTCTGACTCAAAATTCCACTGCAAGTAAGTGATTTTTTAAATTTTACACACCTTCCTGCTAGCTCTTTATCTAAGTATTTGGCTGCAAGTCGTGCCCCGTATACTTCAGCCTGGAGCACAGCTATGTGTCGACGAAGTGCCTCATTTTCCTTTCTAAGCAGCTTCACCTCAGCTTCAAGTTGGGCTTCTTTCACCTTTTCTTTTTTGTTGGCTTCAAGTTCTCTCTCCTGGCATATTAAATACATTCGTTATTGTAGTCACAAGCCAAACATTCCTATTATGTGGACATCCAAGCATATTAATAAATATTTACTTTAACAGAAAAAGTATTAACATAACATCTTATTTGATGTTATGTTTTCTACATCAGAAGTACTTAGCTAAGAAATATTCATATTTACAAAACAGTCCTGAGAGTACAGAAATGTACAAGCCCACAAAGAATGTTTTATCAGTCCAAATGCCTACATCTCTCTCTGCATCACAAGGCAATTTGAGTACCAAGTCTGGAAAGCTACTTGTTCACAAAGAGTTAGCTACCTGCAAGCTACAATCTTGTGAAAGTATTATGATGACACAGCAGCTTATTGATAATACAGCATAGCATTAGTTATTAAAAGTACATTAAATAAGAGGAACAAAAGCCAAATAAACAACCAAATGTGAACAGAAAAACAGACCGGATATTTTTAGAAGGTACGACAAGCATTTTAAATGTGCTGATCAAATTAAAATATAACTTTCCTTTAAAAAAAATTTCACACAGAAAAATCATATCCTGTTGCTGGTCCAAGATTGTAGCTAACTTTCTAAGCTCAATTGCTAGAGGAAAACAGTGACAGAGAAAGACTTAAGAATTTGGGGCCTTTTTATTTAGAATAACAACAACAACACCAGAAGGTAGGGTGCTTTATAGGGTGCTTTATAAAGTATGAATGGAAGACAGAATGGAGAGCAACTAGAGCACCTAGGAGGTGGAAAGTAAGGAGAAGGGTTTTTTTCCTGATCAAACATAAATACAGTAGAAAATCTCAACTATGCATAATCACGCATCTCATATTTAAAAGGCATTTGAAAAAGGGACCATAGATTCTTACCAAGTTTGATTTGTTGATTATTTTCAAGTGATATTTAAATACCTATATCCTTGGTTTTAACTGTTAACTTTGATATCCTTCTTTTTATCATTGTTTCATTATGTTTTGTGATTTTTAAATTCTGATGTACACTGCCTTGGGAGGGTTTACCCTAAAAGGCAGGTAATACATTGTTGGAATAAATTAATTTTAAAAAGAAATTGCAGAATTTGAGTTCATGTAGGCATCCAGAACATACATACATACATACATACATATATATATCACTGCGCAACTGGCTTTAGGCATGGAGTCAATGAAGGAATGCTAGGAATACTACCAACCATAGTATCAAATGACAAAACACAGGGCAGTTTTAAACATGATACTTCACACAAAGTATAGGAAAGCTTATAGACTGTAGATATTGGACACAATCCAGACAGCTATTTTAGGATTCACTGCAGCTTGCGTAACGTTTTGGATTTTGAACAGCTGACTGCCATACCATATCGTAACTACTTTTGTTCAAAGTCTGAGTGCATTGTGGAGTTAGTTGCCTGGTTCTCTGGATTGTGACCACTGTCAATTTTAATAACCTGTAAAGTTTAGATACAATTCCAACCATCACTTCAACATTCTCAAGTTAGTCATAGCAATTAACAGCAGCAATTCAGACATGCATGTTGACTGGAAAAGAATCTAATAAAATCTAATAGAAGCACTGAACAAACACAAGTACTTGGCTAAAAAACTGTGGAAAAGAAATAATCTAGCTAAGATTCACTGGCATTAAACATCCAGGCCAAAATGTGCAACTTTGTATAGATCTACTGCACTGTTCTGAACTTATACACAGGTAAAGGCAGCCAGTGAACTTACCATATCCTCCACAGAAGTGGCAGACTTTGGACGGGAGAAAAAAAGTTTCATGATTAGAAATATTGACACAAATATCAAACTTATCAAAAAAGGCCATGCATTAGGTCAAGCTGCAGTAGCTTAGACTCTGCCAAATCTAGTGTGTAAAATCTAGTGAGGCAACTGATAACTTGGAATTTAAGTTATTACTTACTTCACTAGATAAATAAAGAAGTACAATTTCTGGACAAACACCTGGAAAGCTATTATCCAAATGTTCAGTATTTACAGTCTTCATCCCCACAATAAAATTGAATCCAAACCATTCCAATAAGAAATGCAAAAACCATACTTTCAGCCTTGATGGTTACTCAGAAGTGAGTCCCACTTACTAGACTCAGAAGTAAGCCCCACCAAGTTCAGTGGGACATACTCCCATGTAAGTGTGTATAGGATTGAAGCCTTAGTCTCCTTATTGCTTTCTTCTGTTATTTTTTATGGCTGCATCCAAGTACAAACACAACATGATTAATAAAAACTAGAGATGGGCAAGTCCTTTGATACTCTCGTCAGACTGGCTTGGGATTTGAGTTCTCCAGAAAGACACTTCGGAAAACCCGAGCAAATGTTCCTGAGCCAATCTGGGGGCCTGGAAAATGTTGCCCCTACTTCCACCTGGCTCTGCCACCGTTTTCCAGCCCCCAAACATAGTTCCCCCCCTTTTCCCCTTAATTTGGCAGCAGCACAGAAGAGACAAGAGAGAAAAAATAGAGGCTCCCTTCTCCCTTTGACTCTCCATCCCCTGCCTCTATTCCATCAGCTAGCACCCCATCATGCTGTTAGCCAGGTTGCACAGACAGAACAGGTTGGGGCAGAGGTAAAATGGGGGGAAAACCTCTGTTGCTGAGATGGGTGGGAGGAAGCCAGGAATTTCTCTGCTGTTCAGATTTTGATCCAAGTGGTGGAAGTAGTTCAAGGCTTTGAAAACTTTTCTTTCCTTTTGAGGTGCATTTTCCCAGCCCCTGAAGTTCTCCAAGTCAGAGCTTAGAGGATTTTTCTAGCATCCCTAATAAAATTCCTTCTATATCTTTCTTATGTTATTGTAAAACAAAGGAGATAGGGATACTGTAAAACACTGTTGATATTTGCATATCAATTCTAACTTCCTTGAAATCAAGTTCTTGTTAAAGTTCCCCATTTTGCATGCTGAATCTAAGTTGTGGAACTCTACTTGTTTTCCATCCCAGATAGTTGCTTTAACAGTCTCTTAATAAGAAAGCAGACAAACCACATACAGGTGTGTGTGTGTGTGTGTGTAATATTCTATGTCCTAGATACTAGAATGGAAAGGTGGAAGACAAGTTCTATGAACACACACATGTTGGAATAAAAATACTAGAGTTAAAAATACACATATTCACTTTAACAAGAATTCTCACCAATTTTGCCTTTATTGCCCCCGAGTCAACACTCTGACCAGTTTTGGCATGGAGCTGAAGCTGAATAGCATGGAGTTGCAGTAGCTGATCATGCACCTCTTTTTCTAATACTGCTTTTTCAGCCCGTGTTTCCGTCAGTTCCGATTTCAGATCCACTAGCTGCGCCTGGAAGATAGAACGTAGTTCAATAATCTTAATAATACAGTATTTCATGTCACTCAAATTTGTCTAAAACACCAGTATCCATTATGCAGCCCTTAGACTGAAGAATAAATACCACTTGCCTTAAACAAAAATACATTAAAGTTTAGTGCTAGACAGCAATCCACCTAAGTGCCAGATAGTAATCCTTAGGTCTTAAGGAGCAGTAGGGATTCCTCGAAAAGGTATATTCACAAAACCACTTTAGGAGAAGTCTTTTGTGTAAGCTCGCCTATCCTAAACACAGATTGAATCTGTTCAGTATTGATCACATGAATCAGCCACCATTAGAACGAAACAATAGTATGTAAGCAATTGATTGAGAAATGTATACAATCGGTTTGGCATCTTTTTCTTGCCTTGGTAATTCCACACTGTACTAAGCATGCACAGTCTCAGTATGCCACCTTGATTTATTTGGAATAAATTACAACTCCTGGTTCAATCCTTAGTAACACGTTAGAATCTACACTAAGCAATAAACTAAAAGGATGAGAAAATTCCACCCTTTTAAAAACATAAGAGCAGCCATGCTGGATCAGACCAAAAGTCCATCTAGTCCAACATTCCGTTCACACAGTGGCCAACCAGCTGTCAACCGGGAACCCACAAGCAGGGCATGAGCACAACAGCACCCTCTCATCCACGTTCTCCAGCAACTGATGTACATAGGCTCACTGCCTCTGGTACTGGAGGTAGCACATAGCCGTCAAGACTAGTAGCCATTGACAGCCTTTTCCTCCAGGAATTTGTCCAACCCCCTTTTAAAGCCATCCAAATTGGTGGCCATCACTACATCCTGTGGTAGCAAATTCCATAGTTTAACTATGCACTGTGTGAAAAAGTACTTCCTTTTATCTGTCCTGAATCTCCCACCAATCAGCTTCATAGGATGACCCCTCGTTCTAGTATTTTCAGAAAGGGAGAAAGATGTCTCCCTATCCACATTCTCCATACCTCGCATAATTCTGTAGACCTCTATCATGTCTCTCCTTATGCTCCTTTTTTCCAAGCTAAACAATCCCAGCTGTTGTAACCTTCTCTCATAGGGGAAATGCTCCAGCCCCTTGATAATTTTAGTTGCCCTTTTCTGCACTTTTTCCAGCTCTACAATATCTTCTTTTAGGTGTGGTGACCAGAACTGTACACAGTATTCCAAGTGTGGTCGCACCATAGATTTGTATAGGGGCAATATGATATTGGCAGTTTTATTCTCAATTCCTTTTCTAATTATGCCTAACATGGAGTTTGCCTTTTTTACAGTGGCCACACACCCTTTTACAAAACTTTTTCACTATGACAGGGGATTTTAAACTGTCAAGGGATATTTACTTCATGTTAATTGATTTTGGGTATGCACACAAAGATTTTATGGATATGAGAGAAACAGACCTACTGAATCATAGTACAAACCATATAACCAATCAGAAACATCAACAAGAGAAATATATGACATACCAGAAGAGAAAAAGAATGTTTATGTTTAAGTTCCAAACAAGTTTGGCAAATCATATTCCAACAGTTAGAACCATAGAATTCTAAGGCTATGAACTGTTACAGTTTCACCATAACCTCAAAAGCAGATAATCTGCTTCAGTAATGAAAGACCTCTGAGTTGGAATTCAGTTTACTGTCCTTCTGTGTAAAATGTAAATTATCCAATACCAGAGTCCTTGATATTGCCTTTTGTGTGTATATCTAGTAAGTCTCAATATTCAGTTGGATGGTAGGGTCATATGATCAGGCTCACAGCCTGTAATCTTTTAACCCAGCCTATTCTGATTGGCTACTCTTAAAATATATTTCTGGAAATTGTATGATTTCACTGTTTGTATGACCACAGTTTATAGAAGTTTCCCTGTTTGCTTATTGTTACTGGCATGTCAGACTACAGATCTGTGGTGGCTTACCCTACACCTTATTATGCTTTTGGAAAGACTGGAGGTTTGTACTGAACTGTACCTTAACTCTTTACTGACATTTTGGTTACTGCTGAAGGGGGTGGATGGGGAGACTAACTTCCAATTACGCTGGTGCACAAAACATTTACAGTTTATTACTATGAAAGATGAAAGGCCTCCCACAATCTAAACAATGGGCAATTTATTATCACTATTTTCTTTTATGTTGAATACTCTTCTGCAGCTGTAAGAGTTTAGAGGAGACACTCCTACAATTACAAAGAATGACTGAGCATGAATTGCTGTTATAATTGCTATCTTAGACAAACACACTGCCTACGTATATGATTAGCTAACAGGAAGTCAAAATGCTAAGAAAATGACTTCTTACTTTGAACTGCTTAGCAGGGCTGATTTCTTCTCAACGAAAAGCTATTGTAAATATGACATACATATATTCTTCATTACAGAAATCACAGATGGAACACAATCATTTATTTTAACATTGTATTTTATTTAAAATATTATCATGCATTTCAACTCAAAGGTTTCCAAGGCAACCATGTGGATTGTTGGGGGACTGTTGCCTAGTGTTTTTAGAAGTACTCAAGCTCTGAATGAAAATCAGGATATCAGACTTAGCCAGTATCTGGTTCCTGTGGAAAAAAATGATTGTGATTCATTGTAAGTTTTACTGTTCATTAGCACTGGTATATTGCTAAAGACCTGCTCTGAAGTAAAAATTTTAAGTCAACTTAAAAATCTAGACTTCAACAAACTTTGGATTAGAATGCTCCCAACTTCCCCAGGAACTAATAAGGCTTAGTTAGGCTTTTTTTTTTTTTTTTACCATGTATTTGGATGAGCTGCTTTGGATGGCCATTGGCCATGCTGGCTGGGGATTATGGGAGTTGTAGTCTGACACATCTTGTCTACATAAGTTGGGAAGGCTGCCATTTTGTACAGACAATTTCTCAACAGAACTTCACCACTATGCCAACATAGAAATGCCTCAACTTATCACTATTTAGTCTTTCAGTTTCTGTTGCTTTAACTCTGTTACTATATTTTAAATTGTTGCACTGCTGCTAGGTTTCATTTGGTTATTATTTTTATTTTATACTGTAGTTTTAAACTTTTATATTGTATTTTATTCTGTTGTATTTTATGGTTTTAGTTGTTGTGAACTTCCCAGAGAGCTTTGGCTATTGGCGACATAGAAATGTAATAAAGAAAGAAATAAGAGCAGATGGTAATGTGGAATACTTATGGAGAAGGGAGAAGAATATGTCTTATAAAGTATCACTCTCTCACACCGTTCTCAATCAATTTATTCTTAGATATCAGCTATTCTCAACAGGATCCCATCAACAGAATAACTGGAAAACACTTTGTCTAATCTCAGTAAGATAAGTGTCAACTGAAGGTAACTTTACTATTCTCTTACTGCAATGATTTTCACATTTTCTACCCCAAATGTTTAAAGTGATATACATTAGAATAATCAGTCCTAATGCCACATGAATAACATCTGAACTAGCCATGATTATCCAAGAACAAGTTAAGGTTATGATAGATAACTAACTGAAAATGTAAAGTCGATATATAATGGCAGTAAAAAGTAACATTTGCTCTCAGGAATTGAAAATAAAATTGCCAATGATTATACTGGCTAAGGATGATAGGAGTCCAACACATCTGGAGGGCACCAGGTTGAGGAGGGCTGGACTAAAGCATTCAGTGCTCTTCTAAATTTTTGAAGACCACTACAGGGAGACAATATAAAGGTCTATAATATGAATGGAGCAGAAAGTGAGTATTCTTTCACTGCGCTCATCATACTAAAACTCATGGTCATCCAATTGATTGATTGGATGTAGGCTGGCAGTAGGTTCAGGACAATCAGAAGAACATACTTCTTCACAGAACACATAATTTACTTATAGAAGTCACCACAAGATTTAGTTGTCGTCTCTTTAACTGATGACAAATTTATGGAGGACAGACCTGTTAATGGCTGTTTAGCCATTACAACTAAATGGCCAGTTCACATGACACGGCCAGCTCGCTGTGTATTATTTAACTCATGTTGAGTGTAGCATGTGCCAGGTGATATTTTGAATATGAAACCCCAAGCGGAGTTTCTTACATTGTGTAAACCTGGCCATCGAGGGTTATTTGAGGGTTAAACAACTCTTGCATAACCTTACAACAAACTGAGGGTTCTTTGAGGGTTGACTCTCAAATAACAGCTCTGATAGCGCCCAATAATAGTCTTCAGACACATGTAGGAAGAAAGCCAGACTATGAAGCACATGGTCTTCGATGTCTATATACTAATGCCCAGAGTATGGGAAACAAACAGAACAAACTTGAACTCTTAATACAAGAGGGAAATTATGACCTGATAGGTATAACTGAGACTTGGTGGGATGACTCTCATGACTGGAATACAGCAATTGAAGGATATAACTTGTTCAAAAACAACAGGAGGAACAGAAAGGGAGGTGGGGTTGCACTGTATGTGAAAAATACATATCGCTGCACAGAAATACAGGAGGAGGAGCTTGGTAGCCCCATCGAGAGCATCTGGGTTGAAATAAATGGAGCAAAGAATAAAAGGAACCTGGTGGTCGGAGTCTACTACCGGCCACCCAATCAAGGAGAAGACAAGGATGAAATGTTTGAAAAGCAAATAAAGTGGATAAAGTAGCAGTTACAGGAACTCTGGGGGAAAGCGACCATGTTGTACTTGAGTTCTTGGTTCTAAGGGAAGCAAAAGCCGAGTGTAGTCAAACGCGTACCCTGGATTTTAGGAAAGCTGATTTTCATAAACTCAGAACAATGATCAGTAAGGTCCCATGGCAAGCGATGCTAGCGAGAAAAGGAGTCCAAGATGGGTGGGAGCTTTTAAAAAAGGAAATTCTCAAGGCACAATCACAAGCAATTCCAACAAGAAGAAAAGGTGGAAGACAACAGAAGAAGCCAATGTGGCTTCACAAAAAGCTTAGGGATGACCTGAAAACAAAAAAGGACACATATAGGAAGTGGAAAGACGGCCAAGTAACAAAGGAAGAGTACAGGCAGATAGCACAGAATTGCAGGGATGGCGTCAGGAAGGCTAAAGCTGAGAATGAGCTGAGGTTAGCAAGGGATGTTAAAAACAACAAAAAGGCTTTCTTCAGCTACGTGCATAGTAAAAGGCAGAGGAAAGAAATGGTGGTTCAGCTATTAAATAAGGATGGCAAAACGATAACAGATGACAAAGAAAAGGCAGAAGTGCTCAATTCCTATTTGGCTCAGTCTTCTCCCACAAGAAGGTCTATGACCCCCCTGGCAAAGTCGAAGTACAGGCTGAAGGGGCAGGATTGCAGCTTGAGATCGACAGGCGTATGGTCAAGGAACACCTCATTACTTTGAATGAGTTCAAATCTCCAGGGCCAGATGAACTGCATCCTAGAGTCATAAAGGAACTGGCAGAAGAACTCTCAGAACCGCTGTCTATTCTCTTTGAGAAATCATGGAGGACGGGGGAAGTGCCAGATGACTGGAGGAGGGCTAACGTTGTCCCTATCTTCAAAAAGGGTAAAAAGGAGGAACCTGGGAACTACAGACCAGTCAGTCTGACATCAATCCCTGGGAAAATTCTGGAGCAGATGATAAAGCAATCCATCTGGAAGCACCTTGAAAACAATGCCGTGATTACTCGAAGCCAACATGGATTTGTCAAAAACAAGTCCTGCCAGACAAATCTGATCTCATTTTTTGATCAAGTAACCTCCCTTGTAGACTGTGGGAATGCTGTAGACATCATATACTTCGACTTCAGCAAAGCTTTCGACAAAGTGCCCCATGATATCCTGATGAGCAAACTAGCTCGAAGTGGGCTAGATGAAACAACGATCCGGTGGATCCACAGTTGGCTACAGAATCGGACTCAAAGAGTGCTTATCAATAGGACCTTCTCAAACTGGGGAGAGGTAACGAGTGGGGTACCGCAGGGCTCAGTCCTGGGCCCAGTGCTCTTCAACATTTTTATTAATGACTTGGAGGAGGAGGTGCAGGGAATGCTGATCAAATTTGCAGATGACACAAAATTGGGCAGGATAGCTAATACTTTGGAAGACAGAAACAAAATTCAAAGTGATCTGGATAGACTGGAGCCCTGGGCAGAAAACAACAGAATGACATTTAATAGGGACAAATGCCAAGTTCTGCACCTAGGAAAAAGAAACCAAATGCACAGTTACAAGGTGGGGGATATGTGGCTCAACCACACTACAAGCGAGAAGGATCTTGGAATTGTTGTCAATCATAACCTGAATATGAGCCAACAATGTGATGTGGCTGCAAAAAAGGCAAATGCTCTTTTGGGCTGCATTCATAGAAGCATCGCTTCCAAATCCCGGGAAGTACTAGTTCCCCTCTACTCAGCACTGGTTAGGCCTCATCTGGAGTACTGTGTCCAGTTCTGGGCACCACACTTTAAGAAGGATGCAGACAAACTGGAGAGGGTTCAGAGGAGGGCAACAAAGATGATCAGGGGACTGGAAACAAAGCCCTATGAAGAGAGACTGAAAGAACTGGGCATGTTTAGCCTTGAGAAGAGAAGACTGAGGGGAGATATGATAGCACTCTTCAAGTACTTGAAAGGTTGTCACAGAGAAGAAGGCCAGGATCTCTTCTTGATCATCCCAGAGTGCAGGACATGGAATAATGGGCTCAAGTTACAGGAAGCCAGATTCCAGCTGAACGTCAGGAAAAACTTCCTGACTGTAAGAGCAATACGACAATGGAACCAATTATCTGGGGAGGTGGTGGGCTCTCCCACACTGGAGGCCTTCAAGACGAGGCTGGACAGCCATTTGTCAGGGATGCTCTGACTTAGATTCCTGCATTGAGCAGGGGGTTGGACTCGATGGCCTTGTAGGCCCCTTCCAACCCTACTATTCTATGATTCTATGATTCTATAATCCTTGGTGGCCAGGTTTGCATGACATGACAATCCCAGACCAAGGGCTGCATATTCAAAACGTTGCCTGCATGTGCCACAGCTCATTGTGGATTAAACAACCCCTGATGAGCCCACCATGTTGGACAAACTAGGTCATTGAAACCTTCATGATGACAGCCAGGTTAACTCTGATTAGCAGATGCTGGAGACAAACAACTGTGCATTCTTAGCAAGACATGTGTGGGGCAGTGGCTAGCCCTGTTGGGGCAAGCTGTTATCCCATACAGACTGAGATACTCAGCCCTGACCTATAGCTGTGTATTGCAGGAGAAGACTGACAATGGTAGATAAGCTATCTTCCTAGCAGTTTCCCCACCATTACTGATGAACCTAAGAAAAACCCTCAAGTTTCTTAAAAGCCTAGGGGCACAGTTTGAAACAACAATCTTAGGACCTTTTGAAATCATTGTGAAACGAATGTGCAGTTAATATTCCTGTAGCAGAATAGCGAACCATCTGTCCTCAACGTAGTATTTTGTTGTGGGGATATCACATAGTCCTAGCACTCAGTACACAATAACTGGGAAAACACAGTTTTCACAGTTATAGCATCCTCTGCAACAATGGCTGTGTGAGTAGCAGGCACCAATGCCAAAATAAGTGATCCAACTCTTGCCCTTTCTGTTTTTTAATCCCATACTATACCATCCAAACCTGAAAGCATTTATGTTGTCCTTAAAAGGATAAGAGATGAACAAACCTATCTTCTCCCTGTGCAGCTATGTTTCATACTTCTTTCAGGCTTTATTATTATTCCCTTCTCAGCATTTTTATTAAAAAAAAATCATTCCCCCCTCTACATACATTATGCATACATCTCCTGTTTCATTTTAAAGTGGTGAATCAGATCCCTACCACCCATCCCTGTTATAAACCTAACCCATTTTGTGGGAGATACCTCCACTCTTGTGCCAAACAAACAGTACCACAAGTATACTGCTATGAGATGTTTTCCAATAGTGAGGGGCATTTCCCTCTGCCCATGGCTGATTTTAAAAGGATCCATTAAAAACTATTTCAGTGTTTAAGAACTTGCATAAGGCAGTAGAAAGGTGAACTTCAAAGAAGGACAGATGGACAGCTCATACCAGTCTCCTAATCACTACCACATTCCCAAGCCACACACATTCACAACATTGCTCTGAATACTGACAAAATAAGAGAAAGTTTCTTTTCTACAACTTGCTACCAAATATAACATCTTTGTATCAAAATTTAGTTTCATGATGGCAACTCCCACTGGTATTTTTTTTTTTAATACAAAGAGCAGCCACACCAGGAAGGCAATTTGGATCACGACCACAACACAGTCTGGCTCTGTGCTGTGTCTCTGATCCAAATTGCCCACCCTCACCAAACTGGGAAGGGATTATGGGTGCTTCCAGACAAGGCTTTTATTGTGCCACTGCCCTGCCTTAACCACGGAATTTTATGGGGGATCCAGATGATGTTGTCTTGAAACCCTCTTGTGTTTTCCCACAGCTTCTTCAATCTTTTTTCTTATTGCTTAAAATCCATACAGAAAAGACAGAATGGCTGCACAATGCCTTCTCATCACTAGCACTAGGGGCCCTTCATCCTGAAGCACCCTATATCTCAGTAGCCAAGTACAGGCCCCTCCAATTAAAAGGATCAGTCTTTCAAATATGCTGCTACCTACTTGGAGAGCCACTGCCAGTCAGAACAAACAATACTAGCCTAGACGGACAAGTAGCCTGACCTGGTATAAGGCAGCTTCCTATGTTCAGTTATGACAGGGAGAGAAATCAAGCTGCTAGTGGCAACAGAGGGAGAAATATACTGACCTGGTTTGGATGACATGATAGCCCATCATGGATTAATTAACCCTTGAGGGGCCATGGCGCATGCTATCTGCCACTATGAATATGCAACCCCCAAGCAGGGGTTGCCGTATTGTGCGAACCCGGCCAGGGAGGGTTATTTGAGGGTTAAACAACCCTTGCATAACCATAGAACAGACTGTGGATTATGTAAAGGTTGTTTAACCCTCGAATAACCCAGCCAGGTTCACACGATACTACAAACCACAGTAACCCCCGGTCGAGGGTTGCATATTCATAAGGCAGACAGCATGTGCCACAGCCCCTTGAGGATTAATTAACCGAGAATGGGGTGTCATATTGTCTGAACTGGCCCATGGACTTCACAGGGTTAAATTAGCTTCAATATTAAGGCCTCCCACTTAACCATAATTTGAAGCTATTAAGATAAGGGCTCCATTACATGTGCATTGGTACCTGTAAGCAACTATGAATCTCACATAACTCTTTCAATATTAGTATGAGAATTACTGCACAAGTTTGGGAAAGGAACTGAAGGAGAGCACTATCCTGTGACCCAGTCCCAACCCTTTAATCTTACTGAACTGTCATCTAAGACTCCCTAGTCCTAACTAATTTTGTCTTTCCTCTACAGAGTTCTGGGAAAATTATTCCGGTGAAATATGAAGACTCTTTATCTGAAGAAATAAAACCATTTTTTCTTCTTCACCACAGTAAAATTCTGGAATTGTTTGTTGTTAGGATTTCAGAGTACATATACAGAACTACTCTGCAACTGTCACTGGATGATTGTAATCAACTCGCTACCCTTTTTCCCAACATGATGATACCCATGCCTGCTACTACTTATTATCGCTTTATGATTATGATAGTTTGCTTGTTGTTTGTAACCTCTGTCTTGTCCATAATTGTACTTATAATTTGGACTTAGCAGCATGATATTGTAAAGTTATAACTATTTCTTTAGTACACACATATAGTATTTTATGACATTAACACTTTGCTTTCTGCCCTAATAGTATACAGTAATTTTGCCATAGTATATTGCAATTGCTCTAATAGTATAGACTACTTCTAGATGATCAATGTAATTATAACGATACTGATAGTTATACAAAGCACGTAGCCAGAATAAATGTATAACATTAAAACAATGGCATTTCATCATTTATACTTAACATATCTATTATTTTTGTAAGAAGGCCAGTTTTTATTTTGGCATGAGATGGGTGAAGAATTAAGGAAAAACTAACCCAGATCTTACACTTTAAGAGGGTCACCAATATCAACATTCCAAAATTCTAGTGGTGCCTCACGAACAATGGATGCCTTATGACATGTTGCTTAATCCTATCTATGCTTAGTTGTAAGGTAGTTCCATTAAGTTCTATTGAACTTAAACTAACTTTTTCCTCTCCATGTTCTAATCTGTACACTTTGACTTTGGTAGTGTCTTTGCACCACCATGGCGAGATTTAAATATTTCTGGTTTCTCCTGGTCTGTCCAAAAAGGGGGATGCTCAAATATTGGAGATGGAATATTTGATTGAAAAGAGGCACTACCAATTATTTCTGTGGGGGAAGACAGAAGTAGGTACTCAATTCCAGAACTTTCCAGTTCCAGGTTGGGATTAAATTGGGTCCCAGGTCTGGAAAGTTTGAAGACCACTGCAGTGAACATACATGCATACACACAAGTTATAGTTGTCAAAATATATTTCAGCAGAGCACTGCCAGTCTTATCCTGAACTGTAAACCATTTGATAGCACCCATGTCTATAGCAGACCTCCTTTCTTTTTGGTTGTTTAGGTTCCTGGATTCCAGTTCCTTTCAACTGGCTTTTTATTTTTCAACTCTTGAAACACCATGTTTACTTGCTTTGGACATTTTCGAAAAGAAATATCTACCAAGTTAATGCCTATTTTCCTGAAATTCACTAAAGAAACTTGTACAGAGTTCCTAGGCTTGAAATTCGGGTTCATATATATGGATCAGACATGCACTCATTCATAACTTTTACAAAGGTAAGCATATCTTAGTATAGTAGAATTATCAATGCTACAGATGGCTATAAATAGTTCAAGAAGCTAAGAAAAGTAGTAAGAAGGGTAGCATTCAAGTTATAAAATGAGACTTGAAGGGCCTTGCTTTTCAGAAAGTAAAATCATGCTCCATAAATAAATCCTTTCTGCTTCAGTTTTAAAAAATATAGATGAATATTATTCTATAATTTATTGCATCTCTTTTCCATCTAGTCTTCATGTCTACAAAATAAGTCATTGTTTTTAAACCTCTCTCTAGAACCGCAATCACAAGCTTCTAAATTTCTCCCCTTGTGTATGGAGGAAGGGGAGAGTGCACGAGCCCAGGCCTGCTTGTGTCCATATCTAACATTCCCGACATTGTTGTTCAGTCGTTCAGTCGTGTCCGACTCTTCGTGACCCCATGGACCATAGCACGCCAGGCCTTCCTGTCCTGCGCTCTCTCCCGGAGCGTGCTCAAGTTCATATTCATTGCATCCGTGATGCTATCTAGCCATCTCATCCTCTGCCGTCCCCTTCTCCTTTTGCCTTCAGTCTTTCCCAGCATCAGGGTCTTTTCCAGGGAGTTTTCTCTTCGCATTAGGTGGCCAAAATATTGGAGCTTCAGCTTCATTATCTGTCCTTCCAATGAGCACTCAGGGTTGATTTCCTTTAGGATGGACTGATTTGACCTCCTTGCAGTCCAGGGCACTCGTAAGAGTCTTCTCCAGCACCACAGTTCGAAAGCATCAATTCTGCGGCGCTCAGCCTTCCTTATAGTCCAGCTCTCACAGCCATACATTACTACTGGGAAAACCATAGCTTTGATTAGACGGACCTTTGTCGGCAAGGTGATGTCTCTGCTTCTTACTATGCTGTCTAGGTTGGCCATAGCTTTCCTCCCAAGGAGCAAGCGTCTTTTAATTTCATGGCTACAGTCACCGTCTGCGGTGATCTTGGAGCCCAAGAAAGTAAAATCTGTCACTGCTTCCATTTCTTCCCCTTCTATATGCCAGGAAGTGATGGGGCCAGATGCCATGATCTTCGTTTTTTTAATGTTGAGTTTCAAACCAGCTTTTGCACTCTCCTCTTTCACCCTCAACAAGAGGCTCTTGAGATCCTCTTCGCTTTCTGCCATTAGGGTGGTATCGTCTGCATATCGGAGGTTGTTGATAATTCTCCCAGCAATCTTAATTCCGACCTCTGATTCATCCAACCCGGCATTTCTCATGATGTACTCTGCATATAAGTTAAATAAGCAGGGTGACAATATGCAGCCTTGTCGTACTCCTTTCCCAATTTTGAACCAATCGGTTGTTCCATGTCTGGTTCTTACTGTTGCTTCTTGACCCTCGTACAGGTTTCTCAGGAGACAGGTAAGGTGGTCTGGTACTCCCATCACTTTCAGAATTTGCCACAGTTTGTTGTGATCCACACAATCAAAGGCTTTAGCGTAGTCAATGAAGCAGAAATAGACGTTTTTCTGGAATTCCCTTGCTTTCTCCATGATGCAGCGAATGTTGGCGATTTGATCTCTAGTTCCTCTGCCTCTTCTAAACCCAGCTTGTACTTCCGGTAGTTCTCGGTTCGCATACTGCTGAAGCCTAGCTTGTAGGATTTTGAGCATCACCTTGCTAGCATGTGAAATGAGCGCAATTGTGCGGTAGTTTGAACACTCTTTGGCGCTGCCCTTCTTTGGAATTGGAATGTAAACTGACCTTTTCCAGTCTTGTGGCCACTGTTGAGTGTTCCAGATTTGTTGGCATATTGAATGCAGCACTTTAACAGCATCATCTTTTAGGATTTTAAATAGCTCGGCTGGAATACTGTCATCTCCGCTAGCTTTGTTGTTACTAATGCTTCCTAAGGCCCACTTGACTTCACTCTCTAGGATGTCCGGTTCAAGTTCAGTGACCGCACTATCATGGCTATCAGGGACATTCAGATCTTTCCTGTATAGTTCTTCTGTGTATTCTTTCCACCTCTTCTTAATCTCATCTGCTTCTGTTAGGTCCCTGCCTTCTTTGTCCTTGATCATGCCCGTCTTTGCACAAAACGTTCCCCTGAGATCTCCAATTTTCTTGAAGAGATCTCTAGTCTTTCCCATTCTGTTGTTTTCCTCGATTTCTTTGCATTGTTCATTTAAGAAGGCCTTCTTGTCCCTCCTTGCTATTCTCTGGAACTCTGCATTCAGTTGGGTATATCTTCCCCTTTCTCCCTTGCTTTTCGCTTCCCTTCTTTCCTCAGCTACTTGTAAAGCCTCATCAGACAGCCACTTGGCTTTCTTGCATTTCTTTTTCTTTGGGATGGATTTCGTTGCTGCCTCCTGAACAATGTTACGGACCTCCGTCCATAGTTCCTCAGGCACTCTGTCTATCAGGTCTAATCCCTGAAATCTATTCCTCACCTCCACTGTATATTCATCAGGGATATGATTTAGGTCATACCTGAACGGTTTAGTGGTTTTCCCGACGTTCTTCAATTTAAGCCGAAATTTGGCAAGAAGCAGCTCATGATCTGAGCCACAGTCAGCTCCAGGTCTTGTTTTTACTGACTGTATGGAGCTTCTCCACCTTTGGCTGCAAAGGACATAATCAATCTGATTTCGATATTGACCATCTGGTGACGTCCATGTGTAGAGTCGCCTCTTGTGCTGTTGGAAAAGAGTGTTTGCTATGATCAGCATGTTCTCTTGGCAAAACTCTATTAGCTTTTGTCCTGCTTCATTTTGTACACCAAGGCCATGCCTGCCTGTTATCCCGGTGATTTCTTGACTTCCTACTTTAGCATTCCAATCCCCTATGATGAAGAGGACATCTTTTTTTGGTGTTAGTTCTAGAAGGTGTTGTAGGTCTTCATAGAACCGATCAACCTCAGCTTCTTCGGCCTCAGTGGTTGGGGCATAGACTTGAATTACTGTGATGTTGAATGGTTTGCCTTGGATTCGTACTGAGATCATTCTATCATTTTTAAGATTGTACCCCAGTACTGCTTTTCCCACCCTTTTGTTGACTATGAGTGCTACTCCCTTTCTTCTAAGGGATTCTTGCCCACAGTAGTAGATATGATAGTCACCTGAATTAAATTCGCCCATGCCTGTCCATTTTAGTTCGCTGATTCCCAAGATGTCGATGTTCAGTCTTGCCATCTCATGTTTGACCACCTCCAGCTTACCTTGATTCATTGATCTGACATTCCAGGTTCCTAAACAATATTGTTCTTTACAGCATCGGATTTTCTTTTCACCACCAGACACATCCACAGCTGAGTGTCCTTTCGGGTTTGGCCCAGCCGCTTCACTCTTTCTGGCGCTACTTGGAAATACCCTCTGCTCTTCCCCAGTAGCATATTGGACACCTTCCGACCTGAGGGGCTCATCTTCCGGCGTCATATCTTTTAGCCTTGTGATACGTTCCATGGGGTTTTCTTGGCAAGAATACTGGAGTGGGTTGCCATTTCCTTCTCCAGTGGACCACATTTTGTCAGAACTCTCTGCCATGACCTGTCCGTCTTGGGTGGCCCTGCACGGCATAGCTTATGGCTTCATTGAGTTACGCAAACCCCTTCGCCACAACAAGGCAGTGATCCATGAAGGGGCATTATCCCGACATTATCCCACACCTATAAACATAAGGGTGCATTCCTATGCCACAAACCTAGTCCTCACCAAGGATTTACTAAGCCGTGTGAATGTGTAACATGCACATGGTTTTAGAGTCAGACCTTTAAATTTACTACATAATTCTTGTTTATTAAAATTGGGTTCAACTCATACACTACTTCATACGCTTTATGATGTGTAAAAGCACCCCAATAAAGTAACTTGACTAGTTCTCAGGAACATATGTATTTAAGGTCAGAGCTCGAATTTATCAACTTTCACATATAACAAGTTATTTAGCCAGCTTCCTCCCAGGGGCAACCCAAGACATTTTGGCATCTGAGACACAAAATCCAAACAGCATTCTCAAACTCACTGATTACATTTGCTACCCTTCAATGTTACCCAAAGTCTGCCTCAGTAAGTAGCAGCCTCACTGTACTTCCTGGTAGGGCTGGTTGTATCCCCAGTTCTAGCATGTTTTTAAAAGCCCTACAATGGAAAGTAAGACGCTAACTTTTACCTGATGAGCCTAATACTGGGTCTCAGGCAGAGGCCTTTCCCATCACCTGCTACCTGATCCTTTTACCTGAAGATGCCAGGGCCTGAACCTAGGACCTTCTGCATACAAAGGCATGTATGAAACTGGAGATTTATATGTGTTTAACCTACTCTATTCCATCAGGATGGGACAGATAGCATCCTCCTGCCTCACAACCAACCGCTCAACGGACCTAGGAAATGCAATACACCATTTATTCCCGTTTCAGAGATGGGGAAACTGGGCGCGATCATGATTTGCTTCCTCCCAGGGCCCCTAAAGGAAAAGGAAAAGCCAAGTTCTTCCTACACGCCCCTTCTCTCTCTCTCTCTGTCTCTCTCTCTCTCACACACACACACACACGAATCCCAACCCCCCTCCCCTCCCCTCCCCTCCCCTGCCCTCAGTGAGCCCAGGGCGAGCGGCGGCCAGTTCTCTCCCCGCGCCGCTCCTTCCTCAGAGATTTACCTCAAGCTTGTGGTTGATCTGGGAGACGGTCTGCGCCTTGTGGCAGAGCTGGGCGAAGCAGGAGCTCAGGCTGGTCATCTTCTGCCTCCCCTCGTAGGTGATGTCCGCTTGGTCAGGGTCGATCTCACCAAGCAGCAAGTCCACGTCCACGAACGCCTTGTCGAACTCCTTCTCCAGCACCTCCAGCCAGCGGAACATCGACAACCCGCCCGCGCCGGCTCCACTAGGGGACGAGGCGGCGGCGGCCGCCGCTGCCCCGCCACAGGCCCCGGAGCCCGACCCCCCGCAGGAGCCTACCCCCACGCCAGACATGGCTCGCCAGGAAACGCTCCGCGCCTGGCCGAGGCCTGCGCCGCTAGCGCACCGGGGGCCCCAACCCCCGTCGGCGCCCCCTCCCCCTCAGCGCCCGCGAGCCGCGACGGACAGCGTCGGCCTGGCCTCGCGGGGGGAGCGGCGGCTGAGAGGCTCCTTTCCCGAGGCGCATGCGCCAAAAGCCACTTCGCTTCGGTCAGCCGGTAGACAGAAAAACCCCTACCCATAGATCGGCGGTCGGCTTGTTCGGCCTGCCACAACGGAGACCAGCTTGCCAGGGCGCTTGGGTCGATCCCCCAAATCATCGATCCAGGCAGCCGTTCTCGGCCAGAGGGGGCGCTGTTTCGCGATCCCTCGCGGACAACGCGTGCTAAGAGAGCTGAGCGGGGGAAGGGGAGCTCCCTGCCCGTCCGCTCCCAGGAGCACAGTACAAAGAAGGCTCCTGCTCCTGGATCAGACTTTGAAAGGCCAGCTTCCCGCTTGCCGCAGAAGAAGAGCCAGATGCCTCTTGCGAAGCCCGCAAGCGGGAAGCCAAGTGGCACTCGCCCGTGCGTATTAGCCCATTGGGACCTGCTGAAGCAGGCGTGGGGAACGTGTGGCCCCTGAGATGCGGTTGGGCGGCAACTTCCCTCATCCCTCGCTGTTAGCTATGCTGGCTGCGGCAGTCCAACAACATCTGGAGAGCCAAATGTTCCCCACCACGTGGTAGAGCTATGGAAAGGAGAGCGGGAACTGCGGGAGAGCTTTTCCAGATCCCTTCTCATGTTCTGACGTTCTCCCAGAATGTGTAACATCTGAAAACCAAATAGCAATAAAACTAAGGAACAGAGCAATGGGCATCTTGGTGTACTGGGGTGAGACCTCATTAGGCCTATAACGGGTGTAGTAAACATACTTCCTAAAAGCCTCGAGGTTTGTTGCTTTGTTTTTAAAATGTAGTCTCAGAAACCTTTTCCAAAACACCTTTTCTAATGTAAGTAATTAACAAAATTACACTGGTTTTTTGTTGTTATTGTTCAGTCGTGTCCGACTCTTCATGACCCCATGGACCATAGCACACCAGGCCTTCCTGTCCTGCGCTCTCTCCCGGAGCGTGCTCAAGTCCATATTCATTGCATCGGTGATGCATCTAGCCATCTCATCCTCTGCCATCCCCTTCTCCTTTTGCCTTCAATCTTTCCCAGCATCAGGATCTTTTCCAGGGAGTTTTCTCTTCGCATTAGGTGGCCAAAATATTTGAGCTTCAGCTTCAGTATCTGTCCTTCCAATGAGCAGTCAGGGTTGATTTCCTTTAGGATGGACTGATTTGACCTCCTTGCAGTCCAGGGCACTCGTAAGAGTCTTCTCCAGCACCACAGTTCGAAAGCATCAGTTATTCAGCACTCAGCCTTCCTTATAGTCCAGCTCTCACAGCCATATGTTCCTACTGGGAAAACCATAGCTTTGATTAGACGGACCTTTGTTGGCAAGGTGATGTCTCTGCTTCTTACTATGATGTCTAGGTTTGCCATAGCTTTCCTCTCAAGGAGCAAGCGTCTTTTAATTACATGGCTACAGTCCCCGTCTGCGGTGATCTTGGAGCCCAAGAAAATAAAACCTGTCACTCCTTCCATTTCTTCCCCTTCCATATGCCAGGAAGTGATGGGGCCAGATGCCATGATCTTCATTTTTTTAATGTTGAGTTTCAAACCAGCTTTTGCACTCTCCACTTTCACCCTCAACAAGAGGCTCTTTAGATCCTCTTTGCTTTCTGCCATTAGGGTGGAATCATCTGTGTATCTGAGGTTGTTGATAATTCTCCCGGCAATCTTAATTCCGACCTGTGATTCATCCAACCCGGCATTTCTCATGATGTACTCTGCATGTAAGTTAAATAAGCCAGGCGCCAATATACAGCCTTGTCGTACTTTCCCAATTTGGAACCAATCGGTTGTTCCATGTCTGGTTCTTACTGTTGCTTCTTGACCCTCGTACAGGTTTCTCAGGAGACAGGTAAGGTGGTCTGGTACCCCCATCTCTTTCAGAATTTGCCACAGTTTGTTGTGATCCACACAATCAAAGGCTTTAGCGTAGTCAGTGAAGCAGAAATAGACGTTTTTCTGGAATTCTCTTGCTTTCTCCATGATCCAGCGAACGTTGGCGATTTGATCTCTCGTTCCTCTGCCTCTTTGAAACCCAGCTTGTACTTCCGGTAGTTCTCGGTTCGCATACTGCTGAAGCCTAGCTTGTAGGATTTTGAGCATCACCTTGCTGGCATGTGAAATGAGCGCAATTGTACGGTAGTTTGAACACTCTTTGGCATTGCCCTTCCTTGGAATTGGAATGTAAACTGACCTTTCCAGTCTTGTGGCCACTGTTGAGTGTTCCAAATTTGTTGGCATATTGAGTGCAGCACTTTAACAGCATCATCTTTTAGGATTTTAAATAGCTCAGCTGGAATACTGTCATCTACGCTAGCTCTGTTGTTACTAATGCTTCCTAAGGCCCACTTGACTTCACTCTCTAGGATGTCCGGCTCCAGTTCAGTGACCGCACTATCATGGCTATCATGGACATTAAGATCTTTCCTGTATAGGTCTACTGGTTACCTAATCTGTCTGGGAGATTACTGGATTGTATCAGATATTAGCCCTTTTTAGAATAGACCCACTGAAATTAATGGGACTTAGAGAGACTAACAGTAACATACAGCCCACTATGACCCTTGTCTGTCAGCCATATATGCCACTGCTATAAAGGTGATTCTTGTGAATAGTGTAAAGTGGGTGGAGAACCTCAGTCCTGGAGGCAAAAACTGGTCCTTCTCGGGTCCCTATAAGGCACAGTGGGCTGCATGCAACCCCTGCTGTCAAAAAAATCCAAAACAAAACAAGGCCATGTTAGCACTACAGAGTGTTCAACATGCCAAATGTAGCTTGTTTTAAAGATAAACTGGCCAATTACAGGTTAAATTAACTCTCCATAGTGCTAACTTGAACAATTTTTGAAGGGGCACCCCAGAAGGGGCACCCCGTGAGGTGATCTGTGGAGTGCAAAAATAGCCCCTGAACCCACCAACGTTTCCCACCCATGCTATAAGCAGATTCAAATTCCTGCATAGATATGCCCAGGGACTGACAGAAGCAGTGTTCACTGTGCCAGTGGGACCAATATATTGGGTTACCATGACATTGTTTTGCATGTGCTGGGTGGGGTGTCTGTCATCCTGAGTTCATTGATCCCCTCCATGTGTGGCGGAATGTGGCTGTCACCTCGGTAACAGCCCCCAAATGGTGAACATTGGCAGTTTTTCTATGGACGGTGAGTGCACAGCTGCTGTTTTTGAGCTGTTTTCTGATTTTCAGGTTATGTGTTTTTCCCTCCCCTCCTGGGCTGAGCACATATAGGATTTGGTGGCTGTGGCGGCAGCGTATCCCTTCCCCACCCCAGCATAATTAGAGTGCAGGACTGGTTGGCCTGATTCAGATCTGAAACTTACTTGAAAAGTTTGGGACAGCATAATTTGGAGGGAAATCTTGCATACATTTTATTAATTATACTCACCCAAAAACCTGTCACAATATGGACTGCAGGAAAGGAGAGGAGCACATAGCCTCAAAGAATTACCCCTCCCCTCATTAAAATTGGCCATTCATGGAGGTGGGGGTTACTCATCACTATAACATCCCACAGAAACCTCCAAGAGCCATGACACTTGTGCAACCATTCTCTCTGCAGAGCAAACACAATGTGCAATCTGGGGGAAATTTTGCATTTTCCCAAATACAAAAAAAGAACAAAAAAAGTGCATTGTCAGTGCTTGAAATATCCCCAGAAAGTGCAGTCTCAAAGAAAGACATTTCTCATATGGCATTGTACAAAAAGTTCAAATTAAAGCAATTCCTAACGGCAAGCTTACAGTCTCAAGGATTGTATGGCAAGGCCCCTGAACACCACAGAAAGGCATGAAGGCTTTTCTAAACTGTGTTGTGTTTAGAAGAGTCAGGGGACACATAGTGTTGCAGAACCCAGAGTCAGAGAGACCACGGAGTGAAGGAAAAAGAGATTCTTTATTTAACGCGCGGGCTTAAGGCTGGAATCGTTTCCAAAGAGCCAGAAGCCCCGATTTACATTAGCACATTGGTTTTATAGACATTGTGACACATATGAAACGGCTCCTCCTCCCCCTCCCGCATGGGGTTGCAATCCTCAACATTTTTCCTCCTAGCACCATTGTTTATAATACAAGAACTGGGTTATAGGGTAGCCATGATAAGGAGAGAACAGAAGAGAACAGCAGAGAACAAGATATACAATTGTATGACCTTTGACAAGATAAGGAATTCCTGTGTCTCGTCAGCTTACAACAATATATTCAAGGGAGAAAGAGCTCAGCAAGAACATGAAGCATGAGACTGCATGAGGCTACTTAGTCTGACCCCCGATATGGCTGCTACAATAGTTGTTACTCTATAGTCTTCCCTAAGCTGACACCCTCCAGATGTTTTAGAGTACAACTCCCGTCATCCCCTACCAGCATCGCCATTGGTCAGGAATGCTGGGAGTTGTAACCCCAAACATCTGTACTCAGACCACAATACTGAACAACAGAAAAATGCACTTTCCTTCTCCACCCTTGCCCCATGCAACAATTGTGATTATCAGTGCAATTTGGACAGGTGTGCCACTATCACATATATTAATCTCCTCCTCTTCACCCATGCCACTTTTTAAAACTTTCAAGTTTTTAAAAGTCTTCTTTAGAGACTGAACGTTCTTGTTTGTACTACTAAGAAAAGAAACATCCATGCAGTAATTTACAACAAACTACCAAACCCAGCAAGGACAGTCTGTCTCAGCAATGCCCCATCAGCTTGGAAGCATTTTTGTTTCATCCTTGACAGAGCAGTTGTTTGGCTGCTACAGATACCTTCTCTCCACCACTGCAGCGTGTATTACTTAGCAGGTTTAAAAACAGCAAAGCAGGCTTTTACCATCACCAAAGATCTCTACCTAGCAGCAAGGCTACTGCTGCATGAGGTCCAGAGACAGAAAACGCAGCATTGCTGACACTGGAGGGAGCTAGAGTGTAACAGTTCAACCCTGTGTTCATTGGTAAGCCCCACAGTATTCCAGTGTGCACTAGATCACAACCTTAAACAGATGGGGAAAAGGCCTTGAAATTCTGGAATGGCTCCGATTCCTGCAGGCTGCTAGAAGGACAGCCCAGTTCCTTTGGACAGTCTGGAAAGCAGTAGCTTCCTTTGCATTTTTGGAATGGCTTTGTGTGTAGAAGGGTGCAGCATTTGCTCTTGATAAGACAACAAATGCCTTTTCATGAGGAGGCATTGGTTGAACCAGCACAACAAACACTCCCCATGTAATAAAGATTGTTATCACTGACAGGTGCAGCTCAATCATATACCAGAATTCAAGGACAAATGCCTGTTCAACTTTTTTTACGGGCATGGTGTCCCCTATCCTTCCACCCCAAATTCAAGTTGAAAATGCTGGCGTTTTTAATTTAATATCTTTCCAATTAAATTGTCCAAGATGGCTTACATTATCATTGATTTTTATACTTTTTAGATGCCTTATAAAACTAATTTTGGGGGCATCTTACATTAAAAATATATAAATCCATAAAGCAATCCAAAACATTAGCCAACAAAACAGCAATACAACCAGCAGTGAACTCAAGGCCTGGCGTGCTATGGTCCATGGGGTCACGAAGAGTTGGACACGACTTAATGACTGAACAACAACAAGAACTCAAACAAGTGGGGAAAAGAGTGCAGTAGTTTTTATCTGATGCATGAAAGTGAACAGAGCAGGAACACTCCTATAATGCATAGTTTTATAGTGCAATGAACTGGAAATTTGAGGAAAAAGCATTCATGGATAGAAATAACAAGCCAAAAAAGCAATATAGTAATACGGAAATATCACTGCCACCTTAATCAAAGGCTATAGTTATCTTGAGGTAAAGGGGGGATTAGGGAGTCAGCCAAAGAGAACATATGATAATGGATGTTCTCAATTATCCTCAGGTTAACTGGGTAAATGTACATTCAGGCCAACACAGAGAACATTTCTAGCTCCAATAAATGCTTGTGCTTGAGACCAGTTAGTCAAGGAGCCCATAAAAAAGGAGGCAACCCTTAATTTAATACTGATCTGATTGGTGATTTCACTGTAGAACAACCTAATGGGCAAAATTGCCTCAGAAGTTCAACACAATCACATTTAATTTTTAGAAGATGAAATTTATTGAAAATAATGACATTAGGGGAGGAAAGCAGTTTTTTAACAAACAGTCAAAGGGAGCGGCCAGTTCAGAACATGCAACAAGGGAAGCTGCAAGACACATGGTGGCGGCGGGTACCTCCAGTGTCTCACTGCCAAGGCACTGGGTTGGGAAGCAGGAGACAGGAGTTCAAGTCCCACCAGGGGGAAGGAGGGGACAAATCCCCACTCACATTTTGCATGCCTGGACAAAAACAGCCATATCTGGGGCAAAAGAGAGAGAACTCCCTAGCCTTGAACCCACACTGCACTGCAAACACCACAAAGCAGTTCCCTACCCACTCAGTCTCAGCAGTGTACAGGAACAGAGCCCATCATGAGGCATTGATCTCCCTCCCAGCTCCAGGATCCAGTCATATATGCCAGGAGCACAGCGGCTGTAGAAGAGCCCTCACTGGATGGAACAGCTTGCATTTTACATGCTGGAGGTCCAAGGTTTGAAGCCAAGGTTCAGCCCCACAGTAGGAAACCTCACACAGGCACATTGGAGCCAATCACGAAGAGCACTGAATAGGCCAATAGCCTGGCTCTTATATGAGCCAACCAGCACTTTTGGCCCACCCCTCCCCCTGGCAACTCACATGACCGATCCCTCCCCCCCTGCTATTTTGCCCAAAAGGGCAACCCTGCTGAGCAGCATTGCAGCAGCCTTCATCACTCTCCTCCTCATTCCTCCCCAGTCCCAATTGATAGGCTTATGCACCCTAGCAGCAACTGCACCCATCCCACTAGAGCACTCAGAGAGCTTTCCCCTCACAGACTAAGGAATCTAAGTGTGCAGAGAGAGGAGAGACTGCATATCCCGAAGCCCATCTTCCTCCCTGCTTTCCTCATCCTGAGGCCCACTGAGGTCAGATCAAAGTCAGGTGGGAGAAAGGGATCTTGCTCTACCACTTCCAAGCAACACAAAAGCAACCCCTGTGGCAAAGTCGGAGCCTTTCTCAATCAGCATCCAGGATGGAGCAGGTCCTGAAAGGAAAAGTCATGTGTGTGTGGTTGCTAACCACTCACCCCAGCAGGGCTCCGGTGCCTTGGACACTGTCTCAACAGAGAGCAGTGTAGCAGCTGGTGTCGTGTTTCTCATGGCACCAGTTCTATGGTAGTAACATCTTCACCTATGTTAATTTGCAGACAGGGTAGTTAGTCTGTTGCAGCAAAAACAACAAAGAGTTGTGGCACCTTAAGGACGAACACACTTATTCTGGCATAAGCTTTTGTACACCAGAGGCTACTACATCAGATGCATGAAATGTTAACCTCAAGTTGGCCGAGTTAAATACACATGCTGGGGATGGGATGGCGGAGAGGAACTGTAAACAGTGAAGTCAGAGGGGCTTGAAATGTGGTAAGTGGCGCTTGCATAAAAAACGTCTGTCATGGAGCTCGCCTGGAACAAGGAGCCTGCCTGGAACAAGTATTTAGCAACTCCATGGAAGAACAGCCGGAAGCATGCAGATACTGCTGCTTGTTATGAAGTGAGCCTCCCTCATACTCTGGATGGAACGGGATGCAAAGTGGATGCTGTGCTGTGAAAGAATAGTATGTGGCCAATGGTGCAGCTAAGGCTGGATCTTGGGGCCAAAATCCAGAGCCCTGCTGCTGGGGGTGGGGTGGGACAAATGACCTGCCAGAGAGCGACAGATGATGAGGGCATCAGGGTAACAGAAGCAAACTCCATTTTATTCCTATAGTCATGATGGTGCTATGATTTAAGCAAGCTTAAGGTTCAAAACCACATGTGCTCAGAGTATGTTTTTTATTAGGGTTGGCAAGCATTACACATATGGAATGTGGAAGCACTTGTAAGGTATGGGATGGTGAAGAAGAAGAGGAGGAGGAGGAGGAATGTTGGTTGTGTGCTTCTCAACTGAATGTACATGGTCATCTAAAGGGGGCTCCCATAAGACCATCAAGCCCAGGGTGTACTTTTACCTAGCTGTACCACTGTCTGTGGAGAGCAGAGGGAGTACCACACAATAGCCAGCAGCCGGAACACATAGTCCCTGAACCTAGGACCCCAGCAGGTATTTGTGAGGGACAGAGAGATAGAAGAGAGAGTAGTGCCACTGCTGCACAGAGGAGACTGCAGTGACTGTAAACAGTGGGGTCTCCTAAGGATCTGTTTTGGGACCATAAATGATTTGGAGTCCAGAGTGAGCGCTGAAGTAGCCAAGTCTGTGGATAAACAAATGTTATTTAGATTGGTGAGATCCTAACATTTAAAATTATTTACAGTTGTTTTTAGGCCGCCTTTAAGGGTGGAATCCTTTCATATGGCATCCGAACTCAAAAAGAACATTGAAGTCCTTGAAAAGATATAGAAAAGGCAATTAAAATGACGAAGGGGTTGGAACACCTTCCCTATGAGAAAAGATAAAAGTACTTCAGGATATTTAATTTAGAAAATGAAGTATGACTAAGGGCATAATCTTATGCACGTTTAGACAGAAAAAAAAAGACCTACAACTGCCAGCATTCCACAGCCAGCATAGCTGGCTGGGGAATGCTAGGAATTGTAGAACTTTCTGTATAAATGTGAGTAGAATTGCGTCCTAAGGGGAGTCATGATAGAGGTTTCTGAAATTATCATTTCCCTCTAATACAAGACTCAGGTGGTGGGTACCAACTGGGCTACTGAGAAATAAGAGAGAGGTTTCTGCATGCTTGGGAAGGAATTCCGAGGTTTGCAGGAATATAAATGTTTTTGTTTGTTTTTTATGCAACTAAAGGGGGCAACATCTCCTCCCCCAAAAACAACCCAATAAGGACTGAGCTTGTTCAGTAATCGAAAAATTACAAGAGTCAGTTTGGAAAAGAAAATTGGAAAACTTGCAAGGCGCGGGGCGGGGGGCACAGAATGGAGTATCATGGAGGAGGGCAGGGCAAACTGGCTGGCATAAGAAGAGCCAATGGTCCATCTAGTCCAGCATTCTGTTCACACAGTGGCCAACCGGTTGCCCACAGGAAACCCACAAGCAGGACATGAGCGCAACAGCACCCTCCCACCCGTGTTCCCCAGCAAGTGGTGTACACAGGCTCACTGCCTCTGATACTGGAGGTAACATACAGCCATCAGGACTATAGCTATTGATAGCCACCACTTCAGATGGCTTTAAAAGGAGATTGGACAAATCAGTGGAGGAGAAAGCTATCACTTCATCTTGTGGCAGTGAATTTCATAGTTCAACTATGTGCTGTGTGAAGAAGTACTTCCTTTTATCTGTCCTGAATCTCCCACCAGTCAGCTTCATGGGATGACCCCAGGTTCTATTGTTATGAGAGAGGTAGCATCCCAGTTAGGAGGTGAGGATACACTGCAACATTGTGCAGGTCCCACTAACAAAATTCTTATTATGAAAGAGCAGAGGTTAGTAAATGAACTTTCTAGTGTTACAGGTTTTCAGGCCCTAGCAATGCAATCCTTTGCATATCTACTCAAAGTAAGCTCCATTTATTTCAGTGGGGCTTACTCCTGGGTAATTGGGTATAGAATTGCAGCCTCAGAAAACCACAGGGAGGGAAGGGCACGTTTTTTAGTAACAGATTTTTGCACAAGACAGTATCACGCATGAGTTTTTAATCAACCTGTAAAATACATTTTGGTCAGTGATAAGTATTACTGAACTATGTACAATATAATAATTAGGAAACCACTTTTTAAACAAAATAAACAGGCTTGTTTTCTCCTGGAACATTTGAATGGAGGGGGATGAAAGGAGCATCAGAGTCTTTTTTCCTGATAGTTTTTAATACGGGGTTGTTGAAAATCCAAAAATTTTATTGCCCACTATAAAATAGCTCTTTATCTTTTCTCGTGACACTTTCTGTGGTGTCACATTTAACCAAACTAGGAAACTACAGATAGTAGAAATGTTTGCAGACTAGATGTCAGGCAATAAAGAAGATCAATTTCCCATGCCAGCCAAAATAAAGATGCCTTATCATTGTTTAAACCTTTTGCTCTTTGTGATGCCTGCTAATATTTTAACCCAAGGAAGTTAAGATATTGTCTTTTCCGCCCACCCACCCAACGTAGAACACACAGCTGTATTTATCTTTTTATCAGATGTTATGGTATAAAAGAGCACATGGTACCTAAATTCATGCTGTGGATCACAATTCGCTGGCGCTATCTAGGAAGATGCAGCTTTTTTACATTATACTCCCTTTGTTTCATCTTTGCAGGGCTGTAACCCCTGTGTGCCCACGAAAATGCAGCTGTGACCTGGCACAGTCGAGAGTGCAGTGCTTCAGAGTTAGCGAAGTGCCTAAAGAGATCACTTCTACTACCCACAAAATTTACATCTCTCACAGCAAGATCAAACAGCTCCAGGTAGGATAGTTTCCTCATCAAATAACCTATATTTTCAGTTAGGTAGGCCAGATGAAAAAGAGAACAGAGCTATTATATATTTAATAGTTAAACTGAAGAGAAAATTTTGGCAGGGAAAGCTTTATGGGCAGAGGGGGAAACTATCTCTGCAGAAATGCTCTCTTCTACACAGATGTTAAAAGATCAGGAAACCTGTTGTATGCATCCGCTCACTTTAAGGCAGCAGCTTTATGCATCCTTGCATAGGAAATTCAATTCAAGCTTGCTTCTGACTGCATAGGATTGGGCTACAATGTTCACTTTAAATCATCCATACAAGAACATACTGTCTTTTATTTGATCCAGCTAAAAACCACAAAGTTTTTCAAGTTTTACTGAACTCTCCCTCACCTCCTATATTAAAAAAAAAAGAGAGAGTGTGGGGAGGAAAAATGTGGGGGGGGGGCGGGGGTCTTGCTGCAGAAGACATGGTAGAAGCCTAGCTTGAAAACACAAGATCCATTTGTGAAGCCTGATGCTATGTGTATTTATGTGGAAATAAGTTCCGCTACCTTCAGCAGCACCGTGCATGTAGGTGTGTATAGCTTTCGCTTTAAAAAATGAGCGTTGTCAGGCAAAAGCCATGGAGAGGCAATTGGATAAATCTTGTCTCACGTTTGCTAGCCCTCTTGTGAGCTGGCTTGTACACACAAAATGATAAAGTGGAAATAATATACTGTACTCTGTTTTACCCTATACATTGTTGTACTGTCATTCTTTTAAATAAGAATTGGTGGAATCTTCAACACATTTACAGTTATTGTCTAGCCCTTCCACTCAGAGTCATTATTTAATCTGTTCATCCATAGATTTTTGAGACCAGAAGGGAATATGTTAAGCACATTGTTTTGTTGATTGCTTAATGCTATAGGCAATGGACAACTACTCTGTTTAGAAGGCAAAAATACAGTAGCTAAAAGAAAGCTATGAAAAGTTTGGTTGTCAAGGCATAAGCATGCCAGTCCCAAAATAATTTGCCCCTGATCCAACTAATCTTTGTGGAGGCTTGCAGAGCAATCCTATGCATGTCTACTCAAAATTAAATCTCATTGAGTTCAAGGAGACCTCCCCTCAGGTAAACGTGTATAAAATTGCGGTCTAACTCACAATTAACCGTGGCTGGATCTTGCCTTTTAGTGTGAGGCAGCAAAACCCGAGTCCCATTGAAATCAAAAGGTCTCCTCTTTTAAATATTTGCTTACAGACCACTGGCTTAGGTACATCTGCAACTTATTCTGGCTGTGCTCTGCACTGAAATGCAAATCAGCACAAATCCAGTTTTGGATTAATTGGGCTGTGGCTCAGACTGTGTTGCTTCCAAAAATTCAGTGGGCATTTCTGTACATACAGTATAGCTCACAACGACATGGCTGTTTTCCACTGTTTTGTGAGAAATAAATCCAGTTTATTTCAGCATGTGTAAGGGACACCTTTTCTGTACAAGTTCAGTGTCTTGGTGCTAGTGATTTTCTGTGATAGGGTTGCCAAGTGGCCAGGAAAATGAACTGCTTGACTTGTTTCTGCACATTTAATTGATTTCGATATGCAGATCAAGCTTTTCACAGCACAGAGTGAAATATTATCATCTGCTAATTGTTGCAGATCAAGCTACTGTTAGAGGAGCAATTTTATTGTATGGCCAATTTACCGAGTGACACTTGTGTCTGTTTATTGCAAACCTCTCTATGTGGAATCCAGCATGTTCTTAATCTTAATGGGACTAAACTACAGTATGCAGTTTCTGAGTTGCAGTCTTTATTATTTGTACAGTCTGATTATAACTATATTTGTTCAGAAGTTCCACTGAGATCAATGCGAGTTTCTCATAAGTGTATTTAGGGTTTCAGCCATAATAACACCTTTTAATTAAATAAAATATGAAAGAAATTATTTTGGAGCAATATATGTGATTCCCACAGTAATCTCTGCAGTCATGGAAGTATAATGCCCACGTGGGGAGGAAGCGGGGTGGTACCATATTGGATTAAAGATATTATATTTTCTGGATTGAGCCAGGGTTTATAAGGCTTGTTCCTTCAAATCAGATGTGGGCAAGGTTTGTTGCTCCAGATGTTATTGGACTCTCAGCTCCCAGCAGCCCCAGCCAGCATGGCCAGTGGAGAGTCCAGCAACATCTGGGGGGCCACAGGTTGCCCACTCCTGCTTCAAGTGCCTCAAGATAGCAGGGTAATACGTTGCCATGTACCTCCCACCTGGTTTTTCTTTGGTCTACCTTTCTCCCATACTCTCATTGCAGCAAAATGAAAGTTCTACTGCCCATAGCAGATTGGCAATGGGGAGGAGGGCAGGCAGACCAAAAGGACAGACTTGCAATGGCTGCATATGGTCCCCACACATCTATTTTATTTATTTCCATTTATTTTTATGCTAGTTTTCAGGAAAGGGCTTCCAAAGCAGTTCAAATTTACAGTACGATCCTACACACGTATACTCAGCAGTAAATGCCACTGAGTTCAGCACAGCCTACTCCCAGGAAAGTGGGCATAGGATTACAGCTTCAAAGTCTTTAAGAATAGGCAGGATCTTTGGGTGAAAAAAAAAATCCTGCTGAACCGCTCACTCATTTTAGAAATTAAACTTTGCTCCCTTTTCCATCTGCGAAAGGCCTTTGCACACAAAACTCCACAACCTTTTAGCTCAATAAATGCACATCCATGGCTTGGTGGTTCTTTGTATTAAACAAGCTGCATGTGCATTATTAGCCACAATTAAGGGTCCTTAAACAGCAACAAACCTTGGGTTTGCCTCCAGGGTTTGATAAAAAGCCATAGCTGATCCCCAAGTGTATCTCTCTATGATGTATGTGGACAGGTTTGTAGATTGCAGTCAAAATCACTTGACTAGTTCTAATATATTAGCCAGGCCAGTAACTTTTCTTATACAAATAGGTCTCTGTTTGCTCATTAGTATAAAATATACCTACAGTTTCAGGGGCAAGAAAAGTAGTATTTGCATGTCATGCTGAGAAAGAAAAATGGAGGTTCTTTATCAGTGTAATTTACTATTTTGTCAATACTGACCTGACAGCAGTAGCAGCACAAACCTGAATAGTACCTTTGCAAAGAACAGTAACACCCTGTTCCAGCTACTTAAAGCATCTAAAATATGTGCTTATAATTAACATGTAACCCACTGTCCTGTGTTCCTCTGTGAAATAAATATGAGATGAGGCTGATGTTTTATTCTGCCCATTACAAAAATAGAAAAATGTCTCTGAAATAAATTAGGAACAGCACAATGCTATACAGGTCTACTCAGAAGTAAGTCCCACTGAGTTCAGCACAGTATTCCCAGGTTAGTGCATATAAGATCAGAGTCCTATTGACCTTTCTCTATTAGACCGTAAGCATAACCATATACAAAATGTTCCAAGACTTCTTCAACCAGAACCGCTGGAGCATTCCAAGGCCTCCTGTGAGGCCTTGGCAAGGCACTTTGCAGATAAAATTGATTGGATCAGGAGTGTTATTCCATGCGTTGTGGATACACTTAGTGAGCAGGAGGCGGTCTGTGGCACACCGGTTTTGTGGGATCGGTTCCAGCTTCTTCCTTCTGATGAAGTGGACAAGGTGCTTTCATCTGTAAGGCCGACCACCTGCTTACTTGATCCTTACCCATCTTGGCTCATTATGAGCTACAGAGAGAGGTTGGGTGAGGGGATCAAGGCGGTGGTGAACGCCTCCCTTGAGGAGGGAGTGATGCCATCAGCCCTCAAGGAGGCAGTGATAAGACCACTCTTAAAGAAGCCCTCCTTGGATCCCCAAGTTCTGAACAGCTTTCGCCCAGTCTCGAATCTGCCTTTTTTGGGCAAGGTGATTGAGTGAGTGATGGCAATGCAGTTGAAGGCACACTTGGAAGAAGCCAATTATCTAGATCCATTTCAGTCGGGCTTCAGGCCTGGGCATGGGACAGAAACGGCCTTAGTCACTTTGGTGGATGATATGAGGAGAGCTTTGGATAGGGGTGAATGCTCCTTCCTTGTTCTCCTTGACCTCTCAGCGGCTTTTGATACTGTTGACCACAGTATCCTCCTGGACCGCCTAGAGGGGTTGGGCATTGGAGACACCGTATTACAGTGGTTCCAGTCCTTCCTCTCCGGCAGGTACCAGCGGGTAGCACTGGGAGAGGAGGTTTCGGACCCGTGGCCGCTCACTTGTGGGGTGCCACAGGGTTCCATCCTCTCCCCAATGCTATTTAACATCTATGTGAAACCACTGGGGGTTATCATCAGGAGGTTTGGGGTGTGGTGTCATCAGAATGTGGATGACACGCAGCTCAACCTCTCGTACAAATATTCACCAAGGTTGGCAGTAGAATCCCTGTCCAAATGTCTGGAGACGGTGAGTGGCTGGATGGGGAGGAATAAGCTGAAGCTGAACCCTGACAAGACCAAGGTACTTTTGGTGGGAGACAAGAGGAGGTTGGGGGATGTTGACCTGGTGTTGAATGGGGTACGGCTACCCTTGAAAGACCAGGTCCGCAACTAAGGGGTCATCTTAGACTCCCAGCTGCCCATGGAGGCTCAGGTGTCAGCTGTGAGCCGGACAGCGCTGTATCAACTCCATCTGATACGGCGGCTGCGCCCCTACCTTCCCGACCATCTGCTCCCATCGGTAGTACATGCCCTGGTCTCCTCTCGTTTAGACTACTGTAATGCGCTGTATGTGGGGTTACCCTTGAAGATGGTTTGGAAGCTGCAG